>NC_139223.1:10163171-11363171 GCF_055691185.1 Crinia signifera
TAATGATTGCTTGGCATTCAAATTCAGTGCTGAGATAGTACACACATTTTGTTTCACGTTTTGAAACCTTGTTTTTTGAACAATTAAAATATGTTTGTGTGTATTTTATGTGGTAATAAAATATATTTGTGTGTATATTATGTGTTTATACAGCATAAATGCAAGATACTTCAAAATACATCATTGAAATATTAAAATATTCCGAAATACGGAATAATCCGTTATCCAAAATTCTCCTGGTCCCGAGCATTTTGGATACGGGATACTCAACCTGTATATAAGAGATGTATGTACTTTAAAGTATATTGAAAGCTACCCCATTTCGGCTTCCCTTATTTTTTAGATGGGCCAATATTGTTGTGAAAAAAATCTCTTTGAGATCTTATTTGGTTTGGGGCAGATTCTAACCCCCATTCAGTGGCGTAACTATGGAAGGTGCAGGGGATGCAACTGCTATGGGGCCCTTGGCCCAGCAGACATTCCCCTGCACCCTGTTTTTGTAAAATAGTTCAGGAAGGAGTAGGACTGTGTCAGCGGCGCTGCCCTGTGCCCAGAGGCAATGTTCACCAATCAGGAAGGCGGTCCCGTCGATCCTGCCTCCTTTCCCTGATCACCTGTCTGATGCTGCCGGGGCTTAACGTCACTATCTTGTGACCAGCCTCGGCGTGAAAATCGCATAGCCCTGTGCTGCTGGCTGCTGGTGCTGTGCTGTCACTGTGGGAGACCGAGCAGCGTGCAAAAGACCATTTCCGGGAGACGGCTGCAGGCTGCAGGGACTCAGAGGAGCAGTCGGAGAGGAGCCCGTCTTCCAGAGATGGTCTTTTGCACGCCGCTCGGTCTCCCACACAGTGATAGCGCCACTGGCCAGCAGCTCCACGTGGAAGGAGCAGTCAGAGACCCGGCACTGATGAGGACGACCTCCCATATGCTGGAGGTACTGTACATAATCATATCTTCCCTGCTCTCTCTCCCTGCATCCCCAGACCCTCTCTCCACCTCCTTTCTTTTTATCCCCCACCCCACCATTTCTCTTCGCGCTCTCTCCCTCTCTCTCCTGCTCCTTTCCCACCTGCCTCCAACTCCCTCCATCTACCGCTCTCTCTCACCTCTTTTTATATCTCTCTCCAGCTCTACCCCCCCCCCCCCCACACACACACACACTCACTGTCAAACCCTTCCCCTCCGTGTAATCATGATGGGGGGGCTGTTAAGATTTTGATATGGGGGGGGGGGGGTCCTGTTAATATTTTGCTATGGGGCCCATACGGTGGTAGTTACGCCCCTGCTCCCATTTACCGGGTCCTAAAGATCAAATGTGGTCCGATCACCACTGTCGGTTCGAATAAACTTTAGGCAATATGTAAGTAAAATACAGTTTTGTTCTCACCATAAGGACATGTATTCACTCCAAATATAGGAGTTCTCAACACATCATTATATATCTCTCCCCAGATATGTGTTTTAATGATTTGTATTGTTGACGTCATCCGGAAAGTGTATATGATACTTTGGCCCTTATTCTGATCGGTGCGGCCAGATCCGAATATGCGGCCAGGACCGTGCGTGCGAAACCCCGCCTTCCATACGGATCGCCAAATCCGTCCGTATGCGGTAAGAAGCTGGCCGAACGGACCGCACGTGTATTTTTCATGGAATACGCCTCCTCCATCTAAGGGAACCTCCCCCATCATTCGATGGTCCACCAGCTCCCGCAACCTCAGACCACACAGACATTTTTCCGTGCAAATGCAGGGATCTGGGCGGGCAGCTGACATCCGGCGATGTCATATGTCCGCCCCCTACACGTGCGTCACGGCCGCATTACCATACGTACGCCCAGCGTTTGCATGGGAACGCCCATGAAACGCGGGGCGTATGCATATGGTAATGAGCCCAAATAGCCCTTCATGCCCCTCTCCACCCCCTGTTCGGAGTGTTCACATTTCATGCGGGATTTGGCCGTATGCCCCGCTCGCACATGCGCAGAGACGCCTCTGCACATGCGCAGACACAAAACATCGGCGGCACGAACGCACGCGGATATTACCGCACCAACCAGAATAAGGGCCTTTATCTCATACAAAGGTATAGATATATTTCTATGAAAAATTCCCTTTTCCCTTCGGTGGGGCCCTCACTCTTCTTTCCATCACGTGAATCATACTCATCTATTTCTGAAAGTATCTCCATCTTGTAATAATTTTGTAATTGCTGTTAATGGTATATTAATTCACTGTAATCAGGAATAATATGGTCCTGTTGTAACTTAAAGTTCATAACGTTCACAATTTATATGCTCACCAATACCTATTGACCTCAATTTCATGGATTAGTTTATAAATCACAGTGGGCTTTAGATTAAAATTGTTACACTATCTTCATGAAGTTATCTCAAATTTCAATCATGTCATGTACCCCATTATCATTTCTCTCTCTCATCCTCCTCTCCTCATCTTATTCTTCATCGGATCATATGTTGTTTTTAATTATGTACAGATAAACTCTCTTCCTTTCATTTCCATTTATAAATGTTTGTATTGAATTTACAGTGCCATTTGGTTGTCAAAAAAACTTTGCTTGTAAGCCCCTGATGAAGTCACCTTTCTGACGAAACGCGTTGGGCCTGCTTCACCAATGGAATAACAACAAAAAAATCTGGATAATTAACAAATACATGTTGTAAAAAAACGTTTGTGTTTTATATGCTGCCCAAGAGGCACCTTTATGTTAAATTGTATTGTGTTTTTACAAATTGTGTATTAATTTCTGGTAGCGCACTCTGGACCTCTATATATATATATATATATATATATATATATATGACAGAAAGAAAGGTTCATAGGGCGCTTTGAAGTAGTTAATGGAAAAACAACTGTAGCAAAAAGTATTTAATAACAAATTGTGTACACAACTTTCAATAAAATCAAAAGATACATTAGTAGGGAATCCTTTCGGGATATTGACAGTGGTGATCACGAAGTTGGTGTAGGCAGCCTGACGGGTTTCATCAATAGTAAGACTTCATCAGGGGCAGAAATAAATCAGTTTGATTGAGAGATTTACACCAATTTGCTGTCAGAGGTTTAGATCATCAAAACAGATCATCAAAAAAGATGGTCGAATGAGTACAATCTTTTTATATGAAGGAAATCACCAATGCTGGTTTCTCAAAGGCTCACAAATTAGCTCAGGTAATTCTGTGACCAAAATCTCTGTCAATTATATAGACTCAGTGTGCGCACTGCTGGAAACCAGGCTCACAAATTAGTTTTTGGAATCCAGCAGCGCACACACTCTCATCTGAGTCTATATAATTGACAGAGATTTTGGTCACAGAGTTACCTAAGCTGGTGATTTCCTTCATATAAACAGATTGTTCTATTTGGACCATCTTATCTTTTTTGATGATCTGTTTTGATGATCTAAACCTCTGACAGCAAATTGGTGTAAATCTCTCAATCAAACTGATTTATTTCTGCCCTGATGAAGTCTTACTATTGACGAAATGCGCGGATTGTCTACACCAACTTGATGATCACCAGTGTCAATATCCTGAAAGGATTCCCTACTAATGTACCTTTTGGTTTTATTGAATGTTGTACACACCATTTGTTATTAAATACTTTTTACCACAGTTGGTTTTCATAGCGCCCTCTGAACCTTTCTTTCTGTCATTTGTATTGTTGGGTTCCACCTAACAGGGATCCTCAGAGGTGCTGCTCCATTTGTATAGGGCACGGATTGGGATCTTTTATATATGGGTGTGTGGATCATTAGGTCGACCACAAAACTTCTACATGCTTTAGGTTGACTACTGAAGGTCGACAGGCCTTAGGTCAACACAAGCATTAGGTCAACATTAGGACGGTCGGCAGTCAAAAAGGTTGACATGGATTTTCACTTTTTTTTGTCCCGAAAGTCGACATGGAGACTGCATCAGTGCACCGCGTCCCCTCACATGGCTGGCTGTGCTCAGCACACTATAATACTCTCCCACTATGCACTAGGGCATGAAGTACCGCCTGTCGGCACATGTCGGCCTTCTGACTGTCGACCTTCCAAATGGCAACCTAATGTTTGTTTTGACCTAATGACCCTTTTGACCTAAATCCATGTTGATCTTTTGAGTGTGTCAACCTACAGTGACCGATCTACAGCATTGCATGTCGACCATTTCAATGTCGACCTAGTCATATATATACATACATACATACATACATACATACATACAGTGCTATTTTTCAGCAGGCTCCAGCAGGAACTGAGGGCCTTATTCTAGTTCACTCTTTTTGACAAAATCCTTCTCAGATGGACAAAACCATGTGCACTGCAGGGGGGGGGGGGGGGGCAGATTTAAAATGTGCAGAGAGAATTAGATTTGGGTTAGTTATTTTGTTTCTGTGCAGGGTAAATACTGACTGCTTTATTTTTACACTGAAATATAGATCTCACTTTGAATTATAACCCCACCCAAATCTAATTCTCTCTGCACAAGTAACATCTGCCCCACCTGCACTGCACATGGTTTTGTCCATCTAAGAAGGATTTTGTCAGAAAGGGCAGTATTCAATGAGAAAAATTTGCCATGTTTTATGGCGAGTTTGTGCTTTTCTCGCATTGGACGGAGACTTTTGCTCTCAAAAAGCAAACAACCCTATTCAATATGCACTTCTTGCCGTCTTTCTGAGTGATTTTCGCCGTGTCTCTCCGTGTAGCAATTCTCCATCTTTTCATGGAGAAGTGGAATGTGAACTATTGAAATAAAAGTTTTTTTGTTTTAATTTTGGTGTAAAAAAATCAGGAATTTTATTCTGTGAAAGGGCATGTTATTTTTATTCATGTTCTTAAAGCACATGAATATATATTTAATTAATTTTTTTTTTTTTTTACATAGAGCAGCCAGCAGGGGGCCGGGAGCCAAGCCGCTCATTAGATATTCATATATTCACTGCACCCGATCATTACATATGCACGATCGGGTGCAGTGAATATACCCGGTCCCCTGCTGGCTCTGGGGGGGGGCAGCTTGTGCTGCCTGGGTCCCGGGGAGCCCTCCTCCCCGCCACAAAAGTTCTGGGGCAGGGAGACTTCAATCTCCCTGCCTGCCACCGTCCCACGGCTCCCTGCCGCGGACGCTCGTCCACTGCAGGGGTTAAGATTCGCCGCAAGGGGCAACTCGCCCCTCCGACATTGAATACAGGGAGAGCGAGTGGCAGCCAGCCCTCCGGAACAGGATTCGCTGCACATGGCGATATTTTATAGGGAAACGGTCATCTGTCAGACCAGACTTAGGTCGACAGTCATTAGGTCGACCCCGGAAGGTTGACTGTCCCCAAGGTCGACAGGGTTAAAGATCGACATGGCTCAAGGTCGACATGACTTAAGGTCGACATGGGCCAAGGTCGACATGGTTTTAGGTCGACAGTCATTAGGTCGACATGAGTTTTTCACTGATTTTTGAGCCGACAGGCGGTATTTCATGCCCTACCATCCACTAGGGCGTGGTAGGAGAATAAAATAGTGTGCCGAGCACAGCGAGGCACCGTGCCCGAAGCATTGCGAGCGAAGCGAGCGATGCGAGGGGCTGCGGTTCAACTTCAACTGTGTCCATGTCGACTGTGTCAACATTCGGGTAAAACCTTGGGGACCTTGGGGACAGTCGCCCTTCCGGGGTCGACCTAATGACTGTAGACCTAAGTCTGTTCTGACAGAGGTACCGCTTCCATTTTATATTGAATACTGCCCAAAGAGTGAACTAGAATAAGGCCCTTAGTTCCTGCTGGAGCCTGCTGAAAAATAGCACTGCATACATACATACATACATACATACATACATACATACATACATATGCAGTACTGTGCAAAAGTGGTCACACCATATATTGGGGAGAGGTGGAGGGAGGGAGGAAGAGAGGAGGAAAGAAAGAGAGAGACAATGGGAGAGCTGGAGTGAGGGAGGGGTGGAAGCAAAGGGAGAGAGGGGGAGGCAGATGGAGAGGAGAGGGGAGGGAGAGAGGAAGAGGTGGAGGGGGGAGAGAGAGAGAGAGAGAGAGAGAGATAGAGAGAGATAGAGAGAGAACATTACTAGGTAACACATAGATAAACTTGATGTTCCACCAATAAACAGAAATGACAGAGGATGAATCTGCAGCAGAGATACTGTAAGAGACGTACCTAGCTGTGCATATACTTCTCCTACTTCATAGCTGTTCATGACGGAGGCGCCTCGGTTGTCCACTAGCGTCAGTGTGTCCGTCAGTGGGTAGGTGATCCTCGCTGTGGTGTTACCTCCGTCAGTCCTTGCCACATTGGCGTAAGTGGCAAACTCTCCGTCTTCCAGGACGTACTTGCAGGAGTTAATGAACGAGGACTTCCCATGGCCTAGAAATCCGAAGAGTTGGAGGAGAACTCGGTTAAATCCCTGATTACCTTTACAGTCATCTAGGCTGAAGTTAGTGATATAGTCCGTCATCTCAGGAATGGTCTGCATCCTGGTGCTCTGTGCGGTCCTGGTGCTCTGTATGGTGTACGGACTGGTATCTGTCAGTGCTCACAGGCAGTGAGAGGGGGGAGAACAGCAGCTCTCCTTATATACATGATAGAACCAAAAGTGAAAGTAGTTACCTGTTATTTAGAAATGGGTTCATTTACAGGAAAAGTCATTCTAATATTCAACTAAATAACGGGTGTGGTATAGAAGATCTGTAATAATTGGACAGGCATCCAATAGGTGGCATGCATTACATCGACGGGGCCAAAAGGTCGACATGGAATAGGTAGAAAGTAGATCAAGTTGACAGGGTCAAAAGGTTAACATGGAAATAGTGGACACAAAATAGGTCAACACAGTTTTGTTTTACCTTTGTTGGTGTCGTTTTCTCTGTCTCAGCATAGCGCAGTTCCGGTAGAATATGTTGTTTCGCTCGTTTACGCGCTTCGGGCAAAGTCGCTTTTCACAATCATAATACACATGTATGGAATATCCAGGTGCGACCCCACAGGACAGAGCTGATGTGAGGGGGTCAGGGCCATGTCTAGCTGGGGTATTCAAAGCCGCAGCGAGCGGCCGGCGAGGGGGTTGAACCGCGAGGATTGCTGAAAACCAGCGATCCTCGCTGTTTAACCCCCGCGCCGGCCGCTCGCTCTATTCAACGTACTGGGGAAATCCTCGCCGTCACAGGACGGCGAGAATTCCCCAAAACATCGAGACCCGCGGCTGCTGCAGAAAATTCGCAGTTTTTAGCCGCGGGTCTCGCTGCTTCTGGAGCCGCATCCGCCAATTCCCCCTCGCTCAAAAAACGGAGCGAGGGGAATTGGCGGATGCGGAGGCTGCGTTGAATGCTGTCAGGGTGAGTGGTGACAGCGAGCAGGAAGACCACAGCATTGAATACCTGCCTAGTGGTGTGCCAGTGGGCCCTTTCTTACACACACCTAGGGCGGGATGCACTAATATCCCCGCCCCACTTCGCCCGCCTCCGCCGGCTATCACAGAGATGCTAATCACATATGCTCTACCAAAGGGCAGCTATTGCGATAAGATCTGCCATTTGCGAAGCAGCCAGCAGGGGGCGAGCTGCTCTATCCCCTCCTCCTACCCGGCTGCTGCTGCCGGGCTCCACCTCCTCCTCCCTGCACCCAGAAGGGGATGTACAGTGCAGGGAGGAGGAGATCACTGGTCCATGCAGCACAGCAGGAGGCTGTCCGGGCACAGGTGAGGGGGGGGGAGTCTATGCAAGGTGGCAGGGGTCCATGCAGGGTGGCAGCGGATCACGATAAGAAGCCCATAAAAGCCCACGGCTTTTTGTTGGTAATACCCCCCAAAGCGGTAACCCAGCATGCAGTGTTACTGCATTTTTGTGTTATTGCATCAGGCACTTAGTCTGCGGAGCGGGGAGACACTGGGCAGGAGAGGAGGGGTGGGTATATGCAAGGGCTGTTGGGTTATTTTATAAGGGTTTATTTAAAAGGGTTCTGTAATGATACAACAAATTCAGGACTCATTCAGGACTTACCTAGTGACTATGTCTGTGCCAAGGACTGGACTGTGATGTGATCCTGTGTTCTTTTCTGTCATTACAGGTAAATATCGCTATTGCTATACTGGCCTGTCTGCTCCTGCAGCTTAACAGGGAATCATTATGTTGTTCGGGTAAATATCGCTGTTGGTATACTGGCCTCTCTGCTCCTGCAGCTTAACAGGGAATCCAATATGTTGATCGGGTAAATATCCCTACTGCTATACTGGCCTCTCTGCTCCTGCAGCTTAACAGGGAATCCAATATGTTGTTCGGGTAAATATCGCTATTGCAATACTGGCCTGTCTGCTCCTGCAGCTTAACAGGGACTCCAATATGTTGATCGGGTAAATATCGCTATTGGTATACTGGCCTGTCTGCTCCTGCAGCTTAACAGGGAATCCAATATGTTGTTCGGGTAAATATCGCTATTGCTATACTGGCCTGTCTGTTCCTGCAGCTTAACAGGGAATCCAATATGTTGATCGGGTAAATATCCCTACTGCTATACTGGCCTCTCTGCTCCTGCAGCTTAACAGGGAATCCAATATGTTGATCGGGTAAATATCGCTATTGCTATACTGGCCTGTCTGTTCCTGCAGTTTAACAGGGAATCCAATATGTTGTTCGGGTAAATATCGCTATTGGTATACTGGCCTGTCTGCTCCTGCAGCCTAACAGGGAATCAAATATGTTGATCTGGTAAATATCGCTATTGCTATACTGGCCTGTCTGCTCCTGCAGCCTAACAGGGAATCAAATATGTTGATCTGGTAAATATCGCTATTGCTATACTGGCCTGTCTGTTCCTGCAGCTTAACAGGGAATCCAATATGTTGATCGGGTAAATATCGCTATTGCTATACTGGCCTGTCTGCTCGTGCAGCCTAACCGGGAATCAAATATATTGATTGGGTAAATATCGCTATTGCTATACTGGCCTGTCTGCTCCTGCAGCTTAACAGGGAATCCAATATGTTGATCGGGTAAATATCGCTGTTGCTATACTGGCCTGTCTGTTCCTGCAGCTTAACAGGGAATCAAATATGTTGATCGGGTAAATATCGCTGTTGCTATACTGGCCTGTCTGTTCCTGCAGCTTAACAGGGAATCAAATATTTTGATTGGGTAATCCAAGACAGTGCTAATATCATTTCTAGATTTGAGAGCTCTTGTATAAGTTTAAACTAATTTGTCTTCGAGTGCTGGCAATCTGCTATTTGAATGTTTGTTTATATTGGAGTTTTATTGCCTGCCTTGTAATTGGGGAGGGGGGGATTGTTCAGGCTTTGATTAGTGGTATTGGCTTCACATGGACAGAATCCATCATTTATAAGGGAGCCTCACTAGGCTGTTGTAGCCTGGGCTGTTGGGTTATTTTTATAAGGGTTTATTTAAAAGGGTTCTGTAATGATACAACAAATTTAGGACTTATTCAGGACTTAAGGTGCCCATACACTAGTGAGATTTATCTTCAGATCTGGCTGGTTGGAACAAAAACATGGTTATGGATGAGTGACAGTTTGTCAGTTTTCCAGCATTTCCAAGCAAATGGTCAACTGTCATTTGCTCTCATCCATAACCATGTTTTTGTTCCAACCAGCCAGATCTTAAGATAAATCTGCGTGTGTATGGCCACCTTTACATAGGCTGAAAACAGATGAACTCATCACCAAGACATCGTCAAGCCAAAGAAAGTTTAAAAACCCTTTGCTTTAACCTCTAAAATTGAACGTATGTACCTAACCTGCACTCCTATATACTCACACTGTCACTATGCTGCCTGTTTGTGTATGTGATTCATCCATTCTAATAACATAATCTGCTTCTATATTGCAATACTTGTGTTTGTACATTTAGACATTGCGACCTTGCTAATTGGAGCCATATTAGGCTGGTGCCTGCTTCACCAAATACAGGGTAACGCTACAACTGAAAACATCTACTTCACGGCATGCCATAGCATTGTATGTAATCCATGGTCAGCTGTGCTAGTCAGCGTGCACTCACATATATGTACTGTATGCAATCTATGGTCAGCTGTGCTAGTCAGCGTGCACTCACATATATGTACTGTATGCAATCTATGGTCAGCTGTGCTAATCAGCGTGCACTCACATATATGTGCTGTATGCAATCTATGGTCAGCTGTGCTAATCAGCGTGCACTCACATATATGTAGGGTTTATAAATGACTATCTGAGCAACACCAGTAAACTGGTATTAACTATTGCAAGTCTAATATAACTCTTGGCCTATAGAACTGTTCAAATACACCATGTACTACAAACTATTGCTCTGCTTCGCTCTCCATGGTTTTCTCTCAAAATCAATCTCTTCTCTCTCCCTGAAGCTCAGCCCTCTATACACATTTCTGCCTCCATTATCCACACCCCTCTTATTAACACTCATGAGATTTTTACATATCTCTCTACATTGACAATAACATCCACAAACTGTCGCCAGAAACAACATTCACAAACCACCTGCAGCTACACCTATCTCTCTCTACTGCTTCTATTAGCTGGT
Source organism: Crinia signifera (assembly GCF_055691185.1). Classification (NCBI taxonomy): domain Eukaryota; kingdom Metazoa; phylum Chordata; class Amphibia; order Anura; family Myobatrachidae; genus Crinia; species Crinia signifera. Next base: position 10,173,716 of record NC_139223.1, read on the forward strand.
GACATTTCACTTAATCCAGGCCCCAGCTGCTTGCCCCGCTCGCCGGCACCTAACTCTCAGGAACATAGTAATCCAGCTAACCTCATAAACATCAAATGCCTCCCTTCATCCCCCAAATCACTAAAATGTGCGTTATGGAATTCACGCTCTGTTGGCAACAAATTAACATCCATCAACGACCTTTTCATTTCAAACAACTTCAACCTGCTGGCTATAACAGAAACATGGCTCTCACAATCAGACACAGCCTCCCCTGCAGCCCTGTCACATAGGCCCTTATTCTGGTTGGTGCGGTCAGAGCCGCACACGGGGCTCCGACCGCACAAACCAAGGGCCGCCCACCAGACGGATCGCCACGGCCGTCCGTACACGGACGGCTGGCGATCCGCATTAAAATGGTGGAGGCTACGCCTCCACCATGGTGGGAGCTGCCCCCTGCATTCGATGGTCGTCGACCATCGAAGGCAGGCCCGCACGCCGCGGCAGCTCCCGCAAGCTAAGACCACACGGACAATCGTCCGTGTGGTAGCTTGTATGGGGGCTGAAAGCTGACATCCGGCGACGTCAGCTTTCCGCCCCCATGTCATGGTAATGAGGGCGTCATGCCCTCATTACCATGCATACGCCCCGCGTTTGCATGGGAACGCCCATGAAACGCGGGGCGTACACATAGGGAAATGAGGGCATGAAGCCTCTCACGCCCCTATACGCCCCCTTTGCGGCGGACGAAATACGTCTGCGGCGAAGGGGGCTGCACATGCGCAGATTGACCTCTGCGCATGTGCAGAGTCCAAACATCGGCGGTACGGCCGCACGCGGGCCGTACCGACCGAATCAGAATAAGGGCCATGGTGCTCTCCACTTCACACACACACCCAGGCCTGGTGACAGCAGAGGAGGTGGAGTTGGAATATTACTATCCCAATCCTTCACATACAAAGTTATACCACAGGTTCCATCACTCACATTCACATCATTTGAAGTACATTCCATCAGAACTTACACTCCTTTCTCGCTGCGTGTTGCAGCTATCTATCGCCCACCTGGGCAGCCATCATGATTTCTGGAAGATTTTTCTGCCTGGCTCCCTCACTTCCTTTCCACTAACATCTCAACCATCATCATGGGTGACTTCAACATTGCTATTGATAGCCCAAAATCTGCTGCTCATGCCTCCAAACTACTCTCTCTAACCTCCTCTCTCGGCCTCTCCCAATGGACTGACTCCTCTACTCATCGGGATGGCCACTGTCTTGATCTGATATTCACTAAGCTGTGCTCAGTGTCGGAATTCACCAATTCTCCTTTCCCTCTCTCAGATCACAACCTTATCACCTGCATGCTGTCCTCTAGTGCTTCTAACTCAAAAACACAGAAATCCTTTAATCCACCTCAAGCCCGCAGAAATATTAATGATATTAATTTTCAAGTACTCTCCTCCTCACTGCAACAACAGCTTGCTCCTATTTCTGCATTCACTACTCCTGAGATGAAAGTATCACACCTAAACCTAACCCTCAAAACAGCCCTGGATGAAGTGGCTCCAGTTACCCACCACACTCCACGTAGGCCTAGACGCCAACCGTGGCACTCTAAATTAACGAGACACCTACAAAATATCTCACGCAAAGCTGAGCGTAAATGGCGTAAATCTCGCAGTCCAATGGATTTCTTTACATATAAGAATATCTACCAGTACTATAGTTATGCCCTGGAAACTGCCAAACAAACATATTTCCAAACTCTCATTTCTGCTCAAGCTTCTAACCCCAAAACTTATTTTTAATACTTTTAAATCCCTTCTCAACCCTCCCTCACCCAAGCCACCAACCACTATCCATGCACAAGATCTTGCTTCCTGCTTCAGGGATAAGATTGACAAGATCAGAGATGAATTGGTATGCTCCAACTCAGTTGGTGATATGCTCAATTCCATACCTGAGCCCTCTGAAGCATTTGCTTCATTTGATCCCACAAATGAAGATGAAGTATCTGCACTTTTCTCTGCCTCCCACTCTACTACCTCTCCTCTTGACCCTATACCCTCGCAAATAATTAAATCTCTGTCTCCTGTGCTCATCCCAACCTTAACTAAATCTGTAACCTCTCTTTCTCTACTGGTGTCTTTCCTTCATTGTTCAAACAATCAGTTATTACTCTGATTCTAAAAAATCAGAATTCTGATTCAAGCTCTCTCTCAAACTACCGTCCCATTTCTCAACTTCCATGCACCTCCAAACTACTTGAAAGACTTGCCTATACTCGCCTCACACACTTTCTTAACTCGCACAACTTAATGGACCCGCATCAGTCAGGCTTTCGTGCCCAACACTCCACAGAGACAGCACTGACTAACGTTGTGAATGATCTGGTCACTGCTAAGTCTAATGGCCACTACTCACTACTAATTCTTCTAGATCTCTCTGCTGCTTTTGACACTGTTGACCACACACTTCTCGTACAAAGCAAAAGAAAAAAGATCAAATCAAAGAGATCCTATCTGCTACTTTGTACTCTGCAACACCGCTGGGAGACCCGGAAGCCTGAGCAGTGCGTTCGAGACAAGGCTGATCAGCTCAAACAGCCGGGAACCCTCTCCAGGCGTGGGCAAAAGAATCAACTCCTAACAGTGGATTACAAAAACGGAGCCTAAGTATCAATTCTTTGCATCTATTTCTAAAAGCTTACTAACATCTTCAAGCTTATAAAGGGCTCTAATGACTGAGTTTAAATGAGAAAAAGTTTGGCTGGAAACTAACCTTTGGCTGTGCATAACAAAGTGTGTTTGTTTGAAGTGCCTTTGAGCCTCCATTCACAGACTAACATTGTCTTATACCAAAGACTGTTGAAAAATTAACCCTATGCATGCCTAAACTTCCTATAAAGCCCTGCAAAACGTATGTGCCTTATCCTATGGTTAGCCATAGCATAGGATAGTTATAAAGTATCGCACAATTTCTTGTGCAAACCATATATATTACATTAGAGATGCTTTGAATGATTAGAGGTGCACCAATAGGTTTTTTAACCATTTACATAATACCGGCCGGTGTTTACAATTTTATAATTGATCAAATATTGTGATAAATTGTCTAAATAAATTTGCATTTTGTTTTTACTATAATATTATGTGTCTATAGTGTCCTTTAGCGCCGTCTACTTTGTTTCTATTGTTACTTCTCATACAAACATTACAATCCATAGCTCTTAAAGACACAGCCCTCTCTTGGTTCTCATCCTACCTCTCTAACCGCTCCTTTAGTGTTCGTTTCTCTGATTCTACCTCCTCTTTGCTACCTCTTTCAGTTGGAGTACCTCAGGGTTCAGTTTTAGGTCCCCTGCTTTTCTCAATCTATACCTCATCTCTTGGCAAACTAATCAGCTCCTTTGGATTTCAGTATCATCTGTATGCGGATGATACTCAGCTCTACCTATCCTCCCCAGACCTGTCCCCATCTGTTTTGAGCCGTGTCTCTGAATGCCTTTCTGCTGTTTCATCCTGGATGTCATCTAGCCACCTCAAACTTAATATCTCAAAAACAGAATTAATTATATTTCTGCCAATAAATAGTAGTTATCAACCTGATATCTCTATCGCTGTTGAGAAGATGACAATCACTCCTACCTCTCAAGCTCGCTGCCTAGGTGTTATCCTTGACTCAGAACTTTCCTTTGTACCCCACATTCAATCTGTCTCAAAATCATGCCACTTGCACCTAAAAAACATATTTAAAATTCGCGCTTACCTTACACAAGACACTGCAAAAACTCTAATCCATGCTATCATCATCTCACGCATTGATTATTGCAATAGTCTCCTTATTGGCCTTCCCCAATACAGACTCTCACCACTACAGTCCATTATGAATGCAGCTGCAAGGCTAATCTTCCTAGCCAGACCTTCATCGTCTGCAAAGCTACTCTGTCAGTCACTTCATTGGTTACCTGTATTCTACCGTATTCAATACAAAATTATTTTACTTGCACACAAAGCCATAAACCAAACTACACCAACATACATATCTACTCTTATCTCAAAATATCATCCAACACGACCTCTACGCTCCTCACAAGATCTGCGTCTCTCATCCACACTCATTACTCGCTCCCATTCCCAACCGCAGGACTTTCTACGGGCTTCACCCACTCTGTGGAATGCCCTCCCAAGCACAATAAGACTCTCCTCCAGTCTCCAAACCTATAAGCGTTCCCTAAAAACTCATCTCTTCAGGCAAGCTTCTCAAATTCCAGAACCAGTCATAGAACCTTGCATTCTGGTGGAATCAATGCAATAAAGAATACAGTATCTATCCTTATGTATCAATGCCTATGTCCCTATAGATTGTAAGCTTGCGAGCAGGGCCCTCCTACATTTTGACTGTCTGTAAATACCATGTTTTGTTGTATCACTGTCCCCTTTGTAAAGCGCAACGGAATATGCTGCGCTATATAAGAAACTGTTAATAAATAAATAAATAAATATGCTGGGCAGGAGAGGAGGGGTGGGGAGATGCCGGGCAGGAGAGGAGAGTCGGGGAGATGACAGTCAGAAAAGGAGGGATGGGGAGACGCCAGGCAGGAGATGAGGGACGGGGAGATGCCAGGCAGGAGAGGATGGGCGGGGAGACACTGGCAGGAGAGGAGGGGCGGGGAGACACTGGGCAGGACAGGAGGGTCGGGGAGATGCCAGGCAGGAGAGGAGGGGCGGGGAGACTCAGAGTAGGAGAGGAGGGCTGATTAGATACCAAGCAGGAGAGGATGGACTGGGAGACGCTGTGCAGGAGAAGAGGGGCGTATAGACACTGGGCAGGAGTGGAGGGCTGGGAGATGCTGGGCATGAGAGGAGGGGTGGGGAGATGCCGGGCAGGAGAAGAGGGTGGGGAGATGCTGGGCAAGAGAGGAGGGTCGGGGAGATGAAGGTCAGGAAAGGAGAAGCGGGGAGATGCTGGGCAGGAGAGGATGGACGGGGAGATGACGGTGAGGAGAGGAGGGGCAGGGAGATGCCGGGCAGGAGAGGAGCAACGGGGAGATGCCAGGCAGGAGAGGAGGGGCGGGGAGACGCCGGACAGGAGAGGAGGGGCCGGGAGATGACAGTCAGGAGAGGAGGGATGCACCGCCACCGTCCCTGTCCGTCCCTGTCCACCCCCATCCCTCCAATCTGTGAACAGTCCGGCGACTGTGTAACTCACTGGGGCCATTCACAATCTGGTTTTGCACATGTGCAGAAATGCGCAAACCCCGACCATCGAAGCGGGGCCAAATTCGGATCACTACGAGTGCCACTTGTACTACAATTGGAACTGTGGGTATAATGTGTACAAGTGGCACCGTGTGGTATAATGTGTACAAGTGAAACTGTGTTATGTAATGTGTACAATTGGCACTGTGTGATATAATGTGTGCAAGTGGCACTGTGTCATATTATGTGTACAAGTGGCACTGTGTGGTATAATGTGTAAAAGTGGCTCTGTGTGCTGTAATGTGTACAAGTGGCACTGTGTGGTGTAATGTGTACAAGTGGCACTGTGTGGTGTAATGTGAATTGGTACGTGGCCATGCTCCTTATCCATAATATCCTATAGATTTTTTTATGGGTGTCTTCAGCACTGTGACATGCGACCTGTGGGTGGGACAGCTGGTCAGTGCCTACAAAACACAGCTGTCTCACGAAAATCTGGGCAATTGATTTCAATGGTTTATCATGCCACCAATGGCAGCATCAGGAGGGGTAGATGTAACATGTGCAGAGAAAGTTACATTTGGGAGGGTGTGCCCAAATTGCAGTGTAACTATGAGGTTGTATTTGTGGGCTACGTGGAGAAGGATCCAGTAATTACTCAGTACTCTTGGCTTGCTCCATGACCTGTTGTCTTGCAGACGAAGCACAGCAGGCAGGAATACATGGCAGCTTAGCACTGGGCCAGAGAAAGGGAGGGGCATTTTCTCTATGACCAGGATGCACAGATGGCAGCAACCACTCCCTTGATTGTGTGTTTGCTCCTAGAGCTGATTAGTTGCTCATATAATCACGTGTAACTAGAACTCGTTCTGCCATTTCCAGCCTCTTGTGTCCTTAGTTTGGAAGTTGGTAGTTTGGTGACTGTTGCGCCTCCTGTCGTATTTCTGACCTCTTATTTAACTGTTGGTGAATGTTTCCTCGCACATAGGGAGCACAGGTGCCGGTATGGCGCCGATGCGGCATAAGGGGGAGGGGCAGGCCGTGTGACCAGTGACCCGGCACAACAGGGTGGGGGGGGGGTTGGGATGGTATCCCCGCCCCCTTTCACACCTGGGGGACAAGGGCAGCAAGTGAAGCACCTGGGGGGAGGGAACAGCCAGGAAGGGGTTAAAAGACTGGGAGACAAGGGGAGAAGCCGCAACCAGCGGAGCAGCAGCGCAGGGAAACGGGACAGGCAGAGGCAGGAGGCAGAGGCAGGAGCAGGAATCCCCATCAGCAGCTACCCAGGGGATGTGTCATCATGCCTCACAGCTGCCGGGAAAACTGCACCGGCAACGTGGTCGCCGGGAGGCATGGGGAAACCTATCTGCAGCGTCTGAGTGATTACAGCAGCATCCAGTCATCTTCCTTACAGCTTCCAGGGCCTAATCCCATAGCCAGCAGGAGCACGAGGAGGAAGTCGGGGAGGAGCTGAGCAGAACAAAGGCAGCAGCAAATTCTTTGAGGAAGTGGGGGAGGAGAGCAGCAGCACAGAGGATCTCGGCTGGGAGGGGCTCCCCCTAGTGGCCGCAGCACATCGAAGCGCCCAGCAGCAAGGAGGAATATCAGGAATCGAGCAGGTAGTATCGACAGCGCCAGCGTGGAGCGGATAACACCACGGCGCAGCAGTAAGGGTCTGTTGCAGCCGCACAAGTCGTTCAGAAGAGGAGCAAGCTTTTCGTCAGGGTGAGCATGTTTATCAGCATCGATGGAGGGGATACAGCGGAAAGCATTAGAGTCCGCCTAGGTGTGGCAGCAGGAGCCTGGCAAGGGGATACCAGGAGGCTGTGGCCTTGGTGATGCCCGCGGATCACCGCAGAGGAGCAAATACCCACATGGAAGGAGCACATGCATCAGGCCAAGAAGGTGTCGGCAGGCCATCAGGCTGCAGGGAGCAGGCAATGATGGCAAAGGACGGGCACCGCTATGACGACACACAGGATGAGTAAGACAAATGTTGATAACCTGAAGAACGTGTAGTATGCCAAGGTAGACAGTATACAGAATGTTAGCAATACTTTGTACTATGCCAGGAGATGTATATACATTATCCAGAAGGTTAGCAAGGCTATCTAGTAGTTACTGTTTCCGTGTTTGATTATGTGTACTCTGTAACTGGGTGCTGCGGAACCCTTGTGGCACCATATGCATAAAATATAATAATAATAGTATGCCAGTATGCACTATCCAGGATGTAATATGCCAAGAAGGCGAGGAGGAATGTTAGCAATGCTAGGTAACATGCCAAGGGACGTAGAAGGTTGAGCTATGCTAGAAAGTTATGCATTATCAGAACCAGAAGGTTAGCAATGCTATGGGGATGTTGTAGGGGTGCCTAAGGCGGGTTGCAAAATGCATGTGTCCTGGTACGGGGAGGAACCAACATATGGGCAATCTATATTAAAAGGCAGGGCCCTATGGCATGCAAGAGGGGCATAAGTTAGCCACTGTAAAACTGATTTTACGGGCATTGGCTATGGATTTTCGCGGGTATTTTCAGTCATTCCTGATAGACCATAGGAATTTCGGTACATATGTATTATCTGGGCTCCCATGTTAAATGCACCCCATTTTTTCATACCCCTACTATCCAATTACGCATGGAGTTGATTTTATATAGTGTGGCAAACGCAGCGAGCCACCGTGCCCGAAGCGTGGCGAGCGGACGCGGTGTCATAAGAAAAAACGGGAGCCCAGATATTACATAAGTACCGGAATTTCTTTGTTATACGGCCAGAGGGCAGGTTAGTAGCCTCCACCATGCCAGTTAGGTTTTATGGCAGGAAGTAGCTCTGATTGGTCAGGGGGGAGGGGGGAGTGGGTGTCCCCTCATCCCCCCCCAGGGTGATAACAGCCACACAGAGGCTATGCTGGGTCTGGGAGCGGCGGGGGGGGGGGGGGGGGGGCTTCAAGGATGGTTTTAGGATACCTATCAACTGGGAATATGACACCCTCCGGTAGCTCAAAAAAAAACAAAAAAACTTAAATCTATTGGGGAACAGCCGGGGGTGGTAAGGGACAAAAGCATCAAAGAGCGGGCTAGCGGGGCGATTCAAAGGCAGGATGGCGGGGCGATTCAAAGCCCCCTCATCGGCTGGATTAGTTATCGCACTGTTAGGACTGGTTCCCAAAAAGGCGTCTGGTAAATTCAGGCTCATTCAGCATTTGTCTTATCCGGAAGGGGCATCGGTAAATGATGCCTTGGACAGGGACGAGTGCTCAGTGCAAAACCAGTCGTTCGACTCGGCCGTCAAGATGGTCCGAGCATAAGGCAGGGGGGCGCTTATGGCAAAGTTGGACATTGAGGCAGCCTTTAGGCTGCTCCCCCTGCACCCCGAGAGTTTTTTGTCTCATGGGTCTAAGTTGTGACAGGTACATCTTTATAGACAATTGTCTTCCGAGGGGATGCGCTATATCTTGCGCATTTTTTAAGCATTTAGTTCATTCCGGCAGTGGTGCTGGGAAGAGAGAACCGGGTCAGCGGCAATTGCGCACTACTGGACGATTGCTCGGTGGCAGGGCCACCCAACTCGCCAAAGTGCAACCTCCTGCTGAGCGAATTGCAGGGAATGCTGAAGGAATTCAGCAAGCTCATTGCTCCAGAAAAACGCAAGGGCCCAAAGCAGTTCTGTCTTACGTGGGGATAGAGATTGATTCGGCCAAGCAGGAGTGCAGATTGCCAGAGGATGAAGTGGAAAAGCTGGTTAGAGAGGAGCAATAAAGGTTACACTGGGGCAGCTCCAATCATTGTTGGGAAGCATCAATTTTGCTTGCAGGGTGATCCCGATGGGCAGGATATTTAAGCAACGGCTGGAGCAAGCCACAGCGGGCATAGCAAGGAAAAATCACTTCTGCACATCAACAAGGAAGTGCGGGAAGTGCGGGAAGATTTGGTAGTATGGTAGGAATTCCTCCAACACTTCAACAGGGTGCATATGTGGCCAGAGCCTATGTGGCCCAATCACGCAATGCATTTATTAACGGATGCCGTAGGAGCCACAGGCTTTGGGGCATACTGGCAGGGAGAATGGTGTGCCCAGTGGTGGCCGCCAACGTGGGAGGAGGCGGGTCTCACCAAGAACCTGGCAGCCCTGGAGGCAGTGGCGTAACTATCGTCCCGCAGCCCCCGCGGTGGCGGGGAGGCGCTGAGGGTATGTGGGCGCCGGGGGGGCTGCGGGACGATAGTTACTCACTGGTTGCCTTCTGCCGCCGGTGGTTTTATTTGCACCGGGCCCCAGCTCTCCCGAGTCCCGGCAGCCGCAGCGCTTCTAATACAAAAAGGTGACACTTGGAAAATGGCAGCCCCCATACCGCAGACAGTTTTTCGTCTGCAGTATGGGGGCAGCCATTTTCCAAGTGTCACTTTTTCATTAGCAGCAGTAAACGGGAGAGCAGCCCGGGACCTGGCGCAGACGGATGCGACCACGCCGGCCAGAGGTAACACACACAAACACATACACACAAACACGTCACACATACATACAAACACACACACAAACACAACCCCCCCCCCCCGCCGTACCCCGGCTCCCCTCCGCTCCGTTTTTTCTTACCGTTTTTTCTTACCGGGGGGCAGGGGGGCGCAGAAAATCTAGTTACGCCGCTGCCTGGAGCTATTCCCAATAGTGGTAGCCGTGACAATCTAGGGAGAGAGGCTGGCCAACAGGCAAATTCAATTCTGGTGCGGCAACCCGGGGGCAGTGCAGGCAGTAAGCAGCCAGCGGGCGTCATCATCGCCAGTAGTCAGGCTGATTAGGAGATTGGTTGTGAAATGCCTGCGCCACTATATTACATTCAGGGCAAAGCATGTGCCAGGGGAAAAGAACGTGATAGCGGACACGCTGTCACGGCAGAACTGGGAAGCTGTCAGGGCAGCAGTACCAAGTGCGAGCACATCAGGTCTAACATGCCCCTCATGTCTCTGAAAGATAGTCAAGCCGAGTTAGCTAGCCTGGCGGAGCGGTCACCGGCACCAAGGACTTGGGAAGCATACAAGGTGGCATGGAATTGCTGGAAGGATTTCCAGGTTACGGTACACGCGTAGAGACTCGCAGCAGCAGCTGTTGGCTTTCTTGGCCAAGCTCAGACAGGAGCAGGCCTCAAAATCCCGGCTAGGCGCCTTGCTGGCAGGCATCTTGTTTCGACAAGCGCAATGGCAGGGTCGACGAGGCGAACTCATTCGCAGTGCACATGATCATGAGGGGCTGGGCCAGGATGGGGGCTTAGAGGCTATGGAATGGACAATGGAAAGGTTGCTGATTTTGCGGGACCAGATTCCAACTGTCTGCCGGGGCCAGAGGGAAGCAGCCCTGTTCAGGGCGGCATTCGCAATGGCTTTTAATGGCGCATTCAGAATCCGCGAGTTGGTGGCGGGAACGAGGTCGTCAACAGGAGAGGGCCTGCAGCATAGAAATGTGGCAGTAACTAAGCAGGCGGTGCTGTGCAAGATTCACAGGTCAAAGACGGATCAGGAGGGCAAGGGTAAATGGGTCCAGCTTAACCGTCACGCGGACCCTGCAATGTGCCCGGTAGCAGCGGTTAGGGCCTTTGTAGGTATGGGGACAGCGAGCAAGGGGAATTTCCTTGTGCACGCAGAACGGGTCACCGCTAACCAAATACCAGTTTTCAGCTATCCTGAAGGAGGGTGTAGCAGCAGGCGGTGGCCGACAGGTAGGTTTAGCTCCCATTCATTTAGGATTGGGGCGGCCACTTCCGTGGCTAGTGAAGGCCATGCAGGTGCTGGGATCAGAGCGCTGGGCAGGTGGAAATCGGATCGTTATAAGATTTATGTCAGGCCGGTCACCAACAAGCTGACAGATAATTATCTCCCCCCCCACCTCCGCAGGGAATACGAACTATTGAAGTACATTTATTTATATATGCAAAGTCTATCTAATTTATTCATTTCCAACGCAACCAATAATTGAATGTCCAGATTTATAACCAATGAATATTATTTATGAATGTAAACTGATGAAACTGTATCATGGATTACAAAATATAACAATACAGGTATTATACATAATAACGATAATCAGACCAGCATCCTTAAATAAAGCTAACCTCAGTGATATATAATGTGTATGTGAATTACAGCGTGGGAGGGGGGCGTGGCTATGGAGCGGCCATTTTAGAATAACTACTTGTCGGCCATCTTAGCTCGAACACATGTTAGTCTGCCACATGGCATTCCGCCATCTTATAATAACTGTCGGCCATCTTAGCTTCTTCTACATAGCAGACAAAGGAACCTTAACTAAAGACTAATAACTTCCGCCTGGCGATCACACATAAACTGACGGTACTTTCCTTTTGTCTTTCCACACCATTTACTCCAAATTTAACCTCTAACCTGCATCATGCAATACTTACGATCCTGAATATTATTCGCACATTCAGCAAACACACTTTACCTGCGGCATACACAATTGAATCACACATCACATGCTGATACACACACACCATTCGAGCATCATGCTATACAACACACACAAAGCATTCACACGCTTCAATACAAAGAGTCTATACTTGCTCACGCATAGCCTTACACATGCGCTCAGATTCCTGCGTCCCTTTGAGAACACCTCACTGCCTTTCATACAATATAGTCCATACAATATACTACAAAACTCCTTTGCAATCAAAACTAGGACACACAAGGGCCAGTCCACACATCAATGTTAACCGATTAACTACACAAAAGCCACACTGCATTCAAATACCAAGAATCCAGACAATAGTGGACTACCCTCACAGCACATGTTATTATCTTACAGTTACATCCGATTATCTAGATAATCTAGCCAGTCAATATACTTTAAAAGCTTTCAGTTCTACATACACACATGGACACACAGATGCTAGTCCAAATGTACAGACACTTAGCAGACAAAAGGAAGCTATTTACACTCCTTGCATACAAAAGATCCTGGAACTAGGCCTCTGCTTTTCCCACATGGCAGCAGCAGGTTCAGGCCTCACTTTGTCCACATGTAAACGTACACGGCTATATCTACCAATTTAAGCATATCCTTACTCACATTCATAACTACAGGCTAGTTAAACATCAACTCACACAGATCACCCTTAACTACAGACAGAAGCTTTCTTTATCCAAACCATATCTAAACATACACTGGGCCTATGCACATGTTAATATCTGAAACTAACTAAGAATGGAAGTTAACTATTCCTATACTCTATAACATAAACCATATACCATAACCGGGATCCTAGTACAAAATATATCGGTCCTACAAGTTTATACATTACTCAAAGCCATGTGTCCAATCTTATCCAATCTTTCTCCAGGACTGTTGCACTGCATGTTGACTGGCTCAGGTTCCAAAAACAACTAACCTAAAACTGTATTTTTACTCCTCAAGAAAACTTTCTAGGGGGAGGGGTTGATCCTATTGTCTTCCCCTGGTATCACTAGCTTTTGTTTACAGTATCTGATGACTGGCTTAGCTGCTTTCCAGAGAACCATTCATTCACCTCCTTTCATTAGCCTACAGACACGCCCCTCTGTTACTGTATTTTAAATCTTATGTGAACTTATGATTTGTAATAACATGTGTGTGCAATATCATATGGAATTCTAATAACTGTCATCTGACAGTTATTATAATTTCGCACATTTTGAGTCCAAACATGACATTATGTGATATCTAAAAATATGTAAAATAATATTCGATCTTTTCCTTACTTATGAGATATGAATAATATTTATCCCAGACTATATTAATTTAGTGGGCATGTTTATAATTATAATTATGGAAATTATATGCTGGGAAAAATTAGCCATTGACAGTCGTCCCTTTGACAGTAAATAAAACTGTCACATTAATAATGCATAATTTCCGCATTAATTTTCATAATTCATAAAATTTCAATATTTTTTTCATAAAAATTATTTTTCATTGATAAAAAAAAGGTTTTTAAAGGGTGGAACTTATGTGTATGTGTAGAAAGAAGGGGATGTATCATTTTTGCGCAATGGCTTAATCCGAGATTAATAATAAATGGGGGAGTGCATTTACTTAACGCCGGCATGTCCAGACTATGACCTCACAATAGTTGTAGGGCCACAGCCCAGACACACACGACTGAATGATACATTTGGGGAGTGTATGTGTAGTCTATGTGGGTGTAGTGTTCCTGCATAGGTGTTGTGTAACCTACCGCAGGGTGTACAGGGTTGTACAACCTTCATATGTCCTACAAAGGATGCTGGGTAAACATGGATGAACAACATAACAAAAAAACAATTTTACAGAGTATTATAAAGATTTCCTGAAAGAGTGGAGAACAGTCATTTCTCCTTGGGCAGTAGTGGATTAAAAACCTGAATAGGGTCTCAGGATAAAAACCTTCTACGCCTTTTGGGTCATTCCTAGTGTCTCTTGACATTAAACTAAGGGCCAAAGAAAGTCTCTAGTGGGTCTTCTGCTCATCACGACGTGGGGTCGTCTAGGGGTCATCATTCTCTTGGTCGGCTTGTGTATTTCGTCGGCTCTTGGGGCTTTCTAGCTGGGTTCCTGTCCAGTCATCTGTCGGTATCCATGTCGTCATCTCGAGGACCATCGTCTGTCTACGGCTGGGCTCATCTCTCCTTCTCCATTGCATCTGTAGGAAAAAGAAGTATCAATATTTTTGCATTTCTACCTATTTTCCCTACCATTCTTGGCTTCTTGTATTCCATCCGATCCACTTGTAGACTTCCGATATTTCTGTCGTCGACTTGTTTCCCTGCAGAGACATAAACAGAAAGAACTTCCCAAACGTTAAAAATATCCCGCCTCCCACATTTGTGAAGCTTCTACACTCTAGAGTGCTATAGTTTAACCCTCGCTTTACTGTCTTTTTGACACTAGGTGGCGCTCTAATTTATTTAAGGGTATTTCTACCCTGTACTACCAAACCTCTTTCAATTTAACCTCTATACCACTCCATATATTACAAATACAGTTGTCTGAGCCAGATAATCTGTGTTCTTCTTCGGAAAAATGTGACTAGAGGAAGTCTGAGATATTCAGCTTCAATATTTGATCTCTCATTTCCCTTGTCCAATCACTAGGGACTATCAGTTACTTGACATCTGGACCTAACACTATCAATATCTTGAGATTTATAAATCTCATTTAAAAACACTGTTATATATATATCTCGTTGTCTAGGGGATGAAACTTTTTCAATGTTAGGTCCATACGCTCTCCATGCAATTAGGAGCAATAGGGGTTTCCAAATCCAATGCGTCACATTTGACCGGGTCCAATCACAGCTCTTTCCGGCTTACTAAACAACAAACAGAAAAACAAATCGTTAGACATCTTACACGACACATGTCTGATTCTGCGAACCATCAAAACAAACAATGACAATCAAACAAACAAAAGAGAGTACGTATAAACTAACTTCCATTTCTCCTTATCTCCTTACCTGATTCCTAAGAACCTGGACTGACAATTACACCACATACAAGTCACCACTAGGTGGCTATTAACCTTTTAACCACTTCCCTATGCCTATGTGTTCACATACATATGTGTCATGGGAACTATATGTCATGTAATGAACAAGCATGTTTCAAAAACAAATTTCCTTACACGTCATTACCCTGGTACCAAGGGCAGATCGTATGCAGTACTCCTTTGAATAGAACATGTTATCTTGTTCTCTACCTTTCCTCGTGTTCTATACCTGTATGTCTTACCATCTTCTAACCCTTCATGTGTTTGCTGTATTATTGTGTTCTACGTTTAAATATTTTTTTAATCTATTTGCTAAAAAAGGGAGAAAGAAAATTTAGGAGTCTTGCTGGTTACCGTTCTTCTTGTGCGACATCTCTGCTTCTATATACCTACAGCAGTTATTAACTTGGGGATGTAATTAACTTCAAATACAATTTGGCATTCTCAATTTGTCTTGTTACCTTAATACTTATTACCTGAGTCAGTGTGAAACCAGTATACCTACTTCTCCAGCTGTCAATTTGGCGTCAACTGTACATTCTCTTACCACTTGGGAAAAACAAACAGCATCCTCTCTGGCTGTTTGACTCCGCCTTACATTTGACTTCTCTCGTCTCGGAGTTGACAGCGGTCTTGAATATTACACCAACACTTACTAATCCTTGACAAGGAGTTGACACAGGGTATAGGTTAGTCAGTTTCACAATTTCATCAGACACTTTAAAATAACTGGTCCCATTATATACGAATGGGGGGGGGGTATTGCTATTCTGCATTAACAGTCTAATTGCATTTTTGTCATCACTTTTCCTATTGCCATTTTCCTATACCACAGTTTTAAACAAACACTATGCCTCTTCTTACCTCGCGTTGATGAGAGCAGACATTATTTTTCAATTCTTATTGTGTAATTCATCCGGTTCGAAGCTGCCAGTACCTGGAAATTCTACTATTTATATCTTGTGGTGAGTTACTGCATTACTCACCTGTATGTCTATCTGACATCTCCATCCCTACGTTTCACGCTATCACTGTGTGACCCGTTATTACCCATAATCACAGGAATAAACGTTCACAGCTAGTAGATACCGGTGGGTTATTACTTATCTGAGAGCTCCCCAACCACTCACTTCTCCACACAGCGACACTTCAACGCAATCAAGCGAAGAGCCCACAATGCGAGGTAACGTACTCAATCGCCAAGTCTTTCAACTAGTAGCGAACTACTAGCCAACTTGCAAGGCGCGGCCAGTCTCTCCAGGGCACAACAAACTTGTTTTCCTGTGCCCCCAGAAACCGGAGGAGCTCAGCGGAATTCGAAGTTCCGATTTTCGCTCCTATACCCTTCCGGTAGACCAAAATAGGTAGGTCTACGGAAGGGGCAGTAAAAATGGGTACGTCGACTCGTACGTCGTCGCGTATCCCCCGTGTGTCCTATTTCAACACACAATCCTTAGCGCTAAGGGCAATCCTTTCACCTTCCAGGAATTTCTACATCTGGGTACCATTCACTTTAACATTACTATCTATATTTCTGTACAGAAAGATCCCATGGTTGGCAGCTCTTATACTGGATGTCACACGAGTGTTCCCTTGACTATCAATGGGAATTTAATCAATACCATTTGAATTTCTTGAATTTTGAACAATAATAAAAGAATCCTGTTTGTAACTCAACAGGAGTCTTACTCAATTTCACTTAATTAATTATCACTACCCATCCTTGGGCATTTACCTGTACAGCGTACCTAGGCAATCACATGCGCCCGCACATGTGTCCTTCACGCAAACAGTGTCTCTATGAGCGGCAGACGTTGACACCCATGTGTCCGAGTCCCGCCTTCTTTTGCATACTTTGCAACATATTTGCCTCCTTATTTAGGCACTTCACTTCTACTTAACTTAACTATTCAAGAAATCCCAATAGCACACTCTTTCTATAACATTTGTGGTTTGCAAGGATATGGCACTATGAATTTAACACCTCTTACAACACTGTAGATATCTCACATTCACAGGGGAAAACAAATGCAATTTTACTCTTAACAGGTACAAACAAACTCCACACAGTACAATACCTCTTACAGTTTTCCTGTACTTATGCATTTGGGATAAAGATCACAATAGTTACAAAAAGAAATATTCTGTCTATTGAGCCTATTCAAAACTACAGTCTGTGCTGCTAAGAGAGAAAGCAAATAAATCAATCCTATTCAAATGCCCCCTTTGTAAGAGGAGTTGCTTTGTCTAAGTTTCAAGGTTAAATCTATTGTCTCAACACCTTAATTTACATCTAAATACCCTCTGGCTGGCCCTTTTTAAAAGTTAAGAATCTTTTTCTTTGCTGTATTATATGCTTAGGAGAATATCTGTCTTTTAGCCTGAAATAAAAAAAAGAAAAATGTTATATATCATAACTTGGTAATAATTACTTTCAGTTTCAGGTTTAATACTTTAGAGTAACATTCAAATTTCATACTGCTTGGAATTTGTTGATTTTTAACTGTACTTGATTTTTTCTATTGACTGGTATTTTATCTCTCTCTGCTTTTATCTTTCTAAAGTTAAAATACTTATGACCCAATCCTATCAATTATGGGAATGAAAGCTTACCATTAAACACTCTTAGCCACCTTGCCTACTATTCTCATTACCATATGTTGAAAGATATACTAAAAATAAAATAAATTTATTTAGTAGACATAGCAGTTTTACCCAGAGTTCTTTGCAGCATACAATTATACAATGGCCTTCTCAGGCTGAGATGGTCTGCAGTAAAATACCTGCAATTTATGGCTATACATTATTCCCTTATAATCCGCTTCTGCTGCACTTATAAAAGATGTGCATTTATTTAAAATTTGCACTGCTTATAAAACAATTCAAATTTAAAAAAAACAATTCAACCTGAAACAGCCCTTGCCAATCATATCTGGCTATTATTTAAAAGATAAACATCAAAAGGAGATACCATCACATGAGAGAAAACAGATTATTAAAACATATTTACTTATAGAATTGCATCTTGATATTTGGCTGCCAAGGAGCGAAGGATGATGTTTTGGTTTTGGCAGAGGGGGATGAGGTGGAATGGACCCAGGGAGTCATTGCCACTGGGCAAGGGGATGGCCGGCACGCTGGACATGATAGTTGGTCATCTGGGAGGTAATGAGTTAGGGGATGCCAGATCCCTTGACCTGGTAAGAACGGTCAGCACCGACTTAGAGTGGGCGAAAGCCCGGTTGCAAGGGATTAGGGTACTGTCGTCCAGCAGCATCCACAGGATGGTATGGCGCAAGGCAAAGAAAGGAGGAGCCATTGAAAGGACCAGGAAGAAGGTAAAGGTGGCAGTAGCCAAGTGTGTAAAGGGGGGTTATCCAACATGCAGATATCAACCAGAAGATCAAGGGCATGTATAACGCGGATGGAGTGCATTTGTTAGGCATTGGCATCTACTGGTTTTACAGCGCACTCCAGGAAGCGCAGGGAGTGCGAGGATAGGGCGTTTCTGCAGGGTGGGGGTCTTTTCGGTGCCCGGGCAATACCCGGAAACCTCAGTGGCGGGAAGAGGCAGGCGGAGGAGGGGTACCAGCTGAGGTGGTAGATTCACCCTCTGCATGGGGCCGCACGCCAGGCTCCAGCTTTCGACGGGGGGCCATCGGCTGCGCGCCAAGCGAGAGTGATCTGCAGTGGCTGGCTCCCAGGAACGGGAGGGGGCTTTGCCGAGGGCCTACCGCGTAGGTATGTGGCACGCCCCAGCGCAAATCAATGATCGGCATTGATAGGCTCTGGCACCTTGCCCACCGCTCTCTGTCCTCACCCTGTAAAACTTTGGTTAAGGATTGTAACTAAAACTGTGACCAATGATTTAATCCCAAAACTTGTCTCAGAGTATGATTTCAAGGGGAGGGATCATTGGGACGGTCTAGCAGGAGCACAGCAGGCCGCCCTCTCTCCTTTATGTCCTCACCTCAGCATGGGGCACGGAGCCTATTGTAACCACACATTTACTGACGTACAGGACAGAATGTCAGGTATGTGAGCCTGGCTGGATTCCCGGGAAGAAGGGAATGTGCTCTGATGAGGGAAGTTTATTCCTCAGCTAAGAATTACAGTATGACAGCTGCGTGTTGGATCATTTCCAGCTGTAAACAAAACTATTGGCCGCAGTATGCGTGGCAGCTTGGAGATTTCCCCAATTGTCCTGAACCGTTATGTATTTTGGAATGGGCAGGTTAGAGGCTTTTCTCCAAATGATAGACAGACAAAAAAATGGTAAAGATTCATCCGGATCTCCACCAGAAGATAAAGGTCTCCATACACAGGTCCGACTTGTTTTTCAGACATCGGACGTATTTTCCCTGCAGCTCCCCAGGCAGTACCCTGGGTGGGGGGGCTCCATATGATTTGGCACTTGGTGTGCAATTTATCGCATGGACAGAAAAGACTCCCATGAATCTGCAGTTTGAAAACTCATAATTCAAATTAATTGGGTGGCTGCTGATTAGCTGAGAGAGCTCTCTCAACCAATCAGTGGCCCCCATTAATTTGAATGTGAGTTTTCAAATGTCCTGCTCTCCATCCGCAGCACCACTACTGCAGCCTCTCTGTCTGACTGCCAGCGGCGGGCGGGGGAAGGGGGTTTGTCTCAGAGGCGCAGAGTGGGTAGAGAGTCTCTCCTGCCCGGGGCTTACCCGCCCTGCAGGCTATCAGTGTGTGCCAGTCGCACACATCATTATGGCCATGATCTGATGCAATACATTGCGGGTGCTAAAAATCACCTACCTTAAGTCCAGCGACGCGTCCAATGAACCAATTGGTGTTTGCTGCCTGATGAAATAGATTTGAATAAATTATCTTGCCAGCGAGTTACTGTGACTGTAATCGCACCATTATGTTTATCAGTAACTAAAACGTTACACATTCACTGTTAATTGGAGGTGTAAAGATAACACCACAGGTACCGGGTACAATCACTCACTGATGGCTGATGAGCACTGAATGCTGCTTTTCAAAAAAGTGAGATTTGTATTGCAACTGACATAAATTATAGCTTGTTGTTATATTGCTATTATTTGATCTATTTGGCAGACTCACATCATGATTCTCACTTACCGGCATCGAGCTGTAACTGGAAATTTGTCTGGGAAAGAAGCAGTTTGGGGCCAGATTTATGGACAAGAAACAAAGACGTTTTGTACCTCCAGGAGACTTTTATTCAAATGTAAAATTAATAGTGTTATGAGTCATGACCTTGATAAAAGACCATTGGCCTGGCATCAGAGACGAATTTCTCACAAGGCAACCTAGGCATCTGCTTAGGGCCCAGCAGGTCCCCAGGGGCCCATAGAGATACCCTGGCCTTCCAAAACATTCCCAGAGGAGCACAGCGCGACTACCGCATGACATATGACATCACATGGACCCGTCCACACTCCAAGAGTCTATTTGATGTACTTTGATAGTACAGGGTTGCCGACTGTATATGTGACACAGGTAATAACCCTACATCTAACAGACCTAGAGCCCGATGTGTACACACAGAATGGTCTCATCCCCTGTACAGTATGTGGTCAGGTTACTGTATATGTGACACAGGTAATAACCCTACATCTAACAGACCTAGAGCCTGATGTGTACACACAGAATGGTCTCATCCCCTGTACAGTATGTGGTCAGGTTACTGTGTATGTGACACAGGTAATAACCTTACATCTAACAGACCTAGAGCCTGATGTGTACCACAGAATGGTCTCATCCCCTGTATAGTGTGTGGTCAGGTTACTGTACGTGTGACACAGGTAATAACCCTACATCTAACAGACCTAGAGCCTGATGTGTACACACAGAATGGTCTCATCCCCTGTACAGTATGTGGTCAGGTTACTGTACGTGTGACACAGGTAATAACCCTACATCTAACAGACCTAGAGCCTGATGTGTACACACAGAATGGTCTCATCCCCAGTACAGTACGTAGTCAGGTTACTGTGTATGTGACACAGGTAATAACCCTACATCTAACAGACCTAGAGCCCGATGTGTACACACAGAATGGTCTCATCCCCTGTACAGTATGTGGTCAGGTTACTGTACATGTGACACAGGTAATAACCCTACATCTAACAGACCTAGAGCCCGATGTGTACACACAGAATGGTGTCATCCCCTGTACAGTACGTAGTCAGGTTACTGTGTATGTGACACAGGTAATAACCCTACATCTAACAGACCTAGAGCCCGATGCGTACACACTGAATGGTCTCATCCCCTGTACAGTATGTGATCAGGTTACTATATATGTGACACAGGTAATAACCCTACATCTAACAGAACTAGAGCCCGATGCGTACACACAGAATGGTCTCATCCCGTGTACAGTATGTGGTCGGGTTACTGTACATGTGACACAGGTAATAACCCTACATCTAACAGACCTAGAGCCTGATGTGTACACACAGAATTGTCTCATCCCCTGTACAGTATGTGGTCAGGTTACTGTGTATGTGACACAGGTAATAACCCTACATCTAACAGACCTAGAGCCCGATGTGTACATACAGAATGGTCTCATCCCCTGTACAGTATGTGGTCAGATTACTGTACATGTGACACAGGTAATAACCCTACATCTAACAGACCTAGAGCCTGATGTGTACACACAGAATGGTCCCATCCCCTGTACAGTATGTGGTCAGGTTACTGTACATGTGACACAGGTAATAACCCTACATCTAACAGACCTAGAGCCTGATGTGTACACACAGAATGGTCTCATCCCCTGTACAGTATGTGGTAGGGTTACTGTGTATGTGACACAGGTAATAACCCTACATCTAACAGACCTAGAGCCTGATGCGTACACACAGAATGGTCTCATCCCCTGTACAGTATGTGGTCGGGTTACTGTACATGTGACAGAGGTAATAACCCTACATCTAACAGACCTAGAGCCTGATGTGTACACAGAATGGTCTCATCCCCTGTACAGTATGTGGTCGGGTTACTGTACATGTGACACAGGTAATAACCCTACATCTAACAGACCTAGAGCCTGATGTGTACACAGAATGGTCTCACCCCTGTACAGTATGTGGTCAGGTTACTGAACATGTGACACAGGTAATAACCCTACATCTAACAGACCTAGAGCCCGATGCGTACACGCAGAATGGTCTCATCCCCAGTACAGTATGTGGTCAGGTTACTGTGTATGTGACACAGGTAATAACCCTACATCTAACAGACCTAGATCCTGATGTGTACATGCAGAATAGTCTCATCCCCTGTACAGTATGTGGTCAGGTTACTGTACATGTGACACAGGTAATAACCCTACATCTAACAGACCTAGATCCTGATGTGTACATACAGAATGGTCTCATCCCCTGTACAGTATGTGGTCAGGTTACTGTAAATGTGACACAGGTAATAACCCTACATCTAACAGACCTAGAGCCTGATGTGTACACACAGAATGGTCTCATCCCCTGTACAGTATGTGGTCAGGTTACTGTAAATGTGACACAGGTAATAACCCTACATCTAACAGACCTAGAGCCCGATGTGTACACACAGAATGGTCTCATCCCCTGTACAGTACCTGGTCAGGTTACTGTATATGTGACACAGGTAATAACCCTACATCTAACAGACCAAGAGCCCGATGCGTACACACAGAATGGTGTCATCCCCTGTACAGTACGTGGTCAGGTTACTGTACGTGTGACACAGGTAATAACCCTACATCTAACAGACCTAGATACTGGTGTGTACACACAGAGTGGTCTCATCCCCTGTACAGTATGTGGTCAGGTTACTGTACGTGTGACACAGGTAATAACCCTACATCTAACAGACCTAGAGCCTGATGTGTACACACAGAATGGTCTCATCCCCTGTACAGTATGTGGCCAGGTTACTGTATATGTGACACAAGTAATAACCCTACATCTAACAGACCTAGAGCCTGATGTGTACACACAGAACGGTCTCATCCCCTGTACAGTATGTGGCCAGGTTACTGTATATGTGACACAAGTAATAACCCTACATCTAACAGACCTAGAGCCTGATGTGTACACACAGAATGGTCTCATCCCCTGTACAGTATGTGGTCAGGTTACTGTGTATGTGACACAGGTAATAACCCTCCATCTAACAGACCTAGAGCCTGATGTGTACATACAGAATGGTCTCATCCCCTGTACAGTATGTGGTCAGGTTACTGTGTATGTGACACAGGTAATAACCCTACATCTAACAGACCTAGAGCCTGATGTGTACACACAGAATGGTCTCATCCCCTGTACAGTATGTGGTCAGGTTACTGTATATGTGACACAGGTAATAACCCTACATGTAACAGACCTAGAGCCTGATGTGTACACACAGAATGGTCTCATCCCCTGTACATTATGTGGTCAGGTTACTGTAAATGTGACACAGGTAATAACCCTACATCTAACAGACCTAGAGCCCGATGTGTACACACAGAACGGTCTCATCCCCTGTACAGTACGTGGTCAGGTTACTGTATATGTGACACAGGTAATAACCCTACATCTAACAGAACTAGAGCCCGATGCGTACACACAGAATGGTCTCATCCCGTGTACAGTATGTGGTCGGGTTACTGTACATGTGACACAGGTAATAACCCTACATCTAACAGACCTAGAGCCTGATGTGTACACACAGATTGGTCTCATCCCCTGTACAGTATGTGGTCAGGTTACTGTGTATGTGACACAGGTAATAACCCTACATCTAACAGACCTAGAGCCCGATGTGTACATACAGAATGGTCTCATCCCCTGTACAGTATGTGGTCAGGTTACTGTACATGTGACACAGGTAATAACCCTACATCTAACAGACCTAGAGCCTGATGTGTACACACAGAATGGTCCCATCCCCTGTACAGTATGTGGTCAGGTTACTGTACATGTGACACAGGTAATAACCCTACATCTAACAGACCTAGAGCCTGATGTGTACACACAGAATGGTCTCATCCCCTGTACAGTATGTGGTCAGGTTACTGTGTATGTGACACAGGTAATAACCCTACATCTAACAGACCTAGAGCCTGATGCGTACACACAGAATGGTCTCATCCCCTGTACAGTATGTGGTCGGGTTACTGTACATGTGACACAGGTAATAACCCTACATCTAACAGACCTAGAGCCTGATGTGTACACAGAATGGTCTCATCCCCTGTACAGTATGTGGTCGGGTTACTGTACATGTGACACAGGTAATAACCCTACATCTAACAGACCTAGAGCCTGATGTGTACACACAGAATGGTCTCATCCCCTGTACAGTATGTGGTCAGGTTACTGTATATGTGACACAGGTAATAACCCTACATCTAACAGACCTAGAGCCTGATGCGTACACACAGAATGGTCTCATCCCCTGTACAGTATGTGGTCAGGTTACTGTATATGTGACACAGGTAATAACCCTACATCTAACAGACCTAGAGCCTGATGTGTACACACAGAATGGTCTCATCCCCTGTACAGTATGTGGTCAGGTTACTGTATATGTGACACATGTAATAACCCTACATCTAACAGACCTAGAGCCTGATGTGTACACACAGAATGGTCTCATCCCCTGTACAGTATGTGGTCAGGTTACTGTATATGTGACACAGGTAATAACCCTACATCTAACAGACCTAGAGCCTGATGCGTACACACAGAATGGTCTCATCCCCTGTACAGTATGTGGTCAGGTTACTGTATATGTGACACAGGTAATAACCCTACATCTAACAGACCTAGAGCCTGATGTGTACACACAGAATGGTCTCATCCCCTGTACAGTATGTGGTCAGGTTACTGTATATGTGACACATGTAATAACCCTACATCTAACAGACCTAGATACTGATGTGTACACACAGAACGGTCTCATCCCCTGTACAGTATGTGGTCAGGTTACTGTATATGTGACACAGGTAATAACCCTGCATCTAACAGACCTAGAGCCTGATGTGTACACAGAATGGTCTCACCCCTGTACAGTATGTGGTCAGGTTACTGTACATGTGACACAGGTAATAACCCTACATCTAACAGACCTAGAGCCCGATGCGTACACGCAGAATGGTCTCATCCCCAGTACAGTATGTGGTCAGGTTACTGTGTATGTGACACAGGCAATAACCCTACATCTAACAGACCTAGATCCTGATGTGTACATGCAGAATAGTCTCATCCCCTGTACAGTATGTGGTCAGGTTACTGTACATGTGACACAGGTAATAACCCTACATCTAACAGACCTAGAGCCTGATGTGTACACACAGAATGGTCTCATCCCCTGTACAGTATGTGGTCAGGTTACTGTAAATGTGACACAGGTAATAACCCTACATCTAACAGACCTAGAGCCCGATGTGTACACACAGAATGGTCTCATCCCCTGTACAGTACGTGGTCAGGTTACTGTATATGTGACACAGGTAATAACCCTACATCTAACAGACCAAGAGCCCGATGCGTACACACAGAATGGTGTCATCCCCTGTACAGTACGTGGTCAGGTTACTGTACGTGTGACACAGGTAATAACCCTACATCTAACAGACCTAGATACTGGTGTGTACACACAGAGTGGTCTCATCCCCTGTACAGTATGTGGTCAGGTTACTGTACGTGTGACACAGGTAATAACCCTACATCTAACAGACCTAGAGCCTGATGTGTACACACAGAATGGTCTCATCCCCTGTACAGTATGTGGCCAGGTTACTGTATATGTGACACAAGTAATAACCCTACATCTAACAGACCTAGAGCCTGATGTGTACACACAGAACGGTCTCATCCCCTGTACAGTATGTGGCCAGGTTACTGTATATGTGACACAAGTAATAACCCTACATCTAACAGACCTAGAGCCTGATGTGTACACACAGAATGGTCTCATCCCCTGTACAGTATGTGGTCAGGTTACTGTGTATGTGACACAGGTAATAACCCTCCATCTAACAGACCTAGAGCCTGATGTGTACATACAGAATGGTCTCATCCCCTGTACAGTATGTGGTCAGGTTACTGTGTATGTGACACAGGTAATAACCCTACATCTAACAGACCTAGAGCCTGATGTGTACACACAGAATGGTCTCATCCCCTGTACAGTATGTGGTCAGGTTACTGTATATGTGACACAGGTAATAACCCTACATGTAACAGACCTAGAGCCTGATGTGTACACACAGAATGGTCTCATCCCCTGTACATTATGTGGTCAGGTTACTGTAAATGTGACACAGGTAATAACCCTACATCTAACAGACCTAGAGCCCGATGTGTACACACAGAATGGTCTCATCCCCTGTACAGTATGTGGTCAGGTTACTGTATATGTGACACAGGTAATAACCCTACATCTAACAGACCTAGAGCCTGATGTGTACACACAGAATGGTCTCATCCCCTGTACAGTATGTGGTCAGGTTACTGTATATGTGACACAGGTAATAACCCTACATCTAACAGACCTAGAGCCTGATGTGTACATACAGAATGGTCTCATCCCCTGTACAGTATGTGGTCAGGTTACTGTACATGTGACATAGGTAATAACCCTACATCTAACAGACCTAGAGCTCGATGTGTACACACAGAATGGTGTCATCCCCTGTACAGTATGTGGTCAGGTTACTGTAAATGTGACACAGGTAATAACCCTACATCTAACAGACCTAGAGCCCGATGTGTACACACAGAATGGTCTCATCCCCTGTACAGTACGTGGTCAGGTTACTGTATATGTGACACAGGTAATAACCCTACATCTAACAGACCAAGAGCCCGATGCGTACACACAGAATGGTGTAATCCCCTGTACAGTATGTGGTCAGGTTACTGTACATGTGACACAGGTAATAACCCTACATCTAACAGACCTAGAGCCTGATGTGTACATACAGAATGGTGTCATCCCCTGTACAGTACGTGGTCAGGTTACTGTACGTGTGACACAGGTAATAACCCTACATCTAACAGACCTAGATACTGATGTGTACACACAGAGTGGTCTCATCCCCTGTACAGTACGTGGTCAGGTTACTGTATGTGTGACACAGGTAATAACCCTACATCTAACAGACCTAGAGCCTGATGTGTACACACAGAATGGTCTCATCCCCTGTACAGTATGTGGCCAGGTTACTATATATGTGACACAAGTAATAACCCTACATCTAACAGACCTAGAGCCTGATGTGTACACACAGAACGGTCTCATCCCCTGTACAGTATGTGGCCAGGTTACTGTATATGTGACACAAGTAATAACCCTACATCTAACAGACCTAGAGCCTGATGTGTACACACAGAATGGTCTCATCCCCTGTACAGTATGTGGTCAGGTTACTGTGTATGTGACACAGGTAACAACCCTACATCTAAAAGACCTAGAGCCTGATGAGTACACACAGAATGGTCTCATCCCCTGTACAGTATGTGGTCAGGTTACTGTATATGTGACACAGGTAATAACCCTACATGTAACAGACCTAGAGCCTGATGTGTACACACAGAATGGTCTCATCCCCTGTACAGTATGTGGTCAGGTTACTGTAAATGTGACACAGGTAATAACCCTACATCTAACAGACCTAGAGCCCGATGTGTACACACAGAATGGTGTCATCCCCTGTACAGTATGTGGTCAGGTTACTGTACATGTGACACAGGTAATAACCCTACATCTAACAGACCTAGATCCTGATGTGTACACACAGAATGGTCTCATCCCCTGTACAGTATGTGGTCAGGTTACTGTATAAGTGACACAGGTAATAACCCTACATCTAACAGACCTAGAGCCTGATGTGTACACACAGAATGGTCTCATCCCCTGTACAGTACGTGGTCAGGTTACTGTATATGTGACACAGGTAACAACCCTACATCTAACAGACCTAGAGCCCGATGCGCACACACAGAATGGTCTCATTCCTTGTACAGTACGTGGTCAGGTTACTGTATATGTGACACAGGTAATAACCCTACATCTAACAGACCTAGAGCCTGATGTGTACACACAGAATGGTCTCATCTCCTGTACAGTACGTGGTCAGGTTACTGTGTATGTGACAAAGGTAATAACCCTACATCTAACAGACCTAGAGCCTGATGTGTACACACAGAATGGTCTCATCCCCTGTACCGTATGTGGTCAGGTTACTGTACATGTGACACAGGTAATAACCCTACATCTAACAGACCTAGATACTGATGTGTACACACAGAATGGTGTCATCCCCTGTACAGTATGTGGTCAGGTTACTGTATATGTGACACAGGTAATAACCCTACATCTAACAGACCTAGGGGCTGATGTGTACACACAAAATGGTCTCATCCCCTGTACAGTATGTGGTCAGGTTACTGTATATGTGACACAGGTAATAACCCTACATCTAACAGACCTAGAGCCTGATGCGTACACACAGAATGGTCTCATCCCCTGTACAGTACGTGGTCAGGTTACTGTATATGTGACACAGGTAATAACCCTACATCTAACAGACCTAGAGCCTGATGTGTACACACAGAATGGTCTCATCCCCTGTACCGTATGTGGTCAGGTTACTGTACATGTGACACAGGTAATAACCCTACATCTAACAGACCTAGATACTGATGTGTACACACAGAATGGTGTCATCCC
Organism: Crinia signifera; assembly: GCF_055691185.1. Lineage (NCBI taxonomy): Eukaryota > Metazoa > Chordata > Amphibia > Anura > Myobatrachidae > Crinia > Crinia signifera. The sequence goes on from NC_139223.1 coordinate 10,202,114, forward strand.
CTGTACAGTACGTGGTCAGGTTACTGTATATGTGACACAGGTAATAACCCTACATCTAACTGACCTAGAGCCTGATGTGTACACACAGAATGGTGTCATCCCCTGTACAGTACGTGGTCAGGTTACAGTACATGTGACACAGGTAATAACCCTACATCTAACAGACCTAGAGCCTGATGTGTACACTCAGAATGGTGTCATCCCCTGTACAGTACGTGGTCAAGTTACTGTAATGTGACACAGGTAATAACCCTGCATCTAACAGACCTAGAGCCTGATGTGTACACACAGAATGGTCTCATCCCCTGTACAGTATGTGGTCAGGTTACTGTATATGTGACACAGGTTATAACCCTCCATCTAACAGACCTAGACCCTGATGTGTGCACACAGAATGGTCTCATCCCCTGTACAGCATGTGGTCAGGTTACTGTACATGTGACACAGGTAATAACCCTACATCTAACAGACCTAGAGCCTGATGTGTACACACAGAATGGTCCCATCCCCTTGTACATTATGTGGTCAGGTTACTGTATATGTGACACAGGGATTAACCCTACATCTAACAGACCTAGAGCCCGATGTGTACACACAGAATGGTCTCATCCTCAGAGCCGGATTTGTCACTAGGCCCGTGAGGCACGGGCCTAGGGGCGGCACCTACTATGGGCGGCAGCTGGCAGGCACCTGCTGTCACCCAGTTTGTTAGTCTCTGACATTCTTTTACAGAGCGGCCGCTTGCCGCTGCTCCTCAGTGCAGGGAGGAGCTCTCTAGCCTCATCCCCACAGCTATGCCAGTGTGCTGTGCTCAGCAGCGCTGCTGCTGCCATTCTTCGTCTGCCGCTGTACCTGTCCTATTACTCTTGGCAGCAGCGCCGGCACTGCAGCCTGAAACTACAGAGATCCGTTCCTCCCTCCTTCCAAGCAGTGCAAGCAGGCAGTATGCCTGCCCTGCTCACACGCTGACATCCTGCTCCGGAGTCCGTCTCCCTGCACTCAGGTTACGAGCCCTCCTCTCTTCATGCTGTACGGAGCAGAAGGTTTCTGGAGCACTTTAACTGTTTGCATCCTGTATACTATAACAGTAAGTGCTAATAAAATGTCATGAAAAAAGTGTGTGCCTTCAAGTGTGTACACTAGGGGCTACATATGTTGTTGGTAACTGAATACTTGTGTTTTTTTATTATGGTGTGTATATATATATATATATATATATATATATATATATATATATATATATAACATCGATTGGTTCTGGCACTTGCTATACTGGAAGTCCACAAATCGCCTGTTGCCATCCGCCAAACAGGGAAGCTAACCGTAGTCACCCACACAACAAAGGTATCTGCGGCAGCACGTCACGATATCATCCTGGTCTACGCCAACGTTTCAATAAGACTTTACTTACCTGAGGAAAATAAGTAAAGTCTTATTGAAACGTTGGCGTAGACCAGGCTGATATCGTGACGTTCTTTCTGGTCCTGAGTGCCGCCGCAGATACATACATACATACACACACACGCGGGTGCACATATACATACATATATATGGAGGGTGGGGCGGCCAAAAATGTTGTGCCTAGGGGCGGCCTGACCCCTAAATTCGCCCCTGCTCATCCTCTGTACAGTATGTGGTCAGGTTACTGTACATGTGACACAGGTAATAACCCTACATCTAACAGACCTAGAGCCAGATGTGTACACACAGAATGGTCTCATCTCCTGTACAGTATGTGGTCAGGTTACTGTGTATGTGACACAGGTAATAACCCTCCATCTAATAGACCTAGAGCCTGATGTGTACACACAGAATGGTCTCATCCCCTGTACAGTATGTGGTCAGGTTACTGTGTATGTGACACAGGTAATAACCCTCCATCTAACAGACCTAGAGCCTGATGTGTACACACAGAATGGTGTCATCCCCTGTACAGTATGTGGTCAGGTTACTGTATATGTGACACAGGTAATAACCATACATCTAACAGACCTAGAGCCTGATGTGTACACACAGAATGGTCCCATCCCCTGTACAGTATGTGGTCAGGTTACTGTGTATGTGACAAAGGTAATAACCCTACATCTAACAGACTGTTAATGGTGATTAAAATATAACCAGAGTGACGATAAGTGAAAAGCGTTGGTTACGTAATAAGTCCGCAACCAACGTACCCTTTATACCTAGCTACGTGCGAACAAAGCGTAGCGCAGCGTAGCGTACCTTTTATTGTATTATGTATACCAAGAACCAATACCTTATTCAGAGATTCCTTCGCAGTACTTTGTCTCTAATCTGCGAATATACCTTATCGGACTGTGTCCGCAATATACCTTATCGCTATTATGCGAATAAACAGACACGACCACTGAATAGGAATAAGGAGATTAGAACTCCGTAAAAGGTTTGTATTTAAGTCCCTAATGGACAAAAGGGGGTTACAGAAATAAGAATAAACAGGTATAACAGGTGATACAATATACTAACAATGAATACTAAACAGACTCTGCTAAGGGGAGAGAAAACAGATACAAGACACAATCAGCCAATCAATACAATAAGGATAAATACCGTTAATGCAACCGTTTACCCGTCTCATCAAATATGCGAAGCGCAGTCCGGTCAGAGCTCACTATCGTTCAGGAATGAACTATAGTCCGGTAGGAAGGTCCAGGGAAAGTAGATGTGCCGAAGAGAGTTTGGCTGCTCTGGGTCGCCTATCTTATAGGGTCAGAAGGGGGAGGTCAAAGGCCATTCTCATTGGTCAGAGATCATATGTCCGGTCCACTGTGATTGGAGGTTAGACGCTGTACCTGGTCTGACCAGGTGCAGGGGAGTGAACTTTAAGAGTCCTTTGTTTGGTGGTTTCGGCGTCAGCAAGGATAAGAACCGGTTTGAGCTAGTTTCCTTTGTTAACTACTTACAACAGAAACTGTCTCTGGAATATGGATTATGTCCATATCTCTCGGGCAATGTACATTGCGATATATTCGCAATGACCGGAATACTTCGCATAATGAGCTGAACGGAACGGTACTAAACATGATACAGATAGATGTATGCAGGGCTAACTAAGCTATGTGTGGCGTTCTAAACCTTTAACTATATTTTACTTAGGGTCAGTATGTATTTATGAATTTATGTGTGATAGTATGGCTACTCTTCTGGTCCACTTTGCCACGCATACTCGGGTATGGAAACTTTATTTGCGCAACTCTGCGAACCAAAATGGCGGCCATACTATCCTAAAATGGCGTGTGTGTAACTCGACTTCCATAGTCCACCCTTTAACAGTAATTATAAAACTGTTACAATATAAAAACATTTCACACGACAATACAGAAATTCATAATCCTAACAGAGAAATTGGGATACATGAATTAAACATATAAGGGGAGTAAGCCATCTGCTCTCGGCCGATCCAGGATCATGGATAAACGATGGGCCGCATTTATCGAACAACCTACTCAGGGTCACGAAGGATAATGTACAATTTTGGGATAAAAATAAAAACAGGGGTGGTTACAACATATACACGTTCACAAATATGGTTTCCTTAAAGGGAGGTGGTTTCGATTTTAGGGTCATATACCAAACCCTGGTCTTCCTCTGTATCTCTCGTTCTTACACTCATGATTTCGGTACGTTTTGTCTTTCCCCGGGTCACCACCTTTATACATTTGAACAATAGCACAAAGACTATGATGGCACCACCGATACAAAGAAGGAGTTTTCCTATGCTAGCTATGATCCCTTGCGCCCATTCTCCTAAACCAGAGAACCAGTGCATTGGATTCAACCAGGAGGTCCATTCACTAACTTTGTTACCTATTTCTGCCAGGCTGATATTATGTTCCCTTCTAAATTCCCATTTAAGCTGAAGAATCTCATCCATCCGGTGATCGATGATTTCTTCTGGGTCTTTAGTATTGTTGGTGATGTATGTACAACATTTCACCCCAAACTGTGTAGAAAGGGTGACACAATATCCTCCTGTCATAGCTGTCAGATAGTTCAACACCATCCGATGTTGGACCAGCTCTCTTTTGTATGCTTGCAACTCTTTCCCAGTGTATCTAAAGGTGTCATCATAAATCTCAGTGATGTTATCTACCAAGCTGGCTAATGCTTGTATATATTTAAAATTTATGACTCCTCTGGCGGTATGGGTGATGTCTAAAGCAATGAGGAGTTGGATACCGAACGACTCATGTATCATTTCGGAAGCTAGGGGTACTTTCCTGATGGTTAAATCCCTTTTATGGATTTGGTCATAATGGGTATGAGTGTAAGGAGGAGAAATACCTCTGTGTATGTTCATCATCTCATCATGTGTGAGGGTCATCACTTCCGGTAACACTCTGCCTAGATAACAAATACCAACGTAGTTCATGGAGAGCCATTTGTACGCCCTCCTACCACAAATATAATAAACATCGTCAGGGAGAAAATAGGGGACAGAGTATTTCATGATCTTGTCACACATTATCCATAAGAACATCCCCGTCCCCTGTTCCCTGACTTGTTCCTCACAGATTTCTGGCTGTAGGGTTACATTACAGTAGCCGGCTGATACTCTGCCGGCCATCATTTTACTTCTCTTCACCGTGTAGACATATTTATAGTGTCTCCCACTGGTTCGGATTTTTAACAACAATTCCTTATCAATAGGCTCTCCATCTGGACGCTGGGAGTAAGTTATTGTCTGGTTATGCCATGTCACTTCCCAAGTACCAATCGCTCTGGAACTTGAGAAGTTCATACATACCAGGGATTTATCCACTTGGTATGGGTGTAATCTAAGACTAGGGGACCTGGTATACAGGTATCTCTTATCCAATGGCCTCCCCTTATTTAATACGCTTATCTCTGAAATATTAAGCGGGTATGGGACTAGGCCTACACTACTCCTTTTATGTAGCACTTGTGAACACACCCAGCATTCTGTTTGGTTTAAAACCTTACCCACTAGTGAGTGGTAATCACTCAAGGGATGTCGGCCGGTAGTTGCCTTACTTGTCGACTGACATCGCTGGATGCATTCTTCTTCCATTTTAGGTTGACAATATCTACAGACACAGTACTCACCAGACAATAACTCATCACATAGCCCTTGAACTACGTTTCCCTCATACCTTTTACCTTCTCCTGTCATGGGCAAAGTGTCAAGCTGGTTTAGGGATTCTACCTCACCCATATCTGGGTCCATTATTACACTGTCAGAACTCCGCTCCGATCGCTCTAGGATGTGGCAGCCACCGAGTATCTTTGGGTGAATAAAAGAACACAGAAAGAAAACAAAGACATATATGCATAGCTGTGAACCTTTTGCTTGGAGTCCTTCCATCATCTCTACCAGGGGACTTTTATTTTGCTCTGCTCTTAGACCTTTGTTCGCTCAGGTTGCTCGACCTTGGCTGCTTCTCAGTGTTCCCGAAACAATGCTTCTAGCGACACTTCTTCTCTCTCGCTCTCTGCACACTGGGACTCTGGGTTACTGGCTTTCTTGCAGTGGGACGAATGTATCCAAGTCTCTCTCTCTGCGACTTTAATTGATGTAGTGCTGGTCAACAAAACTTGGTACGGTCCTTCCCAACGGTCTATCAAACAACCTGAGCGTAAAAAATTTTGGATCATAACAAAGTCTCCTGGTTTAAGATTATGACAATTCTCTGTAGGCATATCAGGGTTCAGTAATTTCAGCTGCTTTTGTTGCTCCCTTAGCTGTTTGTTTAGCTTTAGGAGATACTGTACAGTTAGCTCATTGTTACATTTGAGATCATCCTGTGGGTCTATCATGATGTGTGGCTGCCGACCAAACAATATCTCGAAGGGGGACAAGTTGAGCGGAGTCCTGGGAGTGGTCCTAATGCTATACAGCACAATAGGCAGTGCCTCTGGCCATAACAACCCTGTTTCAGCCATAACTTTACCCAATTTGTTCTTAATAGTACCATTCATTCTCTCAACTTTGGCGCTCGCCTGGGGACGATATGGAGTATGAAGTTTACTATTAATCCCCAGGAGTTTACACATGATTTGGAAGACCTCTCCTGTGAAATGAGTGCCTCTGTCACTCTCAATGACCTTTGGGATACCATACCTACAGACAAACTCCTGACATATTTTCTTTGCTGTAAAGGTAGCAGTGTTGGAGGCAGCGGGGAAAGCCTCCACCCAGCTAGAAAACATGTCAACACAAACTAATACATATTTCAAATTCCTACAGGGTGGTAACTGTATGAAGTCGATTTGTATTACCTGGAAAGGGCCTTCTGTAGGAGGGATGTGGGATGGCTCTGTTGGGATGGCTTTTCCAACGTTCTTCCTCAAACAGGTGAGGCATGACATTGCCACTCTACCTGCTTGAGAAGCGAACCCTGGTGCACACCAGTAGGCCTTTACCAGCTTGCACATACCTTCCTTCCCAAGATGTGTCAGCCCATGGGCCGCCTCGGCTAGACTAGGAAGGTATGCTCTGGGGGCCACTGGTTTCCCGTGTCCATCTCTCCAAAGTCCGGTAGACTCTTGGCCACATCCCTTCGACTTCCATACTGCTCTTTCCTGTGGGGAACACAAATTCTGCATGTCTATCAGTTTGGATGTGGATACTATGTTCAGTGTACAAAGGTTGGTAGGATGGGTGAAAATATTTACAGGGCATGCGGCCCTTTTCGCTGCCTCATCAGCGCGGCTGTTACCAAGTGACACCGGGTCCTTCTCTGATGTGTGAGCTTTGCACTTGATAACAGCCACTCTGTCTGGAAGCTGAATAGCTCCCAGAAGTCTCCTAATATATGTCGCATGCGCCACTGGTGTGCCAGCCGCCGTCATGAAATTTCGGAGGCGCCATAGGGCTCCAAAATCATGGACTACTCCGAAAGCATATCTGGAGTCGGTATATATGTTGACTGATTTTCCTTGGGCCAGTTCACATGCTCTGGTCAGTGCCACCAGTTCCGCTACTTGTGCTGAGTGAGGTGGTCCCAAGGGTTCAGCTTCCACAATACCTTCTCCATCTACTACTGCGTAACCTGTGCACAGCTCTCCCGTGTCCGTCTGTCTATGACAGCTACCATCTGTGAATAAGGTTATGTCTACCTCACTTAATGGGCTGTCGCTTATGTCAGGACGTGCTGTGAAGGTCTGATTCAGGTAGGACATGCAATCATGTTTGTCCTCACTCTCACTAAACTCTGCTTTACCATATTCAGCAACATTCCCATCACCCTCCACCCTTTGTGCCTTGGAAGGCACATGAGGAAGGAATGTGGCTGGGTTTAGTGTGTTGCATCTTTTGATGGTAATATTTACTGGGGCCATCAGCGCCAGTTCCCATTTAGTGAACCGTGCTGAGGACACATGACGTGTTTGGGCAGAATTTAGGAGGGCAGAGACAGCATGGGGAGCATGAACAGTTAAATCGTGTCCCAACACTACGTCCTCACTCTTACTTACTAGTTGTGCTATTGCAGCCACACTTCGTAAGCAAGTTGGGAGTGAGCGTGCTACTGTGTCCAGCTGGCCACTGTAGTACGCTATTGGTCGGTTGGCATCACCATGTTTTTGTACAAGCACTCCTGCCGCACACCCACCTGATTCAGTTCCGTACAATTCGAAGGGTTTCCCATAATCTGGCATTCCCAGTGCTGGGGCCTTTGTTAGGCTCACCTTTAGTTCCTCGAAAGCCAGTTCAGATTCCTCAGTATGAGAGACCCGATCTGGCTTAGTTGAGGAAACCATCTCTTGTAGTGGTAATGCCAGAATAGAGAAACCTGGGATCCAGTTGCGACAGTATCCACACATGCCTAGGAACGTACGGATCTGATGCTGGGTCTGTGGCAGTACCATATTCTGAATCGCTTGGATTCTGTCGTCGGTGAGGTGTCTCAGCCCTTGGGTAAGGCAGTGGCCCAGATACTTAACCCTGGTCTGGCATAATTGCAGCTTATCCTTTGATACTTTATGTCCTGTCTCTGAGAGATGCATCAGCAGCTGTCTAGTGTCACCCACTGATGACTCCAGTGACTCAGAACACAACAATAAGTCATCAACATATTGTATCAGTATCGAACCACTCATGGGTTGAAAGGATTGTAAACAATCATGCAAGGCCTGGGAGAAGATGCTGGGGCTGTCTATGAATCCTTGGGGGAGTCGTGTCCAGGTATACTGTACTCCTCTGTAAGTAAAGGCGAACAGATACTGGCTGTCAGGATGCAAAGGGACGGAGAAGAATGCTGAACACAAATCAATGACTGTGAAATGAGTACAATGAGGTGGGATTTGCATTAGGATGACAGCTGTGTTTGGCACTACGGGGAATTGGCTCTCAACTACCTTGTTTACCCCTCTTAAATCCTGCACTAGTCTGTAGCCCCTCCCCCCGCTCTTTTTCACAGGAAAGATGGGACTATTGGCCGTGCTGGAAGTTCTAACTAGGATTTCCTGTTGGAGCAATCGTTGGATCACTGGAAATATTCCTAGCTCAACTTCAGGTTTTAAAGGGTATTGCGGTATTTTTGGGGCTATCCTGCCTTCTTTTAAGCGGATTTCTACTGGAGCTACATTTGCCATTAGCCCAGCGTCCTGTCCATCTTTAGTCCAAAGGGAACCCGGTATTTGTGCTGTAATTTCAGCTACCCTAGATGGATTTGATTCTACAACAGTAGAACACAACATTAGCCTCTGAGGACTGTCCAGCATATCTTGCACTTCTTGTGTAAGATTTTTAGGAGTGTCCAGGAATACCCCATCGGGGGTGCAATAGATGACACATCCCATTTTGCATAGTAAATCTCTACCCAGAAGGTTAGTCGGGGCCGCTGCAGCCAACAGGAAAGAATGTTTGGTATGCAAAGGCCCGATTGTAACCTCTGCTGGTTTCGTCAGTGGGTAATGTTGTATTTTTCCTGTTACCCCAATTGCCGCTACTGATTGGTTAGTGAAACCCAAGTGAAGAGGAGTGTTGAGAACAGATCTGGCCGCCCCTGTATCAACCAAAAAGGTTTGCCTTACTCCAGCTATATCAACCTTCACCTGAGGTTCTTCTCCAAGGTGTTGAGTTAATCTAACTGGCTGTAGGATACAGGTATGACCTGTTTCCTATTGTCTGACCTGCGTTGCCCTTAGCACAGTGTCAGCCATCAGATGGGGAGGAGGCATGTTGCGTGACCTGTCTGTCTCCTCCCATTGTCTAGGGGCTGGGTATCTCCGTGTCTCACCTCTGTGAGATTTCCATTCTCGCTTATGTGTTTGGTAACTCCTGGGGTTTCCTGCCCTACACTGAGCTGAGTAATGACCTTCCCTATTGCAGTTATAACAGATAATTTGCTTTCTACCTGTGTCCCTGGTGTTTCGTGGTTGGTATGCAGCTTTGTTTGGGGCATTAGTAAGGGCTTGGATGCTAACCATCATCAGTTTGTCAGTTTGCAGTTCTCTGCGTTTCTTGATGTTGCGGTCGTGGTCCACAGCAGATTCCCGTAGGGCATCCACTGTCATTCCACGCCAATTTGGAAAAGAAGTTTGGACTCTAGCTCTCAGGTTTTCGTTAAGCCCTTCCACCAGCACAGAGACAATCAGCTCCCTCAGGTGGGGGTCGTCCTTAGGCTCGGAGACACCAGTGTACTTTGATACCGCCATCAGACCCCGGTTGAAATATTCGCTAGCTACTTCACCATCTTGTTGTTTGATAGTGAATATCTTGCTATATTCCACTGCTGCAGGAAAATATACTCCCAACTGTAAGTTAATCAGGCGTATATTCTCCTGGTTGATCTCATCATTTATCTCCTTGTCCACTTTCAATCCACTATCCTGAATGAATTTCGGGATGTCAATGTGAGTGGGGAGACAGGCCCTCAACATGATTCTCCAATCCTTGTTGGTGGGCTCATCAGAGTTTCCTAGATCCCTTACAAATTTCCGGCACACTGCCAGATCTTTCCTTGGGTCAGGGAAATCTGTAATGATGGACCGCAGCTCTAACCGTGTCCATGGGTTTAGCATGGTCATCTTTCTGGTAGGTATCACACCCTCTCTGTCTGCCTTACCATAGGGAACCTCCAGTGTGCGTACAGGGTATGTTTGTACCACATTCGCATTACTGGGACCTGCTTGGGAGTCAATTGTGTCTGTGCTGTGTGGTGCATCATTACCTGAGTCCAATACTATGCTGTTGGCATCAGCCGTCTCCTCCTCCTGTGCTGGGGCCTCAACAGCGGGTTGAGCTTTTCCCTCAATCATATTAATTGCATGAGAGACGGCCAGTGCCAACAGCTGCTCGTTTTCCTCTCGGGCTTCCTTGTAAGGGGATAAGACAGGGTACAGGTTAGCAACGGATACATTGTTACTTATACTTTTCTTATGAGTCATTATCCCCTTCGGCACATATGGGGGTGGGGGAGCTGTTTCTATTGTGGCGGCGGTTGCATTTATATTGTGGCTGATTGCGTCAGGTATTGTCAAACCTCTGCTTCCCCATTGTTCCTGTCCTTCCTTCTGCCACAATTTAAGAATATTTATATGCTTCACTCTCTCCTTACGACTGGAGAGTAGGCATATTTCATCTTTTACTGCCGATAAGATTTCTGGATCGAAGCTACCAACACTGGGAAATTCTAACTTGCTGCCTTGTGTCATTTTTCTCCATTTATTTTGGTAAACAACTGCGAGTTCACCGTGCTTCCTGCACATAATAAAAGCAGCCAATCCTTTTGGCCGGCTTGCTTCCTCCCTAACATGCACGTTATCACAGCGTGACCCGTTATTACCCATAGTTACAGGAATAAACGTTCACAGCTTAATAGATAATCGGTGGGTTATTTAAGTTGAGAGCTCCCCAACCACTCACTTCTCCACACAGCGACACTTCAACGCAATCAAGCGAAGAGCCCACAATGCGAGGTAATGTACTCAATCACCAAGTCTTTCAACTAGCAGCGAACTTCTAGCCAACTTGCTTGATGCGGCACAATTTTTCCAGGGTATAACAAACTTGTTTTCCTATACCCCCAAAAATCGGATTTCTAAAGTAGCTAATCGGAAACAAGTGCGTTCCGATGTATCTTCTTGTACCCTCCTAGCGGAATCAATTCCACTGAAGGGGCAGTTCCTATGGGCACGTCGTCACGTGAACCCGGGTCCTAACTGGACTGTCCTACACTGGACTACACTGCGCTGAGTCGTGCCGTCACACACCCGTTCGCCTCAGTTATTTTTCACACTGGGCGCTGGTTACACCTTGGTCTTATGCATATATTTGAAATATTTCTGTACAGAAAGTTTTCCCAGGCCGGTAGCTTTTCACTAGATACTTATGCAGGTATAAATCCCTTACAACACTCTATAGGAATCTATTAAAATAATGCTTGAGTTGCTTGTTTAAAAAAAAATGAACAAAAAGAAAAAAACTTATTTTCTTTTATTAATCACCGCCTCATTCGCAGTATATTGCTATACTGTTTAAATAAAACTAGTGGTTAAATACTGTTCACCTTTGAGTTCCTATGTGTGCTGCATGTGCAGTACCAATGAACAGCCACGTGTGTACATGCACTGTTCACAGGCCGCCGATGAATCGGCCACCCACGTGTTCTATAGTGTATTTGCAAGGTTGCACTCGGGTTTCGCTATACGCAGTAATTGCGCTTAAATGTGGAATAAATCCCTTAACTCCGTCCGAAAGTTACGTATCAAGATGCGAAATAAATCCCGCACTTAATCCGTAAATCACGTACAAAGATGCGAAAATTTCCCGATATGGGCACGTGCGCGCGCACCTTGCGTAATACACAATAGACGCTTTAAGTTACTGCAAAAAGGCCCAGGACTTGTCGCCACGTGGCTGAGTCCCTGGTTTTGCAGTAACTAACAAAAAGTTATAGCTTTGCACAGAGGGGATCCTCTATGTACTATAATAAACACAGACTCCACGTGTGCGAACCTTATCGCACGTGGTACATATACTATAATAAACAAGCAGCCCAAGACACTATACCCCGTTAAACTACTTGTGGCAGGCAGAAGTACAGTTTACTAAACACTTAGGTATGATATGCTTTAAAACACGTGGCTTTCACTTATTGTACTCCGGGTTCAGCGCTAGCACTTCCCGAACCCCGCACCGCCGTGGAATCGGCCTATCCAGCAATGGAAACAAATAAATACTTCCACCCTTTTGCTGGTATAGGTCGATCCGCACGCCTGGTACTGAGTTCTGGACTGTGGAGCGGACGGACGAGCCCTCAATTGTTAATGGTGATTAAAATATAACCAGAGTGACGATAAGTGAAAAGCGTTGGTTACGTAATAAGTCCGCAACCAACGTACCCTTTATACCTAGCTACGTGCGAACAAAGCGTAGCGCAGCGTAGCGTACCTTTTATTGTATTATGTATACCAAGAACCAATACCTTATTCAGAGATTCCTTCGCAGTACTTTGTCTCTAATCTGCGAATATACCTTATCGGACTGTGTCCGCAATATACCTTATCGCTATTATGCGAATAAACAGACACGACCACTGAATAGGAATAAGGAGATTAGAACTCCGTAAAAGGTTTGTATTTAAGTCCCTAATGGACAGAAGGGGGTTACAGAAATAAGAATAAACAGGTATAACAGGTGATACAATATACTAACAATGAATACTAAACAGACTCTGCTAAGGGGAGAGAAAACAGATACAAGACACAATCAGCCAATCAATACAATAAGGATAAATACCGTTAATGCAACCGTTTACCCGTCTCATCAAATATGCGAAGCGCAGTCCGGTCAGAGCTCACTATCGTTCAGGAATGAACTATAGTCCGGTAGGAAGGTCCAGGGAAAGTAGATGTGCCGAAGAGAGTTTGGCTGCTCTGGGTCGCCTATCTTATAGGGTCAGAAGGGGGAGGTCAAAGGCCATTCTCATTGGTCAGAGATCATATGTCCGGTCCACTGTGATTGGAGGTTAGACGCTGTACCTGGTCTGACCAGGTGCAGGGGAGTGAACTTTAAGAGTCCTTTGTTTGGTGGTTTCGGCGTCAGCAAGGATAAGAACCGGTTTGAGCTAGTTTCCTTTGTTAACTACTTACAACAGAAACTGTCTCTGGAATATGGATTATGTCCATATCTCTCGGGCAATGTACATTGCGATATATTCGCAATGACCGGAATACTTCGCATAATGAGCTGAACGGAACGGTACTAAACACGATACAGATAGATGTATGCAGGGCTAACTAAGCTATGTGTGGCGTTCTAAACCTTTAACTATATTTTACTTAGGGTCAGTATGTATTTATGAATTTATGTGTGATAGTATGGCTACTCTTCTGGTCCACTTTGCCACGCATACTCGGGTATGGAAACTTTATTTGCGCAACTCTGCGAACCAAAATGGCGGCCATACTATCCTAAAATGGCGTGTGTGTAACTCGACTTCCATAAGACCTAGAGCCTGATGTGTACACACAGAATGGTCTCATCCCCTGTACAGTATGTGGTCAGGTTACTGTGTATGTGACACAGGTAATAACCCTCCATCTAACAGACCTAGAGCCTGATGTGTACACACAGAATGGTCTCATCCCCTGTACAGTATGTGGTCAGGTTACTGTGTATGTGACACAGGTAATAACCCTCCATCTAACAGACCTAGAGCCCGATGTGTACATACAGAATGGTCTCATCCCCTGTACAGTATGTGGTCAGGTTACTGTACATGTGACACAGGTAATAACCCTACATCTAACAGACCTAGAGCCTGATGTGTACACACAGAATGGTCTCATCCCCTGTACAGTATGTGGTCAGGTTACTGTACATGTGACACAGGTAATAACCCTACATCTAACAGACCTAGAGCCTGATGTGTACACACAGAATAGTCTCATTCCCTGTACAGTATGTGGTCAGGTTACTGTACATGTGACACAGGTAATAACTCTACATCTAACAGACCTAGAGCCTGATGTGTACACACAGAATGGTGTCATCCCCTGTACAGTATGTGGTCAGGTTACTGTATATGTGACAGTTAATAACCCTACATCTAACAGACCTAGAGCCTGATGTGTACACACAGAATGGTCTCATCCCCTGTACAGTATGTGGTCAGGTTACTGTACATGTGACACAGGTAATAACCCTACATCTAACAGACCTAGAGCCCAATGTGTACACACAGAATGGTCTCATCCCCTGTACAGTATGTGGTCAGGTTACTGTATATGTGACACAGGTAATAACCCTACATCTAACAGACCTAGAGCCTGATGTGTACACACAGAATGGTCTCATCCCCTGTACAGTATGTGGTCAGGTTACTGTATATGTGACACAGGTAATAACCATACATCTAACAGACCTAGAGCCCGATGTGTACACACAGAATGGTCTCATCCTCTGTACAGTATGTATTCAGGTTACTGTATGTGTGACACAGGTAATAACCCTACATCTAACAGACCTAGAGCCTGATGTGTACACACAGAATGGTCTCATCCCCTGTACAGTATGTGGTCAGGTTACTGTGTATGTGACACAGGTAATAACCCTCCATCTAACAGACCTAGAGCCTGATGTGTACACACAGAATGGTCTCATCCCCTGTACAGTATGTGGTCAGGTTACTGTGTATGTGACACAGGTAATAACCCTCCATCTAACAGACCTAGAGCCCGATGTGTACATACAGAATGGTCTCATCCCCTGTACAGTATGTGGTCAGGTTACTGTACATGTGACACAGGTAATAACCCTACATCTAACAGACCTAGAGCCTGATGTGTACACACAGAATGGTCTCATCCCCTGTACAGTATGTGGTCAGGTTACTGTACATGTGACACAGGTAATAACCCTACATCTAACAGACCTAGAGCCTGATGTGTACACACAGAATAGTCTCATTCCCTGTACAGTATGTGGTCAGGTTACTGTACATGTGACACAGGTAATAACTCTACATCTAACAGACCTAGAGCCTGATGTGTACACACAGAATGGTGTCATCCCCTGTACAGTATGTGGTCAGGTTACTGTATATGTGACAGTTAATAACCCTACATCTAACAGACCTAGAGCCTGATGTGTACACACAGAATGGTCTCATCCCCTGTACAGTATGTGGTCAGGTTACTGTACATGTGACACAGGTAATAACCCTACATCTAACAGACCTAGAGCCCAATGTGTACACACAGAATGGTCTCATCCCCTGTACAGTATGTGGTCAGGTTACTGTATATGTGACACAGGTAATAACCTTACATCTAACAGACCTAGAGCCTGATGTGTACACACAGAATGGTCTCATCCCCTGTACAGTATGTGGTCAGGTTACTGTATATGTGACACAGGTAATAACCATACATCTAACAGACCTAGAGCCCGATGTGTACACACAGAATGGTCTCATCCTCTGTACAGTATGTATTCAGGTTACTGTATGTGTGACACAGGTAATAACCCTACATCTAACAGACCTAGAGCCTGATGTGTACACACAGAATGGTCTCATTCCCTGTACAGTATGTGGTCAGGTTACTGTATATGTGACACAGGTAATAACCCTACATCTAACAGACCTAGAGCCTGATGTGTACACACAGAATGGTGTCATCCCCTGTACAGTACGTGGTCAGGTTACTGTATGTGTGACACAGGTAATAACCCTACATCTAACAGACCTAGAGCCTGATGCGTACACACAGAATGGTCTCATCCCCTGTACAGTATGTGGTCAGGTTACTGTGTATGTGACACAGGTAATAACCCTACATCTAACAGACCTAGAGCCTGATGTGTACACACAGAATGGTCTCATCCCCTGTACAGTACATGGTCAGGTTAAAGTACATGTGACACAGGTAATAACCCTACATCTAACAGACCTAGAGCCTGATTTGTACACTCAGAATGGTGTCATCCCCTGTACAGTACGTGGTCAAGTTACTGTAATGTGACACAGGTAATAACCCTACATCTAACAGACCTAGAGCCTGATGTGTACACACAGAATGGTCTCATCCCCTGTACAGTACGTGGTCAGGTTACTGTATATGTGACACAGGTTATAACCCTCCATCTAACAGACCTAGAGCCTGATGCGTACACACAGAATGGTCTCATCCCCTGTACAGTATGTGGTCAGGTTACTGTGTATGTGACAAAGGTAATAACCCTACATCTAACAGACCTAGAGCCTGATGTGTACACACAGAATGGTCTCATCCCCTGTACAG
The DNA here is from genome assembly GCF_055691185.1 of Crinia signifera. Lineage (NCBI taxonomy): Eukaryota > Metazoa > Chordata > Amphibia > Anura > Myobatrachidae > Crinia > Crinia signifera. The sequence goes on from NC_139223.1 coordinate 10,218,347, forward strand.
TATGTGGTCAGGTTACTGTGTATGTGACACAGGTAATAACCCTCCATCTAACAGACCTAGAGCCTGATGTGTACACACAGAATGGTCTCATCCCCTGTACAGTATGTGGTCAGGTTACTGTGTATGTGACACAGGTAATAACCCTCCATCTAACAGACCTAGAGCCCGATGTGTACATACAGAATGGTCTCATCCCCTGTACAGTATGTGGTCAGGTTACTGTACATGTGACACAGGTAATAACCCTACATCTAACAGACCTAGAGCTCGATGTGTACACACAGAATGGTCTCATCCCCTGTACAGTATGTGGTCAGGTTACTGTACATGTGACACAGGTAATAACCCTACAACTTACAGACCTAGAGCCCGATGTGTACACACAGAATAGTCTCATTCCCTGTACAGTATGTGGTCAGGTTACTGTACATGTGACACAGGTAATAACCCTACATCTAACAGACCTAGAGCCTGATGTGTACACACAGAATGGTCTCATCCCCTGTACAGTATGTGGTCAGGTTACTGTACATGTGACACAGGTAATAACCCTACATCTAACAGACCTAGAGCCCGATGTGTACACACAGAATGGTCTCATCCCCTGTACAGTATGTGGTCAGGTTACTGTATATGTGACACAGGTAATAACCCTACATCTAACAGACCTAGAGCCTGATGTGTACACACAGAATGGTCTCATCCCCTGTACAGTATGTGGTCAGGTTACTGTATATGTGACACAGGTAATAACCCTACATCTAACAGACCTAGAGCCCGATGTGTACACACAGAATGGTCTCATCCTCTGTACAGTATGTGGTCAGGTTACTGTGTATGTGACACAGGTAATAACCCTCCATCTAACAGACCTAGAGCCTGATGTGTACACACAGAATGGTGTCATCCCCTGTACAGTATGTGGTCAGGTTACTGTACATGTGACACAGGTAATAACCCTACAACTTACAGACCTAGAGCCCGATGTGTACACACAGAATAGTCTCATTCCCTGTACAGTATGTGGTCAGGTTACTGTACATGTGACACAGGTAATAACCCTACATCTAACAGACCTAGAGCCTGATGTGTACACACAGAATGGTCTCATCCCCTGTACAGTATGTGGTCAGGTTACTGTACATGTGACACAGGTAATAACCCTACATCTAACAGACCTAGAGCCCGATGTGTACACACAGAATGGTCTCATCCCCTGTACAGTATGTGGTCAGGTTACTGTATATGTGACACAGGTAATAACCCTACATCTAACAGACCTAGAGCCTGATGTGTACACACAGAATGGTCTCATCCCCTGTACAGTATGTGGTCAGGTTACTGTATATGTGACACAGGTAATAACCCTACATCTAACAGACCTAGAGCCCGATGTGTACACACAGAATGGTCTCATCCTCTGTACAGTATGTGGTCAGGTTACTGTGTATGTGACACAGGTAATAACCCTCCATCTAACAGACCTAGAGCCTGATGTGTACACACAGAATGGTGTCATCCCCTGTACAGTATGTGGTCAGGTTACTGTATATGTGACACAGGTAATAACCCTACATCTAACAGACCTAGAGCCTGATGTGTACACACAGAATGGTCTCATCCCCTGTACAGTATGTGGTCAGGTTACTGTATATGTGACACAGGTAATAACCCTACATCTAACAGACCTAGAGCCTGATGTGTACACACAGAATGGTGTCATCCCCTGTACAGTACGTGGTCAGGTTACTATATGTGTGACACAGGTAATAACCCTACATCTAACAGACCTAGAATCTGATGCGTACACACAGAATGGTCTCATCCCCTGTACAGTATGTGGTCAGGTTAATGTAAATGTGACACAGGTAATAACCCTCCATCTAACAGACCTAGGGCCCGATGTGTACACACAGAATGGTCTCATCCCCTGTACAGTATGTGGTCAGGTTACTGTACATGTGACACAGGTAATAACCCTACATCTAACAGACCTAGAGCCTGATGTGTACACACAGAATGGTCTCATCCCCTGTACCGTATATGGTCAGGTTACTGTGTATGTGACACAGGTAATAACCCTCCATCTAATAGACCTAGAGCCTGATGTGTACACACAGAATGGTCTCATCCCCTGTACAGTATGTGGTCAGGTTACTGTGTATGTGACACAGGTAATAACCCTCCATCTAACAGAGCTAGAGCCTGATGTGTACACACAGAATGGTGTCATCCCCTGTACAGTATGTGGTCAGGTTACTGTGTATGTGACACAGGTAATAGCCATACATCTAACAGACCTAGAGCCTGATGTGTACACACAGAATGGTCCCATCCCCTGTACAGTATGTGGTCAGGTTACTGTATATGTGACACAGGTAATAACCCTACATCTAACAGAACTAGAGCCTGATGTGTACACACAGAATGGTGTCATCCCCTGTACAGTACGTGGTCAGGTTACTGTATGTGTGACACAGGTAATAACCCTACATCTAACAGACCTAGAGCCTGATGCGTACACACAGAATGGTCTCATCCCCTGTACAGTATGTGGTCAGGTTACTGTGTATGTGACACAGGTAATAACCCTACATCTAACAGACCTAGAGCCTGATGTGTACACACAGAATGGTCTCATCCCCTGTACAGTACATGGTCAGGTTACAGTACATGTGACACAGGTAATAACCCTACATCTAACAGACCTAGAGCCTGATGTGTACACTCAGAATGGTGTCATCCCCTGTACAGTACGTGGTCAAGTTACTGTAATGTGACACAGGTAATAACCCTACATCTAACAGACCTAGAGCCTGATGTGTACACACAGAATGGTCTCATCCCCTGTACAGTACGTGGTCAGGTTACTGTATATGTGACACAGGTTATAACCCTCCATCTAACAGACCTAGAGCCTGATGCGTACACACAGAATGGTCTCATCCCCTGTACAGTATGTGGTTAGGTTACTGTGTATGTGACAAAGGTAATAACCCTACATCTAACAGACCTAGAGCCTGATGTGTACACACAGAATGGTCTCATCCCCTGTACAGTATGTGGTCAGGTTACTGTGTATGTGACACAGGTAATAACCCTCCATCTAACAGACCTAGAGCCTGATGTGTACACACAGAATGGTCTCATCCCCTGTACAGTATGTGGTCAGGTTACTGTGTATGTGACACAGGTAATAACCCTCCATCTAACAGACCTAGAGCCCGATGTGTACATACAGAATGGTCTCATCCCCTGTACAGTATGTGGTCAGGTTACTGTACATGTGACATAGGTAATAACCCTACATCTAACAGACCTAGAGCTCGATGTGTACACACAGAATGGTCTCATCCCCTGTACAGTATGTGGTCAGGTTACTGTACATGTGACACAGGTAATAACCCTACATCTAACAGACCTAGAGCCCGATGTGTACACACAGAATAGTCTCATTCCCTGTACAGTATGTGGTCAGGTTACTGTACATGTGACACAGGTAATAACCCTACATCTAACAGACCTAGAGCCTGATGTGTACACACAGAATGGTCTCATCCCCTGTACAGTATGTGGTCAGGTTACTGTATATGTGACACAGGTAATAACCCTACATCTAACAGACCTAGAGCCTGATGTGTACACACAGAATGGTCTCATCCCCTGTACAGTATGTGGTCAGGTTACTGTATATGTGACACAGGTAATAACCCTACATCTAACAGACCTAGAGCCCGATGTGTACACACAGAATGGTCTCATCCTCTGTACAGTATGTGGTCAGGTTACTGTGTATGTGACACAGGTAATAACCCTCCATCTAACAGACCTAGAGCCTGATGTGTACACACAGAATGGTGTCATCCCCTGTACAGTATGTGGTCAGGTTACTGTATATGTGACACAGGTAATAACCCTACATCTAACAGACCTAGAGCCTGATGTGTACACACAGAATGGTCTCATCCCCTGTACAGTATGTGGTCAGGTTACTGTATATGTGACACAGGTAATAACCCTACATCTAACAGACCTAGAGCCTGATGTGTACACACAGAATGGTGTCATCCCCTGTACAGTACGTGGTCAGGTTACTATATGTGTGACACAGGTAATAACCCTACATCTAACAGACCTAGAGCCTGATGCGTACACACAGAATGGTCTCATCCCCTGTACAGTATGTGGTCAGGTTAATGTAAATGTGACACAGGTAATAACCCTCCATCTAACAGACCTAGGGCCCGATGCGTACACACAGAATGGTCTCATCCCCTGTACAGTATGTGGTCAGGTTACTGTACATGTGACACAGGTAATAACCCTACATCTAACAGACCTAGAGCCCGATGTGTACACACAGAATGGTCTCATCCCCTGTACCGTATATGGTCAGGTTACTGTGTATGTGACACAGGTAATAACCCTCCATCTAATAGACCTAGAGCCTGATGTGTACACACAGAATGGTCTCATCCCCTGTACAGTATGTGGTCAGGTTACTGTGTATGTGACACAGGTAATAACCCTCCATCTAACAGACCTAGAGCCTGATGTGTACACACAGAATGGTGTCATCCCCTGTACAGTATGTGGTCAGGTTACTGTGTATGTGACACAGGTAATAGCCATACATCTAACAGACCTAGAGCCTGATGTGTACACACAGAATGGTCCCATCCCCTGTACAGTATGTGGTCAGGTTACTGTGTATGTGACAAAGGTAATAACCCTACATCTAACAGACCTAGAGCCTGATGTGTACACACAGAATGGTCTCATCCCCTGTACAGTATGTGGTCAGGTTACTGTGTATGTGACACAGGTAATAACCCTCCATCTAACAGACCTAGAGCCTGATGTGTACACACAGAATGGTCTCATCCCCTGTACAGTATGTGGTCAGGTTACTGTGTATGTGACACAGGTAATCACCCTACATCTAACAGACCTAGAGCCTGATGTGTACACACAGAATGGTCTCATCCCCTGTACAGTATGTGGTCAGGTTACTGTACATGTGACACAGGTAATCACCCTACATCTAACAGACCTAGAGCCTGATGTGTACACACAGAATGGTCTCATCCCCTGTACAGTATGTGGTCAGGTTACTGTACATGTGACACAGGTAATAACCCTACATCTAACAGACCTAGAGCCTGATGTGTACACACAGAATAGTCTCATTCCCTGTACAGTATGTGGTCAGGTTACTGTACATGTGACACAGGTAATAACTCTACATCTAACAGACCTAGAGCCTGATGTGTACACACAGAATGGTGTCATCCCCCGTACAGTATGTGGTCAGGTTACTGTATATGTGACAGGTAATAACCCTACATCTAACAGACCTAGAGCCTGATGTGTACACACAGAATGGTCTCATCCCCTGTACAGTATGTGGTCAGGTTACTGTACATGTGACACAGGTAATAACCCTACATCTAACAGACCTAGAGCCCGATGTGTACACACAGAATGGTCTCATCCCCTGTACAGTATGTGGTCAGGTTACTGTATATGTGACACAGGTAATAACCCTACATCTAACAGACCTAGAGCCTGATGTGTACACACAGAATGGTCTCATCCCCTGTACAGTATGTGGTCAGGTTACTGTATATGTGACACAGGTAATAACCCTACATCTAACAGACCTAGAGCCCGATGTGTACACACAGAATGGTCTCATCCTCTGTACAGTATGTGGTCAGGTTACTGTATATGTGACACAGGTAATAACCCTACATCTAACAGACCTAGAGCCTGATGTGTACACACAGAATGGTGTCATCCCCTGTACAGTACGTGGTCAGGTTACTGTATGTGTGACACAGGTAATAACCCTACATCTAACAGACCTAGAGCCTGATGCGTACACACAGAATGGTCTCATCCCCTGTACAGTATGTGGTCAGGTTACTGTATGTGTGACACAGGTAATAACCCTACATCTAACAGACCTAGAGCCTGATGTGTACACACAGAATGGTCTCATCCCCTGTACAGTATGTGGTCAGGTTACTGTGTATGTGACACAGGTAATAACCCTACATCTAACAGACCTAGAGCCTGATGTGTACACACAGAATGGTGTAATCCCCTGTACAGTATGTGGTCAGGTTACTGTATATGTGACACAGGTAATAACCCTACATCTAACAGACCTAGAGCCTGATGTGTACACACAGAATGGTCTTATCCCCTGTACAGTATGTGGTCAGGTTACAGTACATGTGACACAGGTAATAACCCTACATCTAACAGACCTAGAGCCTGATGTGTACACACAGAATGGTCTCATCCCCTGTACAGTACGTGGTCAAGTTACTGTAATGTGACACAGGTAATAACCCTACATCTAACAGACCTAGAGCCTGATGTGTACACACAGAATGGTCTCATCCCCTGTACAGTACGTGGTCAGGTTACTGTATATGTGACACAGGTTATAACCCTCCATCTAACAGACCTAGAGCCTGATGCGTACACACAGAATGGTCTCATCCCCTGTACAGTATGTGGTCAGGTTACTGTGTATGTGACACAGGTAATAACCCTGCATCTAACAGACCTAGAGCCTGATGCGTACACACAGAATGGTCTCATCCCCTGTACAGTACGTGGTCAAGTTACTGTAATGTGACACAGGTAATAACCCTGCATCTAACAGACCTAGAGCCTGATGTGTACACACAGAATGGTCTCATCCCCTGTACCGTATATGGTCAGGTTACTGTGTATGTGACACAGGTAATAACCCTCCATCTAATAGACCTAGAGCCTGATGTGTACACACAGAATGGTCTCATCCCCTGTACAGTATGTGGTCAGGTTACTGTGTATGTGACACAGGTAATAACCCTCCATCTAACAGACCTAGAGCCTGATGTGTACACACAGAATGGTGTCATCCCCTGTACAGTATGTGGTCAGGTTACTGTGTATGTGACACAGGTAATAGCCATACATCTAACAGACCTAGAGCCTGATGTGTACACACAGAATGGTCCCATCCCCTGTACAGTATGTGGTCAGGTTACTGTGTATGTGACAAAGGTAATAACCCTACATCTAACAGACCTAGAGCCTGATGTGTACACACAGAATGGTCTCATCCCCTGTACAGTATGTGGTCAGGTTACTGTGTATGTGACACAGGTAATAACCCTCCATCTAACAGACCTAGAGCCTGATGTGTACACACAGAATGGTCTCATCCCCTGTACAGTATGTGGTCAGGTTACTGTGTATGTGACACAGGTAATCACCCTACATCTAACAGACCTAGAGCCTGATGTGTACACACAGAATGGTCTCATCCCCTGTACAGTATGTGGTCAGGTTACTGTACATGTGACACAGGTAATCACCCTACATCTAACAGACCTAGAGCCTGATGTGTACACACAGAATGGTCTCATCCCCTGTACAGTATGTGGTCAGGTTACTGTACATGTGACACAGGTAATAACCCTACATCTAACAGACCTAGAGCCTGATGTGTACACACAGAATAGTCTCATTCCCTGTACAGTATGTGGTCAGGTTACTGTACATGTGACACAGGTAATAACTCTACATCTAACAGACCTAGAGCCTGATGTGTACACACAGAATGGTGTCATCCCCTGTACAGTATGTGGTCAGGTTACTGTATATGTGACAGGTAATAACCCTACATCTAACAGACCTAGAGCCTGATGTGTACACACAGAATGGTCTCATCCCCTGTACAGTATGTGGTCAGGTTACTGTACATGTGACACAGGTAATAACCCTACATCTAACAGACCTAGAGCCCGATGTGTACACACAGAATGGTCTCATCCCCTGTACAGTATGTGGTCAGGTTACTGTATATGTGACACAGGTAATAACCCTACATCTAACAGACCTAGAGCCTGATGTGTACACACAGAATGGTCTCATCCCCTGTACAGTATGTGGTCAGGTTACTGTATATGTGACACAGGTAATAACCCTACATCTAACAGACCTAGAGCCCGATGTGTACACACAGAATGGTCTCATCCTCTGTACAGTATGTGGTCAGGTTACTGTATATGTGACACAGGTAATAACCCTACATCTAACAGACCTAGAGCCTGATGTGTACACACAGAATGGTGTCATCCCCTGTACAGTACGTGGTCAGGTTACTGTATGTGTGACACAGGTAATAACCCTACATCTAACAGACCTAGAGCCTGATGCGTACACACAGAATGGTCTCATCCCCTGTACAGTATGTGGTCAGGTTACTGTATGTGTGACACAGGTAATAACCCTACATCTAACAGACCTAGAGCCTGATGTGTACACACAGAATGGTCTCATCCCCTGTACAGTATGTGGTCAGGTTACTGTGTATGTGACACAGGTAATAACCCTACATCTAACAGACCTAGAGCCTGATGTGTACACACAGAATGGTGTAATCCCCTGTACAGTATGTGGTCAGGTTACTGTATATGTGACACAGGTAATAACCCTACATCTAACAGACCTAGAGCCTGATGTGTACACACAGAATGGTCTTATCCCCTGTACAGTATGTGGTCAGGTTACAGTACATGTGACACAGGTAATAACCCTACATCTAACAGACCTAGAGCCTGATGTGTACACACAGAATGGTCTCATCCCCTGTACAGTACGTGGTCAAGTTACTGTAATTTGACACAGGTAATAACCCTACATCTAACAGACCTAGAGCCTGATGTGTACACACAGAATGGTCTCATCCCCTGTACAGTACGTGGTCAGGTTACTGTATATGTGACACAGGTTATAACCCTCCATCTAACAGACCTAGAGCCTGATGCGTACACACAGAATGGTCTCATCCCCTGTACAGTATGTGGTCAGGTTACTGTGTATGTGACACAGGTAATAACCCTGCATCTAACAGACCTAGAGCCTGATGCGTACACACAGAATGGTCTCATCCCCTGTACAGTACGTGGTCAAGTTACTGTAATGTGACACAGGTAATAACCCTGCATCTAACAGACCTAGAGCCTGATGTGTACACACAGAATGGTCTCATCCCCTGTACAGTACGTGGTCAGGTTACTGTATATGTGACACAGGTTATAACCTTCCATCTAACAGACCTAGACCCTGATGTGTACACACAGAATGGTCTCATCCCCTGTACAGCATGTTATCAGGTTACTGTACATGTGACACAGGTAATAACCCTACATCTAACAGACCTAGAGCCTGATGTGTACACACAGAATGGTCCCATACCCTTGTACATTATGTGGTCAGGTTACTGTATATGTGACACAGGTATTAACCCTACATCTAACAGACCTAGAGCCCGATGTGTACACACAGAATGGTCTCATCCTCTGTACAGTATGTGGTCAGGTTACTGCACATGTGACACAGGTAATAACCCTACATCTAACAGACCTAGAGCCAGATGTGTACACACAGAATGGTCTCATCCCCTGTACAGTATGTGGTCAGGTTACTGTATATGTGACACAGGTAATAACCCTACATCTAACAGACCTAGATACTGATGTGTACACACAGAATGGTCTCATCCCCTGTACAGTATGTGGTCAGGTTACTGTGTATGTGACACAGGTAATAACCCTACATCTAACAGACCTAGAGCCTGATGTGTACACACAGAATGGTCTCATCCCCTGTACAGTATGTGGTCAGGTTACTGTATATGTGACACAGGTAATAACCCTACATCTAACAGACCTAGAGCCCGATGTGTACACACAGAATGGTCTCATCCTCTGTACAGTATGTATTCAGGTTACTGTATGTGTGACACAGGTAATAACCCTACATCTAACAGACCTAGAGCCTGATGTGTACACACAGAATGGTCTCATCCCCTGTACAGTATGTGGTCAGGTTACTGTATATGTGACACAGGTAATAACCCTACATCTAACAGACCTAGAGCCTGATGTGTACACACAGAATGGTGTCATCCCCTGTACAGTACGTGGTCAGGTTACTGTATGTGTGACACAGGTAATAACCCTACATCTAACAGACCTAGAGCCTGATGCGTACACACAGAATGGTCTCATCCCCTGTACAGTATGTGGTCAGGTTACTGTGTATGTGACACAGGTAATAACCCTACATCTAACAGACCTAGAGCCTGATGCGTACACACAGAATGGTCTCATCCCCTGTACAGTATGTGGTCAGGTTACTGTATATGTGACACAGGTAATAACCCTACATCTAACAGACCTAGAGCCTGATGCGTACACACAGAATGGTCTCATCCCCTGTACAGTATGTGGTCAGGTTACTGTATATATGACACAGGTAATAACCCTGCATCTAACAGACCTAGAGCCTGATGCGTACACACAGAATGGTCTCATCCCCTGTACAGTATGTGGTCAGGTTACTGTAAATGTGACACAGGTAATAACCCTCCATCTAACAGACCTAGGGCCTGATGCGTACACACAGAATGGTCTCATTCCCTGTACAGTATGTGGTCAGGTTACTGTACATGTGACACAGGTAATAACCCTGCATCTAACAGACCTAGAGCCTGATGTGTACACACAGAATGGTGTCATCCCCTGTACAGTATGTGGTCAGGTTACTGTGTATGTGACACAGGTAATAACCCTACATCTAACAGACCTAGATACATATCTGTACGCATTGCCGATGTTTAGGCAGCTGAGCATCTATTGGTATACTGCCAACACTTCATTGTACTCTATCGATGCCGCCTGCAGTCAGCAGCAACAATATAGTGCTATGGATTGTTTGAGGAGGGCACCTGGGGCCCCTTGTGGTGTAAATCTGCCTTTGCCTGGCATAGGGGGGTATTCAATGTCTGTCGAGTAGTGGTTTTTGTCGAGATTTTCATGATGCTCGCTTTAAAATGTGTTTTTTCTGATGCTCGCCTATTCTATGTTGGAATTTGGTCGCTGGTCGAGTTTATAAAAAAAAAAAAAAAACTTGTTTTGCTCGACGGTCGAGATACCCTTCTTCCGCCTTAACGAAAAAATTTCTAGGTTTATTTGCTCGACTTCGCGTGTACCCTATTCAATGTGGCTGGTTATTTGGCTTGCTCGACGGGTTACACTCATTACATTATCAAGATAAGCTTGCCTATTTCTTTAGGCGCGATTTCAGTAAACATCAACATATTTATGTAAAAATGAGGTATTTCTATAACATACACTGTTTTACATATGCTGCACGTACAGCCCTTCTTCAGCTTATTGATTAAGGTGTGTGCGGTGGTGCAGGGTCTCATTGATGCTTTGCTGTGCAGTTAGTTGTTGAAAACCTCTGCTGCTGCTGCTGAGATGCTCGTTGTACCCGTGCGTATACCTTCTCGTGGCTGCTATCTTTCCTGCATCATTTGTTTTGTGACCATTGTTGATCGTATTTAAAGAATTGCTGCTGGAGTGACAGCTATGGATATATTATTATATAAATATATATATATATATATATATGTGTATATATATATATATATATATATATATATATATATATATATATATATATATATATATATATACACATACATTCAATAGTCACACAGACGTCTTATCTACAAACTGTGCTTTACAACTGTTGTATGTGTTGGAAGTAATGTATTTGTTGGGAGTTTAATGAAGAACCAATCAGAGCATTGTAACTATGCTAGCTCCAAATCTGCCAGCATCCTTGTTTGCATTTTCTTACAAGTTGTTACTTTTACCCACAATGCTCTGTGTTTACCTCAGCTCTCTCACTCCTGTTCTGAGACTTTAGGGAGAACACAGCATTGTGCAGTCTGCTGATTTGGAATCGATTTTTATAGGGAAATTTTGCGGTTTGTTTAACAATATATATTTTTTTAAACATTGACTACAAAGATGGAGCCTTTCTCAGACTGTATTATTACTTTCCTGGTGGAGGTTTTGCTGGTTAGGCGTCGCCATAGGCCTATACTGGATGCTGCAGAAAGTATTCGTGTACAGAGAATGGCTGCATTGGGTGAGTCAGTGCGGGTTACAATTCCACGTCCACGCCTGTATCGTACAAGGCGTGAACTGGACACTCTCTCTGAGGCAGAAGTGATAGGAAACTATCGCTTATCGTCTCAGGCAATCTATTCGCTGTATGCGCAATTGGAACATGACCTGGAGCCTCGGGTACGGTCAAACCATGCAATTTCTGGACTTCAGAAATTGCTTGGTACTTTACATTTTTTGGCGTCGGGCACATTCCAGCCCACTTTGTCTCAGAGCTGCGGTTTTTCACAGGCAACTCTGTCACGGAGTATTACCCAGGTCCTAAATGCGTTCCGCAAATTAACGACCCAGTACATTAATTTCCCTGCCACTGACAGCGAATGGAGAGAGGTTAAATTTGGATTTTTCCAAAAATGGCAGTTCCCCAATGTGATGGGCGCGATTGACTGCACACATATACACATCACACCACCCAGGGAATCGGAAGAATGTTTTCGAAACCGAAAACACTTCCATTCCCTGAATGTGCAAATGGTTTGTGACAGTGAAATGAGAATAATGGACCTTGTTGTGGGTTTTCCTGGGTCGACCCACGACTCATTCATCCTGGGTCAGTCGTCTCTTTTCCAGGACTTTGAGACTGGAAAATTTCCTGATTGCTGGCTGTTAGGTATGTATGTTACTTTCACTTGACAATGTAGTTACCCATGCATTATTCAATTGTTTATATTTATATTGAACTAGTTTTCCTATTTTGTCACTTGAATATACCAACTGACATTTCTTACTAATATATCCCAAATATATTGAGACAACACTCAATTCTACTAAATTACATTGCAGATGTTTATAGTATTATCCATGAAACGCCACTTTAGTAACCTGTCACTTTGTAGGTACCTTCAGGAACAGTGCAAATACATCCCCAAAATAGAACTATTTTATATTTGTCCCTGTTATATAGATCAATCCCGAATTTTTTGTACTTAAGGCCCATACACACTGGCCGACTTTAAGCTGAAACTCTTTCAAAACAGACGTTTTGAGCGAGTTTCAGCTTAAATTCTGCTATTGCGTATATGCCACCGATGCTCGTCTATCGATGATGCATGCTCCCGCCTCATCGCTAGGAAAGTGGGCAATCTGCTGGTTTTACCTGCATGTCTGTCATTGATGGTTCATATTTCAGCCATCATCGCCAGGTGTGCACGGCAGCCGGGCTGAAAGATCAGAGACTTTCCGCCTGACTGACCGCCCCCTCTTTCCCCCTGCTACCTGGTGCAGGAACATAGTCATCGCCGTGGCGACTACACCGTTCTTCCGCTGCTATCTCCCCCTGATCTGGCGCATATGTCACACTGATGCACCACTCAGTTCCCCAGCCCGTCGTACGCTCTGCCCACCCACCCCCCCCCCCCCCTTCCTGCGCCCATCAGACGCCCTGCTCTGTGTTCACTTCTGTTCGCCGTGATCCACACAGGGAGCATCCACTGACACCAATGATTTCTTTATTTTCCGGGAATATATACATTGCTGGCACAAGCGAGCAATGTTTATATTACTGGCACCACTGCCACCATTTATTTATTTGTTGGCAATATATACATTGCTGGCACATGCCAGCAATGTATATATTACTGGCACCACTGCCCACCAATGATTTTTTTGGTACATGAAAACCCTATCAATGAGCATGTAGGTAAGCAGCACGTATGTGGCCTAATATGTATGCGCACCTGACTTTTTAATTGCCAAAGGGAAGGGAACCCAGTCATTCTCCACTTCAGGGAGACGGACAAGTTTTGGGGCTGTGGCGGAGGGTTTGGTTGTTTTGTAGGGTGCGTTTTGCTGTTGGGTTTCCTAACTGAGGCCGGTGGGGGAAGGTGTTTGAAGACTTTTTCGTCCTCCTCTGCAAAGACATCTGAATGGTAGGTTAAAATCAAATATATTAAACAGATGTCCTATGATGTTGATATGGTTACCACTAGAATCTGCATCAACACTTCTAATGATATGTATACACCTTATCTCCCAAGTACTTTGTTAACTGTTCAAAATATAAATAAATGCTTCTAATATTTTTTTTTTATTTCAAATTTGCAGGTGATGCCGGGTATCCCAACAAGTCCTGGTTGTTGACTCCATTGCCTAATCCCATTGGTAATGCAGAGAAAAAATACCAGGCCACCCATATAGCATCGAGACGTATAATTGAGCGAACGTTCGGTGCACTTAAGAGCCGGTTTAGATGTTTAGACATCTCCGGTGGTGCGCTCTTATATTCACCGGAAAAAGTTTGTAATATAGTAAATGCTTGCTGTATTCTTCACAACATATGTGTTACAAACCATTTTCCGGTGAATATAGATGCGGATATTAATCTGCATGGGGACATTTTCTCTGCATTGCCAGTGGGTGTGGAAGAACGAGTGGAATCCCGAAGCCATTTAATCAGGACTTTCTTCTCATGTAATTATATTTTTCAAAACTTCCCTATATCTTTCACTTCTCAAAAGTAAATTTATGTTTTCATTATTGATTTTTTTTTTGTTATTACAGAGTCAAAAAAACGTTACATTACTGAAGTTCTTATAAAAGTTTTTTCCAGTTCAGTTCAAAAAACGAATTACATGGCTATTCTGCCAGTTGAAAAGATTTTTCTTATTATGTTATGATATTTTGGACGTTTCTAAAAAGAATTCAATCCATTGACTATGATACCATTGTTAATGGTGATTAAATATGACCAAAGAAACAATAAGTGAAATGCGCAGGTTACGTATTAGGTCCGTAACCAGCGTACCCTTTATACCTAGCTACGTGCGAACAAAACGTAGCGCAGCGTAGCGTACCTTTATTGTGTATTATACACCGAAGAACCAATACCTTAATATGAGATCCTTTCGCAGTACTCTGACTCTAATCTGCGAATATACCTTTAAGGACAGTGTCCGTATTATACTTGTCGCTATGCGAATAAACAGACACAACCACAGTATAGAAGTAAGGAGATAGGAACTCCGTAAAAAGATGTATTTAAGTCCCTAACGGACAACAGGGGGTTACAGGAATAGAAGATACAGATATAACAAGTGATACAAAGTCTAACAATGGGTATAATAAACAGGCTCTACTAGGGGAAGAAAATACAGATACAGGATACAATCAGCCAACAATACAATAAGAATAAATACCGTGAATGCAACCGTTTACCGTCTCCTCATCAAATATGCGCAGCGCAGTCCGGTCAGAGCTCGCTATCATTCAGGGTTGAACTATAGCCCGGTCGAAGGTCAGGGAAAGGAAGATGTGCCAAAGTGACCGAGGCCGCTCTGGGTCACCTATCTTATAGGGTCAGGAGGGGGAGGTCAAAGGCCATTCCTATTGGTCAGGGTTCGTATGTCAAGTCCTCTGTGATTGGGGCAAAGGTGCAGGGGGAAGGGGAACCTTGGTGTTCTTTGTTTGTTGGTTTCGTCGTCAGGGGTTGTAAATAACAGTAGAAACCAGTTACATCTGGATTCCTTTGTTATACCTTTTTCAACAGAAACTGTCCTGGGAATATGGAATATGTCCATAACTATCGGGCCGTGTATATTGCGAAATATTCGCAATGACCGGAATACTGCGCACATGAAACGGAACGTAACGGTACTAAACAAGATACAGACGGATGTATGCAAATACTAACTAAGCTATGTGTGGCGTTCTAAACCTTTAACTATATTTTATTTAGTGTCAGTATGTTCTTATGAATTTATGTGTGATAGTATGGCTACGCTTCTGGTCCACTTTGTCACACAGACTCGGGTATGGAAACTTTATTAGCGCAACTCTGCGAACCAAAATGGCGGCCATACTATCCTAAAATGGCGTGTGTGCAGCTCGACTTTAACAGTCCACCCTTTAACAGTAAATATAAAACTGTTACAATACAAACATTTTACATTACAATGCAGAAATTCATAATCCTAACAGAGAAATTAGGATCCGTGAATTGAACATATAAGGGGAGTAAACCATCTGCTCTTGGCCGATCCGGGATCATGGATAAACGATGGGCCGCATTTATCGAACAATCTACTCAGGGTCACGAAGGATAATATACAATTTTTGGGATAAAAATAAAAACAGGGGTGGTTACAACATATACACGTTCACAAATATGGTTTCTTTAAAGGGAGGTGGTTTCGATTCTAGGGTCATATACCAAACCCTGGTCTTCCTCTGCATATCTCGTTCTTACACTCATGATTTCAGTCCGTTTTGTCTTTCCCCGTGTCACCACCTTTAAACATTTAAACAATAGCACAAAGACTATGATGGCACCACCGATACAGAGAAGGAGTTTTCCTATGCTAGCTATGATCCCTTGCGCCCATTCTCCTAAACCAGAGAACCAGTGCATTGGATTCAACCAGGAGGTCCATTCGCTAACTTTGTTACCTATTTCTGCCAGGCTGATATTGTGTTCCCTTCTAAATTCCCATTTAAGCTGAAGAATCTCATCCATCCGATGATCGATGATTTCTTCTGGGTCTTCAGTATTGTTGGTGATATATGTGCAACACTTCACCCCAAACTGTGTAGAGAGGGTGACACAATATCCTCCTGTCATAGCTGTCAGATAGTTCAACACCATCCGATGTTGGACTAGCTCTCTTTTATACGCTTGCAACTCCTTCCCAGTGTATCTAAAAGTGTCATCATAAATCTCAGTGATGTTATCTACCAAGCTGGCTAATGCTTGTATATACTTAAAATCATCCCCTGTACAGTATGTGGTCAGGTTACTGTACATGTGACACAGGTAATAACCCTACATCTAACAGACCTAGAGCCTGATGTGTACACACAGAATGGTCTCATCCCCTGTACAGTATGTGGTCAGGTTACTGTACATGTGACACAGGTAATAACCCTACATCTAACAGACCTAGAGCCTGATGTGTACACACAGAATAGTCTCATTCCCTGTACAGTATGTGGTCAGGTTACTGTACATGTGACACAGGTAATAACTCTACATCTAACAGACCTAGAGCCTGATGTGTACACACAGAATGGTGTCATCCCCTGTACAGTATGTGGTCAGGTTACTGTATATGTGACAGTTAATAACCCTACATCTAACAGACCTAGAGCCTGATGTGTACACACAGAATGGTCTCATCCCCTGTACAGTATGTGGTCAGGTTACTGTACATGTGACACAGGTAATAACCCTACATCTAACAGACCTAGAGCCCAATGTGTACACACAGAATGGTCTCATCCCCTGTACAGTATGTGGTCAGGTTACTGTATATGTGACACAGGTAATAACCCTACATCTAACAGACCTAGAGCCTGATGTGTACACACAGAATGGTCTCATCCCCTGTACAGTATGTGGTCAGGTTACTGTATATGTGACACAGGTAATAACCATACATCTAACAGACCTAGAGCCCGATGTGTACACACAGAATGGTCTCATCCTCTGTACAGTATGTATTCAGGTTACTGTATGTGTGACACAGGTAATAACCCTACATCTAACAGACCTAGAGCCTGATGTGTACACACAGAATGGTCTCATCCCCTGTACAGTATGTGGTCAGGTTACTGTGTATGTGACACAGGTAATAACCCTCCATCTAACAGACCTAGAGCCTGATGTGTACACACAGAATGGTCTCATCCCCTGTACAGTATGTGGTCAGGTTACTGTGTATGTGACACAGGTAATAACCCTCCATCTAACAGACCTAGAGCCCGATGTGTACATACAGAATGGTCTCATCCCCTGTACAGTATGTGGTCAGGTTACTGTACATGTGACACAGGTAATAACCCTACATCTAACAGACCTAGAGCCTGATGTGTACACACAGAATGGTCTCATCCCCTGTACAGTATGTGGTCAGGTTACTGTACACGTGACACAGGTAATAACCCTACATCTAACAGACCTAGAGCCTGATGTGTACACACAGAATAGTCTCATTCCCTGTACAGTATGTGGTCAGGTTACTGTACATGTGACACAGGTAATAACTCTACATCTAACAGACCTAGAGCCTGATGTGTACACACAGAATGGTGTCATCCCCTGTACAGTATGTGGTCAGGTTACTGTATATGTGACAGTTAATAACCCTACATCTAACAGACCTAGAGCCTGATGTGTACACACAGAATGGTCTCATCCCCTGTACAGTATGTGGTCAGGTTACTGTACATGTGACACAGGTAATAACCCTACATCTAACAGACCTAGAGCCCAATGTGTACACACAGAATGGTCTCATCCCCTGTACAGTATGTGGTCAGGTTACTGTATATGTGACACAGGTAATAACCCTACATCTAACAGACCTAGAGCCTGATGTGTACACACAGAATGGTCTCATCCCCTGTACAGTATGTGGTCAGGTTACTGTATATGTGACACAGGTAATAACCATACATCTAACAGACCTAGAGCCCGATGTGTACACACAGAATGGTCTCATCCTCTGTACAGTATGTATTCAGGTTACTGTATGTGTGACACAGGTAATAACCCTCCATCTAACAGACCTAGAGCCTGATGTGTACACACAGAATGGTCTCATCCCCTGTACAGTATGTGGTCAGGTTACTGTATATGTGACACAGGTAATAACCCTACATCTAACAGACCTAGAGCCTGATGTGTACACACAGAATGGTGTCATCCCCTGTACAGTACGTGGTCAGGTTACTGTATGTGTGACACAGGTAATAACCCTACATCTAACAGACCTAGAGCCTGATGCGTACACACAGAATGGTCTCATCCCCTGTACAGTATGTGGTCAGGTTACTGTGTATGTGACACAGGTAATAACCCTACATCTAACAGACCTAGAGCCTGATGTGTACACACAGAATGGTCTCATCCCCTGTACAGTACATGGTCAGGTTACAGTACATGTGACACAGGTAATAACCCTACATCTAACAGACCTAGAGCCTGATTTGTACACTCAGAATGGTGTCATCCCCTGTACAGTACGTGGTCAAGTTACTGTAATGTGACACAGGTAATAACCCTACATCTAACAGACCTAGAGCCTGATGTGTACACACAGAATGGTCTCATCCCCTGTACAGTACGTGGTCAGGTTACTGTATATGTGACACAGGTTATAACCCTCCATCTAACAGACCTAGAGCCTGATGCGTACACACAGAATGGTCTCATCCCCTGTACAGTATGTGGTCAGGTTACTGTGTATGTGACAAAGGTAATAACCCTACATCTAACAGACCTAGAGCCTGATGTGTACACACAGAATGGTCTCATCCCCTGTACAGTATGTGGTCAGGTTACTGTGTATGTGACACAGGTAATAACCCTCCATCTAACAGACCTAGAGCCTGATGTGTACACACAGAATGGTCTCATCCCCTGTACAGTATGTGGTCAGGTTACTGTGTATGTGACACAGGTAATAACCCTCCATCTAACAGACCTAGAGCCCGATGTGTACATACAGAATGGTCTCATCCCCTGTACAGTATGTGGTCAGGTTACTGTACATGTGACACAGGTAATAACCCTACATCTAACAGACCTAGAGCTCGATGTGTACACACAGAATGGTCTCATCCCCTGTACAGTATGTGGTCAGGTTACTGTACATGTGACACAGGTAATAACCCTACAACTTACAGACCTAGAGCCCGATGTGTACACACAGAATAGTCTCATTCCCTGTACAGTATGTGGTCAGGTTACTGTACATGTGACACAGGTAATAACCCTACATCTAACAGACCTAGAGCCTGATGTGTACACACAGAATGGTCTCATCCCCTGTACAGTATGTGGTCAGGTTACTGTACATGTGACACAGGTAATAACCCTACATCTAACAGACCTAGAGCCCGATGTGTACACACAGAATGGTCTCATCCCCTGTACAGTATGTGGTCAGGTTACTGTATATGTGACACAGGTAATAACCCTACATCTAACAGACCTAGAGCCTGATGTGTACACACAGAATGGTCTCATCCCCTGTACAGTATGTGGTCAGGTTACTGTATATGTGACACAGGTAATAACCCTACATCTAACAGACCTAGAGCCCGATGTGTACACACAGAATGGTCTCATCCTCTGTACAGTATGTGGTCAGGTTACTGTGTATGTGACACAGGTAATAACCCTCCATCTAACAGACCTAGAGCCTGATGTGTACACACAGAATGGTGTCATCCCCTGTACAGTATGTGGTCAGGTTACTGTATATGTGACACAGGTAATAACCCTACATCTAACAGACCTAGAGCCTGATGTGTACACACAGAATGGTCTCATCCCCTGTACAGTATGTGGTCAGGTTACTGTATATGTGACACAGGTAATAACCCTACATCTAACAGACCTAGAGCCTGATGTGTACACACAGAATGGTGTCATCCCCTGTACAGTACGTGGTCAGGTTACTATATGTGTGACACAGGTAATAACCCTACATCTAACAGACCTAGAATCTGATGCGTACACACAGAATGGTCTCATCCCCTGTACAGTATGTGGTCAGGTTAATGTAAATGTGACACAGGTAATAACCCTCCATCTAACAGACCTAGGGCCCGATGTGTACACACAGAATGGTCTCATCCCCTGTACAGTATGTGGTCAGGTTACTGTACATGTGACACAGGTAATAACCCTACATCTAACAGACCTAGAGCCTGATGTGTACACACAGAATGGTCTCATCCCCTGTACCGTATATGGTCAGGTTACTGTGTATGTGACACAGGTAATAACCCTCCATCTAATAGACCTAGAGCCTGATGTGTACACACAGAATGGTCTCATCCCCTGTACAGTATGTGGTCAGGTTACTGTGTATGTGACACAGGTAAAAACCCTCCATCTAACAGAGCTTGAGCCTGATGTGTACACACAGAATGGTGTCATCCCCTGTACAGTATGTGGTCAGGTTACTGTGTATGTGACACAGGTAATAGCCATACATCTAACAGACCTAGAGCCTGATGTGTACACACAGAATGGTCCCATCCCCTGTACAGTATGTGGTCAGGTTACTGTATATGTGACACAGGTAATAACCCTACATCTAACAGAACTAGAGCCTGATGTGTACACACAGAATGGTGTCATCCCCTGTACAGTACGTGGTCAGGTTACTGTATGTGTGACACAGGTAATAACCCTACATCTAACAGACCTAGAGCCTGATGCGTACACACAGAATGGTCTCATCCCCTGTACAGTATGTGGTCAGGTTACTGTGTATGTGACACAGGTAATAACCCTACATCTAACAGACCTAGAGCCTGATGTGTACACACAGAATGGTCTCATCCCCTGTACAGTACATGGTCAGGTTACAGTACATGTGACACAGGTAATAACCCTACATCTAACAGACCTAGAGCCTGATGTGTACACTCAGAATGGTGTCATCCCCTGTACAGTACGTGGTCAAGTTACTGTAATGTGACACAGGTAATAACCCTACATCTAACAGACCTAGAGCCTGATGTGTACACACAGAATGGTCTCATCCCCTGTACAGTACGTGGTCAGGTTACTGTATATGTGACACAGGTTATAACCCTCCATCTAACAGACCTAGAGCCTGATGCGTACACACAGAATGGTCTCATCCCCTGTACAGTATGTGGTCAGGTTACTGTGTATGTGACAAAGGTAATAACCCTACATCTAACAGACCTAGAGCCTGATGTGTACACACAGAATGGTCTCATCCCCTGTACAGTATGTGGTCAGGTTACTGTGTATGTGACACAGGTAATAACCCTCCATCTAACAGACCTAGAGCCTGATGTGTACACACAGAATGGTCTCATCCCCTGTACAGTATGTGGTCAGGTTACTGTGTATGTGACACAGGTAATAACCCTCCATCTAACAGACCTAGAGCCCGATGTGTACATACAGAATGGTCTCATCCCCTGTACAGTATGTGGTCAGGTTACTGTACATGTGACATAGGTAATAACCCTACATCTAACAGACCTAGAGCTCGATGTGTACACACAGAATGGTCTCATCCCCTGTACAGTATGTGGTCAGGTTACTGTACATGTGACACAGGTAATAACCCTACATCTAACAGACCTAGAGCCCGATGTGTACACACAGAATAGTCTCATTCCCTGTACAGTATGTGGTCAGGTTACTGTATGTGTGACACAGGTAATAACCCTACATCTAACAGACCTAGAGCCCAATGTGTACACACAGAATGGTCTCATCCCCTGTACAGTATGTGGTCAGGTTACTGTATATGTGACACAGGTAATAACCCTACATCTAACAGACCTAGAGCCTGATGTGTACACACAGAATGGTCTCATCCCCTGTACAGTATGTGGTCAGGTTACTGTATATGTGACACAGGTAATAACCATACATCTAACAGACCTAGAGCCCGATGTGTACACACAGAATGGTCTCATCCTCTGTACAGTATGTATTCAGGTTACTGTATGTGTGACACAGGTAATAACCCTACATCTAACAGACCTAGAGCCTGATGTGTACACACAGAATGGTCTCATTCCCTGTACAGTATGTGGTCAGGTTACTGTATATGTGACACAGGTAATAACCCTACATCTAACAGACCTAGAGCCTGATGTGTACACACAGAATGGTGTCATCCCCTGTACAGTACGTGGTCAGGTTACTGTATGTGTGACACAGGTAATAACCCTACATCTAACAGACCTAGAGCCTGATGCGTACACACAGAATGGTCTCATCCCCTGTACAGTATGTGGTCAGGTTACTGTGTATGTGACACAGGTAATAACCCTACATCTAACAGACCTAGAGCCTGATGTGTACACACAGAATGGTCTCATCCCCTGTACAGTACATGGTCAGGTTACAGTACATGTGACACAGGTAATAACCCTACATCTAACAGACCTAGAGCCTGATTTGTACACTCAGAATGGTGTCATCCCCTGTACAGTACGTGGTCAAGTTACTGTAATGTGACACAGGTAATAACCCTACATCTAACAGACCTAGAGCCTGATGTGTACACACAGAATGGTCTCATCCCCTGTACAGTACGTGGTCAGGTTACTGTATATGTGACACAGGTTATAACCCTCCATCTAACAGACCTAGAGCCTGATGCGTACACACAGAATGGTCTCATCCCCTGTACAGTATGTGGTCAGGTTACTGTGTATGTGACAAAGGTAATAACCCTACATCTAACAGACCTAGAGCCTGATGTGTACACACAGAATGGTCTCATCCCCTGTACAGTATGTGGTCAGGTTACTGTGTATGTGACACAGGTAATAACCCTCCATCTAACAGACCTAGAGCCTGATGTGTACACACAGAATGGTCTCATCCCCTGTACAGTATGTGGTCAGGTTACTGTGTATGTGACACAGGTAATAACCCTCCATCTAACAGACCTAGAGCCCGATGTGTACATACAGAATGGTCTCATCCCCTGTACAGTATGTGGTCAGGTTACTGTACATGTGACACAGGTAATAACCCTACATCTAACAGACCTAGAGCTCGATGTGTACACACAGAATGGTCTCATCCCCTGTACAGTATGTGGTCAGGTTACTGTACATGTGACACAGGTAATAACCCTACAACTTACAGACCTAGAGCCCGATGTGTACACACAGAATAGTCTCATTCCCTGTACAGTATGTGGTCAGGTTACTGTACATGTGACACAGGTAATAACCCTACATCTAACAGACCTAGAGCCTGATGTGTACACACAGAATGGTCTCATCCCCTGTACAGTATGTGGTCAGGTTACTGTACATGTGACACAGGTAATAACCCTACATCTAACAGACCTAGAGCCCGATGTGTACACACAGAATGGTCTCATCCCCTGTACAGTATGTGGTCAGGTTACTGTATATGTGACACAGGTAATAACCCTACATCTAACAGACCTAGAGCCTGATGTGTACACACAGAATGGTCTCATCCCCTGTACAGTATGTGGTCAGGTTACTGTATATGTGACACAGGTAATAACCCTACATCTAACAGACCTAGAGCCCGATGTGTACACACAGAATGGTCTCATCCTCTGTACAGTATGTGGTCAGGTTACTGTGTATGTGACACAGGTAATAACCCTCCATCTAACAGACCTAGAGCCTGATGTGTACACACAGAATGGTGTCATCCCCTGTACAGTATGTGGTCAGGTTACTGTATATGTGACACAGGTAATAACCCTACATCTAACAGACCTAGAGCCTGATGTGTACACACAGAATGGTCTCATCCCCTGTACAGTATGTGGTCAGGTTACTGTATATGTGACACAGGTAATAACCCTACATCTAACAGACCTAGAGCCTGATGTGTACACACAGAATGGTGTCATCCCCTGTACAGTACGTGGTCAGGTTACTATATGTGTGACACAGGTAATAACCCTACATCTAACAGACCTAGAATCTGATGCGTACACACAGAATGGTCTCATCCCCTGTACAGTATGTGGTCAGGTTAATGTAAATGTGACACAGGTAATAACCCTCCATCTAACAGACCTAGGGCCCGATGTGTACACACAGAATGGTCTCATCCCCTGTACAGTATGTGGTCAGGTTACTGTACATGTGACACAGGTAATAACCCTACATCTAACAGACCTAGAGCCTGATGTGTACACACAGAATGGTCTCATCCCCTGTACCGTATATGGTCAGGTTACTGTGTATGTGACACAGGTAATAACCCTCCATCTAATAGACCTAGAGCCTGATGTGTACACACAGAATGGTCTCATCCCCTGTACAGTATGTGGTCAGGTTACTGTGTATGTGACAGAGGTAATAACCCTCCATCTAACAGAGCTAGAGCCTGATGTGTACACACAGAATGGTGTCATCCCCTGTACAGTATGTGGTCAGGTTACTGTGTATGTGACACAGGTAATAGCCATACATCTAACAGACCTAGAGCCTGATGTGTACACACAGAATGGTCCCATCCCCTGTACAGTATGTGGTCAGGTTACTGTATATGTGACACAGGTAATAACCCTACATCTAACAGAACTAGAGCCTGATGTGTACACACAGAATGGTGTCATCCCCTGTACAGTACGTGGTCAGGTTACTGTATGTGTGACACAGGTAATAACCCTACATCTAACAGACCTAGAGCCTGATGCGTACACACAGAATGGTCTCATCCCCTGTACAGTATGTGGTCAGGTTACTGTGTATGTGACACAGGTAATAACCCTACATCTAACAGACCTAGAGCCTGATGTGTACACACAGAATGGTCTCATCCCCTGTACAGTACATGGTCAGGTTACAGTACATGTGACACAGGTAATAACCCTACATCTAACAGACCTAGAGCCTGATGTGTACACTCAGAATGGTGTCATCCCCTGTACAGTACGTGGTCAAGTTACTGTAATGTGACACAGGTAATAACCCTACATCTAACAGACCTAGAGCCTGATGTGTACACACAGAATGGTCTCATCCCCTGTACAGTACGTGGTCAGGTTACTGTATATGTGACACAGGTTATAACCCTCCATCTAACAGACCTAGAGCCTGATGCGTACACACAGAATGGTCTCATCCCCTGTACAGTATGTGGTCAGGTTACTGTGTATGTGACAAAGGTAATAACCCTACATCTAACAGACCTAGAGCCTGATGTGTACACACAGAATGGTCTCATCCCCTGTACAGTATGTGGTCAGGTTACTGTGTATGTGACACAGGTAATAACCCTCCATCTAACAGACCTAGAGCCTGATGTGTACACACAGAATGGTCTCATCCCCTGTACAGTATGTGGTCAGGTTACTGTGTATGTGACACAGGTAATAACCCTCCATCTAACAGACCTAGAGCCCGATGTGTACATACAGAATGGTCTCATCCCCTGTACAGTATGTGGTCAGGTTACTGTACATGTGACATAGGTAATAACCCTACATCTAACAGACCTAGAGCTCGATGTGTACACACAGAATGGTCTCATCCCCTGTACAGTATGTGGTCAGGTTACTGTACATGTGACACAGGTAATAACCCTACATCTAACAGACCTAGAGCCCGATGTGTACACACAGAATAGTCTCATTCCCTGTACAGTATGTGGTCAGGTTACTGTACATGTGACACAGGTAATAACCCTACATCTAACAGACCTAGAGCCTGATGTGTACACACAGAATGGTCTCATCCCCTGTACAGTATGTGGTCAGGTTACTGTATATGTGACACAGGTAATAACCCTACATCTAACAGACCTAGAGCCTGATGTGTACACACAGAATGGTCTCATCCCCTGTACAGTATGTGGTCAGGTTACTGTATATGTGACACAGGTAATAACCCTACATCTAACAGACCTAGAGCCCGATGTGTACACACAGAATGGTCTCATCCTCTGTACAGTATGTGGTCAGGTTACTGTGTATGTGACACAGGTAATAACCCTCCATCTAACAGACCTAGAGCCTGATGTGTACACACAGAATGGTGTCATCCCCTGTACAGTATGTGGTCAGGTTACTGTATATGTGACACAGGTAATAACCCTACATCTAACAGACCTAGAGCCTGATGTGTACACAAAGAATGGTCTCATCCCCTGTACAGTATGTGGTCAGGTTACTGTATATGTGACACAGGTAATAACCCTACATCTAACAGACCTAGAGCCTGATGTGTACACACAGAATGGTGTCATCCCCTGTACAGTACGTGGTCAGGTTACTATATGTGTGACACAGGTAATAACCCTACATCTAACAGACCTAGTGCCTGATGCGTACACACAGAATGGTCTCATCCCCTGTACAGTATGTGGTCAGGTTAATGTAAATGTGACACAGGTAATAACCCTCCATCTAACAGACCTAGGGCCCGATGCGTACACACAGAATGGTCTCATCCCCTGTACAGTATGTGGTCAGGTTACTGTACATGTGACACAGGTAATAACCCTACATCTAACAGACCTAGAGCCCGATGTGTACACACAGAATGGTCTCATCCCCTGTACCGTATATGGTCAGGTTACTGTGTATGTGACACAGGTAATAACCCTCCATCTAATAGACCTAGAGCCTGATGTGTACACACAGAATGGTCTCATCCCCTGTACAGTATGTGGTCAGGTTACTGTGTATGTGACACAGGTAATAACCCTCCATCTAACAGACCTAGAGTCTGATGTGTACACACAGAATGGTGTCATCCCCTGTACAGTATGTGGTCAGGTTACTGTGTATGTGACACAGGTAATAGCCATACATCTAACAGACCTAGAGCCTGATGTGTACACACAGAATGGTCCCATCCCCTGTACAGTATGTGGTCAGGTTACTGTGTATGTGACAAAGGTAATAACCCTACATCTAACAGACCTAGAGCCTGATGTGTACACACAGAATGGTCTCATCCCCTGTACAGTATGTGGTCAGGTTACTGTGTATGTGACACAGGTAATAACCCTCCATCTAACAGACCTAGAGCCTGATGTGTACACACAGAATGGTCTCATCCCCTGTACAGTATGTGGTCAGGTTACTGTGTATGTGACACAGGTAATCACCCTACATCTAACAGACCTAGAGCCTGATGTGTACACACAGAATGGTCTCATCCCCTGTACAGTATGTGGTCAGGTTACTGTACATGTGACACAGGTAATCACCCTACATCTAACAGACCTAGAGCCTGATGTGTACACACAGAATGGTCTCATCCCCTGTACAGTATGTGGTCAGGTTACTGTACATGTGACACAGGTAATAACCCTACATCTAACAGACCTAGAGCCTGATGTGTACACACAGAATAGTCTCATTCCCTGTACAGTATGTGGTCAGGTTACTGTACATGTGACACAGGTAATAACTCTACATCTAACAGACCTAGAGCCTGATGTGTACACACAGAATGGTGTCATCCCCCGTACAGTATGTGGTCAGGTTACTGTATATGTGACAGGTAATAACCCTACATCTAACAGACCTAGAGCCTGATGTGTACACACAGAATGGTCACATCCCCTGTACAGTATGTGGTCAGGTTACTGTACATGTGACACAGGTAATAACCCTACATCTAACAGACCTAGAGCCCGATGTGTACACACAGAATGGTCTCATCCCCTGTACAGTATGTGGTCAGGTTACTGTATATGTGACACAGGTAATAACCCTACATCTAACAGACCTAGAGCCTGATGTGTACACACAGAATGGTCTCATCCCCTGTACAGTATGTGGTCAGGTTACTGTATATGTGACACAGGTAATAACCCTACATCTAACAGACCTAGAGCCCGATGTGTACACACAGAATGGTCTCATCCTCTGTACAGTATGTGGTCAGGTTACTGTATATGTGACACAGGTAATAACCCTACATCTAACAGACCTAGAGCCTGATGTGTACACACAGAATGGTGTCATCCCCTGTACAGTACGTGGTCAGGTTACTGTATGTGTGACACAGGTAATAACCCTACATCTAACAGACCTAGAGCCTGATGCGTACACACAGAATGGTCTCATCCCCTGTACAGTATGTGGTCAGGTTACTGTATGTGTGACACAGGTAATAACCCTACATCTAACAGACCTAGAGCCTGATGTGTACACACAGAATGGTCTCATCCCCTGTACAGTATGTGGTCAGGTTACTGTGTATGTGACACAGGTAATAACCCTACATCTAACAGACCTAGAGCCTGATGTGTACACACAGAATGGTGTAATCCCCTGTACAGTATGTGGTCAGGTTACTGTATATGTGACACAGGTAATAACCCTACATCTAACAGACCTAGAGCCTGATGTGTACACACAGAATGGTCTTATCCCCTGTACAGTATGTGGTCAGGTTACAGTACATGTGACACAGGTAATAACCCTACATCTAACAGACCTAGAGCCTGATGTGTACACACAGAATGGTCTCATCCCCTGTACAGTACGTGGTCAAGTTACTGTAATGTGACACAGGTAATAACCCTACATCTAACAGACCTAGAGCCTGATGTGTACACACAGAATGGTCTCATCCCCTGTACAGTACGTGGTCAGGTTACTGTATATGTGACACAGGTTATAACCCTCCATCTAACAGACCTAGAGCCTGATGCGTACACACAGAATGGTCTCATCCCCTGTACAGTATGTGGTCAGGTTACTGTGTATGTGACACAGGTAATAACCCTGCATCTAACAGACCTAGAGCCTGATGCGTACACACAGAATGGTCTCATCCCCTGTACAGTACGTGGTCAAGTTACTGTAATGTGACACAGGTAATAACCCTGCATCTAACAGACCTAGAGCCTGATGTGTACACACAGAATGGTCTCATCCCCTGTACTGTATATGGTCAGGTTACTGTGTATGTGACACAGGTAATAACCCTCCATCTAATAGACCTAGAGCCTGATGTGTACACACAGAATGGTCTCATCCCCTGTACAGTATGTGGTCAGGTTACTGTGTATGTGACACAGGTAATAACCCTCCATCTAACAGACCTAGAGCCTGATGTGTACACACAGAATGGTGTCATCCCCTGTACAGTATGTGGTCAGGTTACTGTGTATGTGACACAGGTAATAGCCATACATCTAACAGACCCAGAGCCTGATGTGTACACACAGAATGGTCCCATCCCCTGTACAGTATGTGGTCAGGTTACTGTGTATGTGACAAAGGTAATAACCCTACATCTAACAGACCTAGAGCCTGATGTGTACACACAGAATGGTCTCATCCCCTGTACAGTATGTGGTCAGGTTACTGTGTATGTGACACAGGTAATAACCCTCCATCTAACAGACCTAGAGCCTGATGTGTACACACAGAATGGTCTCATCCCCTGTACAGTATGTGGTCAGGTTACTGTGTATGTGACACAGGTAATCACCCTACATCTAACAGACCTAGAGCCTGATGTGTACACACAGAATGGTCTCATCCCCTGTACAGTATGTGGTCAGGTTACTGTACATGTGACACAGGTAATCACCCTACATCTAACAGACCTAGAGCCTGATGTGTACACACAGAATGGTCTCATCCCCTGTACAGTATGTGGTCAGGTTACTGTACATGTGACACAGGTAATAACCCTACATCTAACAGACCTAGAGCCCAATGTGTACACACAGAATGGTCTCATCCCCTGTACAGTATGTGGTCAGGTTACTGTATATGTGACACAGGTAATAACCCTACATCTAACAGACCTAGAGCCTGATGTGTACACACAGAATGGTCTCATCCCCTGTACAGTATGTGGTCAGGTTACTGTATATGTGACACAGGTAATAACCATACATCTAACAGACCTAGAGCCCGATGTGTACACACAGAATGGTCTCATCCTCTGTACAGTATGTATTCAGGTTACTGTATGTGTGACACAGGTAATAACCCTACATCTAACAGACCTAGAGCCTGATGTGTACACACAGAATGGTCTCATCCCCTGTACAGTATGTGGTCAGGTTACTGTGTATGTGACACAGGTAATAACCCTCCATCTAACAGACCTAGAGCCTGATGTGTACACACAGAATGGTCTCATCCCCTGTACAGTATGTGGTCAGGTTACTGTGTATGTGACACAGGTAATAACCCTCCATCTAACAGACCTAGAGCCCGATGTGTACATACAGAATGGTCTCATCCCCTGTACAGTATGTGGTCAGGTTACTGTACATGTGACACAGGTAATAACCCTACATCTAACAGACCTAGAGCCTGATGTGTACACACAGAATGGTCTCATCCCCTGTACAGTATGTGGTCAGGTTACTGTACACGTGACACAGGTAATAACCCTACATCTAACAGACCTAGAGCCTGATGTGTACACACAGAATAGTCTAATTCCCTGTACAGTATGTGGTCAGGTTACTGTACATGTGACACAGGTAATAACTCTACATCTAACAGACCTAGAGCCTGATGTGTACACACAGAATGGTGTCATCCCCTGTACAGTATGTGGTCAGGTTACTGTATATGTGACAGTTAATAACCCTACATCTAACAGACCTAGAGCCTGATGTGTACACACAGAATGGTCTCATCCCCTGTACAGTATGTGGTCAGGTTACTGTACATGTGACACAGGTAATAACCCTACATCTAACAGACCTAGAGCCCAATGTGTACACACAGAATGGTCTCATCCCCTGTACAGTATGTGGTCAGGTTACTGTATATGTGACACAGGTAATAACCCTACATCTAACAGACCTAGAGCCTGATGTGTACACACAGAATGGTCTCATCCCCTGTACAGTATGTGGTCAGGTTACTGTATATGTGACACAGGTAATAACCATACATCTAACAGACCTAGAGCCCGATGTGTACACACAGAATGGTCTCATCCTCTGTACAGTATGTATTCAGGTTACTGTATGTGTGACACAGGTAATAACCCTCCATCTAACAGACATAGAGCCTGATGTGTACACACAGAATGGTCTCATCCCCTGTACAGTATGTGGTCAGGTTACTGTATATGTGACACAGGTAATAACCCTACATCTAACAGACCTAGAGCCTGATGTGTACACACAGAATGGTGTCATCCCCTGTACAGTACGTGGTCAGGTTACTGTATGTGTGACACAGGTAATAACCCTACATCTAACAGACCTAGAGCCTGATGCGTACACACAGAATGGTCTCATCCCCTGTACAGTATGTGGTCAGGTTACTGTGTATGTGACACAGGTAATAACCCTACATCTAACAGACCTAGAGCCTGATGTGTACACACAGAATGGTCTCATCCCCTGTACAGTACATGGTCAGGTTACAGTACATGTGACACAGGTAATAACCCTACATCTAACAGACCTAGAGCCTGATTTGTACACTCAGAATGGTGTCATCCCCTGTACAGTACGTGGTCAAGTTACTGTAATGTGACACAGGTAATAACCCTACATCTAACAGACCTAGAGCCTGATGTGTACACACAGAATGGTCTCATCCCCTGTACAGTACGTGGTCAGGTTACTGTATATGTGACACAGGTTATAACCCTCCATCTAACAGACCTAGAGCCTGATGCGTACACACAGAATGGTCTCATCCCCTGTACAGTATGTGGTCAGGTTACTGTGTATGTGACAAAGGTAATAACCCTACATCTAACAGACCTAGAGCCTGATGTGTACACACAGAATGGTCTCATCCCCTGTACAGTATGTGGTCAGGTTACTGTGTATGTGACACAGGTAATAACCCTCCATCTAACAGACCTAGAGCCTGATGTGTACACACAGAATGGTCTCATCCCCTGTACAGTATGTGGTCAGGTTACTGTGTATGTGACACAGGTAATAACCCTCCATCTAACAGACCTAGAGCCCGATGTGTACATACAGAATGGTCTCATCCCCTGTACAGTATGTGGTCAGGTTACTGTACATGTGACACAGGTAATAACCCTACATCTAACAGACCTAGAGCTCGATGTGTACACACAGAATGGTCTCATCCCCTGTACAGTATGTGGTCAGGTTACTGTACATGTGACACAGGTAATAACCCTACAACTTACAGACCTAGAGCCCGATGTGTACACACAGAATAGTCTCATTCCCTGTACAGTATGTGGTCAGGTTACTGTACATGTGACACAGGTAATAACCCTACATCTAACAGACCTAGAGCCTGATGTGTACACACAGAATGGTCTCATCCCCTGTACAGTATGTGGTCAGGTTACTGTACATGTGACACAGGTAATAACCCTACATCTAACAGACCTAGAGCCCGATGTGTACACACAGAATGGTCTCATCCCCTGTACAGTATGTGGTCAGGTTACTGTATATGTGACACAGGTAATAACCCTACATCTAACAGACCTAGAGCCTGATGTGTACACACAGAATGGTCTCATCCCCTGTACAGTATGTGGTCAGGTTACTGTATATGTGACACAGGTAATAACCCTACATCTAACAGACCTAGAGCCCGATGTGTACACACAGAATGGTCTCATCCTCTGTACAGTATGTGGTCAGGTTACTGTGTATGTGACACAGGTAATAACCCTCCATCTAACAGACCTAGAGCCTGATGTGTACACACAGAATGGTGTCATCCCCTGTACAGTATGTGGTCAGGTTACTGTATATGTGACACAGGTAATAACCCTACATCTAACAGACCTAGAGCCTGATGTGTACACACAGAATGGTCTCATCCCCTGTACAGTATGTGGTCAGGTTACTGTATATGTGACACAGGTAATAACCTACATCTAACAGACCTAGAGCCTGATGTGTACACACAGAATGGTGTCATCCCCTGTACAGTACGTGGTCAGGTTACTATATGTGTGACACAGGTAATAACCCTACATCTAACAGACCTAGAATCTGATGCGTACACACAGAATGGTCTCATCCCCTGTACAGTATGTGGTCAGGTTAATGTAAATGTGACACAGGTAATAACCCTCCATCTAACAGACCTAGGGCCCGATGTGTACACACAGAATGGTCTCATCCCCTGTACAGTATGTGGTCAGGTTACTGTACATGTGACACAGGTAATAACCCTACATCTAACAGACCTAGAGCCTGATGTGTACACACAGAATGGTCTCATCCCCTGTACCGTATATGGTCAGGTTACTGTGTATGTGACACAGGTAATAACCCTCCATCTAATAGACCTAGAGCCTGATGTGTACACACAGAATGGTCTCATCCCCTGTACAGTATGTGGTCAGGTTACTGTGTATGTGACACAGGTAATAACCCTCCATCTAACAGAGCTAGAGCCTGATGTGTACACACAGAATGGTGTCATCCCCTGTACAGTATGTGGTCAGGTTACTGTGTATGTGACACAGGTAATAGCCATACATCTAACAGACCTAGAGCCTGATGTGTACACACAGAATGGTCCCATCCCCTGTACAGTATGTGGTCAGGTTACTGTATATGTGACACAGGTAATAACCCTACATCTAACAGAACTAGAGCCTGATGTGTACACACAGAATGGTGTCATCCCCTGTACAGTACGTGGTCAGGTTACTGTATGTGTGACACAGGTAATAACCCTACATCTAACAGACCTAGAGCCTGATGCGTACACACAGAATGGTCTCATCCCCTGTACAGTATGTGGTCAGGTTACTGTGTATGTGACACAGGTAATAACCCTACATCTAACAGACCTAGAGCCTGATGTGTACACACAGAATGGTCTCATCCCCTGTACAGTACATGGTCAGGTTACAGTACATGTGACACAGGTAATAACCCTACATCTAACAGACCTAGAGCCTGATGTGTACACTCAGAATGGTGTCATCCCCTGTACAGTACGTGGTCAAGTTACTGTAATGTGACACAGGTAATAACCCTACATCTAACAGACCTAGAGCCTGATGTGTACACACAGAATGGTCTCATCCCCTGTACAGTACGTGGTCAGGTTACTGTATATGTGACACAGGTTATAACCCTCCATCTAACAGACCTAGAGCCTGATGCGTACACACAGAATGGTCTCATCCCCTGTACAGTATGTGGTCAGGTTACTGTGTATGTGACAAAGGTAATAACCCTACATCTAACAGACCTAGAGCCTGATGTGTACACACAGAATGGTCTCATCCCCTGTACAGTATGTGGTCAGGTTACTGTGTATGTGACACAGGTAATAACCCTCCATCTAACAGACCTAGAGCCTGATGTGTACACACAGAATGGTCTCATCCCCTGTACAGTATGTGGTCAGGTTACTGTGTATGTGACACAGGTAATAACCCTCCATCTAACAGACCTAGAGCCCGATGTGTACATACAGAATGGTCTCATCCCCTGTACAGTATGTGGTCAGGTTACTGTACATGTGACATAGGTAATAACCCTACATCTAACAGACCTAGAGCTCGATGTGTACACACAGAATGGTCTCATCCCCTGTACAGTATGTGGTCAGGTTACTGTACATGTGACACAGGTAATAACCCTACATCTAACAGACCTAGAGCCCGATGTGTACACACAGAATAGTCTCATTCCCTGTACAGTATGTGGTCAGGTTACTGTATGTGTGACACAGGTAATAACCCTACATCTAACAGACCTAGAGCCCAATGTGTACACACAGAATGGTCTCATCCCCTGTACAGTATGTGGTCAGGTTACTGTATATGTGACACAGGTAATAACCCTACATCTAACAGACCTAGAGCCTGATGTGTACACACAGAATGGTCTCATCCCCTGTACAGTATGTGGTCAGGTTACTGTATATGTGACACAGGTAATAACCATACATCTAACAGACCTAGAGCCCGATGTGTACACACAGAATGGTCTCATCCTCTGTACAGTATGTATTCAGGTTACTGTATGTGTGACACAGGTAATAACCCTACATCTAACAGACCTAGAGCCTGATGTGTACACACAGAATGGTCTCATTCCCTGTACAGTATGTGGTCAGGTTACTGTATATGTGACACAGGTAATAACCCTACATCTAACAGACCTAGAGCCTGATGTGTACACACAGAATGGTGTCATCCCCTGTACAGTACGTGGTCAGGTTACTGTATGTGTGACACAGGTAATAACCCTACATCTAACAGACCTAGAGCCTGATGCGTACACACAGAATGGTCTCATCCCCTGTACAGTATGTGGTCAGGTTACTGTGTATGTGACACAGGTAATAACCCTACATCTAACAGACCTAGAGCCTGATGTGTACACACAGAATGGTCTCATCCCCTGTACAGTACATGGTCAGGTTACAGTACATGTGACACAGGTAATAACCCTACATCTAACAGACCTAGAGCCTGATTTGTACACTCAGAATGGTGTCATCCCCTGTACAGTACGTGGTCAAGTTACTGTAATGTGACACAGGTAATAACCCTACATCTAACAGACCTAGAGCCTGATGTGTACACACAGAATGGTCTCATCCCCTGTACAGTACGTGGTCAGGTTACTGTATATGTGACACAGGTTATAACCCTCCATCTAACAGACCTAGAGCCTGATGCGTACACACAGAATGGTCTCATCCCCTGTACAGTATGTGGTCAGGTTACTGTGTATGTGACAAAGGTAATAACCCTACATCTAACAGACCTAGAGCCTGATGTGTACACACAGAATGGTCTCATCCCCTGTACAGTATGTGGTCAGGTTACTGTGTATGTGACACAGGTAATAACCCTCCATCTAACAGACCTAGAGCCTGATGTGTACACACAGAATGGTCTCATCCCCTGTACAGTATGTGGTCAGGTTACTGTGTATGTGACACAGGTAATAACCCTCCATCTAACAGACCTAGAGCCCGATGTGTACATACAGAATGGTCTCATCCCCTGTACAGTATGTGGTCAGGTTACTGTACATGTGACACAGGTAATAACCCTACATCTAACAGACCTAGAGCTCGATGTGTACACACAGAATGGTCTCATCCCCTGTACAGTATGTGGTCAGGTTACTGTACATGTGACACAGGTAATAACCCTACAACTTACAGACCTAGAGCCCGATGTGTACACACAGAATAGTCTCATTCCCTGTACAGTATGTGGTCAGGTTACTGTACATGTGACACAGGTAATAACCCTACATCTAACAGACCTAGAGCCTGATGTGTACACACAGAATGGTCTCATCCCCTGTACAGTATGTGGTCAGGTTACTGTACATGTGACACAGGTAATAACCCTACATCTAACAGACCTAGAGCCCGATGTGTACACACAGAATGGTCTCATCCCCTGTACAGTATGTGGTCAGGTTACTGTATATGTGACACAGGTAATAACCCTACATCTAACAGACCTAGAGCCTGATGTGTACACACAGAATGGTCTCATCCCCTGTACAGTATGTGGTCAGGTTACTGTATATGTGACACAGGTAATAACCCTACATCTAACAGACCTAGAGCCCGATGTGTACACACAGAATGGTCTCATCCTCTGTACAGTATGTGGTCAGGTTACTGTGTATGTGACACAGGTAATAACCCTCCATCTAACAGACCTAGAGCCTGATGTGTACACACAGAATGGTGTCATCCCCTGTACAGTATGTGGTCAGGTTACTGTATATGTGACACAGGTAATAACCCTACATCTAACAGACCTAGAGCCTGATGTGTACACACAGAATGGTCTCATCCCCTGTACAGTATGTGGTCAGGTTACTGTATATGTGACACAGGTAATAACCCTACATCTAACAGACCTAGAGCCTGATGTGTACACACAGAATGGTGTCATCCCCTGTACAGTACGTGGTCAGGTTACTATATGTGTGACACAGGTAATAACCCTACATCTAACAGACCTAGAATCTGATGCGTACACACAGAATGGTCTCATCCCCTGTACAGTATGTGGTCAGGTTAATGTAAATGTGACACAGGTAATAACCCTCCATCTAACAGACCTAGGGCCCGATGTGTACACACAGAATGGTCTCATCCCCTGTACAGTATGTGGTCAGGTTACTGTACATGTGACACAGGTAATAACCCTACATCTAACAGACCTAGAGCCTGATGTGTACACACAGAATGGTCTCATCCCCTGTACCGTATATGGTCAGGTTACTGTGTATGTGACACAGGTAATAACCCTCCATCTAATAGACCTAGAGCCTGATGTGTACACACAGAATGGTCTCATCCCCTGTACAGTATGTGGTCAGGTTACTGTGTATGTGACACAGGTAATAACCCTCCATCTAACAGAGCTAGAGCCTGATGTGTACACACAGAATGGTGTCATCCCCTGTACAGTATGTGGTCAGGTTACTGTGTATGTGACACAGGTAATAGCCATACATCTAACAGACCTAGAGCCTGATGTGTACACACAGAATGGTCCCATCCCCTGTACAGTATGTGGTCAGGTTACTGTATATGTGACACAGGTAATAACCCTACATCTAACAGAACTAGAGCCTGATGTGTACACACAGAATGGTGTCATCCCCTGTACAGTACGTGGTCAGGTTACTGTATGTGTGACACAGGTAATAACCCTACATCTAACAGACCTAGAGCCTGATGCGTACACACAGAATGGTCTCATCCCCTGTACAGTATGTGGTCAGGTTACTGTGTATGTGACACAGGTAATAACCCTACATCTAACAGACCTAGAGCCTGATGTGTACACACAGAATGGTCTCATCCCCTGTACAGTACATGGTCAGGTTACAGTACATGTGACACAGGTAATAACCCTACATCTAACAGACCTAGAGCCTGATGTGTACACTCAGAATGGTGTCATCCCCTGTACAGTACGTGGTCAAGTTACTGTAATGTGACACAGGTAATAACCCTACATCTAACAGACCTAGAGCCTGATGTGTACACACAGAATGGTCTCATCCCCTGTACAGTACGTGGTCAGGTTACTGTATATGTGACACAGGTTATAACCCTCCATCTAACAGACCTAGAGCCTGATGCGTACACACAGAATGGTCTCATCCCCTGTACAGTATGTGGTCAGGTTACTGTGTATGTGACAAAGGTAATAACCCTACATCTAACAGACCTAGAGCCTGATGTGTACACACAGAATGGTCTCATCCCCTGTACAGTATGTGGTCAGGTTACTGTGTATGTGACACAGGTAATAACCCTCCATCTAACAGACCTAGAGCCCGATGTGTACATACAGAATGGTCTCATCCCCTGTACAGTATGTGGTCAGGTTACTGTACATGTGACATAGGTAATAACCCTACATCTAACAGACCTAGAGCTCGATGTGTACACACAGAATGGTCTCATCCCCTGTACAGTATGTGGTCAGGTTACTGTACATGTGACACAGGTAATAACCCTACATCTAACAGACCTAGAGCCCGATGTGTACACACAGAATAGTCTCATTCCCTGTACAGTATGTGGTCAGGTTACTGTACATGTGACACAGGTAATAACCCTACATCTAACAGACCTAGAGCCTGATGTGTACACACAGAATGGTCTCATCCCCTGTACAGTATGTGGTCAGGTTACTGTATATGTGACACAGGTAATAACCCTACATCTAACAGACCTAGAGCCTGATGTGTACACACAGAATGGTCTCATCCCCTGTACAGTATGTGGTCAGGTTACTGTATATGTGACACAGGTAATAACCCTACATCTAACAGACCTAGAGCCCGATGTGTACACACAGAATGGTCTCATCCTCTGTACAGTATGTGGTCAGGTTACTGTGTATGTGACACAGGTAATAACCCTCCATCTAACAGACCTAGAGCCTGATGTGTACACACAGAATGGTGTCATCCCCTGTACAGTATGTGGTCAGGTTACTGTATATGTGACACAGGTAATAACCCTACATCTAACAGACCTAGAGCCTGATGTGTACACACAGAATGGTCTCATCCCCTGTACAGTATGTGGTCAGGTTACTGTATATGTGACACAGGTAATAACCCTACATCTAACAGACCTAGAGCCTGATGTGTACACACAGAATGGTGTCATCCCCTGTACAGTACGTGGTCAGGTTACTATATGTGTGACACAGGTAATAACCCTACATCTAACAGACCTAGAGCCTGATGCGTACACACAGAATGGTCTCATCCCCTGTACAGTATGTGGTCAGGTTAATGTAAATGTGACACAGGTAATAACCCTCCATCTAACAGACCTAGGGCCCGATGCGTACACACAGAATGGTCTCATCCCCTGTACAGTATGTGGTCAGGTTACTGTACATGTGACACAGGTAATAACCCTACATCTAACAGACCTAGAGCCCGATGTGTACACACAGAATGGTCTCATCCCCTGTACCGTATATGGTCAGGTTACTGTGTATGTGACACAGGTAATAACCCTCCATCTAATAGACCTAGAGCCTGATGTGTACACACAGAATGGTCTCATCCCCTGTACAGTATGTGGTCAGGTTACTGTGTATGTGACACAGGTAATAACCCTCCATCTAACAGACCTAGAGTCTGATGTGTACACACAGAATGGTGTCATCCCCTGTACAGTATGTGGTCAGGTTACTGTGTATGTGACACAGGTAATAGCCATACATCTAACAGACCTAGAGCCTGATGTGTACACACAGAATGGTCCCATCCCCTGTACAGTATGTGGTCAGGTTACTGTGTATGTGACAAAGGTAATAACCCTACATCTAACAGACCTAGAGCCTGATGTGTACACACAGAATGGTCTCATCCCCTGTACAGTATGTGGTCAGGTTACTGTGTATGTGACACAGGTAATAACCCTCCATCTAACAGACCTAGAGCCTGATGTGTACACACAGAATGGTCTCATCCCCTGTACAGTATGTGGTCAGGTTACTGTGTATGTGACACAGGTAATCACCCTACATCTAACAGACCTAGAGCCTGATGTGTACACACAGAATGGTCTCATCCCCTGTACAGTATGTGGTCAGGTTACTGTACATGTGACACAGGTAATCACCCTACATCTAACAGACCTAGAGCCTGATGTGTACACACAGAATGGTCTCATCCCCTGTACAGTATGTGGTCAGGTTACTGTACATGTGACACAGGTAATAACCCTACATCTAACAGACCTAGAGCCTGATGTGTACACACAGAATGGTCTCATCCTCTGTACAGTATGTGGTCAGGTTACTGTATATGTGACAGGTAATAACCCTACATCTAACAGACCTAGAGCCTGATGTGTACACACAGAATGGTCACATCCCCTGTACAGTATGTGGTCAGGTTACTGTACATGTGACACAGGTAATAACCCTACATCTAACAGACCTAGAGCCCGATGTGTACACACAGAATGGTCTCATCCCCTGTACAGTATGTGGTCAGGTTACTGTATATGTGACACAGGTAATAACCCTACATCTAACAGACCTAGAGCCTGATGTGTACACACAGAATGGTCTCATCCCCTGTACAGTATGTGGTCAGGTTACTGTATATGTGACACAGGTAATAACCCTACATCTAACAGACCTAGAGCCCGATGTGTACACACAGAATGGTCTCATCCTCTGTACAGTATGTGGTCAGGTTACTGTATATGTGACACAGGTAATAACCCTACATCTAACAGACCTAGAGCCTGATGTGTACACACAGAATGGTGTCATCCCCTGTACAGTACGTGGTCAGGTTACTGTATGTGTGACACAGGTAATAACCCTACATCTAACAGACCTAGAGCCTGATGCGTACACACAGAATGGTCTCATCCCCTGTACAGTATGTGGTCAGGTTACTGTATGTGTGACACAGGTAATAACCCTACATCTAACAGACCTAGAGCCTGATGTGTACACACAGAATGGTCTCATCCCCTGTACAGTATGTGGTCAGGTTACTGTGTATGTGACACAGGTAATAACCCTACATCTAACAGACCTAGAGCCTGATGTGTACACACAGAATGGTGTAATCCCCTGTACAGTATGTGGTCAGGTTACTGTATATGTGACACAGGTAATAACCCTACATCTAACAGACCTAGAGCCTGATGTGTACACACAGAATGGTCTTATCCCCTGTACAGTATGTGGTCAGGTTACAGTACATGTGACACAGGTAATAACCCTACATCTAACAGACCTAGAGCCTGATGTGTACACACAGAATGGTCTCATCCCCTGTACAGTACGTGGTCAAGTTACTGTAATGTGACACAGGTAATAACCCTACATCTAACAGACCTAGAGCCTGATGTGTACACACAGAATGGTCTCATCCCCTGTACAGTACGTGGTCAGGTTACTGTATATGTGACACAGGTTATAACCCTCCATCTAACAGACCTAGAGCCTGATGCGTACACACAGAATGGTCTCATCCCCTGTACAGTATGTGGTCAGGTTACTGTGTATGTGACACAGGTAATAACCCTGCATCTAACAGACCTAGAGCCTGATGCGTACACACAGAATGGTCTCATCCCCTGTACAGTACGTGGTCAAGTTACTGTAATGTGACACAGGTAATAACCCTGCATCTAACAGACCTAGAGCCTGATGTGTACACACAGAATGGTCTCATCCCCTGTACCGTATATGGTCAGGTTACTGTGTATGTGACACAGGTAATAACCCTCCATCTAATAGACCTAGAGCCTGATGTGTACACACAGAATGGTCTCATCCCCTGTACAGTATGTGGTCAGGTTACTGTGTATGTGACACAGGTAATAACCCTCCATCTAACAGACCTAGAGCCTGATGTGTACACACAGAATGGTGTCATCCCCTGTACAGTATGTGGTCAGGTTACTGTGTATGTGACACAGGTAATAGCCATACATCTAACAGACCCAGAGCCTGATGTGTACACACAGAATGGTCCCATCCCCTGTACAGTATGTGGTCAGGTTACTGTGTATGTGACAAAGGTAATAACCCTACATCTAACAGACCTAGAGCCTGATGTGTACACACAGAATGGTCTCATCCCCTGTACAGTATGTGGTCAGGTTACTGTGTATGTGACACAGGTAATAACCCTCCATCTAACAGACCTAGAGCCTGATGTGTACACACAGAATGGTCTCATCCCCTGTACAGTATGTGGTCAGGTTACTGTGTATGTGACACAGGTAATCACCCTACATCTAACAGACCTAGAGCCTGATGTGTACACACAGAATGGTCTCATCCCCTGTACAGTATGTGGTCAGGTTACTGTACATGTGACACAGGTAATCACCCTACATCTAACAGACCTAGAGCCTGATGTGTACACACAGAATGGTCTCATCCCCTGTACAGTATGTGGTCAGGTTACTGTACATGTGACACAGGTAATAACCCTACATCTAACAGACCTAGAGCCTGATGTGTACACACAGAATAGTCTCATTCCCTGTACAGTATGTGGTCAGGTTACTGTACATGTGACACAGGTAATAACTCTACATCTAACAGACCTAGAGCCTGATGTGTACACACAGAATGGTGTCATCCCCTGTACAGTATGTGGTCAGGTTACTGTATATGTGACAGGTAATAACCCTACATCTAACAGACCTAGAGCCTGATGTGTACACACAGAATGGTCTCATCCCCTGTACAGTATGTGGTCAGGTTACTGTACATGTGACACAGGTAATAACCCTACATCTAACAGACCTAGAGCCCGATGTGTACACACAGAATGGTCTCATTCCCTGTACAGTATGTGGTCAGGTTACTGTATGTGTGACACAGGTAATAACCCTACATCTAACAGACCTAGAGCCCAATGTGTACACACAGAATGGTCTCATCCCCTGTACAGTATGTGGTCAGGTTACTGTATATGTGACACAGGTAATAACCCTACATCTAACAGACCTAGAGCCTGATGTGTACACACAGAATGGTCTCATCCCCTGTACAGTATGTGGTCAGGTTACTGTATATGTGACACAGGTAATAACCATACATCTAACAGACCTAGAGCCCGATGTGTACACACAGAATGGTCTCATCCTCTGTACAGTATGTATTCAGGTTACTGTATGTGTGACACAGGTAATAACCCTACATCTAACAGACCTAGAGCCTGATGTGTACACACAGAATGGTCTCATTCCCTGTACAGTATGTGGTCAGGTTACTGTATATGTGACACAGGTAATAACCCTACATCTAACAGACCTAGAGCCTGATGTGTACACACAGAATGGTGTCATCCCCTGTACAGTACGTGGTCAGGTTACTGTATGTGTGACACAGGTAATAACCCTACATCTAACAGACCTAGAGCCTGATGCGTACACACAGAATGGTCTCATCCCCTGTACAGTATGTGGTCAGGTTACTGTGTATGTGACACAGGTAATAACCCTACATCTAACAGACCTAGAGCCTGATGTGTACACACAGAATGGTCTCATCCCCTGTACAGTACATGGTCAGGTTACAGTACATGTGACACAGGTAATAACCCTACATCTAACAGACCTAGAGCCTGATTTGTACACTCAGAATGGTGTCATCCCCTGTACAGTACGTGGTCAAGTTACTGTAATGTGACACAGGTAATAACCCTACATCTAACAGACCTAGAGCCTGATGTGTACACACAGAATGGTCTCATCCCCTGTACAGTACGTGGTCAGGTTACTGTATATGTGACACAGGTTATAACCCTCCATCTAACAGACCTAGAGCCTGATGCGTACACACAGAATGGTCTCATCCCCTGTACAGTATGTGGTCAGGTTACTGTGTATGTGACAAAGGTAATAACCCTACATCTAACAGACCTAGAGCCTGATGTGTACACACAGAATGGTCTCATCCCCTGTACAGTATGTGGTCAGGTTACTGTGTATGTGACACAGGTAATAACCCTCCATCTAACAGACCTAGAGCCTGATGTGTACACACAGAATGGTCTCATCCCCTGTACAGTATGTGGTCAGGTTACTGTGTATGTGACACAGGTAATAACCCTCCATCTAACAGACCTAGAGCCCGATGTGTACATACAGAATGGTCTCATCCCCTGTACAGTATGTGGTCAGGTTACTGTACATGTGACACAGGTAATAACCCTACATCTAACAGACCTAGAGCTCGATGTGTACACACAGAA
Source organism: Crinia signifera (assembly GCF_055691185.1). NCBI lineage: Eukaryota > Metazoa > Chordata > Amphibia > Anura > Myobatrachidae > Crinia > Crinia signifera. Next base: position 10,263,014 of record NC_139223.1, read on the forward strand.
TGGTCTCATCCCCTGTACAGTATGTGGTCAGGTTACTGTACATGTGACACAGGTAATAACCCTACAACTTACAGACCTAGAGCCCGATGTGTACACACAGAATAGTCTCATTCCCTGTACAGTATGTGGTCAGGTTACTGTACATGTGACACAGGTAATAACCCTACATCTAACAGACCTAGAGCCTGATGTGTACACACAGAATGGTCTCATCCCCTGTACAGTATGTGGTCAGGTTACTGTACATGTGACACAGGTAATAACCCTACATCTAACAGACCTAGAGCCCGATGTGTACACACAGAATGGTCTCATCCCCTGTACAGTATGTGGTCAGGTTACTGTATATGTGACACAGGTAATAACCCTACATCTAACAGACCTAGAGCCTGATGTGTACACACAGAATGGTCTCATCCCCTGTACAGTATGTGGTCAGGTTACTGTATATGTGACACAGGTAATAACCCTACATCTAACAGACCTAGAGCCCGATGTGTACACACAGAATGGTCTCATCCTCTGTACAGTATGTGGTCAGGTTACTGTGTATGTGACACAGGTAATAACCCTCCATCTAACAGACCTAGAGCCTGATGTGTACACACAGAATGGTGTCATCCCCTGTACAGTATGTGGTCAGGTTACTGTATATGTGACACAGGTAATAAACCTACATCTAACAGACCTAGAGCCTGATGTGTACACACAGAATGGTCTCATCCCCTGTACAGTATGTGGTCAGGTTACTGTATATGTGACACAGGTAATAACCCTACATCTAACAGACCTAGAGCCTGATGTGTACACACAGAATGGTGTCATCCCCTGTACAGTACGTGGTCAGGTTACTATATGTGTGACACAGGTAATAACCCTACATCTAACAGACCTAGAATCTGATGCGTACACACAGAATGGTCTCATCCCCTGTACAGTATGTGGTCAGGTTAATGTAAATGTGACACAGGTAATAACCCTCCATCTAACAGACCTAGGGCCCGATGTGTACACACAGAATGGTCTCATCCCCTGTACAGTATGTGGTCAGGTTACTGTACATGTGACACAGGTAATAACCCTACATCTAACAGACCTAGAGCCTGATGTGTACACACAGAATGGTCTCATCCCCTGTACCGTATATGGTCAGGTTACTGTGTATGTGACACAGGTAATAACCCTCCATCTAATAGACCTAGAGCCTGATGTGTACACACAGAATGGTCTCATCCCCTGTACAGTATGTGGTCAGGTTACTGTGTATGTGACACAGGTAATAACCCTCCATCTAACAGAGCTAGAGCCTGATGTGTACACACAGAATGGTGTCATCCCCTGTACAGTATGTGGTCAGGTTACTGTGTATGTGACACAGGTAATAGCCATACATCTAACAGACCTAGAGCCTGATGTGTACACACAGAATGGTCCCATCCCCTGTACAGTATGTGGTCAGGTTACTGTATATGTGACACAGGTAATAACCCTACATCTAACAGAACTAGAGCCTGATGTGTACACACAGAATGGTGTCATCCCCTGTACAGTACGTGGTCAGGTTACTGTATGTGTGACACAGGTAATAACCCTACATCTAACAGACCTAGAGCCTGATGCGTACACACAGAATGGTCTCATCCCCTGTACAGTATGTGGTCAGGTTACTGTGTATGTGACACAGGTAATAACCCTACATCTAACAGACCTAGAGCCTGATGTGTACACACAGAATGGTCTCATCCCCTGTACAGTACATGGTCAGGTTACAGTACATGTGACACAGGTAATAACCCTACATCTAACAGACCTAGAGCCTGATGTGTACACTCAGAATGGTGTCATCCCCTGTACAGTACGTGGTCAAGTTACTGTAATGTGACACAGGTAATAACCCTACATCTAACAGACCTAGAGCCTGATGTGTACACACAGAATGGTCTCATCCCCTGTACAGTACGTGGTCAGGTTACTGTATATGTGACACAGGTTATAACCCTCCATCTAACAGACCTAGAGCCTGATGCGTACACACAGAATGGTCTCATCCCCTGTACAGTATGTGGTCAGGTTACTGTGTATGTGACAAAGGTAATAACCCTACATCTAACAGACCTAGAGCCTGATGTGTACACACAGAATGGTCTCATCCCCTGTACAGTATGTGGTCAGGTTACTGTGTATGTGACACAGGTAATAACCCTCCATCTAACAGACCTAGAGCCCGATGTGTACATACAGAATGGTCTCATCCCCTGTACAGTATGTGGTCAGGTTACTGTACATGTGACATAGGTAATAACCCTACATCTAACAGACCTAGAGCTCGATGTGTACACACAGAATGGTCTCATCCCCTGTACAGTATGTGGTCAGGTTACTGTACATGTGACACAGGTAATAACCCTACATCTAACAGACCTAGAGCCCGATGTGTACACACAGAATAGTCTCATTCCCTGTACAGTATGTGGTCAGGTTACTGTACATGTGACACAGGTAATAACCCTACATCTAACAGACCTAGAGCCTGATGTGTACACACAGAATGGTCTCATCCCCTGTACAGTATGTGGTCAGGTTACTGTATATGTGACACAGGTAATAACCCTACATCTAACAGACCTAGAGCCTGATGTGTACACACAGAATGGTCTCATCCCCTGTACAGTATGTGGTCAGGTTACTGTATATGTGACACAGGTAATAACCCTACATCTAACAGACCTAGAGCCCGATGTGTACACACAGAATGGTCTCATCCTCTGTACAGTATGTGGTCAGGTTACTGTGTATGTGACACAGGTAATAACCCTCCATCTAACAGACCTAGAGCCTGATGTGTACACACAGAATGGTGTCATCCCCTGTACAGTATGTGGTCAGGTTACTGTATATGTGACACAGGTAATAACCCTACATCTAACAGACCTAGAGCCTGATGTGTACACACAGAATGGTCTCATCCCCTGTACAGTATGTGGTCAGGTTACTGTATATGTGACACAGGTAATAACCCTACATCTAACAGACCTAGAGCCTGATGTGTACACACAGAATGGTGTCATCCCCTGTACAGTACGTGGTCAGGTTACTATATGTGTGACACAGGTAATAACCCTACATCTAACAGACCTAGAGCCTGATGCGTACACACAGAATGGTCTCATCCCCTGTACAGTATGTGGTCAGGTTAATGTAAATGTGACACAGGTAATAACCCTCCATCTAACAGACCTAGGGCCCGATGCGTACACACAGAATGGTCTCATCCCCTGTACAGTATGTGGTCAGGTTACTGTACATGTGACACAGGTAATAACCCTACATCTAACAGACCTAGAGCCCGATGTGTACACACAGAATGGTCTCATCCCCTGTACCGTATATGGTCAGGTTACTGTGTATGTGACACAGGTAATAACCCTCCATCTAATAGACCTAGAGCCTGATGTGTACACACAGAATGGTCTCATCCCCTGTACAGTATGTGGTCAGGTTACTGTGTATGTGACACAGGTAATAACCCTCCATCTAACAGACCTAGAGTCTGATGTGTACACACAGAATGGTGTCATCCCCTGTACAGTATGTGGTCAGGTTACTGTGTATGTGACACAGGTAATAGCCATACATCTAACAGACCTAGAGCCTGATGTGTACACACAGAATGGTCCCATCCCCTGTACAGTATGTGGTCAGGTTACTGTGTATGTGACAAAGGTAATAACCCTACATCTAACAGACCTAGAGCCTGATGTGTACACACAGAATGGTCTCATCCCCTGTACAGTATGTGGTCAGGTTACTGTGTATGTGACACAGGTAATAACCCTCCATCTAACAGACCTAGAGCCTGATGTGTACACACAGAATGGTCTCATCCCCTGTACAGTATGTGGTCAGGTTACTGTGTATGTGACACAGGTAATCACCCTACATCTAACAGACCTAGAGCCTGATGTGTACACACAGAATGGTCTCATCCCCTGTACAGTATGTGGTCAGGTTACTGTACATGTGACACAGGTAATCACCCTACATCTAACAGACCTAGAGCCTGATGTGTACACACAGAATGGTCTCATCCCCTGTACAGTATGTGGTCAGGTTACTGTACATGTGACACAGGTAATAACCCTACATCTAACAGACCTAGAGCCTGATGTGTACACACAGAATGGTCTCATCCTCTGTACAGTATGTGGTCAGGTTACTGTATATGTGACAGGTAATAACCCTACATCTAACAGACCTAGAGCCTGATGTGTACACACAGAATGGTCACATCCCCTGTACAGTATGTGGTCAGGTTACTGTACATGTGACACAGGTAATAACCCTACATCTAACAGACCTAGAGCCCGATGTGTACACACAGAATGGTCTCATCCCCTGTACAGTATGTGGTCAGGTTACTGTATATGTGACACAGGTAATAACCCTACATCTAACAGACCTAGAGCCTGATGTGTACACACAGAATGGTCTCATCCCCTGTACAGTATGTCGTCAGGTTACTGTATATGTGACACAGGTAATAACCCTACATCTAACAGACCTAGAGCCCGATGTGTACACACAGAATGGTCTCATCCTCTGTACAGTATGTGGTCAGGTTACTGTATATGTGACACAGGTAATAACCCTACATCTAACAGACCTAGAGCCTGATGTGTACACACAGAATGGTGTCATCCCCTGTACAGTACGTGGTCAGGTTACTGTATGTGTGACACAGGTAATAACCCTACATCTAACAGACCTAGAGCCTGATGCGTACACACAGAATGGTCTCATCCCCTGTACAGTATGTGGTCAGGTTACTGTATGTGTGACACAGGTAATAACCCTACATCTAACAGACCTAGAGCCTGATGTGTACACACAGAATGGTCTCATCCCCTGTACAGTATGTGGTCAGGTTACTGTGTATGTGACACAGGTAATAACCCTACATCTAACAGACCTAGAGCCTGATGTGTACACACAGAATGGTGTAATCCCCTGTACAGTATGTGGTCAGGTTACTGTATATGTGACACAGGTAATAACCCTACATCTAACAGACCTAGAGCCTGATGTGTACACACAGAATGGTCTTATCCCCTGTACAGTATGTGGTCAGGTTACAGTACATGTGACACAGGTAATAACCCTACATCTAACAGACCTAGAGCCTGATGTGTACACACAGAATGGTCTCATCCCCTGTACAGTACGTGGTCAAGTTACTGTAATGTGACACAGGTAATAACCCTACATCTAACAGACCTAGAGCCTGATGTGTACACACAGAATGGTCTCATCCCCTGTACAGTACGTGGTCAGGTTACTGTATATGTGACACAGGTTATAACCCTCCATCTAACAGACCTAGAGCCTGATGCGTACACACAGAATGGTCTCATCCCCTGTACAGTATGTGGTCAGGTTACTGTGTATGTGACACAGGTAATAACCCTGCATCTAACAGACCTAGAGCCTGATGCGTACACACAGAATGGTCTCATCCCCTGTACAGTACGTGGTCAAGTTACTGTAATGTGACACAGGTAATAACCCTGCATCTAACAGACCTAGAGCCTGATGTGTACACACAGAATGGTCTCATCCCCTGTACCGTATATGGTCAGGTTACTGTGTATGTGACACAGGTAATAACCCTCCATCTAATAGACCTAGAGCCTGATGTGTACACACAGAATGGTCTCATCCCCTGTACAGTATGTGGTCAGGTTACTGTGTATGTGACACAGGTAATAACCCTCCATCTAACAGACCTAGAGCCTGATGTGTACACACAGAATGGTGTCATCCCCTGTACAGTATGTGGTCAGGTTACTGTGTATGTGACACAGGTAATAGCCATACATCTAACAGACCCAGAGCCTGATGTGTACACACAGAATGGTCCCATCCCCTGTACAGTATGTGGTCAGGTTACTGTGTATGTGACAAAGGTAATAACCCTACATCTAACAGACCTAGAGCCTGATGTGTACACACAGAATGGTCTCATCCCCTGTACAGTATGTGGTCAGGTTACTGTGTATGTGACACAGGTAATAACCCTCCATCTAACAGACCTAGAGCCTGATGTGTACACACAGAATGGTCTCATCCCCTGTACAGTATGTGGTCAGGTTACTGTGTATGTGACACAGGTAATCACCCTACATCTAACAGACCTAGAGCCTGATGTGTACACACAGAATGGTCTCATCCCCTGTACAGTATGTGGTCAGGTTACTGTACATGTGACACAGGTAATCACCCTACATCTAACAGACCTAGAGCCTGATGTGTACACACAGAATGGTCTCATCCCCTGTACAGTATGTGGTCAGGTTACTGTACATGTGACACAGGTAATAACCCTACATCTAACAGACCTAGAGCCTGATGTGTACACACAGAATAGTCTCATTCCCTGTACAGTATGTGGTCAGGTTACTGTACATGTGACACAGGTAATAACTCTACATCTAACAGACCTAGAGCCTGATGTGTACACACAGAATGGTGTCATCCCCTGTACAGTATGTGGTCAGGTTACTGTATATGTGACAGGTAATAACCCTACATCTAACAGACCTAGAGCCTGATGTGTACACACAGAATGGTCTCATCCCCTGTACAGTATGTGGTCAGGTTACTGTACATGTGACACAGGTAATAACCCTACATCTAACAGACCTAGAGCCCGATGTGTACACACAGAATGGTCTCATCCCCTGTACAGTATGTGGTCAGGTTACTGTATATGTGACACAGGTAATAACCCTACATCTAACAGACCTAGAGCCTGATGTGTACACACAGAATGGTCTCATCCCCTGTACAGTATGTGGTCAGGTTACTGTATATGTGACACAGGTAATAACCCTACATCTAACAGACCTAGAGCCCGATGTGTACACACAGAATGGTCTCATCCTCTGTACAGTATGTGGTCAGGTTACTGTATATGTGACACAGGTAATAACCCTACATCTAACAGACCTAGAGCCTGATGTGTACACACAGAATGGTGTCATCCCCTGTACAGTACGTGCTCAGGTTACTGTATGTGTGACACAGGTAATAACCCTACATCTAACAGACCTAGAGCCTGATGCGTACACACAGAATGGTCTCATCCCCTGTACAGTATGTGGTCAGGTTACTGTATGTGTGACACAGGTAATAACCCTACATCTAACAGACCTAGAGCCTGATGTGTACACACAGAATGGTCTCATCCCCTGTACAGTATGTGGTCAGGTTACTGTGTATGTGACACAGGTAATAACCCTACATCTAACAGACCTAGAGCCTGATGTGTACACACAGAATGGTGTAATCCCCTGTACAGTATGTGGTCAGGTTACTGTATATGTGACACAGGTAATAACCCTACATCTAACAGACCTAGAGCCTGATGTGTACACACAGAATGGTCTTATCCCCTGTACAGTATGTGGTCAGGTTACAGTACATGTGACACAGGTAATAACCCTACATCTAACAGACCTAGAGCCTGATGTGTACACACAGAATGGTCTCATCCCCTGTACAGTACGTGGTCAAGTTACTGTAATTTGACACAGGTAATAACCCTACATCTAACAGACCTAGAGCCTGATGTGTACACACAGAATGGTCTCATCCCCTGTACAGTACGTGGTCAGGTTACTGTATATGTGACACAGGTTATAACCCTCCATCTAACAGACCTAGAGCCTGATGCGTACACACAGAATGGTCTCATCCCCTGTACAGTATGTGGTCAGGTTACTGTGTATGTGACACAGGTAATAACCCTGCATCTAAAAGACCTAGAGCCTGATGCGTACACACAGAATGGTCTCATCCCCTGTACAGTACGTGGTCAAGTTACTGTAATGTGACACAGGTAATAACCCTGCATCTAACAGACCTAGAGCCTGATGTGTACACACAGAATGGTCTCATCCCCTGTACAGTACGTGGTCAGGTTACTGTATATGTGACACAGGTTATAACCTTCCATCTAACAGACCTAGACCCTGATGTGTACACACAGAATGGTCTCATCCCCTGTACAGCATGTTATCAGGTTACTGTACATGTGACACAGGTAATAACCCTACATCTAACAGACCTAGAGCCTGATGTGTACACACAGAATGGTCCCATACCCTTGTACATTATGTGGTCAGGTTACTGTATATGTGACACAGGTATTAACCCTACATCTAACAGACCTAGAGCCCGATGTGTACACACAGAATGGTCTCATCCTCTGTACAGTATGTGGTCAGGTTACTGCACATGTGACACAGGTAATAACCCTACATCTAACAGACCTAGAGCCAGATGTGTACACACAGAATGGTCTCATCCCCTGTACAGTATGTGGTCAGGTTACTGTATATGTGACACAGGTAATAACCCTACATCTAACAGACCTAGATACTGATGTGTACACACAGAATGGTCTCATCCCCTGTACAGTATGTGGTCAGGTTACTGTGTATGTGACACAGGTAATAACCCTACATCTAACAGACCTAGAGCCTGATGTGTACACACAGAATGGTCTCATCCCCTGTACAGTATGTGGTCAGGTTACTGTATATGTGACACAGGTAATAACCCTACATCTAACAGACCTAGAGCCCGATGTGTACACACAGAATGGTCTCATCCTCTGTACAGTATGTATTCAGGTTACTGTATGTGTGACACAGGTAATAACCCTACATCTAACAGACCTAGAGCCTGATGTGTACACACAGAATGGTCTCATCCCCTGTACAGTATGTGGTCAGGTTACTGTATATGTGACACAGGTAATAACCCTACATCTAACAGACCTAGAGCCTGATGTGTACACACAGAATGGTGTCATCCCCTGTACAGTACGTGGTCAGGTTACTGTATGTGTGACACAGGTAATAACCCTACATCTAACAGACCTAGAGCCTGATGCGTACACACAGAATGGTCTCATCCCCTGTACAGTATGTGGTCAGGTTACTGTGTATGTGACACAGGTAATAACCCTACATCTAACAGACCTAGAGCCTGATGCGTACACACAGAATGGTCTCATCCCCTGTACAGTATGTGGTCAGGTTACTGTATATGTGACACAGGTAATAACCCTACATCTAACAGACCTAGAGCCTGATGCGTACACACAGAATGGTCTCATCCCCTGTACAGTATGTGGTCAGGTTACTGTATATATGACACAGGTAATAACCCTGCATCTAACAGACCTAGAGCCTGATGCGTACACACAGAATGGTCTCATCCCCTGTACAGTATGTGGTCAGGTTACTGTAAATGTGACACAGGTAATAACCCTCCATCTAACAGACCTAGGGCCTGATGCGTACACACAGAATGGTCTCATTCCCTGTACAGTATGTGGTCAGGTTACTGTACATGTGACACAGGTAATAACCCTGCATCTAACAGACCTAGAGCCTGATGTGTACACACAGAATGGTGTCATCCCCTGTACAGTATGTGGTCAGGTTACTGTGTATGTGACACAGGTAATAACCCTACATCTAACAGACCTAGATACATATCTGTACGCATTGCCGATGTTTAGGCAGCTGAGCATCTATTGGTATACTGCCAACACTTCATTGTACTCTATCGATGCCGCCTGCAGTCAGCAGCAACAATATAGTGCTATGGATTGTTTGAGGAGGGCACCTGGGGCCCCTTGTGGTGTAAATCTGCCTTTGCCTGGCATAGGGGGGTATTCAATGTCTGTCGAGGAGTGGTTTTTGTCGAGATTTTCATGATGCTCGCTTTAAAATGTGTTTTTTCTGATGCTCGCCTATTCTATGTTGGAATTTGGTCGCTGGTCGAGTTTATAAAAAAAAAAAAACAACTTGTTTTGCTCGACGGTCGAGATACCCTTCTTCCGCCTTAACGAAAAAATTTCTAGGTTTATTTGCTCGACTTCGCGTGTACCCTATTCAATGTGGCTGGTTATTTGGCTTGCTCGACGGGTTACACTCATTACATTATCAAGATAAGCTTGCCTATTTCTTTAGGCGCGATTTCAGTAAACATCAACATATTTATGTAAAAATGAGGTATTTCTATAACATACACTGTTTTACATATGCTGCACGTACAGCCCTTCTTCAGCTTATTGATTAAGGTGTGTGCGGTGGTGCAGGGTCTCATTGATGCTTTGCTGTGCAGTTAGTTGTTGAAAACCTCTGCTGCTGCTGCTGAGATGCTCGTTGTGCCCGTGCGTATACCTTCTCGTGGCTGCTATCTTTCCTGCATCATTTGTTTTGTGACCATTGTTGATCGTATTTAAAGAATTGCTGCTGGAGTGACAGCTATGGATATATTATTATATAAATATATATATATATATATATATGTGTATATATATATATATATATATATATATATATATATATATACACATACATTCAATAGTCACACAGACGTCTTATCTACAAACTGTGCTTTACAACTGTTGTATGTGTTGGAAGTAATGTATTTGTTGGGAGTTTAATGAAGAACCAATCAGAGCATTGTAACTATGCTAGCTCCAAATCTGCCAGCATCCTTGTTTGCATTTTCTTACAAGTTGTTACTTTTACCCACAATGCTCTGTGTTTACCTCAGCTCTCTCACTCCTGTTCTGAGACTTTAGGGAGAACACAGCATTGTGCAGTCTGCTGATTTGGAATCGATTTTTATAGGGAAATTTTGCGGTTTGTTTAACAATATATATTTTTTTAAACATTGACTACAAAGATGGAGCCTTTCTCAGACTGTATTATTACTTTCCTGGTGGAGGTTTTGCTGGTTAGGCGTCGCCATAGGCCTATACTGGATGCTGCAGAAAGTATTCGTGTACAGAGAATGGCTGCATTGGGTGAGTCAGTGCGGGTTACAATTCCACGTCCACGCCTGTATCGTACAAGGCGTGAACTGGACACTCTCTCTGAGGCAGAAGTGATAGGAAACTATCGCTTATCGTCTCAGGCAATCTATTCGCTGTATGCGCAATTGGAACATGACCTGGAGCCTCGGGTACGGTCAAACCATGCAATTTCTGGACTTCAGAAATTGCTTGGTACTGTACTTTACATTTTTTGGCGTCGGGCACATTCCAGCCCACTTTGTCTCAGAGCTGCGGTTTTTCACAGGCAACTCTGTCACGGAGTATTACCCAGGTCCTAAATGCGTTCCGCAAATTAACGACCCAGTACATTAATTTCCCTGCCACTGACAGCGAATGGAGAGAGGTTAAATTTGGATTTTTCCAAAAATGGCAGTTCCCCAATGTGATGGGCGCGATTGACTGCACACATATACACATCACACCACCCAGGGAATCGGAAGAATGTTTTCGAAACCGAAAACACTTCCATTCCCTGAATGTGCAAATGGTTTGTGACAGTGAAATGAGAATAATGGACCTTGTTGTGGGTTTTCCTGGGTCGACCCACGACTCATTCATCCTGGGTCAGTCGTCTCTTTTCCAGGACTTTGAGACTGGAAAATTTCCTGATTGCTGGCTGTTAGGTATGTATGTTACTTTCACTTGACAATGTAGTTACCCATGCATTATTCAATTGTTTATATTTATATTGAACTAGTTTTCCTATTTTGTCACTTGAATATACCAACTGACATTTCTTACTAATATATCCCAAATATATTGAGACAACACTCAATTCTACTAAATTACATTGCAGATGTTTATAGTATTATCCATGAAACGCCACTTTAGTAACCTGTCACTTTGTAGGTACCTTCAGGAACAGTGCAAATACATCCCCAAAATAGAACTATTTTATATTTGTCCCTGTTATATAGATCAATCCCGAATTTTTTGTACTTAAGGCCCATACACACTGGCCGACTTTAAGCTGAAACTCTTTCAAAACAGACGTTTTGAGCGAGTTTCAGCTTAAATTCTGCTATTGCGTATATGCCACCGATGCTCGTCTATCGATGATGCATGCTCCCGCCTCATCGCTAGGAAAGTGGGCAATCTGCTGGTTTTACCTGCATGTCTGTCATTGATGGTTCATATTTCAGCCATCATCGCCAGGTGTGCACGGCAGCCGGGCTGAAAGATCAGAGACTTTCCGCCTGACTGACCGCCCCCTCTTTCCCCCTGCTACCTGGTGCAGGAACATAGTCATCGCCGTGGCGACTACACCGTTCTTCCGCTGCTATCTCCCCCTGATCTGGCGCATATGTCACACTGATGCACCACTCAGTTCCCCAGCCCGTCGTACGCTCTGCCCACCCACCCCCCCCCCCTTCCTGCGCCCATCAGACGCCCTGCTCTGTGTTCACTTCTGTTCGCCGTGATCCACACAGGGAGCATCCACTGACACCAATGATTTCTTTATTTTCCGGGAATATATACATTGCTGGCACAAGCGAGCAATGTTTATATTACTGGCACCACTGCCACCATTTATTTATTTGTTGGCAATATATACATTGCTGGCACATGCCAGCAATGTATATATTACTGGCACCACTGCCCACCAATGATTTTTTTGGTACATGAAAACCCTATCAATGAGCATGTAGGTAAGCAGCACGTATGTGGCCTAATATGTATGCGCACCTGACTTTTTAATTGCCAAAGGGAAGGGAACCCAGTCATTCTCCACTTCAGGGAGACGGACAAGTTTTGGGGCTGTGGCGGAGGGTTTGGTTGTTTTGTAGGGTGCGTTTTGCTGTTGGGTTTCCTAACTGAGGCCGGTGGGGGAAGGTGTTTGAAGACTTTTTCGTCCTCCTCTGCAAAGACATCTGAATGGTAGGTTAAAATCAAATATATTAAACAGATGTCCTATGATGTTGATATGGTTACCACTAGAATCTGCATCAACACTTCTAATGATATGTATACACCTTATCTCCCAAGTACTTTGTTAACTGTTCAAAATATAAATAAATGCTTCTAATATTTTTTTTTTATTTCAAATTTGCAGGTGATGCCGGGTATCCCAACAAGTCCTGGTTGTTGACTCCATTGCCTAATCCCATTGGTAATGCAGAGAAAAAATACCAGGCCACCCATATAGCATCGAGACGTATAATTGAGCGAACGTTCGGTGCACTTAAGAGCCGGTTTAGATGTTTAGACATCTCCGGTGGTGCGCTCTTATATTCACCGGAAAAAGTTTGTAATATAGTAAATGCTTGCTGTATTCTTCACAACATATGTGTTACAAACCATTTTCCGGTGAATATAGATGCGGATATTAATCTGCATGGGGACATTTTCTCTGCATTGCCAGTGGGTGTGGAAGAACGAGTGGAATCCCGAAGCCATTTAATCAGGACTTTCTTCTCATGTAATTATATTTTTCAAAACTTCCCTATATCTTTCACTTCTCAAAAGTAAATTTATGTTTTCATTATTGATTTTTTTTTTGTTATTACAGAGTCAAAAAAACGTTACATTACTGAAGTTCTTATAAAAGTTTTTTCCAGTTCAGTTCAAAAAACGAATTACATGGCTATTCTGCCAGTTGAAAAGATTTTTCTTATTATGTTATGATATTTTGGACGTTTCTAAAAAGAATTCAATCCATTGACTATGATACCATTGTTAATGGTGATTAAATATGACCAAAGAAACAATAAGTGAAATGCGCAGGTTACGTATTAGGTCCGTAACCAGCGTACCCTTTATACCTAGCTACGTGCGAACAAAACGTAGCGCAGCGTAGCGTACCTTTATTGTGTATTATACACCGAAGAACCAATACCTTAATATGAGATCCTTTCGCAGTACTCTGACTCTAATCTGCGAATATACCTTTAAGGACAGTGTCCGTATTATACTTGTCGCTATGCGAATAAACAGACACAACCACGGTATAGAAGTAAGGAGATAGGAACTCCGTAAAAAGATGTATTTAAGTCCCTAACGGACAACAGGGGGTTACAGGAATAGAAGATACAGATATAACAAGTGATACAAAGTCTAACAATGGGTATAATAAACAGGCTCTACTAGGGGAAGAAAATACAGATACAGGATACAATCAGCCAACAATACAATAAGAATAAATACCGTGAATGCAACCGTTTACCGTCTCCTCATCAGATATGCGCAGCGCAGTCCGGTCAGAGCTCGCTATCATTCAGGGTTGAACTATAGCCCGGTCGAAGGTCAGGGAAAGGAAGATGTGCCAAAGTGACCGAGGCCGCTCTGGGTCACCTATCTTATAGGGTCAGGAGGGGGAGGTCAAAGGCCATTCCTATTGGTCAGGGTTCGTATGTCAAGTCCTCTGTGATTGGGGCAAAGGTGCAGGGGGAAGGGGAACCTTGGTGTTCTTTGTTTGTTGGTTTCGTCGTCAGGGGTTGTAAATAACAGTAGAAACCAGTTACATCTGGATTCCTTTGTTATACCTTTTTCAACAGAAACTGTCCTGGGAATATGGAATATGTCCATAACTATCGGGCCGTGTATATTGCGAAATATTCGCAATGACCGGAATACTGCGCACATGAAACGGAACGTAACGGTACTAAACAAGATACAGACGGATGTATGCAAATACTAACTAAGCTATGTGTGGCGTTCTAAACCTTTAACTATATTTTATTTAGTGTCAGTATGTTCTTATGAATTTATGTGTGATAGTATGGCTACGCTTCTGGTCCACTTTGTCACACAGACTCGGGTATGGAAACTTCATTAGCGCAACTCTGCGAACCAAAATGGCGGCCATACTATCCTAAAATGGCGTGTGTGCAACTCGACTTTAACAGTCCACCCTTTAACAGTAAATATAAAACTGTTACAATACAAACATTTTACATTACAATGCAGAAATTCATAATCCTAACAGAGAAATTAGGATCCGTGAATTGAACATATAAGGGGAGTAAACCATCTGCTCTTGGCCGATCCGGGATCATGGATAAACGATGGGCCGCATTTATCGAACAATCTACTCAGGGTCACGAAGGATAATATACAATTTTTGGGATAAAAATAAAAACAGGGGTGGTTACAACATATACACGTTCACAAATATGGTTTCTTTAAAGGGAGGTGGTTTCGATTCTAGGGTCATATACCAAACCCTGGTCTTCCTCTGCATATCTCGTTCTTACACTCATGATTTCAGTCCGTTTTGTCTTTCCCCGTGTCACCACCTTTAAACATTTAAACAATAGCACAAAGACTATGATGGCACCACCGATACAGAGAAGGAGTTTTCCTATGCTAGCTATGATCCCTTGCGCCCATTCTCCTAAACCAGAGAACCAGTGCATTGGATTCAACCAGGAGGTCCATTCGCTAACTTTGTTACCTATTTCTGCCAGGCTGATATTGTGTTCCCTTCTAAATTCCCATTTAAGCTGAAGAATCTCATCCATCCGATGATCGATGATTTCTTCTGGGTCTTCAGTATTGTTGGTGATATATGTGCAACACTTCACCCCAAACTGTGTAGAGAGGGTGACACAATATCCTCCTGTCATAGCTGTCAGATAGTTCAACACCATCCGATGTTGGACTAGCTCTCTTTTATACGCTTGCAACTCCTTCCCAGTGTATCTAAAAGTGTCATCATAAATCTCAGTGATGTTATCTACCAAGCTGGCTAATGCTTGTATATACTTAAAATTTATGACTCCTCTGGCGGTATGGGTGATATCTAATGCAATGAGGAGTTGGATACCGAATGACTCGTGTATCATTTCAGAAGCTAGGGGTTCTTTCTTAATTGTTAAATCCCTTTTGTGGATTTGATCATAGTGGGTATGAGTGTAAGGAGGAGGTATACCTCTGTGTATGCTCACCATCTCGTCATGTGTGAGGGTCATCACTTCAGGTAACACTCTTCCTAGATAACAAATTCCAACGTAGTTCATGGAGAGCCATTTGTACACCCTTCTACCACAAATATAATAAACGTCGTCAGGGAGGAAATAAGGGACAGAGTATTTCATAATTTTATCACACATTATCCATAAGAACATTCCTGTCCCCTGCTCCCTGACTTGTTCTTCACAGGTTTCCGGTTGTAGGGTCATATTACAGTAGCCGGCTGATACTCTGCCGGCCATCATTTTACTTTTCTTCACCGTGTAGACATATTTATAATGTCTCCCACTGGTGCGGATCTTTAACAGTAATTCTTTATCAATAGGCTCTCCATCTGGACGCTGGGAGTAAGTTTTTGTCTGGTTGTGCCATGTCACTTCCCAAGTACCAATCGTTCTGGAACTCGAGAAGTTCATACATACCAGGGACTTATCCACTTGGTATGGGTGTAATCTAAGACTAGGGGACCTGGTATACAGGTATCTCTTATCCAATGGCCTCCCCTTATTTAATATGCTTATCTCTGAAATATTAAGCGGGTATGGGACTAGGCCTACACTACTCCTTTTATGTAGCACTTGTGAACACACCCAGCATTCTGTTTGGTTTAAGACCTTACCCACTAGTGAGTGGTAATCACTCAAAGGATGTCGGCCTGTAGTTGCCTTACTTGTCGACTGACATCGCTGGATGCATTCTTCTTCCATTTTAGGTTGACAATATCTACAGACACAGTACTCACCAGACAATAACTCATCACATAGCCCTTGAACTAAGTTCTCCTCATACCTTTTACCTTCTCCTGTCATGGGCAAAGTATCAAGCTGGTTTAGGGATTCTACCTCATCCATATCTGGGTCCATTATTACACTGTCAGAACTCCGCTCCGATCGCTCTAGAATGTGGCAGCCACCGAGTATCCTTGGATGAAGAAGAGGAAACAGAAAGAAAACAAAGAAATAGATGCATAACTGTGAACCTGTTGCTTGGAGTCCTTCCATCATCTCTACCCAGGGGACTTTTATTTGCTCTGCTCTTGGACCTTTGCTCGCTCAGGTTGCTCGACCTTGGCTGCTTTTCAGTCTTCCCGGAACAATGCTTCTAGCGACACTTCTTCTCTTTCGCTCTCTGCACACTGGGACTCTGGGTTACTGGCTTTCTTGCAGTGGGACGAATGTATCCAAGTCTCTCTCTCTGCGACTTTAATCGATGTAGTGCTGGTCAACAAAACTTGGTACGGTCCTTCCCAACGGTCTATCAAACAACCTGAGCGTAAAAAATTTCGGATCATAACAAAGTCTCCTGGTTTAAGATTATGACAATTCTCGGTAGGCATATCAGGGTTCAGTAAATTCAGCTCCTTTTGTTGTTTCCTTAGCTGTTTGTTTAGCTTTAGGATATACTGTACAGTTAGCTCATTGTTACATTTGAGATCATCCTGTGGGTCTATCATGATGTGTGGCTGCCGACCAAACAGTATCTCGAAGGGGGACAAGTTGAGCGGAGCCCTGGGAGTGGTCCTAATGCTATACAGCACAATAGGCAGTGCCTCTGGCCATAACAACCCTGTTTCAGCCATAACTTTACCCAATTTGTTCTTAATAGTACCATTCATTCTCTCAACTTTGGCGCTCGCCTGGGGACGATATGGAGTATGAAGTTTACTATTAATCCCCAGGAGTTTACACATGATTTGGAAGACCTCTCCTGTGAAATGAGTGCCTCTGTCACTCTCAATGACCTTTGGGATACCATATCTACAGACAAACTCCTGACATATTTTCTTTGCTGTAAAGGTAGCAGTGTTGGAGGCAGCGGGGAAAGCCTCCACCCAGCTGGAAAACATGTCAACACAAACTAATACATATTTCAGATTTCTACAGGGTGGTAACTGTATGAAGTCGATTTGTATTACCTGGAAAGGGCCTTCTGTAGGAGGGATGTGGGATGGCTCTGTTGGGATGGCTTTTCCAACGTTCTTCCTCAAACAGTTGAGGCATGACATTGCCACTCTACCTGCTTGAGAAGCGAACCCTGGTGCACACCAGTAGGCCTTTACCAGCTTGCACATACCTTCCTTCCCAAGATGTGTCAGCCCATGGGCCGCCTCGGCTAGACTAGGAAGGTATGCTCTGGGGGCCACTGGTTTCCCGTGTCCATCTCTCCAAAGTCCGGTGGACTCTTGGCCACATCCCTTCGACTTCCATACTGCTCTTTCCTGTGGGGAACACAAATTCTGCATGTCTATCAGTTTGGATGTGGATACCATGTTCAGTGTACAAAGGTTTGTAGGATGGGTGGAAATATTTACAGGGCATGCGGCCCTTTTCGCTGCCTCATCAGCGCGGCTGTTACCAAGTGACACTGGGTCCTTCTCTGATGTATGAGCTTTGCACTTGATAACAGCCACTCTGTCTGGAAGCTGGATAGCTCCCAGAAGTCTCCTAATGTATGTCGCATGCGCCACTGGTGTGCCAGCCGCCGTCATGAAATTTCGGAGGCGCCATAGGGCTCCAAAATCATGCACTACTCCAAAAGCATATCTGGAGTCGGTATATATGTTAACTGATTTTCCTTTGGCCAGTTCACATGCTCTGGTCAGTGCCACCAGTTCCGCTACTTGTGCTGAGTGAGGTGGTCCCAAGGGTTCAGCTTCCACAATACCTTCTCCATCTACTACCGCGTAGCCTGTGCACAGCTCTCCCGTCTCCGTCTGTCTATGACAGCTACCATCAGTGAATAAGGTTATGTCTACCTCACTTAATGGGCTGTCGCTTATGTCAGGACGTGCTGTAAAGGTCTGATTCAGGTAGGTCATGCAATCATGTTTGTCCTCACTCTCACTAAACTCTGCTTTACCATTTTCAGCAACATTCCCATCACCCTCCACCCTTTGTGCCTTGGAGGGCACATGAGGGAGGAATGTGGCTGGGTTTAGTGTGTTGCATCTTTTGATGGTAATATTTACTGGGGCCATCAGCGCCAGTTCCCACTTGGTGAACCGTGCTGAGGACACATGACGTGTTTGAGCAGAATTTAGGAGGGCAGAGACAGCATGGGGAGCATGAACAGTTAAATCGTGTCCCAACACCACGTCCTCACTCTTGCTTACTAGTTGTGCTATTGCGGCCACACTTCGTAAGCAAGTTGGGAGTGATCGTGCTACTGTGTCCAGCTGGCCACTGTAGTACGCTACTGGTCGGTTGGCATCACCATGTTTTTGTACAAGTACTCCTGCCGCACACCCAGCTGATTCCGTTCCGTACAGTTCAAAGGGTTTCCCATAATCTGGCATTCCCAGTGCTGGGGCCTTTGTTAGGCTCACCTTTAGTTCCTCGAAAGCCAGCTCAGATTCCTCAGTGTGAGAGACCCGGTCTGGCTTAGTTGAGGAAACCATCTCTTGTAGTGGTAATGCCAGAATAGAGAATCCTGGGATCCAATTGCGACAGTATCCACACATGCCTAAGAACGTACGGATCTGGTGCTGGGTCTGTGGCAGTACCATGTTCTGAATCGCTTGGATTCGGTCGTCGGTGAGGTGTCTCAGCCCTTGGGTAAGGCAGTGGCCCAGATACTTAACCCTGGTCTGGCATAATTGTAGTTTATCCTTTGATACTTTATGTCCTGTCTCTGAGAGATGCATCAGCAGCTGTCTAGTGTCATCCACTGATGACTCCAGTGACTCAGAACACAACAATAAGTCATCGACATATTGTATTAGTATCGAACCACTCATGGGTCGAAAGGATTGTAAACAATCATGCAAGGCCTGGGAAAAGATGCTGGGGCTGTCTATGAATCCCTGGGGGAGTCGTGTCCAGGTATACTGGCTGTCAGGGTGTAAAGGGACAGAGAAGAACGCAGAACACAAATCAATGACTGTGAAATGAGTACAGTGAGGTGGGATTTGCATTAGGATGACAGCTGGTTTTGGCACTACGGGGAATTGGCTCTCAACTACTTTGTTAACCCCTCTTAAATCCTGCACTAGTCTGTAGCCCCTCCCCCCACTCTTTTTCACAGGGAAGATGGGACTATTGGTCGTGCTGGAAGTTCTAACTAGGATTTCCTGTTGGAGCAATCGCTGGATCACAGGGAATACTCCTAGCTCAACTTCAGGTTTTAAAGGGTATTGCGGTATTTTTGGGGCTATCCTGCCTTCTTTTAAGCGGATCTCTACTGGAGCTATATTTGCCATCAGCCCAGCATCCTGTCCATCTTTAGTCCAAAGGGAACTCGGTATTTGTGCTGTAATTTCAGCTACCCTAGATGGATTTGATTCTACAACAGTGGAATACAACATTAGCCTCTGAGGACTGTCCAGCATATCTTGCACTTCTTGTGTAAGATTTCTAGGAGTGTCCAGGAATACCCCATCGGGGGTGCAATAAATGACACATCCCATTTTACATAGTAAATCTCTACCCAGGAGGTTAGTCGGGGCCGCTGCAGCCAACAAGAAAGAATGTTTGGTATGCAGAGGCCCGATTGTAACCTCCGCTGGTTTCGTCAGTGGGTAATGTTGTATTTTTCCTGTTACCCCAATTGCTGCTACTGATTGGTCAGTGAAACCCAAGTGAAGAGGAGTGTTGAGAACAGATCTGGCCGCCCCTGTATCAACCAAGAAGGTTTGCCTTACTCCAGCTATATCAACTTTCACCTGAGGTTCCTCTCTAAGGTGTTGTGTTAGTCTAACTGGCTGTAGGATACAGGTATGACCTGTTTCCTATTGTCTTACCTGGGTTGCCCTTAGTACAGTGTCAGCCATCAGATGGGGAGGAGGCATGTTGCGTGACCTGTCTGTCTCCTCCCATTGTCTAGGGGCTGGGTATCTCCGTGTCTCACCTTGGTGAGATTCCCATTCTCGCCTATGTGTTTTGTAACTCCTGGGGTTTCCTGACTTACATTGTGCTGAGTAGTGACCTTCCCTATTGCAGTTGTAACAGATAATTGGCTTTCTACCTGTGTCCCTGGTGTTTCGTTGGTATGCAGCTTTATTTGGGGCATTTGTAAGGGCTTGGATGCTAACCATCATCAGTTTATCAGTTTGCAGTTCCCTGTGCTTCTTAATGTTACGGTCGTGGTCCACAGCAGATTCCCGTAGGGCATCCACTGTCATTCCACGCCAATTTGGGAAAGAAGTTTGGACTCTGGTTCTCAGGTTTTCTCTAAGCCCTTCCACCAGCACAGAGACAATCATCTCCCTCAGGTGGGGGTCGTCCTTAGGCTCGGAGACACCAGTGTATTTTGATACCGCCATCAAACCCCGGCTGAAATATTCGCTAGCTACTTCACCATCTTTTTGTTTGATAGTGAATATCTTGCTATATTCCACTGCTGCAGGAAAATACACTCCCAACTGCAAGTTGATTAGGCGAATATTTTCCTGGTTTATCTCATCATTTATCTCCTTGTCCACTTTCAATCCACTATCCTGAATGAATTTCGGGATATCTATGTGGGTAGGGAGACAGGCCCTCAACATGATTCTCCAATCCTTGTTGGTGGGCTCATCAGAGTTTCCCAGATCCCTTACAAATTTCCGGCACAATGCAAGATGTTTCCTAGGATCAGGGAAATCTGTAATGATGGACCGCAGCTCTAACCGTGTCCATGGGTTTAGCATGGTCATCTTCCTGGTAGGTATCACACCCTCTCTGTCTGCCTTACCATAGGGAACCTCCAGTGTGCGTACAGGGTATGTTTGTACCACATCCGCATTACTGGGACCTGCTTGGGAGTCGTCTGTGTCTGTGCTGTGTAGTGCTTTCTTACCTGGGTCCAAGACTATGCTGTTGGCATCAGCCATCTCCTCTTCCTGTGCTGGAGCCCCAGCAGCAGGTTTTGCTGGTTCAGCCTTTCCTTCAATCATATTAATTGCATGGGAGACGGCTAGTGCCAACAGCTGCTCGTTTTCCTCTCGGGTTTCCTTATAAGGGGATAAAACAGGGTACAAGTTAGCAACGGGTAAATTACTGCTCATGTTTTGCTTATTAGTCATTAACCCCTTCGGCACATATGGGGGTGGGGGAGCTGTTGCGGCTACGGTTGCATTTTTATTGTGGCTGATTGTATCTGGCACTGCCAGACACCTGATTCCCCATTGTTCCTGTCCTTCCTTCTGCCACAATTTAAGAATTTCTATGTGCTTCACTCTCTTCTTACGACTGGAGAGTAGACATATTTCATCTTTTACTGCCGATAAGATTTCTGGATCAAAGCTACCAACACTGGGAAATTCTAACTTGCTGCCTTGTGTCATTTTTCTCCATTTATTTTGGTAAACAACTGCTCGTTCACCATGCTTACAGCACATTATGAAAGCCGCCGATCCTTTTGGTCGACTCGCTTCCTCCCTAACTGGCACGTTATCACTGTGTGACCCGTTATTACCCATAATTACAGGAATAAACGTTCACAGCTAGTAGATACCGGTGGGTTATTTAAGTTGAGAGCTCCCCAACCACTCACTTCTCCACACAGTGGCACTACTCCGCAATCAAGCGTGAAGCCCACAATGCGAGGTAATGTACTCAATCACCAAGTCTTTCAACTAGCAGCGAACTACTAGCCAACTTGCAAGGCGCGGCCTAATTTTTCCAGGGCACAACAAACTTGTTTTCCTGTACCCCCAAAAATCGGATTTTTCTAAAGTAGCTAATCGGATCACTGGGTTCCGATGTATCTTCTTGTACCCTCCTAGTGGATCAAAATAGGTAGTTCCACTGAAGGGGCAGTTCCTATGGGCACGTCGTCATGTGCACCCTGTCCTACCCTGGACTGTCCTACACTGGACTACACTGCGCTTGAGTCGTGCCGTCACACACCCGTTCGCCTCAGTTATGTTTCACACTGGGCGCTATTTACACCTTGGTCTTATGCTTATATTTGAAATATTTCTGTACAGAAAATCTTCCCAGGCTGGTAGCTTTTCACTAGATACTTATGCAGGTATAAATCCCTTATAAAAGGCTATAGGAATCTATTAAAATAATGCTTGAGTTGCTTGTTTTTGAAAAATGAACAAAAAGAAAAAACTTATTTTCTTTTATTAATCACCGCCCCATCCACAGTATATTACTATACTGTTTAAATAAAGCTAGTGGTTTAATACTGTTCACCTTTGAGTTTCTATGTGTGCTGCATGTGCAGTGCCAATGAACAGCCACGTGTGTACGTACGTTGTTCACAGGCCGCCGATGAATCGGCCACCCACGTGTTCTATAGTGTATTTGCAAGGTTGCGCTCGAGTTTCGCTATACGCATTAATTGCGCCTAAATGTGGAATAAATCCCTTAACTTCGTCCGAAAGTTACGTATCAAGATGCGAAATAAATCCCGCACTTAATCCGTAAATCACGTACAAAGATGCGAAAATTTCCCCGATGTGAGTACGTGCGCGCGCACCTTGCGTAATACACAATAGACACTTTACGTTACTGTAAAAGGCCCAGAACTTATCGCCACGTGGCGGAGTTCCTGGCCCTGCAGTAACTGATACTAAAGTTATAGTTTTGCACAGAGGGGATCCTCTATGTACTATAATAAAATACAGACCTTTGTCTCCACGTGTGCGAACTTTATCGCACGTGGCACATATACTGTAATAAACAAGCAACTCAAAACACTATACCCCGTTAAACTACTTGTGGCAGGCAGAAGTACAGCTTACTAAACACTTAAATATACTTTAAAACACGTGGCTTAATGTTTCACTTATTGTACTTCGGGTTCAACGCTAGCACTTCTTGAACCCCGCACCGCCGCGGACCTGGCCTATACAGCAATGGATAATAAATACTTCCACCCTTTTGCTGGTATAGGTCAAGCCGCGCGCCTGGTACTGAGCTCCAGAATGTGAAACGGACGGACGATGCCCCCAATTGTTAATGGTGATTAAATATGACCAAAGAAACAATAAGTGAAATGCGCAGGTTACGTATTAGGTCCGTAATCAGCGTACCCTTTATACCTAGCTACGTGCGAACAAAACGTAGCGCAGCGTAGCGTACCTTTATTGTGTATTATACACCGAAGAACCAATAACTTAATATGAGATCCTTTCGCAGTACTCTGACTCTAATCTGCGAATATACCTGTACCTTTAAGGACAGTGTCCGTATTATACTTGTCGCTATGCGAATAAACAGACACAACCACGGTATAGAAGTAAGGAGATAGGAACTCCGTAAAAAGATGTATTTAAGTCCCTAACGGACAACAGGGGGTTACAGGAATAGAAGATAAAGATATAACAAGTGATACAAAGTCTAACAATGGGTATAATAAACAGGCTCTACTAGGGGAAGAAAATACAGATACAGGATACAATCAGCCAACAATACAATAAGAATAAATACCGTGAATGCAACCGTTTACCGTCTCCTCATCAGATATGCGCAGCGCAGTCCGGTCAGAGCTCGCTATCATTCAGGGTTGAACTATAGCCCGGTCGAAGGTCAGGGAAAGGAAGATGTGCCGAAGTGACCGAGGCCGCTCTGGGTCACCTATCTTATAGGGTCAGGAGGGGGAGGTCAAAGGCCATTCCTATTGGTCAGGGTTCGTATGTCAAGTCCTCTGTGATTGGGGCAAAGGTGCAGGGGGAAGGGGAACCTTGGTGTTCTTTGTTTGTTGGTTTCGTCGTCAGGGGTTGTAAATAACAGTAGAAACCAGTTACATCTGGATTCCTTTGTTATACCTTTTTCAACAGAAACTGTCCTGGGAATATGGAATATGTCCATAACTATCGGGCCGTGGATATTGCGAAATATTCGCAATGACCGGAATACTGCGCACATGAAACGGAACGTAACGGTACTAAACAAGATACAGACGGATGTATGCAAATACTAACTAAGCTATGTGTGGCGTTCTAAACCTTTAACTATATTTTATTTAGTGTCAGTATGTTCTTATGAATTTATGTGTGATAGTATGGCTACGCTTCTGGTCCACTTTGTCACACAGACTCGGGTATGGAAACTTTATTAGCGCAACTCTGCGAACCAAAATGGCGGCCATACTATCCTAAAATGGCGTGTGTGCAACTCGACTTTAACACCATCTACTCAATTAGAGCTTTTTGGATAGTCTATTAAGGAAACTAAAAAGAAAAATTGTTTATGGATAATCATTGTCAGGTAAAACTATATTGTAAATGGTTTATTAACTATAGCTGTTTCTCAAAATCTTTTATTATATTAAAGTGTAGAACTTCGACATTCACAGAGATGGTCAACTGTTTGTTTGCAAGGGCCATTGTTATGGTGATATATATATATATATATATATATATATTCATTTTAAAGAATCTCTGAATATAGTAATCTATGCCTTGCCATTAATTTAGACTGATATTTTATGGCTGCCATTTTTTTGCTGGATTATTACTAGAAATACTAACCATTTTTTATTATTTTTCTAAATATTGACTCCAGAAATAGCTGACTGACTGACAGATATGGTGGCTTACTGACACCGTCTATGGGAGGCTGATACGACCCCCATGCCAGAGGTTTACCTTCCTCTCTAAAACCAAATGAACCAAATGCAAATGGGAAGTAACAGGTAAGGCAAATGATTACTTTCAATAGTTTAACTGGCATGTCCAATGTTGGGTCACCAGATGTTCTAAAACTACACATCCCAGCATGTTTTTCCACAGTTTTGATCATAGAGAATGCTCAAACTATTGCAAAGCATGCGGAACTGTGTAGTTTCAAAACATCTGGAGGGCCAATGTTGAACATGTCAGATTCAAACAAATTACCATCATTTCCAATATCTGATTTTTTTGGTTCAAAGAAATAACCCATTGAAATCTTATAGCAATTAACCCAAACATGATATGAATAATCTTAATAATATCTAATAGTAAATTAAAATAAATATAAATTTAGAATGCAAAAACAATCTTTATTTGACCTTTTTCATCAATAAAACATGCTGATTTTTATTTTATTTTACTTTGCTTTTAACAATGGTTACATTGTTTATGTATTAACATATTCCGTAACAATCATAACATGCTATACATGTTAACAATAACATCCGATTTTTTCTGTATGACAAACCTTATGTATAGTTTTAATATTTTTAAGAGAACAAACATGAATTTGCTATTATTAATGCAATAACACACTACCTGCGGGAATTGTACATATCAAATGCTCCTGTTAACCACGTTTTTGTCATTATAGTTTTTCTATGTATGAAACAAAAAATTCAACCGGAACACAGAGGTTCTGCGCAAACTGGAAAAAAAAAAAAAACTAACAATATGTTCGTTGGCTGCTAGTTGTGAAGTCCAATCACCAACCGCCTTCCCAATGGCGGTGAATTAACTAGAAAGAGGTGAGTATCACCAAGGATACAAACGGGGGTCGGTCCTCACTATCAGCGCTCACAATAAATGATTCAACCACACCTCCCTTAGGATTATGTGGCGATCCTCTTCTCGCTGTCGTTGTTTTGGAGAAGATGATCGCCACAAAAACCATAAGGGAGGTGTGGTTGAATCTTTTATTGTGAGCGCTGATAGTGAGGACCGACCCCTGTTTGTATCCTTGGTGATACTCTCCTGTTTCTAGTTTTTCTATGTATTTAGCTAACCTTTTTTAAAACTAAATTTTTGCAAAAAAAACATTTTTCCCATATTTATATAATAACGTTCTAATGACTGCAATTAACTAAGGATAATTTGTCTATTGCTCTATCCAAACCAAACATTTTTTTTTAAATGTTAATCAAGTTTCTTCCACATTGAGGAGTCGTTGTCTGTTCAAGATATGTTGAATTACCTGGAATAAATGGAAAAATATTATTAAAAAGTAAAAAAAAAAAAAAAATACATGCAGCATTCCCACTCACACCCAAAATGGCTAAAAATAATTACAAATAGATGTAATTTTTTTAAAATGTATTAACAAAAATATTTTGAGAAAAAAACGAATGTTACCATATTTGGCATCAATTATCAAAAAACCATATCTTTGGTTCAAAGAAACTAGCCATATTACTCAATCTCTGTTAACTTCCCCAACCAAACTCCTCTAAAAAATGACTCCACAAAAATTTTAAATGGTCAATGACATTTTAGGATAGAATGTTAAAAAAGATGAAGGACAAGTGTTTATCTCTTTCACAATATCAATTTATGATTTTATGTAGTTTTGAAACTAAAAATATTTGCAGGATACCGTAAATTATTTGTGATTTAAAAAATATAATTAACAAAATATAATTTAATAAAAAAAATAAAAAACTAATCAATTTGATTAATTTTGAAAAACAAAACTTAAATTTTATTAAAATTTTTTATACGTAAAGATATATAAGAACTTAAGGTATGAATTCATTTTTATGTTTGCGGCATCTGATCTTGCTTTTTTGCCATGACACAGTTGATCAACTAGACAGAGAATATGCAGGCAGGAATTCAATGTTCCCCCTTTTGGGACACCAGAACAGGGGCATGTCTGCTATTTGCGCCCGTGAAGTGACGAACTGCAGCTGGCAGCTTGACACTTACCGACTGTAATTGGTTGAAAGCACGACAGTCAGTTATCTTGGGCTCGGTCTGACAATACATCCTGTTCAATGCTGTCGGTGAAGACATTATTGAATCGGGGCCATTGGGCATCTCCTCTACGGGTAACTTATATAAGAGCGACTAAAATGTACTAATTTAAGACATTTAATTTACAAAACTTACAGGTTATCATCATCCTCATCCCCAGGGATGTTTTTATCTGGACTTTCTTTAGAATTCTCATTTTCATCTTTAGTAGGATCTGAATCATTTTCTGGAGTTGAATGTCCTGGGTAAGTGGGAAAGAATTTTTTGTAAGCTTGATGTCTTTCTAGCGGGGTGTACATTCTAGGCGGAGGTGCAGTGTAACCAGGGCGGTGGATTAATGGTTGATGAGGACTTAGAAATGAATTTGGGGCAGTTGCCATTCGACCCAGTGTGTCAACGATTACCTTGAGTGCAGAGGCCATTAGTGCATTGGTTGCATTTGATTGACGAAGATTGTCCCTCATATCTTGCATTGCTTCTGAAATGCAGGATGTGTTATCAACTAATTTCGTTAGTGCATGGGCCATTATCTGAATTGCTCCGGTGTTTCTTTGATGTTCAGAATGAATTTGTTGCAGATAGTTTTCTACATTTCCATTTTCACTTAATGCATGGATATTACTGCCAATGTGACATAAACTTTCATCCAGAGATTGTAGGCGAATATTGATTAATTCTCGAAATTGATTTTGACCTGTTTTGAACGAATTTAACACCTTGTGGATCTCACGAATTTCCAGGTTTTGAGAATTTGGGTCTTTAGAAGACGTGTGTTGTGTTTCCGTTGTTATGTCTGTTTCTTAAAAAAAAAAAAAAATATTTTACCATAAATATTAAAAAAAAAAAAAAAAAATTTACCTTCCTATATTAAATTACTAACTGCTATATTGACTTTAAAATGAGCTAGGGGGGTATTCTAGGATTACGACAGGCTAGCGTAGTTGCTTGTCGTGATCCAGCCCGGTTCTCGTTCACATTGACTAAAAATCTGTAGCCAGGATTCAATGTCCAGCCTGTTTGGATGCGAGAAGGGTGTGTGTCCAGGAGTTGTGGCAAGGGAATGAATAGCATTGAATAGGGCCCGTCTGGCATCTCCATTATGGGAGATGTTAGGAGATTGTATACTACAGTAAAAACTTATCTAAATATACAGATTTATATGCTTCATGAACTTATTATAATTTAAAATTAGAAACTGAAGTTGTTATAAAAAAATATGAAAAAAGAGCTTATTGACGGGGATTTGCCATTGGTCAAAATAAAAATACATGTTCACACCTCCAAACGGGGTTAAACCCACCAGGAATTTTATAACTCAAATATATAATATAAACTTAAGGTCTCATTAGGAATTAGAATAGAATTAACAAACAACAGTCAAGTAATGAAGATCAGGTGGTTTATCACATCTGTCCGTAGTCTTTACGGTATTGTTATTTCATTTTGGACCTAAAATTACTGTCAGGAGCCAGGTTTTATGGTTCAATCTGTTTTGTTTCTGTTTGGCTTTTGACTCACTGGTGACCTCCAGTGGTAGGTCTGTTGCCATTACAGCCCTGTGTTCTTTGAGCTATTATTCACAGGCTGTGAGGTATTAGCTCGTTAATCAGGAGCAGCCTGGAGATTCACCAGCTGTTTCAATCACCTGAGGCCTTTATAAGCCATGCTCTCCTGGGGATCTCTGCCAGTGATAGCTTGTTGTTTTTCTGTGCTGGTAGCTGCAGATATACTGCTCTCTGGTCCTAGGTCCTGCTCCTGTTCCATTCAGTCTGGATTCTGTCGGAGTCCTTCTCACTTCAGTCTGGGTCCTGTTTACAGTCTTGTCCTGTGTTGTCTGGGTCCAGTCAAGTGTACTATCCTGCTGCAGTCTGGATCAAATATCATTGTCCCCTTGCTGTCCTAGTCCAGGGACCTCCAGCCGTGGTGCAGCCATTGTCCAGCTGCCGTCTCACTGCGGTCACTGTACAGCCGTAGTCCAGCCGTTATCCAGCCGCCCGATTGCTGCGGTCAGTGTCCAGTCTTGGGCCGGTCACGTAAGTGCTCCAGTGGAGCCTGGTTCCTTATTCTTTATTCCTACGGGCAAGTGGCCCTTCCTCCTTAGTTATAATCATTATTATCCTGGTTCTGCTCTCCGTGGTTCGGAGAGGCCCACAACTGTGGGTTTACGTCTGTTTTGGGGTACCGTCACTTTAAGAGTACTATTTTTATGTTGGCGTGTGTTGGTTTGGTGGCACCCTATTGTTGCTTTGTTCTGGTGTTTGCGACTCGGTCGCGCTGTCCCGTCCTTGGCCTGGTGCCGGTTAGTCAGGGGTTTTTTCAGGTAGGCCCGTTAGTTAGATCTGCCTTTTGAGATACCCCCTGGCGATCGCTCACCCCTTGTCACCACATAACACCTGGCTGCATCGGGGTCGGAGCAGGCTTAACCGGCTCCTTCAAACGCGGCGGCTACAGGCGAAGCCTAGCACTACCGCAGGGGTATTCCATCTGCCCGGGGGACTCAACAGAGTCAGTGTAGGGTTTCGCTGTGGCCGTTCTAACCAGCGGTCCCGGCTACGGGCTCACGCCTGATCTCCAACTCCCTGCCTCCTGCATCCTCACGTACTGTCTCTGGATTTCCACGGTGGGTAACCCCCAAGTCCGTAACATTATCACTGGCCATACCGATATATGCATGTGTTCGCAGTAGTCATAGGTATACATGCATATATAAAATTTTGTTTCAAGGTGATTTGGGTGTTTTTGATTGGTTGCGGGACTTATAGATTTGTTCATATTAAGATTTTTTTTTTCTTCCCGCATTTTGCCCCTTACAGGGTTTTGCTTTATTTAGCTTGCCCAGTTGGTCTTATCTGTTTGTTTCATTGCTGTACTTATCATGCAGGCCTTGCAAGCTTCCTTGATGGCCTTAAATACGGCCTTTACAGAATTAAAACCTGAGCGGGTTAAGGGTCTACAGCAGTCATTTCTGCAATTGCAAGATCTGTTAACCCAAATTTTCCTGGATCTGTCTGAGGTTTTTGGGGCTCAACCAGCTCCTAGGGAGACCCTGGCTAAGGGGGTAGTCAGTCAAACTTCAGATCAGGAGATTCAGAAGGGACATAGAAGTTTTTTAAGGCCAAGGCTCACACCCGAAGAGCGGCGACGGCGTAAAAACTTTAACCTATGTCTGTATTGTGGGGAATCAGGCCACTTTCTCCAGTATTGCGAATTGCGCAGACCTGGTGGTGGTACCGGGAAGGATTTTCCTCAATCCAAGTGGTATCAGGAGGTTACATCTATACCTGTCTCCTCTAAGCAGGAGGAACCTGATCACACCCCCCACATACGTAGCGCTCCGACTTACAACTGGGGTCCTAGGACTAGAGCGCCCCATGTTGTGGTACGGAATCAGACGGGAATGTGGAATTCATCCACAAAGATTCCAGACAGAAAGACGTTGGATGCTAGTCTTCCAGTCAGGGAGCTCAACGTTCTTTCAATGTTGGAGTTGCTAAGTCCTGTAGAGGAGTCTCAGGTTTTTCCCTCAAAAGGGGCTTCAAGTGGCATAATCCCAGAGGGGGTCCTTGAAACAGTCGCCCCTAAGAGGGTCTTGGGGAACTTAACCCCACATGGAGTTATGGAGGTCATTGCTCCTGATGAGGCCTTGGGAGGCATAACTCCGAAAAAAGAATCCCTGACATCAGTCTCAGCCGGGATTTCTAGTGACATCTTCCCCGATCTTGGGGTTCTCGGTGTTGCCTCTGAGGTTGTGGATCCAGGAGTCCCGGTCTCCTTAGGCGAGTCCGATGCCGGGGGCTCATCTAGCGGCAAGGGCGCTTGGGGCTCATTGAAAGTTTGTGGTGCTCGAGGTCAGTCGAGCCAATTTGATGCCCAAGGCCCGCCGGGCATGTCTGATGATACTCCTAACACTCCATACTTCGATGGAGATTTGGCCCAGCTCCGACCAATTGCTCAGCAATTCCTCGCTAAAATGGACTTCTCACATAATATGAAGATAACTCCTACTTCTGCTGTTCGTTATCTCTTATCATGCTTTAGAGGAGGAGCTTTGGAGTGGGTTAAACCTCTCATAGAGGCTGACGATCCCATCCTAAGGGATCTTCCGGGTTTCCTAAAAACCGTGCGGAAAGTGTTCAGCCCGAAGGCCGTAGCCCCGAGTGGGGGCCCAAAGGCCGTAGCCCCGAGTGGGGGCCCAAAGGCCGTAGCCCCGAGTGGGGGCCCAAAGGCCGTAGCCCCGAGTGGGGGCCCAAAGGCCGTAGCCCCGAGTGGGGGCCCAAAGGCCGTAGCCCCGAGTGGGGGCCCAAAGGCCGTAGCCCCGAGTGGGGGCCCAAAGGCCTGTTTCGCCCCGAGTGGGGGCCCAAAGGCCTGTTTCGCCCCGGAAGGTGGGCAAGTCTGTTTCGCCCCAGAAGGGGGGCAAGTCTGTTTCGCCCCAGAAGGGGGGCAAGTCTGTTTCGCCCCAGAAGGGGGGCAAGTCTGTTTCGCCCCAGAAGGGGGGCAAGTCTGTTTCGCCCCAGAAGGGGGGCAAGTCTGTTTCGCCCCAGAAGGGGGGCAAGTCTGTTTCGCCCCAGAAGGGGGGCAAGTCTGTTTCGCTCCAGAAGGGGGGCAAGTCAGTCCGGTCCCTGAGGGGGACTCTGCCAGTCCGGTCCCTGAGGGGGACTCTGCCAGTCCGGTCCCTGAGGGCGAATCTGCCAGTCCGGTCCTGGAAGTGGACTCTGTCAGTCCGGGCCCTGAGGGGGGCTCAGTCCATCTAGCCTCAAGTGGTATCATAGAAGCTGTGTCCCCGGAAGGGGTGGCCATATCCTTGTCTGAGGTCCCAAAGACCACAGCCTCAGCGAGGCTCTTGAGGGCCGCAAACCCAGTGAGCATTTCTGTCTTGCCAGCTTCTCGGGAGGCTTCAGAAATCTTAGACCCAAAGGTTGTTGCTCCCATAGAGAATTCCAGTTCTGAGGTCCCAGAGGTGGATGTTCCTACGTCCATCATTTTTGATGGAGATCTTGCCCATTTTATTGCCCTGGTTAAACACTATACTTCCCTTTTTGAATCAGGACCAGCTTCAGGGGTCACTTGGACTAATATTATATACCTCCTCATTTCTGCCTTTAGGGGTAGACCTCAGACATGGGCTTACAAGCTGATCAGGTGTTGTGACCCTTGCCTTCAGGATCTCTCCTCTTTTTGTGATGCTGTTATTAAGAAGTTCAGTCCCAAAAAGAAGGATGGGGTTCCACCAGCTCCTGGAAATGTGGTGCCCAGCATAAGCCAGGGGCTTAAGGTCCTGGCTTCTGGAGACTCACAGTCTCTGTTTGTTCATTCTTCTGCCTCATCGCTTGGTCCGGAATCCAGGAGTTTAGCTATTGGTTTTGTCTCACTGACTCCTGACAAAAAAATTTTGGACACATCTGGTACCTGTAATTCTGGGTCTAGGGAATCCAATAAGAGTTCTGCCTATGGCCAATTAAGACATTCTTCCCTTTCTGAGATTCCATCTGTTAAAAAGACTCTCATGATCTCCTCAGATCGAGACTTCAACTCTGTTTCTGATTTGGTAACCCATAGCTGTGATTTGATAGAAGGTACCATCAGATCTGATAATGTGTGGGGCCTTAAACTGCTGATTCCATCAAAATCTAGGAAAAAGAAAAAGAAGAAGCATTAATCTTTTTCTGCTTTCCTGGATCATCTTATTTGTCTTTTTGGTTGTGCCCTGTGGTCACCCTCTAGGGGGGGCACTGAGACAAGCCGTGGTTTTAGCTTGTGTTCACCTTTCTGTTGCCTTTGCCCCGTTTTCCAGGGTCCAGATGCTCATTATTTTTTGGAGGTCTGGATTTTGGGGTCTGTTGACCCCTCCTCAAGGGGGGGGTACTGTCAGGAGCCAGGTTTTATGGTTCAATCTGTTTTGTTTCTGTTTGGCTTTTGACTCACTGGTGACCTCCAGTGGTAGGTCTGTTGCCATTACAGCCCTGTGTTCTTTGAGCTATTATTCACAGGCTGTGAGGTATTAGCTCGTTAATCAGGAGCAGCCTGGAGATTCACCAGCTGTTTCAATCACCTGAGGCCTTTATAAGCCATGCTCTCCTGGGGATCTCTGCCAGTGATAGCTTGTTGTTTTTCTGTGCTGGTAGCTGCAGATATACTGCTCTCTGGTCCTAGGTCCTGCTCCTGTTCCATTCAGTCTGGATTCTGTCGGAGTCCTTCTCACTTCAGTCTGGGTCCTGTTTACAGTCTTGTCCTGTGTTGTCTGGGTCCAGTCAAGTGTACTATCCTGCTGCAGTCTGGATCAAATATCATTGTCCCCTTGCTGTCCTAGTCCAGGGACCTCCAGCCGTGGTGCAGCCATTGTCCAGCTGCCGTCTCACTGCGGTCACTGTACAGCCGTAGTCCAGCCGTTATCCAGCCGCCCGATTGCTGCGGTCAGTGTCCAGTCTTGGGCCGGTCACGTAAGTGCTCCAGTGGAGCCTGGTTCCTTATTCTTTATTCCTACGGGCAAGTGGCCCTTCCTCCTTAGTTATAATCATTATTATCCTGGTTCTGCTCTCCGTGGTTCGGAGAGGCCCACAACTGTGGGTTTACGTCTGTTTTGGGGTACCGTCACTTTAAGAGTACTATTTTTATGTTGGCGTGTGTTGGTTTGGTGGCACCCTATTGTTGCTTTGTTCTGGTGTTTGCGACTCGGTCGCGCTGTCCCGTCCTTGGCCTGGTGCCGGTTAGTCAGGGGTTTTTTCAGGTAGGCCCGTTAGTTAGATCTGCCTTTTGAGATACCCCCTGGCGATCGCTCACCCCTTGTCACCACATAACACCTGGCTGCATCGGGGTCGGAGCAGGCTTAACCGGCTCCTTCGAACGCGGCGGCTACAGGCGAAGCCTAGCACTACCGCAGGGGTATTCCATCTGCCCGGGGGACTCAACAGAGTCAGTGTAGGGTTTCGCTGTGGCCGTTCTAACCAGCGGTCCCGGCTACGGGCTCACGCCTGATCTCCAACTCCCTGCCTCCTGCATCCTCACGTACTGTCTCTGGATTTCCACGGTGGGTAACCCCCAAGTCCATAACAATTACACCAACATTTTCAAGTTTCATCTTGCCATGAAGAAATCACCAAAGCAAAAGCGTTAGTAAAAGAAAAATGTGAAACTAGAATACTTACGTTCTACACTTGTTTGAGAATTGACTTCAAGCATTTCGTCAGAATTTATTTCAAGAACATTGTCTTGTGTTTTGGCATTTGAGTTTTCCTGGGATTCATGAAATTTCTGTAATCTTTCACAAGCTGGAATTAATTAAAAAACAAGGTTAACGATAATACAATTATTTTAATTTTAAAACTAGAAAAAAAAAAAAAAAAAAAAATATATATATATATATATATATATATATATATATATATATATATATATATACCTTCGGCAATTAAACTGAGTGGTTCTTTATTTATGCTTTCTGGAATATTTCTTCTTTGATTATTTTCCTCTTTTCCTACATTTGTTTCAGACCTTGTACTCTCAAAACCTAAAAAAGTGGCATCCGTGGTTGTACTCTCATCAAATAAACTCGGAGTTGGAAATTTTTCATTGACAGGATATTTACGATTTGGGGTGCTATGCCCCTGAACATCTTCCTTGCGGTGAACAATATTTTCACTACTTTGTAGATTTTTCTTCTTTTTACGTACAATATCTATACTTTTTAAGAAATTTACATATTAGCTAATTAAAAAAAATTGAAAAAGAAATGTTTACAAATAAAAGTATAATGCAATCGCGGTTGATCTTCTCCCGTAGGGTAGTGCTCAACCAACCCTAATCAATGCTTTAACTTCAATTCAATGCAAATGATACTAATAGACATGAAATACATTTATGCACATCTTATGGAAATAAAAATAAGTCAATCTGAATCCATTAAAAATTTATACCTTTAGTTTGATTTAGGTTTCTCTCCCTCTCCATCCGTTTGTTTTTGGCTAATGTATATTCTTTATCGATGTTGGGATTATTTGCAATTCTTCTGGCATCTAGTATTCCGTTAACGCCCTCCACCATAATTGGATTCATTCGACGTTTTATTACCTCTTCCCATGATTGCCACTTTAAAATTACTTCTGGTCCACCACCAGTTTCCAAATCATGTCGACGTTGTGCAGCCATTTTTTTCTTCGTTTGTCGCCGACAATCGCTGTACCTTTTTAGGCAATTCCTCGCATCTCTACGGTTTCCTGCGACAGATGTAACTCTTGCAGCAATTTCTGCCCATATTTTCCTTTTCGCTTTACCAGCTGTAATTGTGGAGCGTGGACCATACAGAACGTCATAGAATCGTTCAACTTCCTCCACCAGAGCAAGATTTTCTGCCTCACTATATCGTACTCCTTTAGGAAGTTTTAGATTTGTTTCCATTTCTCCATCAGTATCTGGTTGGTCGAGATTATCTTCTGGTGGATTTGGAGGTGGAGGCTTTCTTGATTTTTTTCCAACGAGCATCGTTATGTTAGTTGTAGACGATTCGGTGTTGTGAAGTGCATTCTAAGGGCAAAAAAAAGAAATGTAAAAATCTTGCAAAAATATATAATTTTTTTACTCTCGACAGATAATATATATTTACTTTTAAAAATAATTTCTTTTTCTTTGCAGATGAATTTTTCATCCACTGCCGATATTCTGGACTGTTTATCCAATCATCCTCCCAAGGCCCTTATTCTGATCTGTGCGGAAATTCCCGCATTCTTACGGAGCGGTCCGCACGCCACGGCGTTTTGCCGCATGCGGCCATCGTCCGTCGAAACGCCCACGTGTCCTCCGCATTCGGACGGACTCACTCTTTAAGAACAGGGCGTGTTTACGGACGACATACAAAGCATGCGTGTGCGGGAGAAACACTCCGATTCGGCACGGTATTACAGAGTATTACAGAGTATGCTCGGGAATACCGCATCCGAACGGGAGCCAAGCGGTGCTACCGCACGTAAGCGGAGTATTTACGCCAAACAACCCACTATGAAGTATCTTCTGCAATACATCACATGACCCACTTATTCAATTACCTATCCTCATAAAAAACTGCTTATTTGGAATTGGAATCAATTAGATGCCAATATATCCTTACAAGCATGCCTAACACATGCATTGTACACATTAACCCTTACAGCAATGTAAGTGCAATGCTTTGTATTACACCCTGTGTAAAAGATTATAAACAATCTACACATATACTATTTAAAGTGCAAATAAAACCAACAACTGTGAACTTGCATAAAGAATTTAATGAACCACAGAATTAACATAAATAAAAAAATATAAAATTATAAATTAAATAAGCAGGTCTTTCAGGTCCTGCAGGTCTGCTTGAGCGAGCCGCAGATGGTGCTCCAGTCGCCGGAGGGCCCCACGCACCCCCTCATCAGCCGGTGTGGTGTCATCTGTGGGCATGTCAAAGGGGCAACAATTAGTCATGTTATTCTTGCATACATTTCACATACTGCGACATAAATTGCACAAATGCTAGGTGACATGTGTGTATATATATATATATATATCTATGTAGAGCATGGGTCCTCAAACTGCGGCCCTCCAGATGTTGTGAAACTACAAATCCCAGCATGCCTTGCCACAGTTTTGCTATAAGGAAGTGTTAAAACTGTGGCAAGGCATGGCGGGATTTGTAGTTTCACAACATCTGGAGGGCCGCAGTTTGAGGACCCATGATGTAGAGAGATAGAGACACACATAGATAAATAGATATGACACATACATATATACATACATGCTAACTTATTTACTACATACTGTATTTTTTGGCCTATACACTTTACTCTGCAGA
This sequence comes from Crinia signifera, assembly GCF_055691185.1. Lineage (NCBI taxonomy): Eukaryota > Metazoa > Chordata > Amphibia > Anura > Myobatrachidae > Crinia > Crinia signifera. The sequence continues at coordinate 10,300,232 of NC_139223.1, forward strand.
AGACATAACAGTCATATTGTTTCTTCTCAGTCACAACCCACCCATGACTAACCAATGACAAGCAGGTCATGGCCTCCGTCAATAAGAACTTGTCACAATCTGCTCAGTCTAAGTTCAGTGATGGTTCGTGGCATGGGAGTTATGCAAATGTCAGGAATGCACAGTACACATCCTCAAAATCATAATTCTGTCTAAACCAACCTACAATTCTGTGACGGCAAAAAAAAATCTGAACTACAGGGGGTGTTTAGGTCGAGGAGGCTCCTGGGACACTGGCAACTTCTGACTCCATTCCAAGGTAGGCCGGGCCATACTCCATTTATAGCATACATCCTAGAGTTTATAAATAACATTCACCAACAATATAGATTCCACTATTTGATGGGTCATAATCAACGCTTGCAGCAGGTGAATTTAATCCACAAATGATCCACTCATCCCTTTACTCCAGGATCCTGTTTAACTACAACGGTTATGTGGCAGTCAAAATGGAGCTCCAACCCATCCCACAAACCGGTGTAATTCAGAGGTGTCCTGGATGAAAGGGATGCCTTGGACACCCCATCTAACCCGTACCTGTATCTGTAGCTACCCACTTTGGGGTCTATATGAATAGTATGGAAAAAAAATTTTTTATCAACAGTGCTACATAACAAATACCAGTACAACTACTTCATGAATGATGCATTATGTTAACATACCGATCTGCTGATATTCCGGGGCCTGGCACGCCTCCTCCCCATCGTCATCCGACTCCTCCGGGGCAACCGTGGCCTCCTCAGACCCCTCCTCCGCCAGCTCCTCTGCACCAACAACCTCCTCCTCCAACTCCTCCACCTCCTCCTCCTCCTCCTCCTCCTCCTCCTCCTCCACCACCACCACCTCCTCCTCCACCTCCTCCTCCGCCACCAACACCTCCTCCTCCGCAACCAACTCCGCTTCCACATCCTCCTCCACCACCTCCTCACGCACCTCCTCCTCCTCCACCACCATCTCCTCCTCCTCCTCCTCCTCCTCCTCCTCCTCCTCCACCACCATCTCCTCCTCCTCCACTTCCTCCTCCTCCACCATTGCCGGCACCTCCTCCTCCGGGTCTTGGGCCTCCTCCTGTGCCAGGGCTGCCTCCGCCTCTTCCCGGGCCTGTTGTGCTTGGGCTCGTGCTGTGTGTTAGAAAAAAACATCATGGTCAATGTGGGGTCATTGGGGCACATGTATTAATCCATAACAAGACATACATGGCAGGGTGATAATGATGGCAAACGATGCAGGAAAGTAGCTCCTTACTGTTAATGGATTCCAAATAGTGACATTTAAATTAGTATGTGATTGGTAGTAATTTGTTCACACATTACAACCCAGGCATTTATCAATGTGTAACACATATTAGATCTGGCACATTGTATGCATCATAATCCTCAATGCTATGGCATTACATATAAAAGCCACATGACTGCATGTTAACCAGGAAGAAGCACACATAACAGTCTATGGACTTTTAAACCCATGGACACCCACTTATCATGAGACACATTTTATTGTTTCTAGATGCTATGTTGTAAGTGCGAAATTTCATAGCTAAAATACTCACACTCAGCAATTTCGCCCCTGAGTTGCTGAAGCAGCTGGGGCTGGCGCCTGCGGAGGTCCGACCACCGCCTCTCCAGCTGCCCGAGGGACCTCCGCACCCGAGTGCGGGCGTAAATTCGGCGCCCTGCCGCAGCATAGGCCCTCCGCTTATGCCGGTTTGTTATAAAGGGCCCTGCACGGCCCAGCCTTGTCTCCATGACGGAGACAAGAACCCGCAGCTCCGCATGTGTGAAGGGTTCAGCCCTTCGTGTCTCCGCCATGTTGACAATGGCATCTATCAACCAATCAGCTGGTGGCATTGGTTGATCACAGTTATTTGTGTTAATAACTTTATTGTTCATCTTTACATGAACAGCGTCTCTGCGCCAACACAAATGGTGACAAATTCGCTTGCCTTCCAAACAGTAGTGTTGATGTATGGCAATGAACAAATCTGATATATATAATACACAGTGTGTATGCACTTAGCAAATCCAATGACGCCTCGCTCCGCCAAGCAACGCGTGCTATAGCTTAGCAACGCATAGCTGTACTTAGCAGTATTTACTCTATGCATCTATGTGTATGCGTACATTTATGTGTAAAAGACACATACACACACTTGCAGGTATCCTGAGACCACCATTATACAACAGCCCTGCCTGCCTGCCTGCCTGCCTGCCTGCCTGCCTGCTCCTTGAAATGTAGAAACATGTGAATAAATTGTAATATCATATATATAGATATATATATATATATATATATATATATATATATATATATATATATATATATGCAAACAAATCAGACATCAACACATGAAAAAATCCCAAACACATTACAGAATAAATCAATGTACTCACCAGTCATCAGGGATAGTATCAACTACAATAATGAAGATATAACAAACACATAAGATCCCTTGAACAAGGTATAATAATTGCCACCAATATTTAACTTCCCCCAAAACTAAGCACATATGATAAATATCTCCTATTTCTTTGCCATTAGGAGGGCAGGCTGGCTAATTTTCGTGTTGTAACACTGACAACTAACACACTGTACTTATTTGAAGGGGTGATTTGTACAATAATTGGTGTGTTCTGTGAACTCGATAACATGTACCTGAAGTATCTTTGCGCCACAGAGTCCCGCAGCTGGTATCCCCTCCGGCATTCAGGGGCGCGGGATGGGCGCATGGGCGGATCTTGCGGCTCAGATGGTACCTCCCACTCATCAAAGGGTATCTCACGCCGCACAGCAATGTTGTGGAAAAATATACACAGGCCCACGATCCTCGACACCATTTCAGGCGCATATTGTAAGTCACCACCAGTGCGGTGGAGCACTCTAAATCGACCTTTTAAAAGGCCAATTGAGCGCTCCACCACTTGCCTGGTGGCAACATGCGCCCGATTGAATGCCTCCTGTGGGCCCGGTGCTGGGTAGCTGTACGGCGTAAGTAGCCAGGGCGTACATGGGTAACCGGAGTCACCCAGAACCCACGCATCACGGCCTTCCAGCTCTTGGAGTCTTTGCCATATCCCGGTTTGTCGGATGACATGAGAGTCATGGGCACTTCCGGGAAACTTCGAGTTGAAGGCGAGAATCTCCATGGATGGGCCACATACCACCATCACGTTCAGTGAGTGGAACAATTTGCGGTTCCTATATATCTTCTCACTTCGAGATGGAGGCACAAATGGTACATGGGTGCCATCCACAGCCCCTATCACATTAGGGAAGCCAGCAATTTGATGGAAGGCCTGCTGGCTTCTGCGCAGGGTCTCGGTGGCAAATGTCATGGCCATGAAGTGCCCCTTGCGCCTGAACATGGCCGACGTCACACGCCTCAGGATTCGGCAGAAGGCCGGCTGAGATATTCCAGCAAGTACTGCCACTACTTGTTGGAATGATCCTGAGGCGCAGAAATGCAACACCGCCAGCAGCTGTGTGTGAGGCGGAATTGCTGTCGTGATCCCGTGTAGAGGTTCCAAATCACTCTGAATTAGGGTGAGCAGATCCAGAATTACATGTGGGGGTAACCGGTACCTAGTAAGTACCTCATCATCGGGCATAGCAAACAGAGTCACCCGTGTGCGATAGATTCTAGCACGTCCTGGCCTCCTTGGGCGACGAGTGGGGAGAGCCGCAAGTGCCCTTAGCCTCCTCTCCATGTAGCGCATAATAGCTTCTGCAACCTATAAAGAAATGAACATAAATACTGATGCACCTATGCACATAATGGCCATATCAGACTACAAATTGATTTGTAGCCTTCAATACGTACAATAGATGGCCGCCCCGTGTAATCCCGCAGATCCATTTGACTCTCTAATGATGACACAATAATATGAACTCAATACACACCGTCCAAAACACACAGATAAAGGTGTCAGCATTTTTTGCCGACATCATGTACTATGACACATTTCATCTATTGCTGGGACATGTTGTCCTGCAATAGATGAACCCACACAGGTTGAAGACCTGTGAGTGAAATAGTGAACATGTGACATGTTGCAATAATAATACACCACTTTGCTGGCCCAACAATCTGTAGTCAGTGAGGCAATGGTGCATACATTCATACACTTACATTGTTAATGGATATCATATCTACAAGGAGCATGGAAGAGCTTACCTTAGACCCTGACAAGTCCAGATCTGGAGACAAATGATTCTAGCAGGAAGTCACTATTTATAGGGCTCTCACATGTGTGGTCTATAACAGTAGAGATGAGTATTGCATGACTTGTGGGCTGGATTCTCTAAGGGATTGGGCTACTTTTAGCTTGCACTAAAACGCCACAATACCACAGTAGTCATGAATGAAATGTCATGTCATGCTAGCAAATAGCATGTGTATTGTGCAATAGTCACAGGTGTATCAGAAGATTCTATGCAATGTTAGCATTGGTGACCAGTATTTCATGTAGAACTTTCGCCAGGTTTTACACAATGGAATTTCCGCCACCGTATGCGGCGCGAAAAAACAGCGACGTACGCTCACGCACGGAACGCAGCTGCCGCTGATGTCCGCCAAACAGATTACACAAACAGTATATAAAGGTGTATTAGAAGGTGACAATGTTGTTGCTAACATGGCTGGATCCCAACCAGAGGTGGACCCAGTGCTGCAGCAACTATTTGACCAGATGGACTCCAGCACCACCTATGTGCCACTGCACATGCGGGCAGTGGGTAATGAGGAGGCTGCTGCCCCTTCTACAGCAGGGGAACCTGCACCTGACCATTCTACAGCAGGGCAACCTACACCTGGCCCTTCTGCAGCAGGCCAACCTGCAGCTGGCTCATATCCACCATCAGCAGAATTGTTTGGAACACAACAGGGGACTTCACAAGGTAGTACCATGGCCAGCACTTCAAGTGCAGCGACTGGTGCCAGGGGGCGTGGCCAGGGACGTGGCAAGGGGCGAGCCAGTGCAACAGCGGAACCACCCAAAAAAAATAAGGCATATGAAGCACAGGAGCTGGCCATCCTGGTTCCCCGAGCACGTGATTGGATAGAGTGTCCATCCGAGAAGCTGACACACACACGCAGATGGAAGATTTGGGAACAGATAACGGCAGAGATTAATGAAGTAGCGCCACAAGTTCGTGAGACGGACCATGTGAAGAAGAGGCAAGTTGTTTTGTGATACATGTGGCCAGTAATAGCCAAGTAATGATTGAATTGATGCTTAGATGCATTTAGCAAATGGGCCGTGAGGTTGTTACGATACACATACATTATTGCCATGTTATTTCGTTGAGAGTTAGAGTAGGGTGATTGTGAATGTGTATTGTAACGGTTGATATCCTAGTTGCATGTAATATTATATATGGGACATTAATCACATGTTGTAATATGTAGCACAGAGCAATGGCTGCAACAGCTAACATTGGGAGTGACATGTATTAATATGTCAACTTACATTGCAGGTGGCAGGACTTCAAAACCAACCTGAAGAGGAAGCTGACCAAGCGGTGGGACCACAGCCAGACATCTGGGGCCGGCCCCATGCCATCAGGGCTAGAGCTCACCCCCCTGGAGGTGATGGCCGAGAGCTGTATATCAGTTGAGGAGATCAGGGGGGTGAGCACGATGGATAGCGAGGCCCCAGCTGAAGTGTTTGCGTCTTTTCTGGAAGGTAAATATTGGTCATGCCATAAACTTGTGCAAGTAATTATCGTAGAATGTCTCCTAATTGTGTTTATCTTTTCCCACAGACACCCCACCGCTTGGTGACGACTCTGTTCAGGAGGTGGAGGAGTCCGTGCCACCTGGCCCCAGAGGTAGGCCTGTGCAGCAGCAGGCATCGGGCCAAGCCGATTTGGCCGCCTTGGCCGAGGTGCTTGGGGACATCAACCAGCAGGGAGACTTGGCATCAGAACGGGTGCGTAGGACCGAGGAGATCCTGGCGAGCTTGGTCAGCACCCAGCAGTCCATGGCTGCGAGCATGCAGGCCATGGCTGCAAGTGCTCAGGTGCTGGCCGAGCAAGCCACCCGCCAAAATGATCTCCTCCTCCACCATAATGAGCTTATGGTGGAGCTGGTTACCAGCAACAGGGTCCTAATGGCATCCGTTTCTGGTGCATTACCAGCGGCAACACTCCCTGCTGGCAGGAGGGGTAGACCAGCCAACCCCTCCACATCATCTGCTCCACCTGCCCCAGCATCTGGCCGTCCCCGAAGAGCTGCTGCACAGGCCAAGGAGCCTACCAAGGCCAAACGTGGTCGGAAATGAACTTGTGGCTGCATTAATCTCCGCCGTTATGTGTTCCCAAATCTTCCATTGTGCTGTGTGTGTCAGCTTCTTGTGTCCAATCACGTGCTGAGGGGAACCAGCTGAGCCCTTGCTTCATATGTCCTTTGTGGTTCCCCTGTTGCCCTCTTTTGCCTGGCATTACTGTCAGCTGTACTTGAAGTGATGGCCATGGTACTATCTTGTGAAGTCCCCGGTTGTGTTCCAAATGATTCTGCTGATGGTGCATATGAGCCAGCTGCAGGTTGGCCTGCTGCAGAAGGGCCAGGTGTAGGGTGCCCTGCTGTTGAATGGTCAGGTGCAGCTTGCCCTGCTGTAGAAGGGCCAGCAGCCTCCTCATTTCCCACTGGCTGCATGTGCAGTGGCACATAGGAGGTGCTGGAGTCCATCTGTGTGCAATTATATTTGTTTTGTATTATTATTTATTTTGCGGCATTCCTGCCATGTTGTTTATTGTTTGTATGTATTATTTTATGGTCATTGCATCACACTGGCATTGACTGTGACATGAATATAAATAAATGTGTTTACTTTACCCAAAATGTGTGGTTTCATGAGTACATGTCAAATACACATGTGTATTGCTAGTATTAATATTCTGTCATGTCCATTGTTAGCAGTTTGAAAGTGTCTGACAAGTACAGCATATGTGGGTGTTTAGTACGGGTTCCTTGAAGCAGCAATGGTTTCAATTAAAGCACTGACAAGCGTCCTATTAGTGAGTAATGAGTAAAGGAGTCGATTCTATTGGGTTCAGGTGTTAATGGTTGTAGTCATTAGGCGTACGTTCGCCTACCGCATGAACGAGTGGTGTCCGCAAAGCAATAGTACACTTGTGGACACCGCACATTTCTGCCCTTTTTGATCGCGTGCATTCGGAGTGGTTTCCGAATGTACGCCCCCCAACATAAGTGTACTCCCCCGTGTCCGCCCATGTTTCCGCCCCGTTTTGCCCACTTTGAAACTACGCCCATGTGTCATTCCGCATGACGCCCATAATACGCCCCTATTTCCCGACTGATAGCGGTGAACAGTTTTGGACGGGATTTGCCCGAACTGGTACCGAGTCAAGGCGTGGCACATGCGCGTAGCGTTCTCCACGCATGCGCAGACGCCATAAAGACGCGATCCGTAAGTACGCGGTAAAGTCCGCGTCAATCAGAATAAGGGCCTTGGTTCTGAATCAGTAGATGAATGGTATCCGGTAGGTGTCTTTTTTTTCGCATTATCAGAGACCTGTAATAGATATAAGTTTTGATCATTTAAAGTAATAGTTTATTTAAAAAAAATTGATATTAAAAAAAAAAAATATTATGAGCTCACTGTTTTTTCGCCAAATAGATCAGCTTCAGTGTTCGAAAGAGATTCTTCCTCAGAATCTGTTGTTTTCTGAGTAACCTTTGTTTATAAATCCAAATAAGAAAATACATTGAAACTATTACACATATATATATATATATATATATATATATATATAGATAGATAGATAGATAGATAGATAGATAGATAATATATATTATTTATATGAATTATAACATGAGCAACAAAACAGTTATCCAATTTTGGAAGAAGTAGATTGAAACTTTTTAATGACAAAACATAATTACTGGAGTCCAGGCGGACCTGGGCAAGGAACATCTGATATACACAGTGCAACAGGGATACAAAAATGGACTTCAAGGGGATCAATGTGGTTGACTAACAGCATTATATGAGTATTGAAGTTTTCCTAAAGCACATCTTTTAGAGTGGTAATATTGTTTTGCGATGTTTTTTTTCAACCATTGTGAACGATAAGTTTATTATCCATAAAAAATATAAAAATTTATAAAGTTAAAATAAACACGTGTCAATTATTTAGGACAATGCCAATGAACGCCATTTTACAAGGGAACTGGCGGGTACTATCCTGTATCAATTCATCTGTTATAAATCAATATTTCAGTTATATAATTAATTTAATATTGTGTGAGACAATCTATACAACACTATTGACTAGCCATTAATTTACATTTTGCAAGAAAATAAAAATTAGAGGAAATATTTAGCAGTGCATAATTATAATTTTGTCAGCATATGAACTATGCTGACAAAAGTTTTTTTCACTTTAGACTTCTTTTGTAAACGGTCTCTCATCGAGCAGTTTGGAAAAACCTTCTCAATATTCATGTCTTCGGAAGATGAAGATATCTTCACAATTTTCTGAAATAAAAAAAAACATTTGTGATATAGTTCAAATTAGCATAAATTTAACTAATATAAAAAAATAAAAAAATAAACATATTCAAATTTACCTCTTTTAATTTCTTCTTTGTATGTTGGCCTTCAACTGGTAGTGTCACCTCCATGTCCTCACCACTTGTGAACTCAACACAATCTTTGGAAGTTAGCAGTTTGTAATGATTTGACATATTTCAATACCTAGATGAAATAAGATTTGAAAATATATTATAGGTAACAGTTAATTAAACATGTCAATGCATGGAGCATAACATGCAAACCCGCCATCGAATTGCAAACCATCGATGAAAAGTTTGCATGGCACCATCGGCATACAGTCTGGGTGTGGCACATGTGCTTGACCTGGGGAAAGCATATCAGACATAGCAAACCAGACCCCAGGCTAGCTAAACATGACATGCAAACCCGCCATCGAATTGCAAACCATCGATGAAAAGTTTGCATGGCACCATCGGCATACAGTCTGGGTGTGGCACATGTGCTTGACCTGGGGAAAGCATATCAGACATAGCAAACCAGACCCCAGGCTAGCTAAACATGACATGCAAACCCGCCATCGAATTGCAAACCATCGATGAAAAGTTTGCATGGCACCATCGGCATACAGTCTGGGTGTGGCACATGTGCTTGACCTGGGGAAAGCATATCAGACATAGCAAACCAGACCCCAGGCTAGCTAAACATAACATGCAAACCCGCCATCGAATTGCAAACCATCGATGAAAGGTTTGCATGGCACCATCGGCATACAGTCTGGGTGTGGCACATGTGCTTGACCTGGGGAAAGCATATCAGACATAGCAAACCAGACCCCAGGCTAGCTAAACATGACATGCAAACCCATCATCGAATTGCAAACCATCGATGAAAAGTTTGCATGGCACCATCGGCATACAGTCTGGCTGTGGCACATGTGCTTGACCTGGGGAAAGCATATCAGACATAGCAAACCAGACCCCAGGCTAGCTAAACATGACATGCAAACCCATCATCGAATTGCAAACCATCGATGAAAGGTTTGCATGGCACCATCGGCATACAGTCTGGGTGTGGCACATGTGCTTGACCTGGGGAAAGCATATCAGACATAGCAAACCAGACCCCAGGCTAGCTAAACATGACATGCAAACCCATCATCGAATTGCAAACCATCGATGAAAAGTTTGCATGGCACCATCGGCATACAGTCTGGGTGTGGCACATGTGCTTGACCTGGGGAAAGCATATCAGACATAGCAAACCAGACCCCAGGCTAGCAAAACATGACATGCAAACCCGCCATCGAATTGCAAACCATCGATGAAAAGTTTGCATGGCACCATCGGCATACAGTCTGGGTGTGGCACATGTGCTTGACCTGGGGAAAGCATATCAGACATAGCAAACCAGACCCCAGGCTAGCTAAACATGACATGCAAACCCGCCATCGAATTGCAAACCATCGATGAAAAGTTTGCATGGCACCATCGGCATACAGTCTGGGTGTGGCACATGTGCTTGACCTGGGGAAAGCATATCAGACATAGCAAACCAGACCCCAGGCTAGCTAAACATGACATGCAAACCCATCATCGAATTGCAAACCATCGATGAAAAGTTTGCATGGCACCATCGGCATACAGTCTGGGTGTGGCACATGTGCTTGACCTGGGGAAAGCATATCAGACATAGCAAACCAGACCCCAGGCTAGCAAAACATGACATGCAAACCCGCCATCGAATTGCAAACCATCGATGAAAAGTTTGCATGGCACCATCGGCATACAGTCTGGGTGTGGCACATGTGCTTGACCTGGGGAAAGCATATCAGACATAGCAAACCAGACCCCAGGCTAGCTAAACATGACATGCAAACCCATCATCGAATTGCAAACCATCGATGAAAGGTTTGCATGGCACCATCGGCATACAGTCTGGGTGTGGCACATGTGCTTGACCTGGGGAAAGCATATCAGACATAGCAAACCAGACCCCAGGCTAGCAAAACATGACATGCAAACCCACCATCGAATTGCAAACCATCGATGAAAAGTTTGCATGGCACCATCGGCATACAGTCTGGGTGTGGCACATGTGCTTGACCTGGGGAAAGCATATCAGACATAGCAAACCAGACCCCAGGCTAGCTAAACATGACATGCAAACCCACCATCGAATTGCAAACCATCGATGAAAGGTTTGCATGGCACCATCGGCATACAGTCTGGGTGTGGCACATGTGCTTGACCTGGGGAAAGCATATCAGACATAGCAAACCAGACCCCAGGCTAGCAAAACATGACATGCAAACCCGCCATCGAATTGCAAACCATCGATGAAAAGTTTGCATGGCACCATCGGCATACAGTCTGGGTGTGGCACATGTGCTTGACCTGGGGAAAGCATATCAGACATAGCAAACCAGACCCCAGGCTAGCTAAACATGACATGCAAACCCGCCATCGAATTGCAAACCATCGATGAAAAGTTTGCATGGCACCATCGGCATACAGTCTGGGTGTGGCACATGTGCTTGACCTGGGGAAAGCATATCAGACATAGCAAACCAGACCCCAGGCTAGCTAAACATGACATGCAAACCCACCATCGAATTGCAAACCATCGATGAAAAGTTTGCATGGCACCATCGGCATACAGTCTGGGTGTGGCACATGTGCTTGACCTGGGGAAAGCATATCAGACATAGCAAACCAGACCCCAGGCTAGCAAAACATGACATGCAAACCCGCCATCGAATTGCAAACCATCGATGAAAAGTTTGCATGGCACCATCGGCATACAGTCTGGGTGTGGCACATGTGCTTGACCTGGGGAAAGCATATCAGACATAGCAAACCAGACCCCAGGCTAGCTAAACATGACATGCAAACCCATCATCGAATTGCAAACCATCGATGAAAGGTTTGCATGGCACCATCGGCATACAGTCTGGGTGTGGCACATGTGCTTGACCTGGGGAAAGCATATCAGACATAGCAAACCAGACCCCAGGCTAGCAAAACATGACATGCAAACCCACCATCGAATTGCAAACCATCGATGAAAAGTTTGCATGGCACCATCGGCATACAGTCTGGGTGTGGCACATGTGCTTGACCTGGGGAAAGCATATCAGACATAGCAAACCAGACCCCAGGCTAGCTAAACATGACATGCAAACCCACCATCGAATTGCAAACCATCGATGAAAGGTTTGCATGGCACCATCGGCATACAGTCTGGGTGTGGCACATGTGCTTGACCTGGGGAAAGCATATCAGACATAGCAAACCAGACCCCAGGCTAGCAAAACATGACATGAAAACCCGCCATCGAATTGCAAACCATCGATGAAAAGTTTGCATGGCACCATCGGCATACAGTCTGGGTGTGGCACATGTGCTTGACCTGGGGAAAGCATATCAGACATAGCAAACCAGACCCCAGGCTAGCAAAACATGACATGCAAACCCGCCATCGAATTGCAAACCATCGATGAAAGGTTTGCAAGCACATGGACTTACAGACATATTGTAACCCAGCCCACACCACGCTGACATGTAAACCTAATATCAGATATAAAACGTTGCCTAAAGCCACATGAACTGATAAAAAAAAAACAGTCTTAACAGAATAGCATGACCACTCCAGAAAAGATAACTTAAACATCTACCCAGAGAAAACAAATCACTACCAGCGATATGAATATAACAAACCATCAACAGAATATCGGAATAATTACTGTTGACTACAAAACCATAAGAACTAACTGAAAGATATTATTCCCAAAATAACCAGAAAATACACCATATCCAAAAATGCTTTAACAATAGAAATGATTGGAAAAAAAAAAAAAACACTCTTGAGAGAAATACTTTAGTACAAAGCACAAGTATCAGGGGCACAAATTGCAGACAATTTAACATCTCAAATACAATTTCACTGCAGAAATAAAAGTCCGCAGGTTGCGCAGCTGAAAAGCATATACTTACAAATACGCAGATCGGAGGCCATGGAAGCACGTGCGCAGCAAATATCCAGGTGTCTTCATGAACCGAAAAGCGGAAAACGCACGGGATCACCAGTACCATGCACTTATATAGGGTTCGGCGAGGCGGGAAGGCGAGATCATGGGACCATCAACTCGATACTTTTCGATGACGTCGACAGGTGGGGTTTCACGTGATTGAGACTTTGAATACGCGAGCACTCATTTTGTCGTGCTATCAAACTACAGGCGAGCAAAACGAGAAATCAAATGTGCTCGACAATTCGAACTTTTTTATGAGATTAAATACCCCCCTTAGTCTCCACTCCAGGTGTCCCACTCTGGCCGGAGGCCATTATTCCGCATGTGCAGTGGAGTCTGAGTTCTCAGACTAAAAATGGCCTTGTCAGCAGCAGTGCAAAAATCACCAGAGAAAATGGCCGCCACACCATTTTTTTCCGGATATCCGTGCATGCGCAGTAGTGTGTGAGCGCTGTAGTGCTCAGACCCTACTCCACGCAGCGCTGCGGACGGCAGAGAGGAGGAGGTTGCACACAGGCCTCCTCCACTCTGAAAATGCCCCGGCTTCCTTTGCCATTATTTTTGTTCTACTATTACCTTTTGTGTTGTCACTGTCTTCTAATCTTATTTGCAGTAACTGGACCCACAATAGACAACACGTAAATGGTTAAACATATTTCATAAGTTTCCGTTCAGGACCTGAATTCCTCACAGACAAGATTGAAACTTTGTTTACAACAACCACTAAGATCTCATTCCAGTTGCTAAGCAACTAATAAACACAGGGATACAACAGACTTTTCGGTACTTGTGGATAATCACGGCTCCCACGATGTGCATCGCATAGCAAAAGATTGCATCGCATGCGATCATATGCGTTTTTTAACAGAAAAGCATCCAAATGCATTGAAATTAGTATCAAACATGTTCAATGGCCCCCAAATGTCATTTTTGAGGCTGTACCACCCCCACTATCAACGCAAACATACGACCTTTTCATACCCCCACTATCCACGTCGGCGTGAAGTTGAGAATATAAAGTGTGGAGAGCGCAGCGAGCCAACGAGCCCGAAGCGTGGCGAGCCACCGAGCCCGAAGCGCGGCGAGCGCAGCGAGCCACCGAGCCCAAAGCGCGGCGAGCGCAGCGAGCCCAAAGCGCGGCGAGCGCAGCGAGCCCCGCGAGGGGACACGGATAACTTCACAGGTATACGCGTCCCCTCGCGGGCTTCACAGGTGTCCGGATCCCCTCGCAGGGCTCGCTGCGCTCACCACGCTTCGGGCTCGGTGGCTCGCCGCGCTCGCCACACTTTCTATTCTCAACTCCACGCCGACGTGGATAGTGGGGGTATGAAAAGGTTGTAGGACGCGTACCGCTGCCCCTCGCGGGCTCGCTGCGCTCGCCACGCTTCGGGTTCTCGTTGCTAGTGGGGGAGGTACAGCCTCAAAAATGACATTTGGGGGCCATTGAACATGTTTGATACTAATTTCAATGCATTTGGATGCTTTTCTGTTAAAAAATCGCTTCCAATCGCATGCCATCGCATGCCACTATATATGGCATGCGATGGCATGCGATGGGAGCCGTGATACTCCACAAGTACCGACTTTTCTTTTAAATGTAATACAGGCTGTGTATCCCTTACCCACAATGCTCGGGACCAGAAGTATTTTGCATAACGGATTATTCTGTATTTCGTAATATTTTTATATTTCAATGAGGTATCTTGAGGACTGGACAATATAGCCTTAATAAAAGACTGATTTTACTTCAAGTTGTGTCACTTTCCATTAATACTACTTCTATACAAAGTTAATTGACACACAGTACAGTATACCACGGGTGTCAAACACAAGGCCCGCGAGCCAAATCCGGCCCGCCAGACCTCGTCATGTGGCCCGCGCAGCCGCCGCCACCCACCCCCGCCTGGCGCAGATTACATTACTGCGGGAAGCCATCACAGTGTGAGTGTCACATCACATTCAGTGACACTCACATGACGACTCGAGACTGAGAGACATACCTAACAACGTGAGGAAGCCGGGTGATGCGGTCACTCCGCGGCGGCGCTCGCTGGGAGGAGGAGGAGGGAGGCAGGACAGTGGACACAGACTTGTTAGTGTCACTGTGTGACGTGCCTGACTCCTCCCCGGCTCCTCCTGCGGGCAGCGGCTACGGCGCTGCCATGTGTGACACACGCCCGCCTGACAGCAGTGCCAGTGACACCGTGACGTGCATGCTGCTGCGGCTGCCTGTCGGACTTGGATGCGGCCCAGGGGTGAGCTGCCTCCTGCCTGTGGTGCCACGCTGCGCAGCAGTGGCATCAGTTGGTTCAGTATATTTACTGTAAGTTCGGCAGTGGGGTGGGCACAGTTGTGTTGTCTCTTGTTGTCCAGACCACTCTGTCCATTCCAGAGTCCGTGGCCGGGCAGGCAGAGAGAGAGACCAGCAGCACACAGCCGCAGCCTGAGCCCACAAATCTGCAGTGCGGCTGCCTGTGTCCAGGGTCATTATCTGTCCCACTGTCACCACCAGTCCAGAACTCTAGCGAGAGTCCTGCGAACCCAGAGGCCCAGGTCACCTGCTGGGCGATCTGACTTCACGTCACTGTGCCCTGTCCCAGGCCCCCAGCCAATCTCCCTGCTAGTTATTACTTACATTATTACAAAAAACAGTAATAATTGAATGCAGTGACAATAATTTATGATAATAAAGAGTGGACACATAGTCCTTCAGATACAACCGGCAATTTGAGGGTGACCAAACTGCTGATGTGGCCCCCGATGAAATTGAGTTTGACACCCCTGCAGTATACAGTATATACCAAGTACACCATAGGCGTCTTAAGAGACCCAAATATAATACAAACGGTATACACCACAGTGTGCACAAAAGCTGCTGGGATGGTTCTATCTCACGGGTATTTCTTCTTTTACCCAAAAAAGACCATAATGTGTGAAGAGAGTAGGGATAGATCCTCAACCAGCGCTAATATAATAAATGTAAACACTTCCCTTATCGGGGTTTTTTCCTGAGTAGTTTTTCACCCTTGATAGTCACAGGGACGTCTCCACATCAGATGAAAATATATGTGGAAATACAAGTATGGAAAAATATCATCGCATAAAACTGTATTTAATTATCACAATCGTTTAAAACATGGGGATACAATATTTCAAAAAAAGAGGGGGGTTTTTTACAGCATCTGGATTAAGCATACAAAGTGCACTGGGTCACAGACTTAGGCCTGGAAAGGTAATTACCAGATGGATAGGAACTGTTTAGCGAAAAAAACAGTTCAAATAGACATATGATAGATCACATACGGATCCCGGGTCACGCAGGTGCTCTCACAGTCAGTGGTAATGTCCTCTCCTGGGCGTCTGTCCGGCCCTGTGTCCACCAACGCGTTTCAGATCCCACTGGATCCTTTGTCAAGGTGTATGCTTACTAAGGTATCAGCGTCTCTATTTATGCCACAAACAGCCTATGATAAACGTCCGTTTTCCCGCTCTTTCGCGGGTGTAATTGAAGCTAACTTCCGGGTGTAAGTCCTGTAGATAGACGCTCGCGTCACTTCCGGGTACAGCAACCCGGAGTGACGTTCGCGTCACTTCCGGTTTCGTCCAGAACCCAAAAGAATATAGTACACGCTGCGGGGAGCTGGATAAGCGCAGCGCGCACTTCCGGTTCCTGTCTCTGGTCCTGTTGGGTGTAGATGAAGCCAGGCAAAAGGTGTATGTAGCGTCCATGCTACTTCCGTTTTCAAGTCCAAGCCTGATGCGCTCACGTGATCAGCGCATTTAAGGGCAACAGATTTTGTCCACACATCAGTCCTTTTAAAATCCATATAAAACCAACAGGAATCCAGCATCTCTATAAATAAGTATATATAAAAATGAGAAAAATCACAATAAAAGCACGAGTATCAAAAATAGCAGCAAATATGGGTATATGTAATGTAAACAAGCAGAAGGTTAAAACATCATAAAATCTTTATAAAAACCATTTTAGCTCAAAATCTGCATTAATACCATTTGGTTTGAGCGTATTAAAATTATAGATCATTTGCATTTCTGTTTTTGCAAGTTGCATACTTAGATCTCTTCTTCTGCTATTTCCCTCCACATATTTAATACCCATGAATAATTTGATATGTTTACGGAGCACGCGTGAGTGGTTTTAAAATGCTGTGAAAGGGAGTGTGTTTCCACACCCTTTTCGATGTTACGTATGTGTTCACTCATGCGTACTTTTAGTGGACGTGATGTTCTGCCTATATAATACTTATCACATGAACATCCGATCAAATAGATGACGTTTTTAACATTGCAAGTTATAAATTCTTCTATTTTTTGTTCTTTGCCGTTAATGGTCACTTTTTCTACCTTTTTCTCGCCCTTGATGTTGATGCACGCTTTGCATGACCCGCATCTGTGGAAACATCTTGTACGGATTCCTCTCCTTAAGGTGTTATTAGGGTGCATGCTCCGGGTCAGCTTATTTGCTAAATTAGGTGCTTTTCTATAGATAAATGAAGGATTTGTTGGTATTTCGTTTCCAATCAAGGGGTCCTTCTTTAGAAGGTGCCAGTGTTTCTTTATTGAGCATTCAATTTTCTTATGCTGACTGTTATAGTCTGTAATGAAAGCCCATTTCTTGTCATCCTTCTTCTCTATTATAGGATTGACAGTTTTGTTTTTTAATAGATTAGATCTTTCTATAGTATCTACTTTCTCCATTTCTTTTCTCACGATATCCTTTGTATATCCACTCTCCACAAATTTCTCGGCCATGATCTTCACTTGTTCTTTGTAAATTGATTCATCTGTACAGTTGCATTTCAGGCGTTTAAATTGCCCTTGAGGGATGCAATTGAGCCAATTTTTGTGATGGCAACTGTCTAAGTGGATATAACTTTGTGAGTCTGTGGGTTTGTTAAAAGTTTTTGTTTTTAAAACACCTCCTTCTTCATAAATAGTTATGTCTAAAAAATCCACAGACGTATTGCTTATGCTAAAACTGAATTCAATATTAAAAGGATTATCGTTAAGAAAAATACAAAAATCAACTAAAAGGGCACGGCTTCCTTTCCATAAGAACAAAACGTCATCTATGTAGCGGGCCCAGGACACCAGGTTCGCTCCGAATGGGGTATCCGACCATATGTAGTCGGACTCCCATTGTCCCATAAATAAATTTGCGTAGCTGGGAGCGAACCTGGTGCCCATTGCAGTCCCGACCCGCTGTAGATAAAAGTCTCCTTTAAACATAAAATAATTATTATTGAGAATAAAATGGACTCCTTTGATTAAAAATTCCTGAAGAGTAGAGTCTAAAGTGCTGTTCTTAAGTGCATTAGTGATGGCTTCAGTCCCATGTTGATGGTTAATAACAGTATATAATGATTTGACGTCCGCCGTCACTAAAAAATACCCCTCTTCCCAATCATAATGGGGAATCTTTTGAAGTAAGTCTTTTGTGTCCTTTAAATGCGATTTATTTAAAAGGACCAGGGGCTGTAAAAAGAAATCTATAAACTCTGATAAGTTTGATGTGATTGACTCTATTCCGGATACAATCGGACGCCCCGGTGGTGCCAGGGGGTCCTTATGTATTTTAGGTAATACATAAAATACTGGAGTCATGGGTTCCGCTATCCATAAAAAACTTGCTTCTTTCTCTGTTAAAGTACCATTTTTTTGGAAGATATCTAAGAGAATCTTTAAGTTTTCCATTATCTTTTTAGTGGGGTCTGATCTTAATTTCTGATACGTCTCGGTATGCCCTAGCTGCCTGTGTACTTCTATTTCATATTTTTCTGTGTCCATCAAAAACCACCCCCCCACCCCCCCTTGTCGGCGGGTTTGATGGTGATGGTATTATTCTCTTTTAGAGTTTTTAGACTCTCTCTCTCCTTCCGTGTTAGATTATATTTAGTTCCTGTGGAGAGTGGATATACAAAGGATATCGTGAGAAAAGAAATGGAGAAAGTAGATACTATAGAAAGATCTAATCTATTAAAAAACAAAACTGTCAATCCTATAATAGAGAAGAAGGATGACAAGAAATGGGCTTTCATTACAGACTATAACAGTCAGCATAAGAAAATTGAATGCTCAATAAAGAAACACTGGCACCTTCTAAAGAAGGACCCCTTGATTGGAAACGAAATACCAACAAATCCTTCATTTATCTATAGAAAAGCACCTAATTTAGCAAATAAGCTGACCCGGAGCATGCACCCTAATAACACCTTAAGGAGAGGAATCCGTACAAGAGGTTTCCACAGATGCGGGTCATGCAAAGCGTGCATCAACATCAAGGGCGAGAAAAAGGTAGAAAAAGTGACTATTAACGGCAAAGAACAAAAAATAGAAGAATTTATAACTTGCAATGTTAAAAACGTCATCTATTTGATCGGATGTTCATGTGATAAGTATTATATAGGCAGAACATCACGTCCACTAAAAGTACGCATGAGTGAACACATACGTAACATCGAAAAGGGTGTGGAAACACACTCCCTTTCACAGCATTTTAAAACCACTCACGCGTGCTTCGTTAAACATATCAAATTATTCATGGGTATTAAATATGTGGAGGGAAATAGCAGAAGAAATCTAAGTACGCAACTTGCAAAAACAGAAATGCAAATGATCTATAATTTGAATACGCTCAAACCAAATGGTATTAACCCCTTCCTGACAGAGCCAGTTTTTGCGTTCCTGACAGAGCCATTTTTTTCAAATCTGACATGTTTCACTTAAGTGGGGATAACTTTTTTTTGCTTTTACTTATCCCAGTGATTTTGAGATTGTTTTCTCGTGACACATTGTACTTCAAGTTAGTGGTAAATTTGGGTCGATACAGTCTGTGTTTTTTTGTGAAAAATACCAAAATGTCGTGAAAAAATGGAAAATTTTGCAATTTGCAAAATGTCACATTTTCTGCTTGTGAGACAAATAAACATACCACTCAAAATAGTTAATAACTAACAAAGACCATATGTCTACTTTATGTTGCAATCATTATTTCAACCTCCTTTTCATTTTTTTGGACACTAGGAGGCTTCAAATATGAATAGCAAATTCTCAAATTTTCAAGAAAATTTCAAACACTGATTTTTTTAGGGACCAGTTCAGTTCTGATGTGACTTTGAGGGACTTGTATGTGAGACACCCCCATAAATGATGCCATTTCAAAAACTGCACCCCTCACAGTATTCAAAACAGCATTTTGGAAGTTTGTTAACCCTTTAGGTGTTTCACAGGAATTAAAACAAAGTGTAGGTGAAATTTCAAAATTTCTTTTTTTTTGCAGAGTTTCAATTTTAATACGTTTTTCTAACGAACACAGTAGATTTTACTAGAGAAATGTGACTAAAAATTGATTCCCCCAATTCTTTTGTTTTCATAAATATCCTATATGTGGCCCTAGTGTGCACGTTGACCAAACCACAGGCTTCATAATAGAAGGAGCACCTACTTGATTTTGGAGCCTCCTTTTTATGAGATTTTTTTTTAGGCACCATGTAGGTTTCTAGGCACCATAAGTGCTAAAAGTTAGGAACCTCCCCCACAAGTCACCCCATTTTGCAAACTACACCCTTCAGGGAATTCATTTAGGGGTATAGTGTACATTTCAAACCCCCAGGGGTTTCACCAATTTTGATACAACTGGGCTGTGAAAATGAAAAAATTTAATTTTTCATTTTCACAGCTCAGTTGTATCAAAATTGGTGAAACCCCTGGGGGTTTGAAATGTACACTATACACCCTGATGAATTCCCTGAAGGGTGTAGTTTGCAAAATGGGGTCACTTGTGGGGGGGTTCCACTGTATGGGTGCTTCAGGGGTCATTCAACCAGAATCTGTGCTGCAAAATCCAAAAATCACTCCTTCCCTTCTGAGTCCTGCCATGCACCCAACTGGTATTTTTTGGTCACATGTGTGGCATTGCCATACTCGGGAGAAATTGGGGCACAGATTTTGGGGTGCTTTGTCTCCTTCATTCCTTGTGAAAATGAAAAATTTTGAGCCAGATCTGCATTTTTGTGTAAAAAAATGTAATTTTTTACACAAAAATGCAGTTCTGGCTCAAAATTTTTCATTTTCGCAAGGAATGAAGGAGACAAAGCACCCCAAAATCTGTGCCCCAATTTCTCCCCAGTACGGCAATGCCTCATATGTGACCCAAAAATACCATTTGGGTGCATGGCAGGACTCAGAAGGGAAGGAGTGATTTTTGGTGGTGGAATGAATGGTGGGTGCTATGTCGCATTAGCAAGACCCCCGAAGCACCAATACAGTGGAACCCCCCCACATGTGACCCCATTTTGGTCACCAGCTTTGGGAGGGGGGCTGGCGCTGCGGCTGGTGGGGGGTTGGGAGGGGTGCTGGCGCTGCGGCAGCCGGGTGGGTGGGAGGGAGGGGGGCTGCCGGGTGGGGGGGGGGGCTGGCGATCGGTGGTGATCGGTGCTGTACTTAACAGCACCGGTCACCACCGATCACTGTGTTACCGAGCGGCTTAGCCGCCGGTAACACAGAAAACGCTGCAATTGGCTGTTCACATTTGAACAGCCAATCGCAGCGATCGCCGCGAGGGGGGATGTCTGCTGTCAGGGACAGCAGACATCTCCAAACTGTCACCGCGTCTATAGACGCGGTGACAGTTTATAAAACCATGACGTATATATACGTCTTCGGTCGGGAAGTACCTCCCGACCATGACGTATATATACGTCATATGTCGGGAATATCTGTCTGGAAGCATATATATATATATATATATATATATATATATATATATATATATATATATATACATACATACATATACATATATATATATATATATATATATACATATATATACACATATATATGTACACATATATATATACACATATATATATGTGTATATATATATATATATACATATATATGTGTGTATATATATATATACATATATACACATACATATATGTGTATATATATATATATACACACATATATATATATATATATATATATATATAGACCAATCCAATAAGCCGGCACCCTCCAAAGTTGTAACCAGCTGCCGTGGTGCACTTGCTGAATAAATAAATGTACAGACCAATCCAGATCAGCGGCACCCAGCGGACTTCTCACAGGTAAATGACACAGGACACCAGAACTGCAAGCTTTCGGGTTTATTCACCCTTCATCAGGCGGCATACAAATACGAGTACAAACAAACAATCAAACGTGCTCACCTTAAATACGCTACAAGTGCAGTGTTAAACCAAGGGGCTGGACCGGCGTCCACGCGCCGCACGTCAGAGGACTTCCGGGGTAAACCGTCAGTCACATCCGAGTTACAGCGCGGACAGCGGTTACCATAGCAACCCGATACATTCTCTAAAAAACAGTGTAGCTAAACATCTACTTATCACCACACCATCAAAAAATGATTAAAAACAATGACATATGGAACATCAGACATCTAGCATGGCAACAGTGCAAATATCGCATAACTTTAAACCTATCTTAATAGTTACGACTGTTATACAGATATACTTTCTTAAAGCAACAGTACTAAATAACATAGATAGATAAACATTCTACAAAAGAGGTTTAGAAAAATACATTTAGATTTAACTGGTCGTTAAGACCCCTGGGCTTCACTGTATCTAACATGAAAATCCATTTTGACTCCAGACGAAGAAGTTGTTTATGTCTGTCACCTCGCCTTTTACTAAGGGGAACATGGTCAATAATTATATGCCTAAAATTGGCCATGTTATGCCTGGCTTCAAAGAAGTGCCTCGCTAGTGGCTGGTCAGATGGTTTCCCTTTAAGTGCATGGCGAATTGACGTACGGTGTAGGGCCATCCGTTCTTTGAAGGCCCTCACCGTCTTGCCAATGTAGCACAAGCCACACGGGCATTTGACCATATAGATCACAAAAGAACTATCACACCCAAGAGGGTATCGAATAGAGAATTTCTTCCCAGTATGAGGGTGGAAGAACCACCTTGAGGCAATCATATGTCCACATGTGGTACAGCCCGTGCATTTATGACAACCAGGACTGCGAACCTGTACCAAAGGATCGAATTGGGTCATGGGGGTAACATCTGTGCGAACTAACCAGTCACGCAGATTTTTCCCTCTCCTGTAGCTAGACATAATTTTAGTGTTCTTAAGTTTGGGCAGATCTTTATCACTAGTGACTATCGGCCAAAGCTGTTTAGTATGTTTCCGTACTAGTCCACTAGCCACATTAAATTCTTGTACCCAATGGATGGTATTGTCGGTGGTTTTTTTTGCTGATCTTAGAAGTGTCTGTTTACGGTCAATTAGAGCCAATTTATTCTTAGCAGCTTCTAATGTAATGATGGAATAACCTCTTGCCAAAAATTTATTGGACATGTCAGACAAAACTATCTCTAGAGTCTCAGGATTACTCACGATTCTTTTAGCTCGAAGGAACTGTGAAAAAGGCAAACTATTGAGAGTGCTGACTGGGTGAAAGCTTTCTGCCCGCAACAACGTGTTGCGGTCAGTTGGCTTCACATACAGAGTGGTTTCAATTTTGTTGTCAGTAATCATAATCAGCACATCAAGAAAGGCGATCTCTTCTAAACTTTTACTGAAAGTAAATTTGATGGGGCAGTCCCAAAGATTAACTTCAGCTATGCGTGTACACAGATCTAGGGGGTCCCCCTTCCATATAATCAATATGTCATCTATGTACCGTTTATAGCATAGAATCCTGTCTCTTAATTCTCTGCAAAAAAATATATCATTTTCAAGCTGGAACATATAAGTGTTGGCATAGGCCGGTGCCACGGGAGATCCCATGGCACAGCCACTCACTTGCCTGTAGTAGGCATTATTGTAATAAAAATAATTTTGCTTCAGGATGATGCTGAGCAAAGCAGAGAACAATGAGACAGAAGGGCCTTTGTATAAAGGGTTATCACGTAATAAATTTTCCACAGCATGTATCCCACCAGCATGCGGGATGCTCGTGTACAAGCTAACAATATCCAATGTGAATAACCAAGTATTGTTAGGGACATGGCCGAATTCATCAAGCAAAATCAACAATTCAGTAGTATCTTTCAAGTAGGTGGGCCGATCCTGCACACACGGTTGAAGGTAATAATCCAGAAATTCTGCAATGTTAGTAAACAGAGAACCCCGGGCTGAGATGATAGGTCGCCCGGGTGGAGATAACAAGTTCTTATGAATCTTCGGAAGTGTGTACAGGATCGGCACCACCGGAGAATCGGTGATCAAAAAGTCACACAAGTCTTTTGAAATCAAGCCCTTAGACACAGAATCAATGAGTAAAGAATCCAAGAAATTTTTATATTCATCAGTGGGATCACCCAACAATTTGTGATAGACTGAATGGTCAGACAACTGTCTATCAATTTCGGAGCAGTACTGTTTCACACTTTGGACCACCACCCCTCCCCCCTTATCCGCTGGTCGGATAATTATATCCTTATGAGTGCTCAGGTTTTTTAACGCCTGCCACTCATGTTTGGGTAAATTATTGCGATAAGTAGATTGTATAGTCTGTGCATTGGCTACCTGTACATCCAATGCCCTAATAAAACCAAGGATAGCAGGGTTATGGGTGACTGGCTCAAAGTGTGATTTCTTATGAAAACGTCTCTGCTCAACAGAGCGTTCCACATTCAAAGAATCCTGTGCAGAAAAAAATTCTCTTAGTTTAAGCTGACGGTTTAAATATTGAACATCACATTTCCACTTTAAATGATTGAAGGAGTTAGTAGGGACATAACTAAGTCCTTTACTAAGAACTGTAATTTCGTCCCCAGTCAATATACGATCTGACAAATTGTAGACTAGACTTAGGTCCTCCGCCCCCTCCCTCTGGCAGCTTTTGGCTTTGTGGCGGGATCGCCCGCCCCTTCTGATGCGTTTTTGGCGCGGCCTGTACCCCTCCTGGTAGTAACCCCTAAAGGGGGTTTCCTTGACTTAGATTGATCTGAAAATTCTTCAGAAGAGGACTGTGCATCATTAAATGTAGAATGAGGTTTTTGCGATCTTTTATTGTAAGGCCGGTACTGCTGTCCTCTAGCTGACCTATCATTGCTACCTGCCAACCATCTATACACCTGGTGATCTTGGTAATCTCGATTGACAGTCTCAAATTTCTTTTTCTTGAATGCTATAAGTTCTTTTTTATAATTAGAGATCTGTCCATTCAATTTATCGATCCAATTGGATGATACATCCTTTACCAGGGTATCAAGGTGGCTGGTCTCAAACGCCTTGATTTTTTGACGTGTAACCTCCAATTCTCGACCCACTTCTTCAATCACCAAAGTAATCAGGTCAAGAGAGCACTTATTACAGACTGCAATCCATCTACGACAAAAATCTTTGTTAAATCTGCCAATCGTCGGGGAATTTTTAACTCTAAATCCCCTCGGTATTTTTTTATCACGTACATACTCAGAAAGAGTGACGCCGTGAAGGAGATAGTCAGTCTCTTTCTTTTTCATTCGCAATAAACTGTTATACAATTCATCAGCAGACGATGTTCCCGCAGCATCCACAAATCTCTCTTTAAACAGAACTGCCTCCGTCTCACTTTCTGAGAGACTCAGTAATTCACCAGTGGGTATGTCTACCCAATTAAAGCCAGTAGCTTCTTCCATAATTTGATAAGAAAAAGTCACCACACTGTCAGGGTCACAACACACTGAAATGCAAAGTCTCTGCTGTGAAATAACACCATTCACGGGTAGCTTAACCCACAGCCAATCCAAATGCTTGTAATCTGAGTGTCAATCCATATAGGTTCTGCACCAAACCATGCTGCTGTGCAATGAAGTGCCACAGTATGAACTATTCCAACGTGGAACAGACAAGATGTTATCCAAACTGGGCTATCGCATATGTACTGTTTTTGTAGCCAGGTATTCAGGTATCACAATAAGTGAAGTGGAGGTGCAAACATGGCTAGAACGTAGATCCCACAGGGGGCCAACGCTCACATATAGACCAATCCAATAAGCCGGCACCCTCCAAAGTTGTAACCAGCTGGTGGGATCTACGTTCTAGCCATGTTTGCACCTCCACTTCACTTATTGTGATACCTGAATACCTGGCTACAAAAACAGTACATATGCGATAGCCCAGTTTGGATAACATCTTGTCTGTTCCACGTTGGAATAGTTCATACTGTGGCACTTCATTGCACAGCAGCATGGTTTGGTGCAGAACCTATATGGATTGACACTCAGATTACAAGCATTTGGATTGGCTGTGGGTTAAGCTACCCGTGAATGGTGTTATTTCACAGCAGAGACTTTGCATTTCAGTGTGTTGTGACCCTGACAGTGTGGTGACTTTTTCTTATCAAATTATGGAAGAAGCTACTGGCTTTAATTGGGTAGACATACCCACTGGTGAATTACTGAGTCTCTCAGAAAGTGAGACGGAGGCAGTTCTGTTTAAAGAGAGATTTGTGGATGCTGCGGGAACATCGTCTGCTGATGAATTGTATAACAGTTTATTGCGAATGAAAAAGAAAGAGACTGACTATCTCCTTCACGGCGTCACTCTTTCTGAGTATGTACGTGATAAAAAAATACCGAGGGGATTTAGAGTTAAAAATTCCCCGACGATTGGCAGATTTAACAAAGATTTTTGTCGTAGATGGATTGCAGTCTGTAATAAGTGCTCTCTTGACCTGATTACTTTGGTGATTGAAGAAGTGGGTCGAGAATTGGAGGTTACACGTCAAAAAATCAAGGCGTTTGAGACCAGCCACCTTGATACCCTGGTAAAGGATGTATCATCCAATTGGATCGATAAATTGAATGGACAGATCTCTAATTATAAAAAAGAACTTATAGCATTCAAGAAAAAGAAATTTGAGACTGTCAATCGAGATTACCAAGATCACCAGGTGTATAGATGGTTGGCAGGTAGCAATGATAGGTCAGCTAGAGGACAGCAGTACCGGCCTTACAATAAAAGATCGCAAAAACCTCATTCTACATTTAATGATGCACAGTCCTCTTCTGAAGAATTTTCAGATCAATCTAAGTCAAGGAAACCCCCTTTAGGGGTTACTACCAGGAGGGGTACAGGCCGCGCCAAAAACGCATCAGAAGGGGCGGGCGATCCCGCCACAAAGCCAAAAGCTGCCAGAGGGAGGGGGCGGAGGACCTAAGTCTAGTCTACAATTTGTCAGATCGTATATTGACTGGGGACGAAATTACAGTTCTTAGTAAAGGACTTAGTTATGTCCCTACTAACTCCTTCAATCATTTAAAGTGGAAATGTGATGTTCAATATTTAAACCGTCAGCTTAAACTAAGAGAATTTTTTTCTGCACAGGATTCTTTGAATGTGGAACGCTCTGTTGAGCAGAGACGTTTTCATAAGAAATCACACTTTGAGCCAGTCACCCATAACCCTGCTATCCTTGGTTTTATTAGGGCATTGGATGTACAGGTAGCCAATGCACAGACTATACAATCTACTTATCGCAATAATTTACCCAAACATGAGTGGCAGGCGTTAAAAAACCTGAGCACTCATAAGGATATAATTATCCGACCAGCGGATAAGGGGGGAGGGGTGGTGGTCCAAAGTGTGAAACAGTACTGCTCCGAAATTGATAGACAGTTGTCTGACCATTCAGTCTATCACAAATTGTTGGGTGATCCCACTGATGAATATAAAAATTTCTTGGATTCTTTACTCATTGATTCTGTGTCTAAGGGCTTGATTTCAAAAGACTTGTGTGACTTTTTGATCACCGATTCTCCGGTGGTGCCGATCCTGTACACACTTCCGAAGATTCATAAGAACTTGTTATCTCCACCCGGGCGACCTATCATCTCAGCCCGGGGTTCTCTGTTTACTAACATTGCAGAATTTCTGGATTATTACCTTCAACCGTGTGTGCAGGATCGGCCCACCTACTTGAAAGATACTACTGAATTGTTGATTTTGCTTGATGAATTCGGCCATGTCCCTAACAATACTTGGTTATTCACATTGGATATTGTTAGCTTGTACACGAGCATCCCGCATGCTGGTGGGATACATGCTGTGGAAAATTTATTACGTGATAACCCTTTATACAAAGGCCCTTCTGTCTCATTGTTCTCTGCTTTGCTCAGCATCATCCTGAAGCAAAATTATTTTTATTACAATAATGCCTACTACAGGCAAGTGAGTGGCTGTGCCATGGGATCTCCCGTGGCACCGGCCTATGCCAACACTTATATGTTCCAGCTTGAAAATGATATATTTTTTTGCAGAGAATTAAGAGACAGGATTCTATGCTATAAACGGTACATAGATGACATATTGATTATATGGAAGGGGGACCCCCTAGATCTGTGTACACGCATAGCTGAAGTTAATCTTTGGGACTGCCCCATCAAATTTACTTTCAGTAAAAGTTTAGAAGAGATCGCCTTTCTTGATGTGCTGATTATGATTACTGACAACAAAATTGAAACCACTCTGTATGTGAAGCCAACTGACCGCAACACGTTGTTGCGGGCAGAAAGCTTTCACCCAGTCAGCACTCTCAATAGTTTGCCTTTTTCACAGTTCCTTCGAGCTAAAAGTATCGTGAGTAATCCTGAGACTCTAGAGATAGTTTTGTCTGACATGTCCAATAAATTTTTGGCAAGAGGTTATTCCATCATTACATTAGAAGCTGCTAAGAATAAATTGGCTCTAATTGACCGTAAACAGACACTTCTAAGATCAGCAAAAAAAACCACCGACAATACCATCCATTGGGTACAAGAATTTAATGTGGCTAGTGGACTAGTACGGAAACATACTAAACAGCTTTGGCCGATAGTCACTAGTGATAAAGATCTGCCCAAACTTAAGAACACTAAAATTATGTCTAGCTACAGGAGAGGGAAAAATCTGCGTGACTGGTTAGTTCGCACAGATGTTACCCCCATGACCCAATTCGATCCTTTGGTACAGGTTCGCAGTCCTGGTTGTCATAAATGCACGGGCTGTACCACATGTGGACATATGATTGCCTCAAGGTGGTTCTTCCACCCTCATACTGGGAAGAAATTCTCTATTCGATACCCTCTTGGGTGTGATAGTTCTTTTGTGATCTATATGGTCAAATGCCCGTGTGGCTTGTGCTACATTGGCAAGACGGTGAGGGCCTTCAAAGAACGGATGGCCCTACACCGTACGTCAATTCGCCATGCACTTAAAGGGAAACCATCTGACCAGCCACTAGCGAGGCACTTCTTTGAAGCCAGGCATAACATGGCCAATTTTAGGCATATAATTATTGACCATGTTCCCCTTAGTAAAAGGCGAGGTGACAGACATAAACAACTTCTTCGTCTGGAGTCAAAATGGATTTTCATGTTAGATACAGTGAAGCCCAGGGGTCTTAACGACCAGTTAAATCTAAATGTATTTTTCTAAACCTCTTTTGTAGAATGTTTATCTATCTATGTTATTTAGTACTGTTGCTTTAAGAAAGTATATCTGTATAACAGTCGTAACTATTAAGATAGGTTTAAAGTTATGCGATATTTGCACTGTTGCCATGCTAGATATCTGATGTTCCATATGTCATTGTTTTTAATCATTTTTTGATGGTGTGGTGATAAGTAGATGTTTAGCTACACTGTTTTTTAGAGAATGTATCGGGTTGCTATGGTAACCGCTGTCCGCGCTGTAACTCGGATGTGACTGACGGTTTACCCCGGAAGTCCTCTGACGTGCGGCGCGTGGACGCCGGTCCAGCCCCTTGGTTTAACACTGCACTTGTAGCGTATTTAAGGTGAGCACGTTTGATTGTTTGTTTGTACTCGTATTTGTATGCCGCCTGATGAAGGGTGAATAAACCCGAAAGCTTGCAGTTCTGGTGTCCTGTGTCATTTACCTGTGAGAAGTCCGCTGGGTGCCGCTGATCTGGATTGGTCTATATATATATATATATATATATATTTATATATATATATATTTCATTGCAACCCATTTTATTATGGTAGAGACTAGTTCCCATGCAGTATAGGTTACACATTTATTATTTAACTGCTGCTGCTGCAGCTTGCGGGGGGGGGTGGGAGGGGGAAGCGCTGCGTGCGCTGGGGGAGCCGGGTGAGCCTGCTGTTCCGCCGGAGCTGCCGGGTGAGTGCCGGGTGGGTGGGAGGGGGGTGCTGCCGCTCGGTGGTGATCGGTGCTGCACCGATCACCACCGTTTTCTGTGTTACCGAGCGGCTTAGCCGCCGGTAACACAGGAAACGCTGTGATTGGCTGTTCAGATTTGAACAGCCAATCACAGCGATCGCCGACCGGGGGGGGCACCCCTGCCCCCCCTGGGTGGCGAGGGGGGATGTCTGCTGTCAGGGACAGCAGACATCTCTTAACTGTCACCGCGTCTATAGACGCAGTGACAGTTAGAAGCCATGACGTACATGTACGTCAAATGTCGGGAAGTACTTCCCGACCATGACGTACATGTACGTCAAATGTCGGGAAGGGGTTAATGCAGATTTTGAGCTAAAATGGTTTTTATAAAGATTTTATGATGTTTTAACCTTCTGCTTGTTTACATTACATATACCCATATTTGCTGCTATTTTTGATACTCGTGCTTTTATTGTGATTTTTCTCATTTTTATATATACTTATTTATAGAGATGCTGGATTCCTGTTGGTTTTATATGGATTTTAAAAGGACTGATGTGTGGGCAAAATCTGTTGCCCTTAAATGCGCTGATCACGTGAGCGCATCAGGCTTGGACTTGAAACCGGAAGTAGCATGGACGCTATATACACCTTTTGCCTGGCTTCATCTACACCCAACAGGACCAGAGACAGGAACCGGAAGTGCGCGCTGCGCTTATCCAGCTCCCCGCAGCGTGTACTATATTCTTTTGGGTTCTGGACGAAACCGGAAGTGACGCGAACGTCACTCCGGGTTGCCTGTACCCGGAAGTGACGCGAGCGTCTATCTACAGGACTTACACCCGGAAGTTAGCTTCAATTACACCCGCGAAAGAGCGGGAAAACGGACGTTTATCATAGGCTGTTTGTGGCATAAATAGAGACGCTGATACCTTAGTAAGCATACACCTTGACAAAGGATCCAGTGGGATCTGAAACGCGTTGGTGGACACAGGGCCGGACAGACGCCCAGGAGAGGACATTACCACTGACTGTGAGAGCACCTGCGTGACCCGGGATCCGTATGTGATCTATCATATGTCTATTTGAACTGTTTTTTTCGCTAAACAGTTCCTATCCATCTGGTAATTACCTTTCCAGGCCTAAGTCTGTGACCCAGTGCACTTTGTATGCTTAATCCAGATGCTGTAAAAACCCCCCCTCTTTTTTTGAAATATTGTATCCCCATGTTTTAAACGATTGTGATAATTAAATACAGTTTTATGCGATGATATTTTTCCATACTTGTATTTCCACATATATTTTCATCTGATGTGGAGACGTCCCTGTGACTATCAAGGGTGAAAAACTACTCAGGAAAAAACCCCGATAAGGGAAGTGTTTACATTTATTATATTAGCGCTGGTTGAGGGTCTTAAGAGACCCGTGTGCAGCCTCCTCCGGTCGGGCCCCCTCCTCTTTGCTGGGAGCGGTAGCGCTTGCACTCAAGAGCGCTCAGACTCCACTGAGCATATACAGATTGCCGGAAAAATGGCTGCTGCGCCATTTTTACGGCAATTTCGGCAGCGCTCCTGCCGCCGCCGCTCGACTTTGGAGGGTAAATATTACAAGCCAAAGCAACAAACCATCAATATAAGAAAGGCGAGCGCTCAGTAAACAAACATTTCTAGTGGTTACCCTGAGCATAGACCGCTCGCCACTGAGCAGCATCCTTTCAAAATTCAAATAGGGTAGACACAGCAACTGCTGCCAACTGCCATTCCAAACTGACTCACTGGCAGTGGGTGTGGCTCTCCTATTTGATTTTGGACTGTGCTGCAGCACCCTCTCTGGAGCACCCACTGGTCACTACTATACTATAAGTTTTATTTGAGGAGATAGAATAAGATTCACAACATACTCAGACTACCGTCCCCGCACTCAGTTACTGACCCGCTATGGTGAAATGAATATTGCAGGTTCAAACAATGACAAAAGGTTGACACCAGCAAAATGTCGACATGGCAATGGTAAACAGATTAAAAGTTTTTTCACGATTTTTCCCTCTTTTTTCCCCACTTATTTATGCCTTGCCATCTATATGGACTCTGATTGGCCCGACGCGATGGCATGCACTACAGTAATTTGGGGTTTGCATGCCCAGGTGTCGTCATTGACAGAAAAAACTTGAAAAATGCATGTTGACCTTTTCATGTGTTGAACTTTTGCTTGGGTCAATCTTTTGTCACTAGTGCATGTCAACCGTTTCACAATGTCAACCTATTGCATGACACTTTTTGTATTGACTGTCTACCTAGACATTGGTCAATATGGGATTCCGACTGTCGGAACATCCCAACAGTCGGAATCCCGGGCCATTTTTGTCTGATCCGACAGTAACTCCACAGTCGGTATTCAAGGTACCGGCTGTTATGTGTCATAAAGTCAGTGGATCGGCGAAAACGGGCGCCATATTGAATACCCCGCTATGTCTGTGTACTAATCCACGGTCTTTCTGTGATTAGGCTATGCAGTAGGGGTGGGACCTCAGGTGAAGGGGTGGAGCATAGGGTGGAAGGTGTTGCTCAATCCCTGCCACTGTCATTTCAGGGACATGCCCAGCATTCCCCGAGCAGCTGGGCAGCCCCTGGCTCCCCTCCCCCCACTAAATAGATGCCTGGCAATTGGGACAGTTGGGTGGTATGGATCAGAGTGATCTCCTTTTTTCCTGCAGCTGCCTCCCTGACCCCACCCACTGCAGCCCAGCCCCATCTCTTCCTGCAGCAGCCAACCTGGCCCCTCTTACTGCAGCCCAGCCCCCTCTCTTCCCGCAGCTGCCTCTCTGGCTCCCCCCACTGTAGCCTAGTCCCCTCTATTCCTGCAGCAGCCTCACTGGCCCCTCCCACTGCAGACTAGTCCCCTCTATTCCTGCAGCAGCCTCCCTGGCCCCTCCCACTGCAGCCTAGTCCCCTCTCTTCCTGCAGTAGCCTCCCTGACCACACCCACTGCAGCCCAGCCCCCTCTCTTCCTGCAGCTGCCTCACTGGCCTCTCCCACTGCAGCCCAGCATCCTCTCTTCCTGAAGCAGCCTCCCTGACCCCACCCACTGTAGCCCAGCCCCCTCTCTTCCTGCAGCAGCCTCCCAGGCCCCTCCTACGGCAGCCCAGCCACTTCTCTTCCTGCAGCAGCCTCCCTGGCCCCTCCCACTGCAGCCCAGTCACCTCTCTTCCTGCAGCAGCCTCCCTGGCCCTTCCCACTGCAGACTAGTCCCCTCTATTCCTGCAGCAGCCTCCCTGGCCCCTCCCACTGCAGCCTAGTCCCCTCTCTTCCTGCAGTAGCCTCCCTGACCACACCCACTGCAGCCCAGCCCCCTCTCTTCCTGCAGCAGCCTCCCTGGCCCCTCCTACGGCAGCCCAGCCACCTCTCTTCCTGCAACAGCCTCCCTGGCCCCTCCCACTGCAGCCCAGCCGCATATCTTCCTGCAGCAGCCTCACTAGCCCCTCCCACTGCAGCCTAGTCACCTCTCTTCCTGCAGCAGTTTCACTGCCCCCCCCCCCACTGCAGCCCAGCCTCCTCTCTTCCTGACGCTGCCTCCCTGTCTCTGCCCACTGCAGCCCAGTCCCCTCTCTTTCTGCAGCAGTATCACTGGCCCCTCTCATTGCTGCACAGCCCCCTCTCTTCCTGCAGCAGCCTCCCTGGCCCCTCTTACTGCAGCCCAGCCACCTCTCTTGATGCAGCAGCCTCCCTGGCCCCTCTTACTGCAGCCCAGCCACCTCTCTTGATGCAGCAGCCTCCCTGGCCCCTCTTACTGCAGCCCAGCCACCTCTCTTGATGCAGCAGCCTCCCTGGCCCCTGCCACTGCAGCCCAGCCACATCTCTTACTGCAGCAGCCTCACTGGCCCCTCCCACTGCAGCCCAGTCACCTCTCTTCATGCAGCAGCCTCCCTGGCCCTTCCCACTGCAGCCCAGCCCCCTCTCTTCCTGAAGCTGCCTCCCTGTCTCCGCCCACTGCAGCCCAGCCCCCTCTCCTCTTCCTGCAGCAGTCTCAGGGGCCTCACCCACTGCTGGCCAGCCCCCTACTTCCTGCAGCTGCTTCTGTGACCCGAATGCAGCCTAGCACACAGCACCCCCTCCCCTGTTCCTTTTTCTGGTCCACAGTTTCCTGTTTGGTTTCCTGACCTCTGTCTGAGCCTTTGTCCTGTCTTTGAACCAGCAATACACAGTTCTAAGGGAATACAGACACTATTTATGGGACAACTGTTTGTACTATATATATGACCTGCTTATTTATTATCCAACTATTATATCGTGATGATATACTGCTTCCTGTGCCCTGGCTGCCTGTGCTCTAACTACATTATAACAATCTCCTTTTATAGACTAGAAATTCCATGGAATGTGAATCTCACGTGTACAGTACAAAATAGTCATACAGAATGGATACTGTATCATAATCAGTATAGTTACTTCTAAATTAACTTTTATTAAATTACTATTAAAAGGCTGCAAAATATATACCTAAAAGAACACATGTAACATTTAATGATGGTTAGACAAAATAGAGTCAGTGGTAGTGTTAAAAGGGCAAGTAGGTGACGAGTAGGTAGCGAGTAGGTGAGGAGTAGGTGGCGAGTAGCTAGCGAGTAGGTGACGAGAAGGTGGCACACTGCTATTGACACTAATTTTAACAGTTTCAGTAACTGCTATGAGTTTTGGTTCAGCGTCTTAGTGGTTAATAATTCAGTATTGGTGTTGACAGTACTCTAGTGTTGGTCCCTTTAGCTAAATAGCATCAGGTAAATTTCAACCCTCCAAGATACTGTGTAACATATTTACTTTCAGAGGAAGGCTTGTAACATTTTAGCTACAATTCAGACGCTGATTGACAAAGGAAGTGTTCCTTCTACCCTGTAGGTTTAACAATGAGCAGTCTGTAAGTCAGTCTGTCTGTCTGTAAGTTGTCGATCTCTTCACTAAGGTGTGATCAGGGCTGGTGTAAGGCTTCTCAGCACCCTAGGCAAAACATCAACCTACTGCCCCCCCCCCCCCCCCCCCCCTCCTCCATACTGTCACCAATATCCACTTTCAAACCCCTTAAAGCATACTTGTCTAACATTCCGGAATGGCAGTCAGGTTCGCAAAAATCGTGTGGTCCTCCCAGCCCCCTGGGAAGGTGGGCGAGTCCCCTGCTTTCTCTGGAGGCCTCCCTTTGCCACCCACAACAGAGTACAGGCAGAGGCGTAACTCTGGGAGGCAATGGAGCCATCTGCCGCCGGGCTCCTGCTCCCAAGAGGGCACCTCTCCTCCAGTAGCGCACGCAGGGGGTGGGGGGTTCTGAGTACCCAGGAGTCTAAGGACCCTAGGCTGAAAGCTGAGGGTCCCCTCTTTCCATAGGTACAAGCATTTTAAAAATCGGCCCTTGGGAACCGGAGATATCTGACTTCAAAGCAGTGGTCCCCATCCAAGCCTGTTAATTGCTCTCCCCAGTAAGATATTTTAGTTTTTGTCAGACCTAGAGATATATTCCTAAAGCTGGGACTCTCCCCCTTTGATGGACACTAGTAGCTTGTCTCTATTGTTCCCAGAACCAGAGATATCAGCCTTCCAGCAGCTGGTTACTGCTCCAGCTCCACACACCTGGTATGTAGTTTTATATACTCATTGGCAGATTGCTCTGCCTCCTGAAATCTGATCCCCTAGTCCCCAATACCATTTGGTAGGTGGGATTCTCTAGTTTTTAATTCCTTTAAAATCTAAGAAATCTATTTCCGGAAACTGGAGATATCTGCAGTAAAGCATGCTGTCCTCCCACCAGAAAATTGTGAATAATAAGCCCCCTCCACTATACACCCCTCCTCTGCATATTAAACATCCTCTACCACCCTGGAAGTTATGTATCACGGCCCCTTCATTCAGCCCAATGCCCCCTTCTCCCACCCCATCTCCCACTATCTGTGCAGTAAAGGGGTAATTAGTGGAAATTACTGATCCAGGCCCTACATGCTGAGCGGTTGATATAATACCCCCTACCACCTGCGGGACATCAAAGCTTCCCCCACCCCTACCGCTGGAGGATCGGTAGGGACCCCAATACATTGCTATGCCCACCCCTGTATGTATATATATATGTATGTATATATATATATTATATTTTATTATTATTATTATTATTATTATTTATAAACATTTGGTCTATCTATAATACTTTAACTGACCCGGCATATATTTATTTATTTTTATTTATTAACAGTTTCTTATATAGCGCAGCATATTCCGTTGCGCTTTACACCTAAGTCACCTAAGTGTCCATCTCTGTGCTTGGCTCTGCCCCTCTGGAAACCCCCTTCTGGAAATCTTGCATTTGCCCCTGTCCTCCCCTGCGAGTTTGAATCAGTTAATTGAACGCTTTCAATTTTACTTGTGTGGCTGACTTCAGCCGCCTAACATAATTTTTACAGTTCTCACCCTGTATTAGAAGAACCCTTGACCTGTTCTACTGGAAACACCTTAATGATTGAGCTATTGGAGGGGCACCAATATTTATCTTGCCTCCGGACAACTGGGACGAACTTACGCCACTGAGTACAGGGGACAGCAAAGTAGGACAGTAGGCCTCAAGGGAAAGTATGGAGGAGAGGTCTTAGTATTAAGCACAACAAGGATCCTCATTGACATCCTTGATATTTTGATAGGCAGATTTGGTGGTGCCCCCCCAGATCCCGGTGCCCTAGGCAGTCGCCTAAAGCTGCCTAATGGTAGAGCCGGCCCTGGGTGTGATAGATATAAAATGTATTAGAAATATCAGTTCTTCATATCTTGTTGATTTATTTAGCGTGTGTGCTTTATTGTTATAGCCCATATATATCGCTGGGTTCTATTTATAATGATTCTTATAGTGCCTGCTTCCCACCTCTGTTATATACGTGGTGGAAACGGCACAAGAATTAGAGTAGTGCTGTTAAGACACAATGATGTTAAAGTCCAACAGTACTATAATTGTTTTAAGTAACAAATAAAGGACAGATTGCCCGCTGTGTATACAGCACAGAGATTACAACTTAGGTGCCGGCTTTTGCTGCTCTGTGTCGGGTTACAGAGCCCACGGTAGACTGCACAATACACATGCTGCAGTTACTGTGTCTATTACCTCAGAGCGGCACAGACTGTTCACACGCTCCCAATACTCCTTGTTCCAGGCAATGCAGAGTTCAACTCCGGAGATCGGTCCACCACACAATCCTGGAAATGGGGGGGGGGGGGGGGGGGCTGGGGGGCTTGCCAGTCAGCCAACAAAGGGATCCAAATAAACAGCACCAACACTTAATGCATTTCGGTTTCAGTGGTCCTTCCTCAGGACTGCCTTTGTTTTGTCTAAACATCACTAAATGTTACATGTGTTCTTTTAGCTATATATTTCTCAGCCTTTTAATAGTAATTTAATAAAAGTTAATTTTTTAAGTAATTAGGTGCACCATATGAAGGACAAACTTTTTTTGTCTTAAAATGCTCTTACATACCCATGTCCATTTGTAGCACACCCTCATAGCATACATAAATATTTATGCTATATTCATCTTGAGGGTCCTCATTCGTCATATTTGTCCTGTGCGATTGGCACCCTGTCTCCTTGTGCCCCTCATTATCAGTATAGACATACGGAAATAAGGTCCCCCTTCCGCCCCCCCCCCCCCCCGGGAATGGTGTACAAGCCTTCTGCATGCCCCCGGACCCCCCACACACCCACACACCTGGTCACATCTCCCCCGCAATCAGGTTCAAATACCACAAATACGGACGGTCATTGATGATTTGTGGCTCTTTGGGAAGGGCTAAAATGATGCAAATCACTTAGTGACATTTATATCAGTCCCGGTCCCCCCCAAACTGCAGCTGACAGTCTCCTCTGCGGGCTTCACCCAGAGGAGACAGAAATTGTAGGCAAGTGTGGTATAGGAGAAGATACAATGGGAGAAATTTACTAAGATCGAATGGGTACAAATGCAAACATTCATTCGCATTCAATGTGATGTATGACCAGGACCCGGTGCCCAGCTAATTTACCATCATCCAAATTCGGCAGAATTGCTGTTTTTACAAATGGCAACTTCTACAAGATTCGGCTGTACAAATAAATACACCATGGATAGAACTCGGCCGTATATGGCCATAGATTTCTATCTGATCGGAAAATGTATTATCATTCGTACCGATAAATAAAAACCAGCCCCAGGCTCAATGAGCTGGTCCTGGTTTCAGAAATACAGATGAAAACATTGTTTGGGTCCCCCTGTATTTCTATAACCAGCACCAGCCTCTTGGCAAAGTCCTGGTTTCCAAAATACGAGGGACAAAAGGAGTAGGGGGCCCCCATATTTCTGACACCAGCACCAGGCTCACAGCCAGTGGTGTCCTGTTACAGCCAGGGGACACTTTTTACATAAGGTCCCCCGGCCAAAGCATGAGCAACATGGCTGTTTAGCCATGGCCGATTCCCTGGGGGAGTGGGGACCCCCACAATAAAGGGGTCCCCCCTCCAGGGGAACCTCAGTCCAGACAGAAGCCATGGGCTGTCCCCCCCAACACTGGGCTGTGGGTAGCGGGATGATGTTGAAAAAAGTGTAAAAATGACATTGTTAAAAAAAAAAATAATAATTAGGTTCTGTAGTAGAACTACAGGGCTCAGCAAGCCTCCCCCGCATGCTGGAACTTGGAGAACCACAAGTACCAGCATGCAGGGCAATACTGGGCCAACTTGGACTTGTAGTCCTGATACAGAACCAATACCCCAAGTACAAACACACACCTGTAAAAATAAAACTTTAATACATACTACAAACATTCATACATAGCTATAGGGTCCAAGGTAGGCCTGTTCTCTTGTCCAGTAGAACCCACATCGGTACCTGTGAATAAAAATACTCACCATCCCATCCGGCCAAGATTGCAGATGTAAGATGGTTCTTCCCTGCTCCCGAGCCCTCCTCTCGCAGGTTCCTCTCTCTTTCCTTTTCTTTAACAAATATCCTTAATTCATTTTCAGTCCATCATGTTCTCATTTCCCCGGCAAAACCAGGAATAATTCAGGTTTATGCTGACGATACACTGCCTTATACTGTACTAACAGCCAGAGAATCAGTCACTGCAGACCTTCATATTTGTACTGTATTTATTATGTAGAACTTTCATTCCATTACATTAGAACCACTACAATAAAACAATTTATATCCATAAATGGACTTATACACAGTATACTAGGGGGCCGGTACAATCAGCACATAGGGGTTTATTTATTAATATGCCGGGTAAAAGCTGGGAAGTTTAGACATTTCAGTCTGAAAAAAGTATGTCACTGACTACTAGCAGCAGCATGCTATGGATGAGTGCACACCAGCACAGATAAGACCCTGTGAGCGATCATGTGCTGTCTCTCTCTACTGTCAGGGGTTCCTACTAGGGGGAGGTGTAGTTCTATTGAAGATGAGATGTTGCCCATAGCAATCAATCTACTTAATGTTT
This sequence comes from Crinia signifera, assembly GCF_055691185.1. Taxonomy (NCBI): domain Eukaryota; kingdom Metazoa; phylum Chordata; class Amphibia; order Anura; family Myobatrachidae; genus Crinia; species Crinia signifera. Next base: position 10,339,465 of record NC_139223.1, read on the forward strand.
ATTTAGCATCTTCTAAAAGATAATAGATAGAACCTGATTGGTTGCTAGGGGCAACATCCCATCTTCAATAGAACTCCCATCTTAGTAAACAAACCCTTAAAATCTGTTTCTTATTGTCACATGATCTTTCTTTAGTCTACAAACTATCAAACATTTCTCAACTACTTTAAATTCTAGATATAGCCTAAGAAAGAGAAGTAACGAATCAGTATACATTATAACATGCAAACAGGATCATAGGAAGGAAACTGCAAGAGAACAATTAGCGCCGGAGCACAGTGAAGACCAGTGGCGGATCCAGGGGTGGGGCTGCAGCACAGTTCAAAATTCTAATTCAGAGCCACACCTCCGAGCAGCCTGGCAGCTCCCCGGGAGGCTCCCCGGGTGGCTCCTCCCCTATCTGAATTTTGAGATGTGCTGCGGGACCCCCTCTGAAGCTGCTACTGGTGAGGACCATGCCAGTTTGCATAGGTATCCCAGTACTACTGTCTGTATCCCATAGGCTTCTGCCATTCTCTGAGAGAGACAGCCTTGATGAACTTAATGCAAATAGCAGGTGTTGACCTCCTAAGATGTCACCTCCACATGTTCACCTGAGGTGCAGGAAAGCTGGGATTGGGGTGTGGGCGGTGGAAGCAGTCAGCTAAGCTTTTGCCTTTTAGGCTGCAAGATCTATTGTAAAACACATCCGCTTTCGCTCTCTCTGGATTTGGCTGCTTGCCGCTCTCTCTCAGGCTGTTCTGCGGATAACTTATCTTGTTGTCTCTTCAGGTCACAATCATGGACAAAATTTAGTACTAACTTCTTGCGTTTCTGTCTCTCGGTTTCTGGATTCTGGATTCTTTCCAACCGAAACTCAATATCTTTAATAACTTCTAGAAAAAACTTCAGGACGTCTTCATGTCTCCCGCGTGTCTTTAAGTGATCTTCTGGCGTGAAGTTTTCCAGGGCAAAAATCTGCTCCACCCCCATGCCCTTAAACTTGGACTTCACTTCTTTCAGATGGGGATTGGTCTTATGGGTAAGAACAACCATTGGGAAAATTGCTGTGTGGTAGAAATGTATATATAGACTGTTATTCCTCTGTTATGTATATAATGCATACCTATAACATGACAGAACATTGCCCTGTGATACCTAACTTGTCTGTGCACTTCTAGAAATGTTCGAGACCTTGTACAAATTAATCATATTGGACAGCATCTTTAGCTAATATTTAATAAAAAAAACTAAAGTTAAATAAGCATCAAGGCCAAAGTGTTAATTGAGTATATAGCCATGTCTCTAAGCACTGTTACCTTTATCAGGCAGTCCTCAATATACTGTATAGGCTGTTGTTTGTGATATTAATTTACCTGTTAGTTGTTTAACTGTGATCAGCAATTCCTTTATCTCCTCTGCATCTGCAGGACTCATTCCTTTCTTCACACTAAATGAAAAAAAAATATTATTTTTTTTATACACGATTCCTTTCATAAATCTACTTAAATAATTAACAATTCTTGGAGTAACAAAATAAAACATCCAACATGAAAAAACTATGAAGTCTCAAATAAGTAATGCGTGGTCAGCAACACTCCTCTGTGCTGCTGGGGACCCTGCTCCTTACACTATATAATCTCACCTAGGGGTTTCCTGCTGCCTCCATTCCCCTCCTCACATCATGTCACTGCCCCTGTCAGATGCAGCCCTGTCCTCACTGACACATCACTCATCTCCTGATATACTCTGTGCTGCTGGGGACCCTGCTCCTCCCACTATATAACTCTCAGTCTGTGGCTCCCTGCTGCCCCATTCCCCTCCTCACATCATGTCACTGCCCCTGTCACATGCAGCCCTGTCCTCACTGACACATCAGTCATCTCCTGATATACTCTGTGCTGCTGGGGACCCTGCTCCTCCCACTATATAACTCTCAGTCTGTGGCTTCATGCTGCCCCCATCCCCCTCCTCACATCATGTCACTGCCCCTGTCACATGCAGTCATGTCCTCACTGACACATCACTCATCTGCTGATATACTCTGATGATGTCACATGCAGCCCTGTCCTCACTGACTCATCACTGATCTCCTGATATACTCTGTGCTGGTGGGGACTCTGCTACTCCCACTATATAAAACTCAGTCTGTGGCTTCCTGCTGCCTCCATTCCCCTCCTCACATCATGTCACCGCTCCTGTCACAAGCAGCCCTGTCCTCACTGATTCATAACTCATTTCCTGATATACTCTGTGCTGCTGGGGACCCTGCTCCTCCCACTATAAAACCTCAGTCTGTGGCTTCCTGCCTCCATTCCCCTCCTCACATCATGTCACTGCCCCTGTCACATGCAGCCCTGTCCTCACTGACACATCTCTCATCTCCTGATATACTCTGTGCTGCTGGGGACCCTGCTCCTCCCACTATATAGCTCTCAGTCTGTGGCTTCCTGCTGCCTCCATTCCTCTCCTCACATTATGTCACTGCCCCTGACACATGCAGCCTTGTCCTAACTGACACATCATTCATCTCCTTAAATACTCTGTTGTGCTGGGGACCCTACTCCTCTCACTATATAACCTCAGTCTGTGGCTTCCTGCCTCAATTCCCCTCCTCACATCATGTCACTGCCCCTGTCACATGCAACCCTGTACTCACTGACACTTCACTCATCTCCTGATATACTCTGTGCTGCTGGAGAGCCTGCTCATCCCACTATATAGCTCTCAGACTGTGGCTTCCTGACGCCCCCATTCTCCACCTCACATCATGTCACTGCCCATGTCACATGTTCCTCATCTCCTGATATACTCTGTGCTGCTGGGGAGCCTGCTCATCCCACTATATAGCTCTCAGACTGTGGCTTCCTGACGCCCCCATTCTCCACCTCACATCATGTCACTGCACATGTCACATGTTCCTCATCTCCTGATATACTCTGTGCTGCTGGGGAGCCTGCTCCTCCCAGTATATAACTGTCAGTCTGTGGCTTCCTGCTGCCCTCATTCCCCTCCTCACATCATGTCACTGCCCCTGACACATACAACCTTGTCCTAACTGACACATCACTCATCTCCTGATATACTCTGTGTTGCTGGGGACCCTGCTGCTCCCACTATATAACTCTCAGTCTGTGGCTTCCTGCTGCCTCCATTCCCGTCCTCACATCATGTCACTGCCCCTGTCACATGCAGCCCTGTCCTCACTGACACATCAGTCATCTCCTGATATACTCTGTGATGCTGGGGACCCTGCTCCTCACACTATATAACTCTCAGTCTGTTGTATCCTGCTGCCCCCATTCCCCTCCTCACATCATGTCACTGCCGCTGTCACAGGCAGCCCTGTCCTCACTGACACATCACTCATCTCCTGATATACTCTGTGCTGCTGGGGACCCTGCACCTCCTACTATATAACTCTCAATCTGTGGCTTCCTGATGCCTCCATTCCTCTCCTCACATTATGTCACTGCCCCTGACACATGCAGCCTTGTCCTAACTGACACATCATTCATCTCCTTAAATACTCTGTTGTGCTGGGGACCCTACTCCTCTCACTATATAACCTCAGTCTGTGGCTTCCTGCCTCAATTCCCCTCCTCACATCATGTCACTGCCCCTGTCACATGCAGCCCTGTCCTCACTGACACATCGCTCATCTCCTGATATACTCTGTGCTGCTGGGGAGCCTGCTCCTCCTACGATATAGCTCTCAGACTGTGGCTTCCTGCTGCCTCCATTCCCGTCCTCACATCATGTCACTGCCCCTGTCACATGCAGCCCTGTCCTCACTGACACATCAGTCATCTCCTGATATACTCTGTGATGCTGGGGACCCTGCTCCTCACACTATATAACTCTCAGTCTGTTGTATCCTGCTGCCCCCATTCCCCTCCTCACATCATGTCACTGCCGCTGTCACAGGCAGCCCTGTCCTCACTGACACATCACTCATCTCCTGATATACTCTGTGCTGCTGGGGACCCTGCACCTCCTACTATATAACTCTCAATCTGTGGCTTCCTGATGCCTCCATTCCTCTCCTCACATTATGTCACTGCCCCTGACACATGCAGCCTTGTCCTAACTGACACATCATTCATCTCCTTAAATACTCTGTTGTGCTGGGGACCCTACTCCTCTCACTATATAACCTCAGTCTGTGGCTTCCTGCCTCCATTCCCCTCCTCACATCATGTCACTCCCCTTGTCACATGCAGCCCTCTCCTCACTGGCACATCACTCATCTCCTGATATACTCTGTGCTGCTGGGGACCCTGCTCCTCCCACTATATAACTTCAGTCTGTGGCTTCTTGCCGCCCCCATCCCCCCCCTCACATCATGTCACTGCCCCTGTCACATGCAGCCCTGTCCTCACTGACACATACCTCATCTCCTGATATACTCTGTGCTGCTGGGGACCCTGCTCCTCCCACTATATAACTCTCAGTCTGTGGCTTTCTGTTGCCTCCATTCCTCTCCTCACATCATGTCACTGCCCCTGTCACATGCAGCCCTGTCCTCACTGACACATCACTGATCTCATGATATACCATGTGCTGCTGGGGACCCTGCTCCTCCCACTATATAACTCACAGTCTGTGGCTTTCTGCTGCCTCCATTCCCCTCCACACATCATGTCACTGCTCCTGTCACATGCAGCCCTGTCCTCACTGACACATCGCTCATCTCCTGATATACTCTGTGCTGCTGGGGACCCTGCTTCTCCCACTATACAACTCTCAGTCTGTGGCTTCATGCTGCCTCTATTCCCCTCCCCACATCATGTAAGTGCCTCTGTCACATGCTGCCCTGTCCTCACTGACACATCGCTCATCTCCTGATATACTCTGTGCTGCTGGGAAACCTACTACTCCCTTTATATAACTCACAGTCTTTGGCTTTTTGCTGCCTCTATTCCCCTCCTCACATCAAGTCAGTGCCCCTGTCACATGCAGCCCTGTCCTCACTGATACTTCACTCATCTCCTGATATACTCTGTGCTGCTGGGGACCCGGCTCCTACCACTATATAACTCAGTCTGTGGCTTCCTGCTACCTCCATTCCCCTCCTAACATCATGTCACTGCCCCTGTCACATGCAGCCCTGTCCTCACTGACACATCACTCATCTCCTGATATACTCTGTGCTGCTGTGGACCCTGCTCCTCCTACGATATAGCTCTCAGACTGTGGCTTCCTGCTGCCCCCATTCCCCTCCTCACATCATGTCACTCCCCTTGTCACATGCAGCCCTCTCCTCACTGGCACATCACTCATCTCCTGATATACTCCGTGCTGCTGGGGAACCTGCTCCTCCCACTATATAACTCTCAGTCTGTGGCTGCTGCCTCCATTCCCCTACTCGCATCATTTCACTGCCTATGTCACATGCAGCCCTGTCCTCACTGACACATCACTCACCTCCTGATATACTCTGTGCTGCTGGGGACCCTGCTGCTCCCACTATATAACTCTCAGTCTGTGGCTTCCTGCTGCCTCCATTCCCCCCTTCACTTCATGTCACTGCTCCTGTCACATGCAGCCCTGTCCTCACTGTCACATGTTCCTCATCTCCTGATATACTTTGTGCTGCTGGGGAGCCTGCTCCTCCCAGTATATAACTCTCAGTCTGTGGCTTCCTGCTGCCTCCATTCCCCTCCACTCATCATGTCACTGCCCCTGACACATGCAGCCCTGTCCTCACTGACACATCACTCATCTCCTGATATACTCTGTGCTGCTGGGGACCCTGCTCCTCCCACTATATAACTCTCAGTCTGTGGCTTCCTGCTGCCTCCATTCCCCTCCTCACATCATGTCACTGCCCCTGTCACATGCAGCCCTGTCCTCACTGACACATCTCTCATCTCCTGATATACTCTGTGCTGCTGGGGACCCTGCTCCTCCCACTATATACATCTCAGTCTGTGGCTTCCTGCTGCCTCCATTCCCCCCCTCACATCATGTCACTGCCCCTGTCACATGCAGCCCTGTCCTCACTGACACATCACTCATCTCCTGATATACTCTGTGCTGCCGGGGACCCTGCTCCTCCCACTATATAACTCTGTCTGTGGCTTCCTGCTGCCTCCATTCCCCTCCTCGCATCATGTCACTGCCCCTGTCACATGCAGCCCTGTCCTCACTGACACATCATTCATCTCCTGATATACTCTGTGCTGCTGGGGACCCTTCTCCTCCCACTATATACATCTCAGTCTGTGGCTTCCTGCTGCCTCCATTCCCCCCCCTCACATCATGTCACTGCCCCTGTCACATGCAGCCCTGTCCTCACTGACACATTACTCATCTCCTGATATACTCTGTGCTGCTGGGGACCCTGCTCCTACCACTATATAACTCTGTCTGTGGCTTCCTGCTGCCTCCATTCCCCTCCTCGCATCATGTCACTGCCCCTGTCACATGCAGCCCTGTCCTCACTGACACATCATTCATCTCCTGATATACTCTGTGCTGCCGGGGACCCTGCTCCTCCCACTATATAACTCTGTCTGTGGCTTCCTGCTGCCTCCATTCCCCTCCTCGCATCATGTCACTGCCCCTGTCACATGCAGCCCTGTCCTCACTGACACATCATTCATCTCCTGATATACTCTGTGCTGCCGGGGACCCTGCTCCTCCCACTATATAACTCTGTCTGTGGCTTCCTGCTGCCTCCATTCCCCTCCTCGCATCATGTCACTGCCCCTGTCACATGCAGCCCTGTCCTCACTGACACATCATTCATCTCCTGATATACTCTGTGCTGCTGGGGACCCTTCTCCTCCCACTATATACATCTCAGTCTGTGGCTTCCTGCTGCCTCCATTCCCCCCCTCACATCATGTCACTGCCCCTGTCACATGCAGCCCTGTCCTCACTGACACATTACTCATCTTCTGATATACTCTGTGCTGCTGGGGACCCTGCTCCTCCTACGATATAGCTCTCAGACTGTGGCTTCCTGCTGCCTCCATTCCCCTCCTCGCATCATGTCACTGCCCCTGTCACATGCAGCCCTGTCCTCACTGACACATCATTCATCTCCTGATATACTGTGTGCTGCTGGGGACCCTTCTCCTCCCACTATATACATCTCAGTCTGTGGCTTCCTGCTGCCCCCATTCCCCTCCTCACATCATGTCACTGCCCTTGTCACATGCAGCCCTCTCCTCACTGGCACATCACTCATCTCCTGATATACTCTGTGCTGCTGGGGACCCTGCTCCTCCCACTATATAACTCTCAGTCTGTGGCTGCTGCCTCCATTCCCCTCCTCACATCATTTCACTGCCTATGTCACATGCAGCCCTGTCCTCACTGACACATCATTCATCTCCTGATATACTCTGTGCTGCTGGGGACCCTGCTCCTCCCACTATATAACTCTGTCTGTGGCTTCCTGCTGCCTCCATTCCCCTCCTCGCATCATTTCACTGCCCCTGTCACATGCAGCCCTGTCCTCACTGACACATCATTCATCTCCTGATATATTCTGTGCTGCTGGGGACCCTTCTCCTCCCACCAGTGCCGGCCCTAGGCATAGGCAGACTAGGCAATTGCCCTAGGGCACTGGCCTATGCCTAGGGGTGGGCTGGCCGGCTCCTCCACCATTGGTGATCAGTAGGGCACCCAAGTGTCAGCACTGCCTCCTGCACTTTTGTGCTGAGCCGCCCGCCAGCCTTAGTGCCCGAGCGGGTGATATAGAGGATTCGCTGCGGGGGGATTCTCTCTGACCCTAACAAAAATTATATATCTCTTGTGTGTTTTGCCCTGAGGACGGGGGACACCCCGAAAGCGCTAGGCGCTATAATACACATGGTTTTTACTGCAACTTTGTGTTGAGACTTTATTTTTTGAGTGCCGCCCTCCTCCCGGATTGTATGTATGTATATATATATATATATATATATATATATATATATATATATATATATATATATATATGTTGTTCCTACACCTTGACAAAGGTGGCCGGAGGCCGGCGGCCATCTTCCTGTAGCCGCGGCCGTGCTCTGGAAGCCGCGGCCAGCGCAGGAGGGCGGCCTGGAGGAGGTGGATGGTGATCCAGCGTGGCCAGCAGCCAGTGACTGGCTAAGCGGCCTGCGGGAGCAGGAGGGCTGTCTGTCCCGGTCCCCCCAGCCCAGCAACAATGGTGAGTTGCTGGTGGGGGCATGTGTGTCTCCTCTGGCACTGTGGGGGCATGTGTGTCTCCTCTGGCACTGTGGGGGCATGTGTGTCTCCTCTGGCACTGTGGGGGCATGTGTGTGTCTCCTCTGGCACTGTGGGGGCATGTGTGTCGTCTCTGGCACTGTGGGGGCATGTGTGTCTCCTCTGGCACTGTGGGGGCATATGTGTCTCTGGCACTGTGGGGGCATATGTGTCTCTGGCACTGTGGGGGCATCTCTGGCACTGTGGGGGCATATGTGTATCTGGCACTGTGGGGGAATATCTGGCACTGTGGGGGCATATGTGTCTCTGGCACTGTGGGGGCATATCTGGCACTGTGGGGGCATATGTGTATTTGGCACTGTGGCAATCCCCCTTGGCAACGAGCATGGAACCCCTGGCAAGGAGATTTTAGGTAAGCGGCACTTATGTGCCTATCAGCGCGATTAATCGCAGTTAATCGCAAAAATTTCATGAGATTAATCGCGATTAAAAATTGTAATCGTTGCCCACCACTAATATATATATATATATATATATATATATATATATATATATATATATATATATATATATATATATATATATATATATATATATATATATATATATATATATATATATAGTACGTTGGTTTGAAGCAGGCACTCACCATAGGCAATTTTGAGCAGGTTGGATCAAGTTTTATTCAAGTCAACAAGAAGTTGGTCGACGTTTCGATCCTCAACAGCGATCTTTGTCAAGACAGAAGTATGTCACATCACAGGACAGGCAGCACATGGCAGTGTACATATGCAGTCTCCCATGCGGCTATTTATGGTATCACTGGACTAATAGGTAGACACACCTACTTCCTGTGAGGTAAAACACCGGAAGTGTATCAAAACCAAGTAATAAGGGGCCAAACACAACCAAATAAATCCCCAAACAACATTGGTGGGATAGCGTATAGTATGACTGATATAAAGCAAACATTTGTCTCATGTGAGCAAAAAAGCTCCTATGCTATCCTACCGTCGTGGACCAAATATTAAGCAGTTGCTCATGCGACCCCTATCACAGCCCAGTGTGAGTAATACTTCCTGGTTACCAGTACAACGTCTGGGTTGTGTTCGTTGTGTCGACTGCACCACTTGCCGATCCATGTTGGCTGGACAGACATTCCCCCATCCACATACGGGCAAGAAAATCAAGATCCAACATCGATTATCTTGTACCACATCTTTTGTGATTTACATACTGATTTGTCCTTGCGGACTCTACTATGTGGGACTTACTACAAGGTGCTTTAGGGAGCGGATGGCGAACCACCGGCTGTCAATACGTCAGGCACTTGAGAACAAGGTATCTGACAAACCGGTGGCCAAACATTTCCAGCAATTTGGCCATTCAGTTGCTAGTCTGAGATGCATGTTAATTGACTTTATACCCCCCCCCCCCCCCCTGCGAGGTGGAGATCGGGTAAAAAAACTTCACCAGCGTGAAGCACGCTGGATCTACGATCTAGGAACAGTAGCCCCTCGGGGTCTAAATGAACATATTTCATATAATGTTTGTCTCTAGGGAGTAGGCATGAAATTGACAATGTTGCAAATGTCTTCAAATTTTTACTCTTATTTTTTATTTATAAATTTATGTTATTTTTTAAATTTTTTTTAATGTACATTATTATTTTTTTGTACATTTTTTATCTGCATATTATAAAAATAAGTTGTATTGTTGTGATTTACGATGTGATGTATCAGGCAGTCTCTCTGGTCCGGCATTTATGGTGGCAACTGGTAATTAATTAATATTATATCTTTAATATTGGTACCTCAAGGTCTTGATGCATATTGCGCTGATTCACTATTCCCCCCCAAAAAAAATTCAATAATTTTCCCATGATTAAGCTATTTTTAATACTATTTTTATTTTGCTTTCCGGGTTGCGTTCCACTTGATTGGAACGCAAGTTAGTTCCGTTTTTTGCTTCTCACCATTTTCCGGTAAGCAGTGTGCTCCATTGGTTGGAGCGCACTCAGCTTCCGGTTCCTGTATCAGTTTCACATCCGGCCAGCCATGCGGTCCACAGTAGTGGCGCGCATGTTACTTTCCGGGTTGTGTGACTGAGCGGGATTTTCTTTCTTAGGATATCCGTTTCTACCTTACTTCCGGTTAGCCATGCGTTCCACAGCGGTGGAACGCATGCCACTTCCGGTCGCACGGAACATCAGCGTTTTCAGCGCATATGCTTAAGACTTATTTGCTTACTGAGGTGCTTTATATCAGTCATACTATACGCTATCCCACCAATGTTGTTTGGGGATTTATTTGGTTGTGTTTGGCCCCTTATTACTTGGTTTTGATACACTTCCGGTGTTTTACCTCACAGGAAGTAGGTGTGTCTACCTATTAGTCCAGTGATACCATAAATAGCCGCATGGGAGACTGCATATGTACACTGCCTGGTGCTGCCTGTCCTGTGATGTGACATACTTCTGTCTTGACAAAGATCCCTGTTGAGGATCGAAACGTCGACCAACTTCTTGATGACTTGAATAAAATTTGATCCAACTTGCTCAAAATTGCCTATGGTGAGTGCCTGCTTCAAACCAACGTACTATTATTGGGTCTTACACTCCTCTAAAGTGGAGCACCGCTGAGTTGTCCAATTTTCTTCCAGAGTGCGGTTCCAGTCTTCTATTATATATATATATATATATATATATATATATATATATACACACACACACACAGTTTGGTAGAATGTCCGGCTCTCCCCGTTCTCCAAGGGTAAAATGCCCGGGTGCCTTCCCAAGGTGGGTATTACCACCAATACAGTGCAGGAACAAATGGGCGTCACTCCGGGTCTCATGCATTGCAAACAGGTGATGCTTTAATGTGTTCGTCAGAGTACCTGACTATAGGATTATTAAATCCGAAACTAGTAAGCACCTAAGCTGTGTGTGGTGTCAGCTCTCTTCTTTATTCGTACCAAGTCCCCATCGAGTGCCGCCAGCACCATCTCCCACGCTGTATCTCTTTCCTTCGGAAGGCACCTATATGGGGCGATGTGCTGGCACACATCCAATCTAATACAGCTGCCCTGGTGCCGGCTCAAGATAAGATAACACAGGAGTGCTTCAAGTGGCCGCACTCATGGGTCTCTGCTCGTCAGGAAAAATAAACACGCAAGAGCCGTGTCTTACAGCAACGTTTCGGGAAGGTTTATTATCCCGTCCTCAGGCTTCAACATCGAGTGCCGCCAGCACCATCTCCCACGCTATATATATATATATATATATATATATATATATATATATATATATATATATATATAGTAGAAGCGGCGGCACTCACAGGACATATCAAGAGACCTAATAGACCAAATGCATCAAAATTCATCTTCTTAGTTTCCCTCCCAACTGTGTCAAAAGGTGTCACGTGTGATCAATTTAAACATGCGGTCTCAGACAAAAAAGGAAGAGAAAAGAAGAAAATCGTATAGGGGGGCCATTTACCATTGATAAAACCCATTAGGGTGCTTATACAATTTAAAATCGCATTGCATCTCATCGCATGCGGGTATATGGCTTGCGATGCGATACAATGCATAAAATGCCATACGACTGAATATCTTGGGCGCCGTGCTAGGAAACAAGTACCGATAATTTTTATGGAAAAGTGTTACTTGCTGCCCTCAATGAAGGCTCTCTGCATGTCCTAGAATACAAAAATAAGAAAGACAATTTCTAGAGAGCGCAAGAAACACTAGAGCTTAGCTGTTATAAAAATTAACATTTAATAATAATACAGCACACACAGAATAAAATCAACAGTAAAAAATATACATATATGCATAGATCCCTAAATCATACAATCAATATGAATGCATAAAACTAAGAAAAAGGACGGTAGACACTTTGCCAACTGTTTCCAATTAGTGGTATAATTCAGTAAACTCTCTTGACCATATACTCCAATAGCCAATTTTTTGATGTCTCAGATTCAAGGTGAGATTCCCACGGGAATGCAGAACATCCGGACTTTTATGGTTATATTCAATGTGTAAGAATGGAAACAGTCCAGGAAGTCACGTTTTTAATAAAAGTTTACAGAGATCACCTGTGGTAACTTAAGCTCCTAACCAATTCAGCAGGTGTATACATTCAATATCAATCCTATTTTTAAATGCTTCAATGGCAAGTTTCTAGCAACAATGTTTGCAAAAAGAATAATTCTAACCCAAGAGGGAAATAAGGATATTCCAAGCACAAATTACTACCATACAGATACATAATTATACACAAATAAACCAATTGTTTTTCTATTATCAACACATTGAAGTACTTGCTGCCAGCTTAGAATTCCAGGAGCTCCTGTGGCGCACTACATAGAGCAGCCTCAGAGCAACCTCAAATCACACACACATATATATATATAAGAAAATCTCTGCTTTCTATTTTCTCACCCCTCTTTCAATTCGTAATCAATATATTTTATTATTATTAGTATTTGTTTTTAGTTTATTTATTATAGGCTAGGTAATAGGGCTATAAGTTTTATATAATGATTGCTCAAATCTTATAAACACTTCCGTACGATAGGTGCCTCATTCGTCAGTGCCTAAACTTTCAACCCTTAGGCTATACTCAGGGCCGTCTTTCCCATTGGGCTTAATGGGCAGTTTCCCAGGGGCCCAAGGAATGTAGGGGCCCACCACAATGGGGAAGACGGCACTGGGGAATGGCGGCGGGTGGCGGGGATCTGGGCAGCGGCTGTCAGCAGTGATGATCCAGGCTTGATGTAGCAATACGGGCGGCTTGTGTCGGGGATCTGGGCAGCTGCTGTCAGCGGGTATGATCAAGGCAGCGGGGGGCCTGATGTAGCAATCCGGGTGGCTTGTGTCGGGGATCCGGGCAGCAGCTGTCAGCGGCGACTCAGCGGTGATCCAGGCAGCGGGGGGGGGGGGGGTTGATGTAGCAATCCGGGCGGCGTGTGTCAGGGATCCAGGCAGCAGCTGTCCCGCTCAGTCAATCAGTGTCCGGCCAGTCTTTTCAAAATCTGCAGTGCTTCCCGCCCGGCGACAAATAGCGCTACATCAAGGTCTGAGCGACACCTCTTTGATAGCTAAATCAAGCTCCCAGCCCCCTCGCTGCCTGGATCAACGCTGAGTCGCCGCTGCCTCTGCCTGGACAGATGCCGCTGACAGTTGTGCCCGGATCCGCACCACACGCTGCCCAGGTAGCTACTTCAAGCTCCCAGCACCCCCCTCCTGTTGCTGCACATAGGTGGGTGGAGAGGGGTTGTGAGGAGGAGAGGGGAAGGCCCTAAAAATTATTTTGCCCAGGCCCACTAGATTCTTAAGATGGCCCTGGCTATACTCTAATAAATTCAGAAAGGGGGGACTTATTTAGAGTATTGAAAAAATAGTTCTCTAAAGAACACAGATTAATCCAAAAGGCATTAGATACGAACATTTAACCAAAGTATATAATTACACATAAAACCACTTATTGTTTCACATTATGGGCCTTATTCTAGTTCACTCTTTCTCACAAAATCCTTCTTAGATGGACAAAACCATGTGCACTGCAGGTGGGGCAGATGTAACTTGTGCAGAGAGAATTAGATTTGGGTGGGGTTTTACTTCAGTGAGATCTATATTACAGTGTAAAAATAAAGCAGCCAGTATTTACTCTGCACAGGAACAAAATGACTCACCCAAATCTAATTCTCTCTGCACATTTTACATCTGCCCCCCTGCAGTGCACATGGTTTTGTCCATCTAAGAAGGATTTTGTCAGAAAGAGTGAACTAGAATAAGGCCGTATATGACTGATATGTCACAAAACATAGGCCAAAACAAAATACACACAAATGGGCAGTAATTACCAATTAAATAAGTTTATAACCAATTTTTCATATACAATTTTTATTCTTTTTGTCTTTTTTTCTTTTATTTTTTCTTTTTTATTATTATTAAGACAGTCACTATAATCAGCTATGATACCAAATATAGAAATATACCTTATTTTATTTTATTATTATATTTCCTAAAACCACTGCAAAAAAAACATGGAAAAAGAACAGAAGGAGAGGAGGATATTTAGATATGTATTATTTTATTGTCACTGAAATAAAATATATTTTGTCTATATATATTGGTGTATTTACTTTCCAAGATTATTAAGTTCAATGGACTCATTCGATTGCCTGTAGCTTCAAGAACTTTTGCATACGGAATCCTGACAGCTGTCAGGTAGTTATACTGTACTTATCATCCCCCCTAACCCTATCCTCCCATGCTGTTGCCTAGCCCTGCTCTAGTAGCCCAATCCTGTCCCCACTAGTGGCAATCTCTAACTCCCATACCCCAGCACTTAAACATAACCACTCCACAGCCTTACCCTACCCCACCTTTTAAGTAACTAACCTGAAACCCCCTTTCCTGCGGTCTAACCTTCCCCTTCCCCCTCCCCACAGCCTACCTCTAAGTTCCCCCATTGAGCCTAACCTTCCCAACCCCCCTTCTCCGGCCTTATGCTAGCGGTCCCCGCAGGGGCGGATTAAGGTCTGTGGAGGCCCTGGACAACAAAATCGTGGGGGACCCCACAGACTGCCGCCTGACGGGAGGGACGGGGCAGGGAACTATCTCATGCCGGCCATGTGTGAGGTATATACATACGTGCGGTGACAGCGCTGCTGCTATCGGCCAGGAGAGGATCTAGGGGGGCGACCCCCCCTGTATCTGTCCCTGGCCCAAGCACAGGGCCACAGGAGCCCCACACCGGCAGCAGTGCCGGTGTGGGGGGCCCTTTTGTGGGGGGGCCCCGGGGCGACCGCCCCTGTCGACCCTTGCTTAATCCGCTACTGGGTCCCCGCATACTTAAGTTCGGCAGTCAGGATTCTGGTGCCGGTCTCCTGGTGGTGGATAGTACCTGCTGACATCTTGTTTGCCAGGATGCTGAATGCCTCCCATGTCAGGATTTGTGCTTATGTGCTATAGCATATCTTAAAGGTGACAAAAACCTGTATTTCCCTGCAGTTACCCATTGACCAAGTGTATAATGCTTTTACTCTGTGTTTTGACAGTGTAATATTCTCCCATGCAGTTTGCGGCCAGTAATCACAAGTAGGAGGGGGCCCCCGTGTCTAAAGTGCCCCGGGCCCCCCGAAGGCTTAATCCGGCTCTGGGTGTTGCTGTGGTCTGTGCTGTGCCAGGAGAGGAGTACTAGGGGGCACCATCTAAAATCTTGCCTAGGGCATCAAATTGGTTAGGACCGGCTCTGCCTCCCACCATATAATTCTTAGTCGGTGGCTTCCTGCTTCCTCCCTACACTTTCCCCAGTTGTATTATATAATTAGAGGGTATATGACCACAAGTCAATTACAAGTGAATATACCTTTAATTGCATCTGCCACATCCCACTTCTCTATTTAACCCCTTCCCGACAATTGACGTACATTTACGTCATGGTCGGGAAGTACTTCCCGACACATGGCGTAAATGTACGTCATGGCATTTAACTGTCACCGCGTCTATAGACGCGGTGACAGTTTCAACATGTCTGCTGTCCCTGACAGCAGACATGTCCGTGCATGCCCAGGGGGGGCTGCGATGCCGCCCCCCCGTCGGCGATCGCTGTGATTGGCTGTTCAGTGTGAACAGCCAATTACAGCGTTTTCTGTGTCACCGGCGAATAACGTTCGCCGGTGACACGCGATCGGAGGTGATTGGTGCTGTAAAGTACAGCACCAATCACCGCGGGGTGTAAGGGTGACACTGGTGTCACCCCACCTCACCCCGCCCGCCCCCAAAGGCCGTGATTGGTCCGTCGGACCGACGGACCAATCACAGCCATGGAGGGGGGTTTAAACTAACGGTGACTGCACTGCAGACGCCATTCCGGTCTGGAATTGCGTGCAGTGCGGTCACCGTGCCTAGCTGCCGCGATATACTGACCAGAACCTTGCAAAATACTTACCTGATCCTTGCAAATATCTTGCCTGCTTCATCACTGCTTGTAGTGTGCTGGATGCTTCCTGGATCCTGTTACTTGTGACTTCCTGTGAACTTGTGCTGCTGCAGTGTAATAGCGTTAGTTAGATAGAGAGAGATAGAGAGAGATAGTGTCAGAGAGTGCTATATTTTGTGCTGCTGCAGTGTGATATAGTTATAGAGAGAGAGATAGAGAGAGATAGAGAGAGATAGAGAGAGATAGAGAGAGATAGAGAGAGAGAGATAGAGAGGCCTAGTGACAGAGAGTGCTATATTTTGTGCTGCTGCAGTGTGATAGTTATAGATAGATAGAGAGAGATAGAGAGATAGAGAGAGAGAGATAGAGATAGTGACAGATTGTGCTATATATTTTTTATATAACTGACTGCTGCCCCCCCTTTTGTGCTGATCAGTATAAATTAACTGATCAGCAACTTTTTGGGGGCGCAGGGTATTTTTTATATATATATATACCTGTCACTGCTGCTGCTGCAGTGTCATAGAGTGTTAGATAGTGAGAGATAGAGAGATAGAGAGAGATAGTGACAGAGAGTGATAGAGAGTGCTAAATTTTGTGTCTGCTGCCCCCGCCTTTTGTGCTGATCACTATATCTGAGGTGATCAGCAACTTTTTGGGGGTGCAGAGGTTTTTTTTTTTTTTATATATACCTGCCAGTTGCACTGTCAGTTGCACCTGCTGCCCCTCACTGGTAATCAGTGTCGCATCACTGATCACCTTTTTTTTTTTTGTGTGTGCTGTGGGGTCTTTTTTTAATTTTTTTTTTTACACACACTGTGATTTTGTGGGTGTCCTGTGGCCGCTGTGCGCTGATCAGTGACGTACATCACTGATCATCTTTTTCGGCACAGGGTTGATCTATTTTTTTTTTTTTTTTTGATCAAATTCCTGTTGCCTTTGAGCGCTGTTCAGTGACGGACGTTACTGACCAACATCTGTGCTCAATTTTTGGCGCAGGACCTTTTTTTTTTTTTTTTTAACCCCTTCAATTTTTTTTTTTAACCCCTTCAATTTTTTTTTTAACCCCTTCAATTTTTTTTTTTTTTTTAACCCCTTCAATTTTTTTTTTTTGTATAAAGTATTTTTTTTTTCTGCACACTACATACACACTACACACTACATACCCCCGGATTGAAATAAAGTTTGTACCCCCCCCTACACTATACACGTGTTGAAACATTTCACTACCAGTAACACAAAAATAAAAATGGCATCCCAAATGTCATCCCAAATGTCATCCCAGTCATCCAGAAGAATGTATTCAGCGGAGGAGGCATATGCCATGCTTGCCTCTGACTCTGACACAGCCAGTGATGCAAGCGGGGAATTTAAAGGATTCGCCTTAAGCTCCTCTTCCTCCTCTGGTGATGAGGGACCCCCTCAAAGACGCCCCCGTAGAGCAGCTGAGACCCCCCCCAATAATTGATCTCGTATGGACCCCACCACCAGACAATTTTGAGCCCCAGGTTCCTGAGTTTTTGGCCATGCCAGGAATCCAATTTGATTCCACAGGTCTCAGAGAAATTGACTTTTTCAAATTATTTTTCTCTGATGATTTTATAAATTTAATGGTGGACCAAACTAATTTATATGCCCAGCAGTTTATTGCTCAAAACCCCACGTCATCATTTGCTAGGTGGACCCCTGTAGATGCAGTAGAGATGATGACGTTTTGGGGTCTGGTGTTTCATATGGGCATAGTAAAAAAGCCAGAAATTAGGCAATATTGGAGTACAGATGTTCTGTACAGCACCCCATTTTACCGTATGGCCATGCCCCGGGCTCGATTTGAGACGATCCTTAAATTTTTGCATTACAACGATAATGCACAGTGCCCACCCAGAGATGATCCCACCTTTGACCGGCTATTCAAAGTCAGGCCGGTCATTGATCATTTCAGTGCCAAATTTGAAGACATGTACATCCCAGATAAATTCATTTGCATAGACGAGTCCCTTATACATTTTAAAGGAAGGGTTAAATTCCGCCAGTACCTTCCCAGTAAGAGGGCAAGGTATGGCATAAAAATGTATAAGCTGTGTGAAAGCACCTCAGGGTACACTCACAGGTTTAGGGTATATGAAGGGAAGGATTCAAGAATTGAACCGCCAGAATGCCCCCCCTCCCTCGTAGGTGTTAGTGGAAAAATTGTCTGGGATTTAGTGCACCCCTTCCTGGATAAAGGTTATCACCTCTATGTGGATAACTTTTACACCAGCATCCCCCTGTTTAAGGCCCTTGGTTCAAGAGGTACAGCAGCTTGCGGTACTGTGCGCAAGAACCAAAGAGGCCTCCCAAAAACGCACATTGCCCAAGTAATGAGAAGGGGTGAAAGCAGGGGAATATGCACCGAAAATATGTTGTTGGTCAAATATAAGGACAAGAGGGATGTCCTTATACTGACAACAATTCACGGAGACAGTACCACCTCCGTCCCTGTACGAGGTACCAGTACCCACACCTCAAAACCTAATTGTATCCTGGATTACAATAGGTACATGGGCGGAGTGGATCTTTCAGATCAGGTACTGAAGCCGTACAGTGCCCTGCGGAAAACAAAAATCTGGTACAAGAAGCTGGCCGTGTATATCATCCAGATGGCACTGTATAACGTTTACGTGCTATTCCGTTCTACCGGCCAGAGGGGGACATTTATGCACTTTCAAGAGGAAGTCATAAAGGGCCTAATATTTGGGAACCAGCAGGCAGAGGGCCCCAGTACTTCTAGTACTGGCCCCCGTATTGTACCAGGGCAGCATTTTCCTGATGAAATCCCCTCCACTGGAAAAAAGGGCAGGACACAAAAAAGGTGCAAAGTTTGCTATAAAAAGGGAATAAGAAAGCAAACTATTTTCCAGTGTGACACTTGCCCCGACAAACCCGGCCTATGTATAAAGGAGTGTTTTAAAATATACCACACATCTATGGATTATTAGGTTCATAATTTCACCGTGCTTCGGGGGTCTTGCTAATGCCACATAGCACCCACCATTCATTCCACCAGAATCTGAGCCGCAAAATCCAAAAATCACTCCTTCCCTTCTGAGTCCTGCCATGCACCCAACTGGTATTTTTTGGTCACATGTGAGGCATTGCCGTACTCGGGAGAAATTGGGGCACAGATTTTGGGGTGCTTTTTCTCCTTCATACCTTCTGAAAATGAAAAATTTTGAGCCAGAACTGCATTTTTGTGTAAAAAAATGTAATTTTCATTTTCACTGCCCACTTGTATCAAAATTGGTGAAACCCCTGGGGGTTTGAAATGTACACTATACCCCTAGATGAATTCCCTGAGGGGTGTAGTTTGCAAAATGGGGTCACTTGTGGGGGGGTTCCACTGTATTGGTGCTTTGGGGGTCTTGCTAATGCGACATAGCACCCACCATCATTCCACCAGAATTTGTGCTGCAAAATCCAAATATCACTCCTTCCCTTCTGAGTCCTGCCACTTTTTGGTCACACATGAGGCATTGCCGTACTCGGGAGAAATTGGGGCACAGATTTTGGGGTGCTTTGTCTCCTTCATTCCTTCTGAAATTGAAAAATTTTGAGCCAGAACTGCATTTTTGTGTAAAAAAATGTAATTTTTCATTTTCACTGCCCACTTGTATCAAAATTGGTGAAACCCCTGGGGGTTTGAAATGTACACTATACCCCTAGATGAATTCCCTGAGGGGTGTACTTTGCAAAATGGGGTGACTTGTGGGGGGGTTCCACTGTATTGGTGCAACATAGCACCCACCATTCATTCCACCAAAATCTGTGCTGCAAAATCCAAAAATCACCCCTTCCCTTCTGAGTCCTGCCATGCACCCAACTGGTATTTTTTGGTCACATGTGAGGCATTGCCGTACTCGGGAGAAATTGGGGCACAGATTTTGGGGTGCTTTTTCTCCTTCATACCTTCTGAAAATGAAAAATTTTGAGCCAGAACTGCATTTTTGTGTAAAAAAATGTAATTTTTCATTTTCACTGCCCAGTTGTATCAAAATTGGTGAAACCCCTGGGGGTTTGAAATGTACACTATACCCCTAGATGAATTCCCTGAGGGGTGTAGTTTGCAAAATGGGGTCACTTGTAGGGGGGTTCCACTGTATTGGTGCTTGGGGGGTCTTGCTAATGCGACATAGCACCCACCAAAATTCCACCAGAATCTGAGCTGCAAAATCCAAAAATCACTCCTTCCCTTCTGAGTCCTGCCATGCACCCAACTGGTATTTTTTGGTCACATGTTAGGCATTGCCGTACTCGGGAGAAATTGGGGCACAGATTTTGGGGTGCTTTTTCTCCTTCATACCTTCTGAAAATGAAAAATTTTGAGCCAGAACTGCATTTTTGTGTAAAAAATGTAATTTTTCATTTTCACTGCCCACTTGTATCAAAATTGGTGAAACCCCTGGGGGTTTGAAATGTACACTATACCCCTAGATGAATTCCCTGAGGGGTGTAGTTTGCAAAATGGGGTCACTTGTGGGGGGGTTCCACTGTATTGGTGCTTGGGGGGTCTTGCTAATGCGACATAGCACCCACCAAAATTCCACCAGAATCTGAGCTGCAAAATCCAAAAATCACTCCTTCCCTTCTGAGTCCTGCCATGCACCCAACTGGTATTTTTTGGTCACATGTGAGGCATTGCCGTACTCGGGAGAAATTGGGGCACATATTTTGGGGTGCTTTTTCTCCTTCATACCTTCTGAAAATGAAAAATTTTGAGCCAGAACTGCATTTTTGTGTAAAAAAATGTAATTTTTCATTTTCACTGCCCACTTGTATCAAAATTGGTGAAACCCCTGGGGGTTTGAAATGTACACTATACCCCTAGATGAATTCCCTGAGGGGTGTACTTTGCAAAATGGGGTGACTTGTGGGATGGTTCCACTGTATTGGTGCAACATAGCACCCACCATTCATTCCACCAAAATCTGTGCTGCAAAATCCAAAAATCACTCCTTCCCTTCTGAGTCCTGCCATGCACCCAACTGGTATTTTTTGGTCACATGTGAGGCATTGCCGTACTCGGGAGAAATTGGGGCACAGATTTTGGGGTGCTTTTTCTCCTTCATACCTTCTGTAAATGAAAAATTTAGAGCCAGAACTGCATTTTTGTGTAAAAAAATGTAATTTTTCATTTTCACTGCCCACTTGTATCAAAATTGGTGAAACCCCTGGGGGTTTGAAATGTACATTATACCCCTAGATGAATTCCCTGAGGGGTGTAGTTTGCAAAATGGGGTCACTTGTGGGGGGGTTCCACTGTATTGGTGCTTTGGGGGTCTTGCTAATGCGACATAGCACCCACCAAAATTCCACCAGAATCTGAGCTGCAAAATCCAAAAATCACTCCTTCCCTTCTGAGTCCTGCCATGCACCCAACTGGTATTTTTTGGTCACATGTGAGGCATTGCCGTACTCGGGAGAAATTGGGGCACAGATTTTGGGGTGCTTTTTCTCCTTCATACCTTCTGAAAATGAAAAATTTTGAGCCAGAACTGCATTTTTGTGTAAAAAATGTAATTTTTCATTTTCACTGCCCACTTGTATCAAAATTGGTGAAACCCCTGGGGGTTTGAAATGTACACTATACCCCTAGATGAATTCCCTGAGGGGTGTAGTTTGCAAAATGGGGTCACTTGTGGGGGGGTTCCATTGTATTGGTGCTTGGGGGGTCTTGCTAATGCGACATAGCACCCACCAAAATTCCACCAGAATCTGAGCCGCAAAATCCAAAAATCACTCCTTCCCTTCTGAGTCCTGCCATGCACCCAACTGGTATTTTTTGGTCACATGTGAGGCATTGCCGTACTCGGGAGAAATTGGGGCACATATTTTGGGGTGCTTTTTCTCCTTCATACCTTCTGAAAATGAAAAATTTTGAGCCAGAACTGCATTTTTGTGTAAAAAAATTTAATTTTTCATTTTCACTGCCCACTTGTATCAAAATTGGTGAATCCCCTGGGGGTTTGAAATGTACACTATACCCCTAGATGAATTCCCTGAGGGGTGTACTTTGCAAAATGGGGTGATATGTGGGGATGTTCCACTGTATTGGTGCAACATAGCACCCACCATTCATTCCACCAGAATCTGTGCTGCAAAATCCAAAAATCACTCCTTCCCTTCTGAGTCCTGCCATGCACCCAACTGGTATTTTTTGGTCACATGTGAGGCATTACCGTACTCGGGAGAAATTGGGGCACAGATTTTGGGGTGCTTTTTCTCCTTCATACCTTCTGAAAATGAAAAATTTTGAGCCAGAACTGCATTTTTGTGTAAAAAAATGTAATTTTTCATTTTCACTGCCCACTTGTATCAAAATTGGTGAAACCCCTGGGGGTTTGAAATGTACACTATACCCCTAGATAATTTCCCTGAGGGGTGTAGTTTGCAAAATGGGGTCACTTGTGGGGGGGTTCCACTGTATTGGTGCTTGGGGGGTCTTGCTAATGCGACATAGCACCCACCAAAATTCCACCAGAATCTGAGCTGCAAAATCCAAAAATCACTCCTTCCCTTCTGAGTCCTGCCATGCACCCAAATGGTATTTTTTGGTCACATGTGAGGCATTGCCGTACTCGGGAGAAATTGGGGCACAGATTTTGGGGTGCTTTGTCTCCTTCATACCTTCTGAAAATGACAAATTTGGAGCCAGAACTGCATTTTTGTGTAAAAAAAATAATTTTTCATTTTCACTGCCCAGTTGTACCACAATTGGTGAAACCCCTGGGGGTTTGAAATGTACACTATACCCCTAGATGAATTCCCTGAGGGGTGTAGTTTGCAAAATGGGGTCACTTGTGGGGGGTTCCTAACTTTTAGCATCTTATGGTGCCTAGAAACCTACATGGTGCCTAAAAAATAATCTCATAAAAAGGAGGCTCCAAAATCAAGTAGGTGCTCCTTCTATTATGAAGCCTGTGGTTTGGTCACCGTGCACACTAGGGCCACATATAGGATATTTATGAAAACAAAAGAATTGGGGGAATCAATTTTTAGTCACATTTCTCTAGTAAAATGTACTGTGTTCCTTAGAAAAATGTATTAAAATTGCAAATCTGCAAAAAAAATGAAATTTTGAAATTTCGCCTACACTTTGTTTTAATTCCTGTGAAACACCTAAAGGGTTAACAAACTTCCAAAATGCTGTTTTGAATACTGTGAGGGGTGCAGTTTTTGAAATGGTATCATTTATGGGGGTGTCTCACATACAAGTCCCTCAAAGTCACATCAGAACTGAACTGGTCCCTAAAAAAATCAGTGTTTGAAATTTTCTTGAAAATTTGAGAATTTGCTATTCATATTGTAAGCCTCCTAGTGTCCAAAAAAATTAAAAGGAAGTTGAAATAATGATGGAAACGTAAAGTAGACATATGGTCTATGTTAGTTATTAACTATTTTGAGTGGTATGATTATTTGTCTCACAAGCAGAAAATTTAACATTTTGCAAATTGCTAAATTTTCCATTTTTTTACGACATTTTGGTATTTTTCACAAAAAAACACAGACTGTATCGACCCAAATTTACCACTAATTTGAAGTACAATGTGTCACGAAAAAACAATCTCAAAATCACTGGGATAAGTAAAAGCAAAAAAAAGTTATCCCCACTTAAGTGAGACATGTCAGATTTGAAAAAAAGGGCACTGTCAGGAACGCAAAAACTGGCTCTGTCAGGAAGGTGTTAATAAATCCTGCAGATTCTTGTGAAATATAGTGATGTCTGTGAAGTTGCTCGCAGGGTTGCAACGGGGGGCATTCATTCACTGGGCTAGGCTGTGCTTCGATCCAATTGCAGCAGCTCCGGGTGGTGGTGACAGGGAGGACAGCACTGCTCCAGCTGCGAGGCCGCCATCTTTATGCCTGGCAGGTGAGAGACAGCGGCGGTCCGGCTGTAGGGGGGCGGGATGCAGGGGGGGCATCTTTATGCCTGGCAGCTGGCCAGAGGAGAGACAGCGGCGTCCCGGTCGGGGGGGGGGGGGAGTGACCAAATCCGGTCCGGCCCACCGGGAAATGGCCCAGTTTCCCGTTGGCTCAATCCGCCCCTGCCTATGACACATATTCTGTGTCATAATTATTTTCTTTATACTACTTTAGCTTTGTCGTATTGAATATAGTTTGGGAGGCACCGATAAGTATGCCTCCCAAGTGCACGGTGATGAATCTGGGGCTAGACAAGATCATTAAAAATAATTGCAAAAGCAGCACTTCTAGAAGGGCTTTATTGAAAGGGCTGCTGTTATTGGACAGCAGATCCAGCTGCTGTCCAATCACAGCAGCTGCTGTCATTTATGTTTCTGGCAGTGCTGCTTTGCTCTCCCATCCCCTGTGACCTGTACCCCAACGTCCCTGTCCCCTATCCCAGTTCCCTGTCCCCGTGTACCCGCTCCCCTCTCCCCTGGTGTGCCAGGTGAGTATAATATTTTGTATTTTTTTTCTGGGAAGGGTGTTGGTGGCAACAAGGCGCGGGGGTGCTGTGACAGTGCAGCCAGCACTGCACGTCACTGCTCTCACCTGTACACGAATATCGGGAAGATGAAGTCAGATGCTTTCACCAGATGTTCTGATTCCACTATTTTGTTCACAAGCTTAAAGCCTTCGCTCCACTCAATCTTTTCATTAAAAGGCAGAAAATTACCTGAAAACATTGTAAATGAAATATTATTCTTAGCTGCAACATTGCAGCTTGCTGAGCACCTGAGATGCCGCCATTCTGAATGCCCCCCACCCTGCGCCGATTCCCCTCCGTAACATGCTAGGGGATGTGTAACAAAAACACAATCCCTCACATGCTTCTGTAACAGTGTAATGTGGGCTAGGTGACATGAGGGAAATCGCTAGACTAATGAGGGAGAGAGGGAGATTGCTGCCATGTCAGGGAGTCTCCTGTAGAATGCAGGTGGGGAGGTAACTATGATGTAACAGTGTAATGTGGGCCAGGTGACATGAGGGAGATTGCTAGACTAATAAGGGAGAGAGGGAGATTGCTGCTATGTTAGGGAGTCTCCTGCAGAATGCAGGAGGGGAGGTAACTATGATGTAACAGTGTAATGTGGGCTAGGTGACATGAGGGAGATTGCTAGACTAATGAGGGAGAGAGGGAGATCCCTGCTATGTCAGGGAGTCTCCTGCAGAATGCAGGAGGGGAGGTAACTATGATGTAACAGAGTAATGTGGGCTAGGTGACATGAGGGAGATTGCTAGACTAATGAGGAAGAGAGGGAGATTGCAGCTATGTCAGGGAGTCTCCTGCAGAATGCAGGAGGGGAGGTAACTATGATGTAACAGTGTAATGTGGGCTAGATGACATAAGGGAGATTGCTAGACTAATGAGGGAGATTGCTGCTATTTCAGGGAGTCTCCTGCAGAATGCAGGAGGGGAGGTAACTATGATGTAACAGTGTAATGTGGGCTAGGTGACATGAGGGAGATTGCTAGACTAATGAGGGAGAGAGGGAGATTGCTGCCATGTCAGGGAGTCTCCTGTAGAATGCAGGTGGGGAGGTAACTATGATGTAACAGTGTAATGTGGGCTAGGTGACAGGAGAGAGATTGCTAGACTAATGAGGGAGAGAGGGAGATTGCTGCCATGTCAGGGAGTCTCCTGTAGAATGCAGGTGGGGAGGTAACTATGATGTAACCGTGTAATGTGGGCTAGGTGACAGGAGAGAGATTGCTAGACTAATGAGGGAGAGAGGGAGATTGCTGCCATGTCAGGGAGTCTCCTGTAGAATGCAGGTGGGGAGGTAACTATGATGTAACCGTGTAATGTGGGCTAGGTGACAGGAGAGAGATTGCTAGACTAATGAGGGAGAGAGGGAGATTGCTGCCATGTCAGGGAGTCTCCTGTAGAATGCAGGAGGGGAGGTAACTATGATGTAACAGTGTAATGTGGGCTAGGTGACATGAGAGAGATTGCTAGACTAATGAGGGAGAGAGGGAGATTGCTGCTATTTCGGGAGTCTCCTGCAGAATGCAGGAGGGGAGGTAACTATGATGTAACAGTGTAATGTAGGCTAGGTGACATGAGGGAGATTGCTAGACTAATGAGGGAGAGAGGGAGATTGCTGCTATTTCGGGAGTCTCCTGCAGAATGCAGGAGGGGAGGTAACTATGATGTAACAGTGTAATGTAGGCTAGGTGACATGAGGGAGATTGCTAGACTAATGAGGGAGAGAGGGAGATTGCTGCTATTTAGGGAGTCTCATGCAGAATGCAGGAGGGGAGGTAACTATGATGTAACAGTATAATGTGGGCTAGGTGACATGAGGGAGATTGATAGACTAATGAGGGAGAGAGGGAGATTGCTGCTATGTCCGGGAGTCTCCTGCAGAATGCAGGAGCGTAGGTAAGTATGGTGTAACAGTGTAATGTGGGCTAGGTGACAGGAGAGAGATTGCTAGACTAATGAGGGAGAGAGGAAGATTGCTGCTATGTCAGGGAGTCTCCTGCAGAATGCAGGAGGGGAGGTAACTATGATGTAACAGTGTAATGTGGGCTAGGTGACATGAGGGAGATTGCTAGACTAATGAGGGATAGAGGGAGATTGCTGCTATTTCAGGGAGTCTTTTGCAGAATGCAGGAGGGGAGGTAACTATTATGTAACAGCTACATAATGTGGGCTAGGTGACATGAGGGAGATTGCTAGACTAATGAGGGAGAGAGGGAGATTGCTGCTATGTCAGGGAGTCTCCTGCAGAATGCAGGAGGGGAGGTAACTATGATTTAACAGTATAATGTGGGCAAGGTGACATGAGGGAGATTGATAGACTAATGAGGGAGAGAGGGAGATTGCTGCTATGTCCGGGAGTCTCCTGCAGAATTCAGGAGCGTAGGTAAGTATGGTGTAACAGTGTAATGTGGGCTAGGTGACAGGAGAGAGATTGCTAGACTAATGAGGGAGAGAGGGAGATTGCTGCTATGTCAGGGAGTCTCCTGCAGAATGCAGGAGGGGAAGTAACTATGGTTTAACAGTGTAATATGGGCTAAGTGACATGAGGGAGATTGCTAGACTAATAAGGGCGAGAGGGAGATTGCTGCTATGTCAGGGAGCCTCCTGCAGAATGCAGGAGGGGAGGTAACTATGATGTAACAGTGTAATGTGGGCCAGGTGACATGAGGGAGATTGCTAGACTAATGATGGAGAGAGGGAGATTGCTGCTATGTCAGGGAGTCTCCTGCAGAATGCAGGAGGAGAGGTAACTATGGTGTAACAGTGTAATGTGGGCTAGGTGACATAAGGGAGATTGCTAGACTAATGAGGGAGAGAGGGAGATTGCTGCTACTGTATGTCATGGAGTCTCCTTCAGAATGCAGGAGGGGAGGTAACTATGATGTAACAATGTAATGTGGGCTAGGTGACATGAGGGAGATTGCTAGACTAATGAGGAAGAGAGGGAGATTGCTGCTATTTCAGGGAGTTTCCTGCAGAATGCAGGAGGGGAGGTAACTATGATGTAACAGTGTAATGTGGGCTAGGTGACATAAGGGAGATTGCTAGACTAATGAGGGAGAGAGGGAGATTGCTGCTATTTCAGGGAGTCTCCTGCAGAATGCAGGAGGGGAGGTAACTATGATGTAAAGGCCCCCATACATTAGTCCGACTTGTCCTAAGGACAAGTCGGACCTGATTTCCCCCTGCAGCTCCCCGGGAGGGGGACACACGATTTGGCACTTGATGTGCCAAGTTTTGCAAATGATACATCGCATGCGATGTATCATTTGCAACTCCCGGGGAGCTGCAATGTGGAGCGAGCAGGGGGGTCGGGGACATCGAGGTGGCGGGCGGGGGATGCTGCAAGGCGGCTGGGGGGACTGACGCACGCTGCTAGTAGTGCGGACGCTGCGGGGGACACAGGCGGCAGTGACATAGAGCCGGGCGGGGGGAGCCGGGAGCTGTCAGTACTGAAAAAAAAAAAAGCCCATACAATGAATGGGCACCCTGTGATTGGCTGAGCGCTCTCTCAGCCAATTGCTGACAGGCTGAGAGAGCGCTCAGCCAATCACAGGCTGCCCATTCATTGTATGAGCTTTTTTTTTTTTTTCAGTGCTGACAGCTCCCGGCTCCCCCCGCCCGGCTCTATGTCACTGCCGCCTGTGTCCCCCGCAGCGTCCGCACTACTAGCGGCGTGTCCCTCCCGCCTACCCGGACGGAGCATGACAGCTCCCTGCTCCAGCTCCCCCTGCCGCCCCCCTCCCTCGCCGGCGTCTCCCGCCCCCCTCCCTCGCCGGCATCCTCAGAGTCCCCACGGCTGCACATAAGATTTATCTTATGTGCAGCTGGTCCGACGTCCCGACTCTGACCCGATGCGCACGGGACCGCGCATCGGGTCGGACCGGGTGTCAAAACCTGCGATTTGGTCCGATTTCACTGCCCGATCCATCTGGATCGGGTGAAATTGGGGCCAAATCGCATAGTGTATGAAGGCCTTAACAGTGTAATGTGGGCTAGGTGACATGAGGGATATTGCTAGACTAATGAGGGAGAGAGGGAGATTGCTGCTATGTCAGGGAGTCTCCTTCAGAATGCAGGATGGGTGGTAACTATGATGTAACAGTGTAATGTGGGCTAGGGGACATGAGGGAGATTGCTAGACTAATGAGGGAGATAGGGAGATTGCTGCTATGTCAGGGAGTCTCCTTCAGAATGCAGGAGGGGAGGTAACTATGATGTAACAGTGTAATGTGGGCTAGGTGACATGAGGGAGATTGCTAGCCTAATGAGGGAGAGAGGGAGATTGCTGCTAGGTCAGGGAGTCTCCTGCAGAATGCAGGAGGGGAGGTAACTACTGTATGATACAACAGTGTAATGTGGGCTAGGTGACATGAGGGAGATTGCTAGACTAATGAGGGAGATAGGGAGATTGCTGATATGTCAGAGAGTCTCCTGCAGAATGCAGGAGGGGAGGTAACTATGATGTAACAGTGTAATGTGGGCTAGGTGACATGAGGGAGATTGCTAGACTAATGAGGGAGATAGGGAGATTGCTGCTATGTCAGGGAGTCTCCTGCAGAATGCAGGAGGGAAGGTAACTATAATATAACAGTGTAATGTGGGCTAGGTGACATGAGGGAGATTGCTAGACTAATGAGGGAGAGAGGGAGATTGCTGCTATGTCAGGGAGTCTCCTGCAGAATGCATGGGGGGAGGTAACTATGATACATAACCGATTTAACATGTGCAGAGAGAGTTAAAGTTGGGTGGGGTATGTACTTCAAAACTGATATCTATATTACAGTGTAAAAATAAAGTGCCAGTATTTACAGTATCCTGCACAGAAACTAAATAATTCACCCAAATCTAACTCTGTCTGCACATGTTACATCTGCCCCCCCCCCCCCCCCCCTGCAATGCAGCATGGTTTTGTCCATTAGCAAAAAAAATGTGCTTTGCGAGCCAACCTGAAACACCATCTCCGTCTCATGTCTTACTGTATACACGACATAAAGGAGAACATTCTACAAAATGCAATAACAAAACACTCATTGTCATATGTAAGTCTTCCTAGTTACCTAGTTGGGCAAATATCTCCCCAATTTCATAGTTGTTCATGAAGGTGACGCCTCGATTGTCCACTAGCATCAGTGTGTCCGTCAGTGGATACGTGATCCGTTCTGTGGTGTTACCTCCGTCTGTCACTGTCACATTGGCGTAAGTGGCAAACTCTCCGTCTTCCAGGACGTACTTGCAGGTGTTAATGAACGAGGACTTCCCATGGCCTTGAAATCCGAAAAGTTGGAGGAGAACTCGGTTAAATCCCTGATTACCTCTGGGACAGTCATCTAGGCTGAAGTTAGTGATATACTGCGTCATCTCAGGAATGGTCTGCATCCTGGTGCTCTGTGCGGTCCTGGTGCTCTGTATGGTGTACGGACTAGTATCTGTCAGTGCTCACAGGCAATGAGAGGGGGGAGAACAGCAGCTCTCCTTATATACATGATAGAACCAAAAGTGAAAGTAGTTACCTGTTAAGTGAAAGTAGTTACCTGTTATTTAGAAACTAGGTGATTCATCGCGCCCTACGGGCGCTCTTCACACCGGCGTAAGGGGCTACGCCCCTTAATTTGTGAACATTTGTATTGTGAGAAATATGATTAGAATTGTATGAAAGATGCCCTGTATTGCAGCTTCTGGCAGTGGGTGAGGGTCCAGGAGTACAGGACGGTGGCCCTGAGTCAGTGTCTCCTCCTACTGGGTGGGAGTTAGGGTGCATGAGAGCAGGAGGCTGGGATATGAGGCATGATAGGGGTATGTGGGCAAAACAGCGTCAGCGACTCCCCAGTGGTGGAAGTTACGGTTCAGGAGAGCAGGAAGCTGGGTAGTGATAGGGGTGTGTGGGCATACGGGGGACTAAAGAGGGTGGTGGACACTGTGCAGCTTCTGCCAGTGGGTGAGGGTCCAGCGTGGCAGCACAGAAATACAGGAGTCAGTGTCTCCTCCGACTGGGTGGGAGTTAGGGTGCATGAGAGCAGGAGGCTGGGCGGTAAAGCATGATAGGGGAATGTGGGCAACACAGGGTGAGCGGGTCTCCACTGGCGGAAGTTACGGGGCAGGAGAACAGGAGGCAGGGCAGTGTCCTCCCACATTGATGGCAAAAGTATTCAACATCGGCCATAAACCATCGATTATTTGAAAATCATTGATGGTCGATGGGCATCCCTAGAACTGGAGGAGGGTGGGGGACAGTATGCAGCTCCCGGCAGTGGGTGAGCGTCTCCTCCCACTGGGAGGGAGTGAGCGTGCATGAGAGCAGGAGGCTGTATAATAGTGGTATGTGGGCAAGACATTGATACAAGTTGTGGCGCTGGTGCAGAGGGCAGTGGGGAAACCTGCAGTGCGGCAGCCAGGGCCGGATTTCCCACCTAGGGGCGGTACCTGCTTGTGGTGGTACAGGATCCCCCATTGTCACGGGGGTACGTGAAATGCGGGGGCCGCGGTGGTCCGCTGGGGGGTGGAATTGCCGGAAGGGGGTCTGGGGGGTCTGCAAATTGCGGGAGGGGGGGTGGTGTGTGGGGATCCGCGGTTAGCGGGAGGGGGCGGGGGTCCGCAAATCGTGGGCGGGGGGGCTTGTATCGTGGGAAGGGGGGTCCGCAAATTGCGGGAGGGGGGTTGTCGGGGTTAGTGAATTGCGGGAGGGGGGGTTGCGGAGGTCCGTGAATTGCGCGAGGGGCGCGTGGGGTGCCGTGAGTCAAGGGGGGGTGGTGCGGGGGTCCGTGAATCACGGGAGGGGTCATGAATCGCAGGAGGCGGGGGTCGTGGGGGGGCTGCGAATCGCAGGAGGGGGGGTGTGGGGGGTTGCCGTGAATTGCATGAGGGGGGGCGTGAATCAAGGGAGGGTGGGCGCAGGGGGTGGTGCGGGGGTCCGTGAATTGTGGGAGGGGGCATGAATCGCGGGAGGGGGGGTCGTGGGGGGTTCCGAATCGCAGGAAGGGGGGTATGGGGGGTGCCGTGAATTGCGTGAGGGGGGCATGAATCGCGGGAGGGGGGGTCCCCGAATGTGTGAATTACGGGGCGGTCGCAAATCGCGAGAGGTGCCGAGGGGGCCCGCAAATCGCGGGAGGGGGGCGCTACGGGGGGTTTCGTGAATCGCGGGAGGGGGGGTCGTGAGGGGTTGCGAATCGCAGGAAGGGGGGTGTGGGGGGTGCCGTGAATTGCGTGAGGGGGGCATGAATCGCGGGAGGTGGGGTCCCCGAATGTGTGAATTAGGGGGCGGTCGCAAATCACGAGAAGTGCCGAGGGGGCCCGCAAATCGCGGGAGGGGGGCGCTACGGGGGGTTCCGTGAATCGGGGGAGGGGGCGGCGCGAATTGCGGGAGGGGGGTCGCAAATCATAGTAGGGGGGGGGTGCCGTGAATCGCGGGAGGGGGGGTCGCGGGGGGCCCTTTTAATGCCGGAAGGGGGGTCGCAGGGGACCCGCGAATCGCGGGAGGGGAGGATGCAGGGGTCCTGCGAATCGCGGGAGGGGGCTCGCGGGAGGGGTCGCTGGGGTCCCGCGAATTGCGGGAGGGTCGCGGGGGTCCCGCGTTTCGCGGGAGGGGGTGGTCGCGGAGGTCCAGCGAATCGCGGGAGGGGGTGGTCGGGTCTGGGACGGATATTAGACAGCACTTACATCGACAGCCATTACATCGACACCATTAGTTCGACAGCTCAATAGGTCGACATGGTTTTAGGTCGACATACCATTAGGTCGACATGTCATTATGTCGACAGCTCATTAGGTCGACAGCTCATTAGGTCGACATGTTTTTAGGTCGACACTGCCATTAGGTCGACAGAGTCTATGTCGACAGTCAAACGGTCGACATGGGTTTTTTCACTGTTTTTTGGCCGAAATGTCGACACAGTCGACATGGACACAGTTTGAAGTGTACCGCAGCCGCTCGCTATGCTTCGGGCACGGTGCCTCGCTGCGCTCGGCACACTATTTTATTCTCCCACCACGCCCTAGTGGATAGTAGGGCATGAAATACCGCCTGTCGGCACATGTCGGCTCAATAAACAGTGAAAAAACCCATGTCGACCTTTTGACTGTCGACATAGACACTGTCGACCTAATGGCAGTGTCGACCTAAAAACATGTCGACCTAATGAGCTGTCGACCTAATGAGCTGTCGACCTAATGAGCTGTCGACATAATGAGATGTCGACCTAATGGTATGTCGACCTAAAACCATGTCGACCTATTGAGGTGTCGAACTAATGGTGTCGATGTAATGGCTGTCGATGTAAGTGCTGTCTAACAATAGTCCGGATACCGGGGTGGTCGCGGGGGTCCCGCGAATCGCGGGAGGGGGGTCGCGGGGGTCCCGCGAATCGCGGGAGGGGGGGTTCGCGGGGGTCCCGCGAATCACGGGAGGGGGGGTCGCGGGGGTCCCGCGACTTGCGGGAGGGTGGAAAGCGGGGGTCCCGCGAATCGCGGGAGGGGGGGTGCGGGGTCCTGCGAATGGTGGGAGGGGGGGTCACGGGGGTTCCGCAAATCGCGGGAGGGGGGGTCGCGGGGGTCCCGCGAATCGCTGGAGGGGGGGTCGCGGGGGTCCCGCGATTCGCGGGTGGGGGGGTCACGGGGGGTCCCGCGAATCACGGGAGGGGGGGTCGCGGGGGGGGTCCCGCAAATCGCGGGAGGGGAGGGTCGCGGGGGGTCCCGCGAATCGCGGGAGGGGCGTCGCGGGGGTCCTGGCAGAGGGTAGGGATGTGCAGGAGTAATGGTGGATGGTGGCTGTGGAGTAATGGTGGATGGTGGGCGTGTACTGAAGCCCTGGCTGGGCGGGGGGAGGTGATGTCAAGGGGGTGGAACGTCAGACACATGAAAGTGAAACTGTTCTACACAGGAACGTTCTCCACAGGGGTTGAGTGACAGATCTGGCTAAATATATAAGAGATGGGTTCATTTACAAGAAAAGCTGATACTTATATGTTAGTTGGGCGCCCACTATAGTTAACAAAGAACAGGGGTTTGCAGGATGAAGGTAGCTAAACAGCCAAAAGAAATTTAAAACAAATGGAGGCAAAATAACACCAATGCGCTGCTAAGTGGATAAGTGTAATTGCCTTGCTGAATAAAATGTATGCTGGACACACTGTATGATTATACATTTATAAAAGGTAACATGTAAAGATACAATTAAATAAAATAAAACAAATACATATATTGCAATTATAGCAAATGAGTAACAATTAAAATAAAGCACGTTGAAGACTACTCCATGGATTTAAAAGCATTTATCCAGTGTGGGATCACTGTTAAACGTGGTTATTGATATGGGAATTTGCCAAGCATTTTGGGGGCACAGGTGTGCAGGGGTTATCAAGCAGCCTTATATTGCTGAGAAGCAGTTAGTTCAAGTATCAAATGCTGTTACACCCGGCCAAATTAGCATGTATACAGTCCACGCAGATAGGTCTGTGGGCCCGTCGGTGCAGGTGAATACAGAGCGATATAAGATGTTTTTGGATTATCTCACCCTTTGGAGTTGGTTGTTGAGTTCTGGGTTACAGGGGAGCCCCGTCCAATTGATGGTGCAGAGTCACGGCTTGGTGTGCTCAGGATGGTGGAGAGGTGTTCAGGCGGCTTACTTGTGCTGTTTGCGGCAGTGGCTGAGAAGTGGAAAGCCGGCAGGAAGGAAGGGCAGCTTGGCGGCTGAGCATCTGCACGTGGAGTAAGGTGCAGCGGCAGATCAGGCAAGATGTAGGCAAGTGGCCATGTGTAATATAGTGTGTGTATTTATATGTATATGTATATCTATCTATATATCTACATGTATCTTGAGTCAAATTTCCCATTAGGCACGTGAGGCACGTGCCTAGGGGCGGAACACGTTTGGGGGCGGCACTTGGATGCCTGTGATAGTACTGTCAGGCCAAAATGTACCAATAGCTGGAAAATATCCACTATACTGTACTATATTCCTTCTTACATAGAGTGTAAATGGATAGGACAAGCAGGTACTTCCCCTGTAATCTGGCCTACTCAGTAACTATGTATTCATAATAAAAGAACATGTCACAGTTAGTGGCTTTTTTACAAAAAAACATTATATTGTCTGTTAACAAAGAATTAGGCGGTGTGTGTGTGTGTGTGTGTGTGTGTGGGGGGGGGGGGGGGGGGGGGTGTTGTGTGAACAATATTGTTGTGCCTAGGTGCGCCCTCATCCCTAAATCAACCCCTGTATCTCTCTCTCTCTCTCTCTCTCTCTATATATATATTCTCTATATATATATATATATATATATATGCCATATTCTCTATATATATATATATATATATATACTAGGTGATTCATCGCGCCCTACGGGCGCTCTTCACACCGTCGTAAGGGGCTGCGCCCCTTTAATTTGTGAACGTTTGTATTGTGAGAAATATGGTTAGAATTGTATGAAAGATGCCTGTATTGCAACTTGAGTTATAGGTGAAATGTGTTAAATAGAGAGCATATGATGTGGAAGGGGGTGTGTATTGTATTGTTTAATTAAAAAGCGGTTACAGAGTAAGATGTACATTGATAGTGTGGAGGGTACAGTGACATTTGTGGGTGTGGGGGATGTGTGTGTGTGTTTTTTAGATGTGTGTGTGTGTGCAATAGTATAGTGGTGTGTTTTTAAGTCAGCGGCTCCCCACTGGCGGAGGTCACGACACAGGAAAACAGGAGGCTGGGTAGTGATAGGGATGTGTGGGCATAAGGGGGACTAAGGAGGAGGGTGGGGGACACTGTGCAGCTTCTGCCAGTGGGTGAGGGTCCAGCGTGGCAGCACAGGAGTACAGGACGGTGGCCCTGAGTCAGTGTCTCTTCCTACTGGGTGGGAGTTAGGGTGCATGAGAGCAGGAGGCTGGGCTATGAGGCATGATAGGGGTATGTGGGCAACACAGCGTCAGCGACTCCCCAGTGGTGGAAGTTACGGTTCAGGAGAGCAGGTAGCTGGTAGTGATGGGGTGTGTGCGCATACGGGGGACTAAAGAGGAGGGTGGGGGACACTGTGCAGCTTCTGCCAGTGGGTGAGGGTCCAGCGTGGCAGCACAGGAGTACAGGACGGTGGCCCTGAGTCAGTGTCTCCTCCTACTGGGTGGGAGTTAGGGTGCATGAGAGCAGGAGGCTGGGTGGTAAAGCATGATAGGTGAATGTGGGCAACCCAGGGTGAGCGGGTCCCCAGTGGCGGAAGTTATGGGGCAGGAGAACAGGAGGCAGGGCAGTGATAGAGGTGTGCGGGCATGAGGGGTAGTAAAGGTTTTTGGCTGTTGCTGAGTAGGGATTGGCATTGGTGCAGACGCCATTGATGGTTGGCGTTAATGGCGATTTTGCACCCTGCCATCGATAGTAGTAACATATTACTTGGATAACCATCGATTGTTGTAGCTATCGATGGTCATCCATTATATCTGACGGAATAGACCGTGGGTCAATCAGAACTTGGCGGAGGGACTTCGGGGTGTGGGGGGCGGAGCTATGCTCCGTGTCCCCTCACCTTAAATTTTTTTTAAACTTGATTGGTTCTCCTTTGCCATCGATGTAGGGAAACCATCTGGTCCTCCCACATTGATGGCAAAAGTATTCAACATCTGCCATAAATCATCGATTATTTGAAATCATTGATGGTCGATGGGCATCCCTAGAACTGGAGGAGGGTGGGGGACAGTATGCAGCTCCTGGCAGTGGGTGAGCGTCTCCTCCCACTGGGAGGGAGTGAGGGTGCATGAGAGCAGGAGGCTGTATAATAGTGGTATGTGGGCAAGACATTGATAAAAGTTGTGGCGCTGGTGCAGAGGACCGTGGGGACACTTCTGGCAGTGGGGGAACCTGCAGCGCGGCAGCCAGGGCCGGATTTCCCACCTAGGGGCGGCACCTGTTTGTGGCGGTACAGGATCCCCCATTGTCACGGGGGTACGTGAAATGCGGGAGCGAGGTCGCGGGGGTCCGCTGGGGGGTGGAATTGCCGGAAGGAGGTCAGAGGGGTCTGCAAATTGCAGGGGGGGGGTGTGCGGGGATCCTCGATTAGTGGGAGGGGGCGGGGGTCCGCAAATCGTGGGAGGGGGCGCAGGGGGGCCTGTATCGTGGGAAGGGGGTCTGCAAATTGTGGGAGGGGGGTTGTTGGCGTCAGTAAATTGCGGGAGGGGGGGTTGTGGGGGTTCGTGAATCGCGGGAGGGGCGCGTGGGGTGCCGTGAATCAAGGGAGGGGGGTGGCGCAGGGGTCCGTGAATTGTGGGAGGGGGCATGAATCGCGGGAGGGGGGGTCGTTGGGGGCCGCAAATTGCAGGAGGGGGGTGCGGGGGTGCCGTGAATTGCGTGAAGGGGGGCGTGAGTCATGGAAGGGGGGATCCGCAAATAGGTAGGGGGTCTGCAAATTGGGGAGGGGGTATGGGAGGGGGGGTGTGAATCACGGGGGAGTCCGCGAATCGCGGGAGGAGGCACGGGAGGTGCAGAGGGGGTCCGCAAATCGAGGGAAGGGGGCGCTATGGGGGGGGTTGCGTGAATTGTGGGAGGGGGCGGGGGTCCGCAAATCGCTGGGGGGGGGCCTAGAATCGCGGGAGGGGGGCGCGAATTGCGGGAGGGAGGGTCGCAAATAGCAGGAGGAGGGGTGCCGTGAATCGTGGGAGGAGGCGGTGGTCCTCAAATCACGGGAGGGGGGTTCGCCGCGAATCACGGGGGATGTGTGTCTGTCGCGGTGGGCCCCGCGAATCGTGGGAGGGGGGGGTCGCGGGGGTCCTGCGAATCGGGGGAGGGGGGGTCGCGGGGGTCCCGCGAATCGGGGGAGGGGGGTGCTGGCAGAGGGGGGGGGGGGTGGTGGGAGTAATGGTGGATGGTGGCTGTGGAGTAATGGTGGATGGTGGGCATGTACTGTAGCCCTGGCTGGGCAGGGGGAGGTGATGTCAAGGGGGTGGGGTGTGTAGAACGTTATACACAGAGAACACTTTTCCCTGGTGTAACCTGCTGGGCGGGAACGTTATATACACAGGGGATGAGTCAGTGGCGTAGCTTGTGTAAGGCAGCCCCCGCTGCCACTTGGGGGAGCAAGCGACAGTGGGGTCTGTGTGGGCGCAGGGCTCTCATGGCTGTGGATCAGGGAGGAGGGGTTACCTCGTCTCCCTGTCAGTGCAGCAGCGGCTGGCATCTAAAGTTAATTTCACACCCCCCCCCCCCTTCCTGCCAGCGTGCAGCAGGAGCATCCGGACTCCGGTGTCTAAACCCGCCCCCACCCACAAACCTGTCAGTGCGCAGAGGCTTCTCCGTGCCAGGCTGGGCAGGGGGAACGGTGGTCTGTCCCCCATTCTTTATACTCTACATTACTCCTACAAGTTCAACTGAGTCCAGGGCAGTGCCTGTCATGCTATGCGCAGCGGCGCCAGCAGACAGTAGCTCCCGTCCCTCCAAGCAAACAGCGCATGAAGGTGGGAATCCTCCGTATACACGTATTACTTGCTCCATTCCAGGGGGGGTTGTGGGTTACTTGCTCCATGCCAGGGGGAAGGTGGGTTCCTTGCTCGTTGCCAGGGGGGTGGTGGGTTACTTGCTACATGCCAGGGGGGTGGTGGGTTACTTGCTTCCTTCCAGGGGGGTGGTGGATTCCTTGCTCGTTGCCAGGGTGCGGGGGGTTCCTTGCTAGTTCCCAGGGGGGTGGTGGGTTACTTGCACCATGCCAGGGGGTGGTGGGTTACTTGCTTCCTTCCAGGGGTGTGGTGGGTTCCTTGCTCGTTGCCAGGGGGGGGGGGGGGTTCCTTGCTCGTTGCCAGGGGTTGCAGGGTCCACAGTGCTCTTCCGGGTAGCACTGGTCACTCTGCACATCACTGACAGATGCTAGAGGTAAAGGTGCACCTCTAGCGTCTGTCTCCTTCACAGCGGCGGCCATATTTGGAGGGGCGCAGGGTCTCCGTCAGCATGTGGATAGAGACTCTGCACCCCTGCGGTGCAGACCTGTCCGTTTCCCTGTGACCGGAGGCAGCCTCTGTCTCCCGATCCCTGCCACCACAGCACCCCCACCGCCACGCCTCCCCCCCCCCCTCGGCGTTAACGGCGATAATAAATGTAATCGCCGTTAATGTGCTGGCGCGTTAACGCGATATTAACGCGATATTAACGTGTTAACGTGCCCAGCACTAATATGTATATATATATATCTATATATATACAGATCGGTGTCCCAGGAGTAGGTGACCCCTATAACAGACAAGCGGCACTCAAGGGCGATGGTTGTATCCAATTTTATCAAGAGTTAAACAGTGATACAGAGCATGGTCATACAAAGCACGGTCGACGTTTCAAAGCCGTGTCGGCTTTTTCCTCAGGACGTGTGCTTTAAGAAAGTGCTGATAGTGCTGTGCATATATATATATATATATATATATATATATATATATATATATATATACATACATACATACATATATATATATATATATATATATATATATATATATATATATATATATATATATATATATATATATATATATACATATATACATACATACAGTACTATTTTTCTGGAAAAATAGGTTCAGGAACTCCAGGTCTGGGGGTGGATCGATTAAATAAAAAAAAAACATATAATAGAGAGAGGGAGAGATAGATAGATAGATAGATAGATAGATGTATTGTATTTAGAAACAAAGGGACTCACAGGTGACTTTAAAATAAAACTTATCTTATGAAAAGTACATTTTCAGTTCCTGATAATGTCATATTTAATTGGAGGTTTAGGAACTGAGTTCCTGCTGAAAA
The DNA here is from genome assembly GCF_055691185.1 of Crinia signifera. Taxonomy (NCBI): domain Eukaryota; kingdom Metazoa; phylum Chordata; class Amphibia; order Anura; family Myobatrachidae; genus Crinia; species Crinia signifera. The sequence goes on from NC_139223.1 coordinate 10,378,822, forward strand.
ATAGCACTGGGTGTATATATATATATATATATATATAATCCAGAGAGAGGCCGGCACTCAGGTCTTCAAGGTAGATGCCCGTGGGTACTTGCTCCGGTGCCCTCTTAGCCAGAGGGGAAGGCTCCTCAGGAAGTATGTAGAGTGAAAGAAATCAGCGGCACTCGGAGACTGGAGAATCAAGTGAAAAAATCTGGAATATTTATTCCATGTGCAGTGGAAAACGTTTCGGAGCTCGAGGGCTCCGTCGTCAGTTCAAAAGTAAGCACAAATACACATACAAACAGAGTGACATTTATAGGAGACTTACCCGCCCCCTGTGCGTTCCGTCCGTGTTCTCCTGCGTTGGCTTCCGGGTTGGCGCCGTCTCTGTGACGCTGCGGGCGCAACTCCGATGGTCGCGATGGTCGCGATGGTTGCGTCCGGCCCCGTCAGTGATGCGCGCTCCCGGCTGCCAGCTCCTGGATCACGTGGGGCGGCTGTGCGCTGTGGTAAAATAAACAAACACGAGTGTCATAGTATGCAAACAACCACTTCTAAAAAACAGTGCTAAACTCCTGTTTCCATGGGTACACAATCTTAAGGGAAACAGCTTACAATAGGTGGGGAAAAAAACACGCAATCTGTGACATTGACATGCAAAGCTAGTGATGTGATGCTGCCATCTACTGGGCGGCATATGATATTATTATAAAAAAGACATAAATGTACATAACGGGATAAAAATGCGGACAGCATGAGGGGACTGTCCCTGTCATTAGCGCACCACCATGTATATGTGCCTAGGCAGATAACTGCCAATGTATCAAACATATCTGTTATAGAGTTGGAGCATATGTAGACTCATCTAACTGGTTTACAGATCGAGTGGCACCATATAGGAATGTGCAGACAGACATAGGGGTATCATAATTAGTTAACCTCTGTCTAGGAGGGGCAAGAGAGGGATAGTCTCCTGTAATGAAAAGGATTCCGCGTAGGGAATGGACTAGATGGTCAGGTCCTGTGGGACAACTCTTATCCAGTGTGCTAGCAGGCCACACGTCTATAGGATATATGGCTGAATGATAAGAAAAACATCCAGCCCCGCTGGTGGCGTGCCCATGTGGGTATCACTATAGGGTGGCAACTATCGTGGATTATAAAAAGTTGTGTAGGCCCAAGTTCTCGTTGAGGCCTTTGGGTTGTAAAGAGTTCAGTTTAAAAATCCATTCGGATTCTAACTGTAACAATTTACGGGATCTGTTGCCGCCTCGGATAGAGAACGGCACATGGTCCACTATTTTATATTGCAGGGTGGCCATGCTATGTTTGAGCGTGGCAAAGTGGCGAGCCACTGGCTGCTCGCTTTTGCCAGAAATCAAGGCTGCTCGGATGGCGCATCGGTGCTGGGCCATCCTCACTTTCAGTGTACAATCAGTCTTACCTACGTAATATAATCCGCAGGGTCAGGAAATTACATATATAATAAATTGAGACGTGCACGTCAGAGGCCAACGGATTTTAAACTTTTGCCCGGTGTATGGGTGTTGTATGGTCGTACTCGGAGTAAGAGAGCTGCATGTGGTGCAGCCCAGGCAGCGATAGCACCCATTTTTTCGCTGTCTGGTGCCAGGTGGAGATGAGTTAAAAGCAGTAATATCAAGCTTAACTAGGCGATCTTTTAAGTTATAACTGCGTTTATAGCTGGGCAGTAATCTGGTTTGTTTTAAACTCTTAAGGTCCGGGTCTGATGATATGATCATCAGACCCGGACCTTAAGAGTTTAAAACAAACCAGATTACTGCCCAGCTATAAACGCAGTTATAACTTAAAAGATCGCCTAGTTAAGCTTGATATTACTGCTTTTAACTCATCTCCACCTGGCACCAGACAGTGAAAAAATGGGTGCTATCGCTGCCTGGGCTGCACCACATGCAGCTCTCTTACTCCGAGTACGACCATACAACACCCATACACCGGGCAAAAGTTTAAAATCCGTTGGCCTCTGACGTGCACGTCTCAATTTATTATATATGTAATTTCCTGTCCCTGCGGATTATATTACGTAGGTAAGACTGATTGTACACTGAAAGTGAGGATGGCCCAGCACCGATGCGCCATCCGAGCAGCCTTGATTTCTGGCAAAAGCGAGCAGCCAGTGGCTCGCCACTTTGCCACGCTCAAACATAGCATGGCCACCCTGCAATATAAAATAGTGGACCATGTGCCGTTCTCTATCCGAGGCGGCAACAGATCCCGTAAATTGTTACAGTTAGAATCCGAATGGATTTTTAAACTGAACTCTTTACAACCCAAAGGCCTCAACGAGAACTTGGGCCTACACAACTTTTTATAATCCACGATAGTTGCCACCCTATAGTGATACCCACATGGGCACGCCACCAGCGGGGCTGGATGTTTTTCTTATCATTCAGCCATATATCCTATAGACGTGTGGCCTGCTAGCACACTGGATAAGAGTTGTCCCACAGGACCTGACCATCTAGTCCATTCCCTACGCGGAATCCTTTTCATTACAGGAGACTATCCCTCTCTTGCCCCTCCTAGACAGAGGTTAACTAATTATGATACCCCTATGTCTGTCTGCACATTCCTATATGGTGCCACTCGATCTGTAAACCAGTTAGATGAGTCTACATATGCTCCAACTCTATAACAGATATGTTTGATACATTGGCAGTTATCTGCCTAGGCACATATACATGGTGGTGCGCTAATGACAGGGACAGTCCCCTCATGCTGTCCGCATTTTTATCCCGTTATGTACATTTATGTCTTTTTTATAATAATATCATATGCCGCCCAGTAGATGGCAGCATCACATCACTAGCTTTGCATGTCAATGTCACAGATTGCGTGTTTTTTTCCCCACCTATTGTAAGCTGTTTCCCTTAAGATTGTGTACCCATGGAAACAGGAGTTTAGCACTGTTTTTTAGAAGTGGTTGTTTGCATACTATGACACTCGTGTTTGTTTATTTTACCACAGCGCACAGCCGCCCCACGTGATCCAGGAGCTGGCAGCCGGGAGCGCGCATCACTGACGGGGCCGGACGCAACCATCGCGACCATCGCGACCATCGGAGTTGCGCCCGCAGCGTCACAGAGACGGCGCCAACCCGGAAGCCAACGCAGGAGAACACGGACGGGACGCACAGGGGGCGGGTAAGTCTCCTATAAATGTCACTCTGTTTGTATGTGTATTTGTGCTTACTTTTGAACTGACGACGGAGCCCTCGAGCTCCGAAACGTTTTCCACTACACATGGAATAAATATTCCAGATTTTTTCACTTGATTCTCCAGTCTCCGAGTGCCGCTGATTTCTTTCACTCTATATATATATATATATATATATATATATATATGTATATATACAACTTTTGGATATGCGGATCCTGGATCCTGATGAAGATGTTCTAAATACATCGAAAACGTTTGATCCCCAAACACCTGCAGTTGTGTTTTATTTTTCCGAGTGCCGCTTATCCAAAAGTTGCATATTAGGACCATAACAGGTCCTTTGAGGGCACCGGAGCAAGGAAACCTTTGAACATTGGAGTGCTGTCCACTATGCTGGAGAGGTGCTGGCACTCGGTTTCTGTGGTGTTAATCTGCCCGGTGCCCTCGGAAGGGACCTACCGCGGTGGGACCCAAAATGAGTGTAGGAGAGGGTCGCGGCACTCGGGACTGACGGAGAAACAGATGACTGAAGCCAAAAGATTGGTTGACGTTTCAGCCTTTTAATTCAAAGCTGTTTTGAAAAAAGCCTTGAATTAAAAGGCTGAAACGTCAACCAATCTTTTGGCTTCAGCCGTCTGTTTCTCCGTCAGTCCCGAGTGCCGCGACCCTCTCCTATATATATATAGGAGAGGAGATATATATATATATCCATTTGTGAGGGCACCAGGAGCCGTTGATCTTTTTCTAGCTGAGAATGCCGGACCTGCCACGATATATATATATATATATATATATATATATATATATATATATATATCGTGGCAGGTCCGGCACTCTCAGCTAGAAAAAGATCAACGGGTCCTGGTGCCCTCACAAATGGATAACCAGTGTGTACAGAGGTGCGGCACTCAGGACAAATACAAATGAAACCGACTCATGGGGAATTCACCACTTTGTTTTATTTGTCCTGAGTGCCACACCTCTGTACACGCGCTATATATATGTATAAATATATATATATATATATATATATATATATATATATATATATATATATATATATATATATATATATATATATATAAAAATATATAGTTTCTAGGGAACTAGGTTTGTGACATAATGTGTTATGGGCATAAAGATTTGTGGCATAATGTGTAGCAAAAAGATGGAGCAAAAATTACAAAAAAGGGCATGAGTCGGGCATTTATTTTTTCTGTGGTGGCCAAGGTTTGTGCAGGTTGTAAAACAGGTATAAAGTATTTTTTTTTGCAAGACCACAGCCCTTGCAGCAAGGCCACAAACCTGTTTTTCAGAAACATGCATACAGATGTATCGGGCACTGTCTTTGCTGGTGATCCGCCAGCAGCATGTTGCTGGCGGATCGCCAGCAACACGGCGCCGCTATCTGACTGTGACGCGCGTGCGTCCCCCACGCACGCGCGTCACAGTATCCGGGCGACGGGGCGTCGAGGCGGACGCATTACTGTCCGCCTCCCGCTCCAGGGGCAGGGGGGGGGGACCCGAGGAGGCTACGGGGGGGATCTGGATATATATATATATATATATAAAATAATGTGTGTGTACATATTTTCAAATGAATCTTTGGGTCTTTTTTAAATAGTACATGAGGAAATATTGTTATTACCACGTGTTTTCATCATCACAGCATCACGTCCTGCTGCTGGGCCTATGTCTGTCCAGAAAAGGAGAGCCTCTGCAACTGTCTCTGTGGCCCCGCGTGAGAGTGATGTTGATGAACTGTTTAAAGCATGCATGTCCAACGTTGGCCCTCCAGATGTTTTGAAACTACACATCCCAGCATGCTTTGCAATAGTTTTAGCATTCTCTAATAGCAACACTGTGGCAAAGCATGCTGGGATGTGTAGTTTCAAAACATCTGGAGGGCCAACGTTGGACATGCCTGGTTTAAAGGGAAGTGCAGGATCAGACCATTATGTTCCTCTTGGATTGGGCAATGTTTGAAGTTATGTTTCTTGTATGCAGGGCAGGTTCCATATTTAAAAAAAAAATACATCTCACTCTCCATCACATACACATCGATCTAGTAACCTGCCATCCTTATTAATGTTTGCCATCATCAGGTTCTAGAAAGCCTTGTTGTGAAGCCACCTCTGTGAATCAGGTGACAGCAATCAAACATTAACTGGATGTTACACAAGCATCATGCTAATCCTCCAGGATTGAGGCATTTGGTTGGGCCTGCATGAGACATTATTCCCATTGACTGTTTTTATTGTTTACATGTAAACACAATTTGCATCCCATCATAGTGGATATCAATGTTAAACCAGGAATATTAATATATAAAACCAGATACATTTCTATTTAAGTGTGTGTTATTCCATCACTTTTTTTGCCTCGATTGTGACATTGTAGGAGGGATTGATGGTCCAGCATTTGTCCATCATGTGCTGTTCTGAGATTAATATATTAGTTTGGGAATACTGCAATTGTACCCAAAATGAAATTGCAAATGAACCATGTGACAGCAACTGCACAGCATGCTTGGTACTTGTTTCCTAGCACGGCGCCCATCGCATGGTATACCATTATACTAAATAAGGTATACGATGGTATGCGATGCAATGCAACGCAACGCGATATTGTACAATAAAATATCGCATCGTATGCCATACAATGGCATATGATGCGATTGTATACGATTTTTGATTGTACAAGCACCCTGATGGGTCCTTACAATGTTAAATGGCCCCCCATAGTCAATGCCACCCCCAGGATCAACGCCAGCGAGCGGACGCGGAATACTTGTAAAGTAATTTGCGTCCGCTCGCCATGCTTCGGGCTCGGTGGCTCGCTGTGCTCGCCACATTATCTAAAATCAACTCCACGCCAACGTGGATAGTGGGGGTATGAAAAGGTCGGAGGACGCGTACCGCCGCCATTTGCCACGCCTCGGGTTTGCGCTTCGACTTTGCGTTGATAGTGGGGGGGTGGCGTGGGGGTGCATTTAACATTATAAGCACCCATTAGGGTGCTTGTACAACTAAAAAACGCATCGCATGCATCTATATGGCATGCGATCAGATGCCGTAAGATGGACATCGGGGGCTCCGTGCTAGGGAACAAGTACTGCATGCTTTTTAACATGAAGGTGCAGGTTGGCCAAGCAATAAGTTTGTGTCCTTGAACTAAGTTGTTAACATAGGGAATAGTGTGTTGTGTTTTTATTGTGGCTAATTGATCATTTGACCCCAGAAGTTGCTATGGGCAATCACACTAAAATGAACTATGGGTAATTAACCATCATATAAATCATGTGTGTATTTAAAAAATTAGGCAGAGCTTACACAGTAGGACTGCAGTGGGCATCCACAGTGGATATACTGTATGTTGACATTGTTTAAATGTTGTAATAATGGGAAGGCATGCTGCAATGTGTACTATTACATCAGCTAGAGGTCCAAAGGTAACATTTGGGTTGTTACAAATCTAGTATACACATACCCTCCAACATGACCCCTTGCATTCGGTACACAATGCTCTCTTCCTGGCCTTCCCTGGTAATGTATGATTGCCATCACCTGTGTTGAAACACCCTTCTCATCAATTACCTAGTTCCACACAGGTGCTGGCAATCATACATTATCCATACCTCCCAGCATGCCTCTCTTTCCGGGGACACACAATGCTCTGCTCCTGGGCTTCCCTGGTAATGTATGATTGCCATCACCTGTGTTGAAACACCCTTCTCATCAATTACCTAGTTCCACACAGGTGCTGGCAATCATACATTATCCATACCTCCCAGCATGCCTCTCTTTCCGGGGACACACAATGCTCTGCTCCTGGGCTTCCCTGGTAATGTATGATTGCCAGCACCTGTGGTGACACCTTTCTTATCAGTTACCTAGCTCCCCACAGGTGCTGGTAATCCTTTATTATCCATACCTCCCAGCATGCCCCTCTCCAGGAGGACACAATGCTCTGCTCCTGGGCTTCCCTGGTAATGTATGATTGCCATCACCTGTGGTGAAACCTTTCTTATCAGTTACCTAGCTCCCCACAGGTGCTGGCAATCATACATTATCCATACCTCCCAGCATGCCCCTCTCCAGGAGGACACAATGCTCTCTTCCTGGACGTCCCTGGTAATGTATGATTGCCAGCACCTGTGTTGAAACACCCTTCTCATCAATTACCTAGTTCCACACAGGTGCTGGCAATCATACATTATCCATACCTCCCAGTATGCCCCTCTCCAGGAGGACACAATGCTCTCTTCCTGGACGTCCCCGGTAATGGATGATTGCCATCACCTGTGTTGAAACACCCTTCTCGTCAATTACCTAGTCCACACAGGTGCTGGCAATCATACATTACCAGGGAAGTCCAGGAGCAGACCACTGTGTACCGAATGCAATGGGTCATGTTGGAGGGTATGCATACATCATATGGCTGCTTAACATAGTGCAATTACAGATTAACAGTTTAAAATCTGTTTAAATAATATACATATGGAAATGATGGTTTGTTACTGTAGTACCATAAAAAGTGTTTTTAAAAAGGTTAATGTTCTCTGTCACTGTTCTAGGTGTTGACATTCCGGAGGCGGCTGAGCGGAGCCTGCATATAGACAGCAATTGCATATGTTGCCACCATCACCTCCCCATGCCCACATAGTCCATACTCCAGAGTTGACCTTCAGCCCACAAGGACATGACAGTGGTGCTGCAAACTTTTTCACTAACTGGGCAGAACACCAATCCCAATGTGAGGCTGCCCTGAAAAAGCAGGCTGAAAATCTGCAGGCGATATCCCTGGAAACCGCTCGCATTGCCAAATCAGTGTCCCTGCTTCACAAGGAGACCAAGACACTGAGTAGGTGCATGGCCGATACACGTGTGGATCAGATCCATTTCCAGACTGACACTGATGGAGTCCTTGTGCCAACAGCACACAACACAGACCCGTTTTCTGGAGGATATTTCGGTTGCATTCAGGGAGCACAATATAATGCCAGCAAGAGACCGGACACCATCTCAAGTCAGCAGTGCTACCCCCCAATCCACACCACTCCCTTCACCACAACGCCGGTCAACCCGTCAAAAAAGCCAAAGAAAACCCCAAAGTTAAGGTGTCAACGGCTCCCAAACGTGGGAGAAAATAACATAAGCTATGTGTGTGAAGATTGCTACGGTCATTTTGCCTTTGATAACAGCAGTAAAGAAGTTTTGTTGCCACATTTGCATCTTGTTATTACCCATTAATGGAACATATCACATAAACAGACATTAGCACTAAAACTTTATTTCACTTACACACATAGCCAATCTGTTTACAGTACACATGCAAATAATCAATGTATGTGTTTACAAACACACACACACACACCACAAAACGAAGAAATATGTATATTGCACATTAACATCATATCCAATCCAGAGGAAGCAGAAGGTTAATAAAATGTGTATTCCGACAATAGAACACCCTAAAAAATGATGGGGAAAATTAGTGCATACGATCAACACACATCTAGACCTATAAATCTAGGAAACACTTCTACACAGTATAGTGCATGGAAACACATATCGCAATACAGCAATGTAATCACTATGTTCACTATTTAGGCATAGGAGCCACAAATCTGCCACACCAGCTCTTCTTAGCAATTCTCCCTAGCTGTGTCCCAAGAACCCCATGAGGCTGCAGAAGAGAAAGAGAGGTACAGTAGGTGTTAAATGCAAACAACACAATAGTGAGTATGCCTGTGAAGGTTGACAACAACATCAATGAGCATAGAATCACACCATTGCAAAGGACAATCCGTTACCACATTAGTTAACCCTTTCACATATAGTAAGGCTATAAGCTGCCTAAGGAATTATGTTGGTTGGCCTATACCTTAACTTACACTTAAGTGCCTAAAAATAAATCACACAGGACACCTTAACTAAAATAACGACTCGGCATAAGTTTAAACTGGTCACATTATTTTTTGAGGTGGTATGACCCTTATTTGTCTATCAAAAAGGGATGGCCAAGAAAAGCACTTGAGACCAGCACCAGTCAGGGGTGTATGCCAATGGTAGCGACTACGACGCTCCAATCTAACAAAACATCCCTTACGTGAGATACAGCCTGCACCGTGATGGCGTACTGCCCCTTCTAGGTATGACGCAGACACTTCCAGGAAGTGTCCACCGTCCCCGCCCAATTGGGGACTCGCCCACCGTCCTGGCAAAGGGGGGCCGTACCCCCCCCGCTGAGGGACCCCGGGAGGCCTGGTGGGCGTTGCCACTCCACTGCTCCCCGCCCTGGTAGAATGGGCTGGGGAACTGCCGGCTCAGGGGTTGGCCAGCACAACTACAGGCGTGCTTGGCCTCCCCCCACCAGCTGGTGCGCCATGACTGCTCCCAGCAGCACTACTCGCAGCTGGGAGAATGGGGGCATCTGAAATGGCAGCCCGCTCCCCGCCCGCTGCCGTAACCTGCACAGCTGGGGAGCCGCTGCCTGGGGTAGGGGACACTATCCCCCCGATGTCTGCGCTAGCAGGAGGCGGTGCCTGGGCCAGCGATGATGCGGGGTGGCCAGCCTGCTCGCTCCCCTCCCCCCACCACGCACTGGCACTGTGACCAGCGGGCGAGATGCGTCTGCCAACCACCTAGGAGTTGGTGCAGACCTCTTGGGGCAGCCGGACATGATGGGCTGCGTGTGAGAGGGTGCTGCACGCTGATTTAAGGAAAAATAAATGTACTTAGCTTCGCCTGTGTCACGCTGCCCAGCTAGGATCAAGACTCCAAGAGGAAGTGCTACTCCTCAAGCTATCCCTTATATACCCCTCCTCCAGCTGCCTCCTCAAAGCTGCCTGATTGGACCAAAGTCCCATGACCCTGCTGCCTTGGATTTCTCCCACAGCACCTTGCTTCTATAACAACTTTATTAGTCACCTACAAATTCCCAGGCTCTTAAATACACTCGAGCCTATGCAGCTCTCATTCTATATAATTCACACACATGATTTCACAGACACTTACAGTAAAAATGAAGTCAAGGAGGAGTCAGGCACACATCACCCATGACAGCAGCAGCACCACATCAAACATCACACTAGCTGCATTCCAAGAACCCCATGAGGCTGCAGAAGAGAAAGAGAGGTAGGTGTTCATATCAAGAACACCATATGATGTGGGTGCCTGAGTTAAGCTTTGACCAGTCAAGTTTGTACACCAAAACAACATATTACATAACACCAATGGAACCAATAACAGCATTTTCACATAACAAATAACAGCATTACTTGGAAACAATACTTACAGGCAATATACAAGTGACATCCAGGTACCAGGCAACCCAGGAAAACAAGACCCATCCACATGTGTGTGTTCACCACATACACAATCAGCCTACAGACCGAGAGTTGGAACAATAACATGTATTGATATGTGGGTGTGAGTAATATAAATGTTTACATTTACAGTAAACCCATCCAAAAAATACATTAGAACAAACACACAATAGATATTTCACTTAATCTATTACAAACTTGACCCAGTCACTCATAATGGTAGACCTCTGAAGGCACTGTGTAAGTGTAGGAGGTACATACACATTTAGCACTGCCATGTACCTACTGTATAGCATGGAGTAAATGTTGGCCGTATGCCATAGTTACTCACCACTAAAAGATGCCTCTATGAGCTCATGCGAATCTGCCGCCCAGACGCTGAACTCCATCTATCACCAGATGGTTCATTCTCCAATGCAGCCTCGTTGTCTTCTCCGCCCTCAATGACTGGTAGATCTTGATCCAGACAGAAGTTGTGAAGAAAACAGCGAGCCATCACAATTTGCGACACCTTTTGGGGGCTGTACAACAACAACAAGCCACCAGACTTATCTAGGCACCGAAAGCGAGATTTTAATACACTAAAGCATCTTTCTATCACACAACTGGTGGCCTTATGCGCACGTTGAAAATTGTGATCTGCATCAGAAAGGGGGTTAGACAGTGGAGTCAGGAGCCAGGATAAACAGGGGAACCCCCTATCACCTGAAAATAAGTAATGGGACCTAAATGATAACAACTCAATACATGATTGTCAAAGGACACATATTTAGATATATATATTCATTACATTCTTTGGTGTTGTGCAAACGTGCAAATGTCACTACTTGCATCATCTTACACATATATAAGTGATGCAAACATGCAGGATTGATGAAAAACATTCTAAAATAACAAAACACCCATCCATCACATCATATATATATATATACTGTATATATATATATATATATATATATATATATATATATATATATATATATATATATATATATATATATATATATATACGTGGCGATGGGGACCGGCACTTGGACTAATAAGGGAGAAGTTGAAGGTGCCTTCCACAAGGTATTATATACAAACGAATTTGTCCAGGTGAATGGAAAAACAGGAGGCGGCACTCAACATGTAAAAAAGGTATATTCAATCACATCATAACATAGTGAGAAAAAATCAACAACTCAGCCTGTGCGTCAACGGTTTCGGAGCTGGCGCTCCTTCATCAGGACAGCTGATAAGTGCAAAATGACAGCATAGCAAAAATCGTGCAGAAACAAACAAGTCTGTTAAAAGTTACACAGTTTAACCCCTTCCCGACATTTGACGTACATTTACGTCATGGCCGGGATGTACTTCCCGACACATGGCATAAATGTACGTCATGACTTTAAACTGTCACTGCGTCTCGAGACATGTCCCTGCATGCCCAGGGGGGGCTGCGATGTCGCCCCCCCGTTGGCGATCGCTGTGATTGGCTGTTCAGTGTGAACAGCCATTCACAGCGTTTTCCTGTGTTACCAGCGAATCAGACGCTCGGTAACACAGGTGTCAATCACCGCCGGGCGTCAGGGGGCATGAGGGGGTCATCGGTGACGATGACACCTCACCCCACCCTCACCCCACCTGCCCCCAAGGCTGTGATTGGTCCGTGGGACCCACGGACCAATCACAGCCAAGGCGCGACATTTAAACTAACGGTGACTGCGCTGCAGACGCCATTCCGGTCTGGAATAGCGTGCAGAGCGGTCACCGTGCCTATCTGCCGTGATACTGACCTGATCCTTGCTAATACTTACCTGATCCTTGCAAATACCTTACCTGATCACTTGATCACTGCTTGTAGCGTGCTGGACGCTTCCTGGATCTGACTTCTTGGGACTTCCTGCTGCTGCTGCAGTGTGATAGAGAGATAGAGAGATAGAGAGAGAGATAGAGAGAGATAGAGAGATAGTGACAGAGAGAGCTATATTTTGTGTCTGCTACCCCCCCTTTTTGGGGGTGCAGGGTTTTTTTTATATATAAATAACTGTCAGTGCTGCTGCTGCAGTGTCATAGAGTGATAGATAGTGATAGATAGTGATAGATAGTGATAGATAGTGAGAGATAGAGAGATTTGTGTCTGCTACCCCCCCCTTTTTGGGGGTGCAGTTTTTTTTTTATATATATATAACTGTCAGTGCTGCTGCTGCAGTGTCATAGAGTGATAGATAGTGATAGATAGTGATAGATAGTGAGAGATAGAGAGATAGAGAGAGATAGTGACAGAGAGTGATAGAGAGTGTATATTTTGTGTCTGCTACCCCCCCTTTTTGGGGGTGCAGGTTTTTTTTTATACATATAACTGTCAGTGCTGCTGCTGCAGTGTCCTAGAGTGATAGATAGTGATAGATAGTGAGAGATAGTGAGAGATAGAGAGAGATAGAGAGAGATAGTGACAGAGAGTGATAGAGAGTGTATATTTTGTGTCTGCTACCCCCGCCTTTTGTGCTGATCACTATATCTGAGGTGATCAGCAACTTTTTGGGGGCGCAGAGTTTTTTTTTTTTTATATATACCTGTCAGTTGCTGCCAGTTGCACTGTCAGTTGCACCAAAGGTTGTGCACCTGCTGCCCCTCACTGGTAATCAGTGTTGCGTCACTGATCACCTTTTTTTTTTTGAGGCTGCTGTGGGTCTTTTTTTAATTTTTTTTTACACACACTGTGATTTTGTGGGTGTCCTGTGGCCACTGTGCGCTGATCAGTGACGTACATCACTGATCAGCTTTTTCGGCACAGGGTTGATCTATTTTTTTTTTTTTTGATCAAATTCCTGTTGCCTTTGAGCGCTGTTCAGTGACGGACGTTACTGACCAACATCTGTGCTCAATTTTTGGCGCAGGACCTTTTTTTTTTTTTTTTAACCCCTTCAATTTTTTTTTTTTTTAATTGGGTTCAAATTCCTGTATAAAGTATTTTTTTTTCTGCACTACATACACACTACACACTACATACCCCCCGGGTTGAAATAAAGTTTGTACCCCCCCCCTACACTATACACGTGTTGAAACATTTCACTACCAGTAACACAAAAATAAAAATGGCATCCCAAATGTCATCCCAAATGTTATCCCAGTCATCCAGAAGAATGTATTCAGCGGAGGAGGCATATGCCATGCTTGCCTCTGATTCTGACACAGCCAGTGAGGCAAGCGGGGAATTTGAAGGATTCATCTTAACCTCATCTTCCTCCTCTAGTGATGAGGGACCCCCTCAAAGACGCCCCCGTAGAGCAGCTGAGACCCCCCCCCCAATAATTGATCTCGTATGGACCCCACCACCAGACAATTTTGAGCCCCAGGTTCCTGAGTTTTTGGCCATGCCAGGAATCCAATTTGATTCCACAGGTCTCAGAGAAATTGACTTTTTCAAATTATTTTTCTCTGATGATTTTATAAATTTAATTGTGGACCAAACTAATTTATATGCCCAGCAGTTTATTGCTCAAAACCCCACGTCATCATTTGCTAGGTGGACCCCTGTAGATGCAGTAGAGATGATGAAGTTTTGGGGTCTGGTGTTTCATATGGGCATAGTAAAAAAGCCAGAAATTAGGCAATATTGGAGTACAGATGTTCTGTACAGCACCCCATTTTACCGTATGGCCATGCCCCGGGCTCGATTTGAGATGATCCTTAAATTTTTGCATTACAACGATAATGCACAGTGCCCACCCAGAGATGATCCCACCTTTGACCGGCTATTCAAAGTCAGGCCGGTCATTGATCATTTCAGTGCCAAATTTGAAGAGATGTACATCCCAGATAAATTCATTTGCATAGACGAGTCCCTTATACATTTTAAAGGAAGGGTTAAATTCCGCCAGTACCTTCCCAGTAAGAGGGCAAGGTATGGCATAAAAATGTATAAGCTGTGTGAAAGCACCTCAGGGTACACCCACAGGTTTAGGGTATATGAAGGGAAGGATTCAAGAATTGAACCGCCAGAATGCCCCCCCTCCCTCGTAGGTGTTAGTGGAAAAATTGTCTGGGATTTAGTGCACCCCTTCCTGGATAAAGGTTATCACCTCTATGTGGATAACTTTTACACCAGCATCCCCCTGTTTAAGGCCCTTGGTTCAAGAGGTACAGCAGCTTGCGGTACTGTGCGCAAGAACCAAAGAGGCCTCCCAAAAACGCACATTGCCCAAGTAATGAGAAGGGGTGAAAGCAGGGGAATATGCACCGAAAATATGTTGTTGGTCAAATATAAGGACAAGAGGGATGTCCTTATACTGACAACAATTCACGGAGACAGTACCACCTCCGTCCCTGTACGAGGTACCAGTACCCACACCTCCAAACCTAATTGTATCCTGGATTACAATAGGTACATGGGCGGAGTGGATCTTTCAGATCAGGTACTGAAGCCGTACAGTGCCCTGCGGAAAACAAAAATCTGGTACAAGAAGCTGGCCGTGTATATCATCCAGATGGCACTGTATAACGCTTACGTGCTATTCCGTTCTACCAGCCAGAGGGGGACATTTATGCACTTTCAAGAGGAAGTCATAAAGGGCCTAATATTTGGGAACCAGCAGGCAGAGGGCCCCAGTACTTCTAGTACTGGCCCCCGTATTGTACCAGGGCAGCATTTTCCTGATGAAATCCCCTCCACTGGAAAAAAGGGCAGGACACAAAAAAGGTGCAAAGTTTGCTATAAAAAGGGAATAAGAAAGCAAACTATTTTCCAGTGTGACACTTGCCCCGACAAACCCGGCCTATGTATAAAGGAGTGTTTTAAAATATACCACACATCTATGGATTTTTAGGTTCATCATTTCACCGTGCTTCGGGGGTCTTGCTAATGCCACATAGCACCCACCATTCATTCCACCAGAATCTGAGCCGCAAAATCCAAAAATCACTCCTTCCCTTCTGAGTCCTGCCATGCACCCAACTGGTATTTTTTGGTCACATGTGAGGCATTGCCGTACTCGGGAGAAATTGGGGCACAGATTTTGGGGTGCTTTTTCTCCTTCATACCTTCTGAAAATGAAAAATTTTGAGCCAGAACTGCATTTTTGTGTAAAAAAATGTAATTTTTCATTTTCACTGCCCAGTTGTATCAAAATTGGTGAAACCCCTGGGGGTTTGAAATGTACACTATACCCCTAGATGAATTCCCTGAGGGGTGTAGTTTGCAAAATGGGGTCACTTGTGGGGGGGTTCCACTGTATTGGTGCTTTGGGGGTCTTGCTAATGCGACATAGCACCCACCAACATTCCACCAGAATTTGTGCTGCAAAATCCAAATATCACTCCTTCCCTTCTGAGTCCTGCCACTTTTTGGTCACACATAAGGCATTGCCGTACTCGGGAGAAATTGGGGCACAGATTTTGGGGTGCTTTTTCTCCTTCATACCTTCTGAAAATGAAAAATTTTGAGCCAGAACTGCATTTTTGTGTAAAAAAATGTAATTTTTCATTTTCACTGCCCAGTTGTATCAAAATTGGTGAAACCCCTGGGGGTTTGAAATGTACACTATACCCCTAGATGAATTCCCTGAGGGGTGTAGTTTGCAAAATGGGGTCACTTGTGGGGGGGTTCCACTGTATTGGTGCTTGGGGGGTCTTGCTAATGCAACATAGCACCCACCAACATTCCACCAGAATCTGAGCTGCAAAATCCAAAAATCACTCCTTCCTTTCTGAGTCCTGCCATGCACCCAAATGGTATTTTTTGGTCACATGTGAGGCATTGCCGTACTCGGGAGAAATTGGGGCACAGATTTTGGGGTGCTTTGTCTCCTTCATTCCTTGTGAAAATGAAAAATTTTGAGCCAGAACTGCATTTTTGTGTAAAAAATGTAATTTTTCATTTTCACTCACCAGTTGTATCAAAATTGGTGAAACCCCTGGGGGTTTGAAATGTACACTATACCCCTAGATGAATTCCCTGAGGGGTGTAGTTTGCAAAATGGGGTCACTTGTGGGGGGGTTCCACTGTATTGGTGCTTGGGGGGTCTTGCTAATGCGACATAGCACCCACCAAAATTCCACCAGAATCTGAGCTGCAAAATCCAAAAATCACTCCTTCCCTTCTGAGTCCTGCCATGCACCCAACTGGTATTTTTTGGTCACATGTGAGGCATTGCCGTACTCGGGAGAAATTGGGGCACAGATTTTGGGGTGCTTTTTCTCCTTCATACCTTCTGAAAATGAAAAATTTTGAGCCAGAACTGCATTTTTGTGTAAAAAAATGTAATTTTTCATTTTCACTGCCCAGTTGTATCAAAATTGGTGAAACCCCTGGGGGTTTGAAATGTACACTATACCCATAGATGAATTCCCTGAGGGGTGTAGTTTGCAAAATGGGGTCACTTGTGGGGGGGTTCCACTGTATTGGTGCTTTGGGGGTCTTGCTAATGCGACATAGCACCCACCAACATTCCACCACCAAAAATCACTCCTTCCCTTCTGAGTCCTGCCATGCACCCAACTGGTATTTTTTGGTCACATATGAGGCATTGCCATACTCGGGAGAAATTGGGGCACAGATTTTGGGGTGCTTTGTCTCCTTCATTCCTTGTGAAAATGAAAAATTTTGAGCCAGAACTGCATTTTTGTGTAAAAAAATGTAATTTTTCATTTTCACTGCCCAGTTGTATCAAAATTGGTGAAACCCCTGGGGGTTTGAAATGTACACTATACCCCTAGATGAATTCCCTGAGGGGTGTAGTTTGCAAAATGGGGTCACTTGTGGGGGGGTTCCACTGTATTGGTGCTTGGGGGGTCTTGCTAATGCAACATAGCACCCACCAACATTCCACCAGAATCTGAGCTGCAAAATCCAAAAATCACTCCTTCCTTTCTGAGTCCTGCCATGCACCCAAATGGTATTTTTTGGTCACATGTGAGGCATTGCCGTACTCGGGAGAAATTGGGGCACAGATTTTGGGGTGCTTTGTCTCCTTCATTCCTTGTGAAAATGAAAAATTTTGAGCCAGAACTGCATTTTTGTGTAAAAAATGTAATTTTTCATTTTCACTCACCAGTTGTATCAAAATTGGTGAAACCCCTGGGGGTTTGAAATGTACACTATACCCCTAGATGAATTCCCTGAGGGGTGTAGTTTGCAAAATGGGGTCACTTGTGGGGGGGTTCCACTGTATTGGTGCTTGGGGGGTCTTGCTAATGCGACATAGCACCCACCAAAATTCCACCAGAATCTGAGCTGCAAAATCCAAAAATCACTCCTTCCCTTCTGAGTCCTGCCATGCACCCAACTGGTATTTTTTGGTCACATGTGAGGCATTGCCGTACTCGGGAGAAATTGGGGCACAGATTTTGGGGTGCTTTTTCTCCTTCATACCTTCTGAAAATGAAAAATTTTGAGCCAGAACTGCATTTTTGTGTAAAAAAATGTAATTTTTCATTTTCACTGCCCAGTTGTATCAAAATTGGTGAAACCCCTGGGGGTTTGAAATGTACACTATACCCATAGATGAATTCCCTGAGGGGTGTAGTTTGCAAAATGGGGTCACTTGTGGGGGGGTTCCACTGTATTGGTGCTTGGGGGGTCTTGCTAATGCAACATAGCACCCACCAACATTCCACCAGAATCTGAGCTGCAAAATCCAAAAATCACTCCTTCCTTTCTGAGTCCTGCCATGCACCCAAATGGTATTTTTTGGTCACATGTGAGGCATTGCCGTACTCGGGAGAAATTGGGGCACAGATTTTGGGGTGCTTTGTCTCCTTCATTCCTTGTGAAAATGAAAAATTTTGAGCCAGAACTGCATTTTTGTGTAAAAAATGTAATTTTTCATTTTCACTCACCAGTTGTATCAAAATTGGTGAAACCCCTGGGGGTTTGAAATGTACACTATACCCCTAGATGAATTCCCTGAGGGGTGTAGTTTGCAAAATGGGGTCACTTGTGGGGGGGTTCCACTGTATTGGTGCTTGGGGGGTCTTGCTAATGCGACATAGCACCCACCAAAATTCCACCAGAATCTGAGCTGCAAAATCCAAAAATCACTCCTTCCCTTCTGAGTCCTGCCATGCACCCAACTGGTATTTTTTGGTCACATGTGAGGCATTGCCGTACTCGGGAGAAATTGGGGCACAGATTTTGGGGTGCTTTTTCTCCTTCATACCTTCTGAAAATGAAAAATTTTGAGCCAGAACTGCATTTTTGTGTAAAAAAATGTAATTTTTCATTTTCACTGCCCAGTTGTATCAAAATTGGTGAAACCCCTGGGGGTTTGAAATGTACACTATACCCATAGATGAATTCCCTGAGGGGTGTAGTTTGCAAAATGGGGTCACTTGTGGGGGGGTTCCACTGTATTGGTGCTTTGGGGGTCTTGCTAATGCGACATAGCACCCACCAACATTCCACCACCAAAAATCACTCCTTCCCTTCTGAGTCCTGCCATGCACCCAACTGGTATTTTTTGGTCACATATGAGGCATTGCCATACTCGGGAGAAATTGGGGCACAGATTTTGGGGTGCTTTGTCTCCTTCATTCCTTGTGAAAATGAAAAATTTTGAGCCAGAACTGCATTTTTGTGTAAAAAAATGTAATTTTTCATTTTCACTGCCCAGTTGTATCAAAATTGGTGAAACCCCTGGGGGTTTGAAATGTACACTATACCCCTAGATGAATTCCCTGAGGGGTGTAGTTTGCAAAATGGGGTCACTTGTGGGGGGGTTCCACTGTATTGGTGCTTGGGGGGTCTTGCTAATGCAACATAGCACCCACCAACATTCCACCAGAATCTGAGCTGCAAAATCCAAAAATCACTCCTTCCTTTCTGAGTCCTGCCATGCACCCAAATGGTATTTTTTGGTCACATGTGAGGCATTGCCGTACTCGGGAGAAATTGGGGCACAGATTTTGGGGTGCTTTGTCTCCTTCATTCCTTGTGAAAATGAAAAATTTTGAGCCAGAACTGCATTTTTGTGTAAAAAATTTAATTTTTCATTTTCACTCACCAGTTGTATCAAAATTGGTGAAACCCCTGGGGGTTTGAAATGTACACTATACCCCTAGATGAATTCCCTGAGGGGTGTAGTTTGCAAAATGGGGTCACTTGTGGGGGGGTTCCACTGTATTGGTGCTTGGGGGGTCTTGCTAATGCGACATAGCACCCACCAAAATTCCACCAGAATCTGAGCTGCAAAATCCAAAAATCACTCCTTCCCTTCTGAGTCCTGCCATGCACCCAACTGGTATTTTTTGGTCACATGTGAGGCATTGCCGTACTCGGGAGAAATTGGGGCACAGATTTTGGGGTGCTTTTTCTCCTTCATACCTTCTGAAAATGAAAAATTTTGAGCCAGAACTGCATTTTTGTGTAAAAAAATGTAATTTTTCATTTTCACTGCCCAGTTGTATCAAAATTGGTGAAACCCCTGGGGGTTTGAAATGTACACTATACCCATAGATGAATTCCCTGAGGGGTGTAGTTTGCAAAATGGGGTCACTTGTGGGGGGGTTCCACTGTATTGGTGCTTTGGGGGTCTTGCTAATGCGACATAGCACCCACCAACATTCCACCACCAAAAATCACTCCTTCCCTTCTGAGTCCTGCCATGCACCCAACTGGTATTTTTTGGTCACATATGAGGCATTGCCATACTCGGGAGAAATTGGGGCACATATTTTGGGGTGCTTTGTCTCCTTCATTCCTTGTGAAAATGAAAAATTTTGAGCCAGAACTGCATTTTTGTGTAAAAAAATGTAATTTTTCATTTTCACTGCCCAGTTGTATCAAAATTGGTGAAACCCCTGGGGGTTTGAAATGTAAACTATACCCCTAGATGAATTCCCTGAGGGGTGTAGTTTGCAAAATGGGGTCACTTGTGGGGGGGTTCCACTGTATTGGTGCTTGGGGGGTCTTGCTAATGCAACATAGCACCCACCAACATTCCACCAGAATCTGAGCTGCAAAATCCAAAAATCACTCCTTCCTTTCTGAGTCCTGCCATGCACCCAAATGGTATTTTTTGGTCACATGTGAGGCATTGCCGTACTCGGGAGAAATTGGGGCACAGATTTTGGGGTGCTTTGTCTCCTTCATTCCTTGTGAAAATGAAAAATTTTGAGCCAGAACTGCATTTTTGTGTAAAAAATGTAATTTTGCATTTGCACAGCCCAGTTGTATCAAAATTGGTGAAACCCCTGGGGGTTTGAAATGTACACTATACCCCTAGATGAATTCCCTGAGGGGTGTAGTTTGCAAAATGGGGTCACTTGTGGGGGGGGGTTCCACTGTATTGGTGCTTGGGGGGTCTTGCTAATGCGACATAGCACCCACCAAAATTCCACCAGAATCTGAGCTGCAAAATCCAAAAATCACTCCTTCCCTTCTGAGTCCTGCCATGCGCCCAAATGGTATTTTTTGGTCACATGTGAGGCATTGCCGTACTCGGGAGAAATTGGGGCACAGATTTTGGGGTGCTTTTTCTCCTTCATACCTTCTGAAAATGAAAAATTTTGAGCAAGAACTGCATTTTTGTGTAAAAAAATGTAATTTTTCCATTTTCACTGCCCAGTTGTATCAAAATTGGTGAAACCCCTGGGGGTTTGAAATGTACACTATACCCATAGATGAATTTCCTGAGGGGTGTAGTTTGCAAAATGGGGTCACTTGTGGGGGGGTTCCACTGTATTGGTGCTTGGGGGGTCTTGCTAATGCAACATAGCACCCACCAACATTCCACCAGAATCTGAGCTGCAAAATCCAAAAATCACTCCTTCCTTTCTGAGTCCTGCCATGCACCCAAATGGTATTTTTTGGTCACATGTGAGGCATTGCCGTACTCGGGAGAAATTGGGGCACAGATTTTGTGGTGCTTTGTCTCCTTCATTCCTTGTGAAAATGAAAAATTTTGAGCCAGAACTGCATTTTTGTGTAAAAAATGTAATTTTGCATTTGCACAGCCCAGTTGTATCAAAATTGGTGAAACCCCTGGGGGTTTGAAATGTACACTATACCCCTAGATGAATTCCCTGAGGGGTGTAGTTTGCAAAATGGGGTCACTTGTGGGGGGGTTCCACTGTATTGGTGCTTGGGGGGTCTTGCTAATGCGACATAGCACCCACCAAAATTCCACCAGAATCTGAGCTGCAAAATTTAAAAATCACTCCTTCCCTTCTGAGTCCTGCCATGCGCCCAAATGGTATTTTTTGGTCACATGTGAGGCATTGCCGTACTCGGGAGAAATTGGGGCACAGATTTTGGGGTGCTTTTTCTCCTTCATTCCTTCTGAAAATGAAAAATTTTGAGCCAGAACTGCATTTTTGTGTAAAAAAATGTAATTTTTCATTTTCACTGCCCAGTTGTATCAAAATTGGTGAAACCCCTGGGGGTTTGAAATGTACACTATACCCATAGATGAATTCCCTGAGGGGTGTAGTTTGCAAAATGGGGTCACTTGTGGGGGGGTTCCACTGTATTGGTGCTTTGGGGGTCATGCTAATGCGACATAGCACCCACCAACATTCCACCACCAAAAATCACTCCTTCCCTTCTGAGTCCTGCCATGCACCCAACTGGTATTTTTTGGTCACATATGAGGCATTGCCATACTCGGGAGAAATTGGGGCACAGATTTTGGGGTGCTTTGTCTCCTTCATTCCTTGTGAAAATGAAAAATTTTGAGCCAGAACTGCATTTTTGTGTAAAAAAATGTAATTTTTCATTTTCACTGCCCAGTTGTATCAAAATTGGTGAAACCCCTGGGGGTTTGAAATGTACACTATACCCCTAGATGAATTCCCTGAGGGGTGTAGTTTGCAAAATGGGGTCACTTGTGGGGGGGTTCCACTGTATTGGTGCTTGGGGGGTCTTGCTAATGCAACATAGCACCCACCAACATTCCACCAGAATCTGAGCTGCAAAATCCAAAAATCACTCCTTCCTTTCTGAGTCCTGCCATGCACCCAAATGGTATTTTTTGGTCACATGTGAGGCATTGCCGTACTTGGGAGAAATTGGGGCACAGATTTTGGGGTGCTTTTTCTCCTTCATACCTTCTGAAAATGAAAAATTTTGAGCCAGAACTGCATTTTTGTGTAAAAAATTTAATTTTTCATTTTCACTGCCCAGTTGTACCACAATTGGTGAAACCCCTGGGGGTTTTAAATGTACACTATACCCCTAGATGAATTCCCTGAGGGGTGTAGTTTGCAAAATGGGGTCACTTGTGGGGGGGTTCCTAACTTTTAGCATCTTATGGTGCCTAGAAACCTACATGGTGCCTAAAAAATAATCTCATAAAAAGGAGGCTCCAAAATTAAGTAGGTGCTCCTTCTATTATGAAGCCTGTGGTTTGGTCAACGTGCACACTAGGGCCACATATAGGATATTTATGAAAACAAAAGAATTGGGGGAATCAATTTTTAGTCACATTTCTCTAGTAAAATGTACTGTGTTCCTTAGAAAAATGTATTAATATTGCAAATCTGCAAAAAAAATGAAATTTTGAAATTTCACCTACACTTTGTTTTAATTCCTGTGAAACACCTAAAGGGTTAACAAACTTCCAAAATGCTGTTTTGAATACTGTGAGGGGTGCAGTTTTTGAAATGGTATCATTTATGGGGGTGTCTCACATACAAGTCCCTCAAAGTCACATCAGAACTGAACTGGTCCCTAAAAAAATCAGTGTTTGAAATTTTCTTGAAAATTTGAGAATTTTCTATTCATATTGTAAGCCTCCTAGTGTCCAAAAAAATGAAAAGGAAGTTGAAATAATGATGTCAACATAAAGTAGACATATGGTCTATGTTAGTTATTAACTATTTTGAGTGGTATGATTATTTGTCTCACAAGCAGAAAATTTAACATTTTGCAAATTGCTAAATTTTCCATTTTTTCACGACATTTTGGTATTTTTCACAAAAAAACACAGACTGTATCGACCCAAATTTACCACTAATTTGAAGTACAATGTGTCACGAAAAAACAATCTCAAAATCACTGGGATAAGTAAAAGCAAAAAAAAGTTATCCCCACTTAACATGTCAGATTTGAAAAAAAGGGCTCTGTCAGGAACGCAAAAACTGGCTCTGTCAGGAAGGGGTTAAATAGCAAGAGGTGCACTTACGTGATTGTTGCGCCGCGCTGAGCCCGGGGATCGGCATCCGGCGGGGGGGGGGAGCCACGTGACTTCCAGCGTCAGCATGGTTGTCAGGGCAACCCGCTGGCGTCTCCTCCGGCTCTCAGACGGCGGCTGTGAAGAGTCAATATGGAATGCACGTTGCTTCTCAGCATACGGGTGCATTCAAAAAGTGCAATCTACGTGGACATATAAAAAAGGGGTATTTGTACAGGGGTGGGTATAGCGCTCAAGTACTAATGTGCGAAGGGGCTGCAGACCCAGAGTGGTCCAAACTCTAGATACGGAATATGCAACACTCCCGCACTGCGGCAGCATTAAGGTATGTTGTATGCACCACTGTGAGCTGCTGGGACGCCAGCCTCCAGTGACATCTCCATACCATTCTACTGTGGACAGTACCGGGACTGTTTTTTCTTTCCTTTTTCCTTTTCATTTGTTTGTTTTTCCTTCATATTTTTTCGTTCCACCCACCGCAGCCAGAGACTGATCTTACCTGCGCCCCCCCCGCCCCCCTGCCCCTCACCAGACCGGCAGCGGACACCACTCCCCACGAGTGGAAGCTGCACGGCTTGTCACCCCATCCCCCATCTTTCTACCCACCAGTTTTTTATTATAAATAAATATATTAATCATCCACTCATCTTGTCCTCCTTTCAGTCCATATAACACCAAGCCAGAAAGGTCACACGTAGAAGTGCTCCCAGTCAGCATCGGCTGTGTGGGCACCTCAGAAGGTGAGCGCAGCACCCCTTCATTGTTTATATAAAAAAGGGGAATAATAGAAAAATTTAAAAACAGGGAATGGCACAGAACGTCTAATAAACAATGGGGAAGTGGTACCGTTATTTGCAGAGCAACAATCAACATATGTGTTACTCATGTTGACGCTATACATGTCGACAAATATCAAAATACAGTACATTTATAAATATACAAAACAATAGAGCATATTTATACTAGCGGACCACTGTTACCACTGTTGGTGAATATCACCAAAGAATTCATATATATTTTCCGGGGACTTATTATACTTTCCTGGCTGTTATTTAATACAATATGTTTTTTAAATATATTTTTATATATATTTGTGTTTAGATGGGCTTTTAAGGTATTTAACCATTTTGCAATATAGCCCCTTCATAACGTAAAAAATGAAACGTTTTTATCACCGCCATACAGTACTGGAATATTCTCAATATAATGTTTTAATATTATATTTAAGGACTTAGAGATGGACTAAATTTTGAAAAGGTCACAGAAAGATGTTAAGAGATGTTTTTTCATTTAGGCCATGAGGTGCTGCAGTGTCCAGAACGTGAATCCAATATGTTTCGCGTTGTAACAGACGTTTATGTCTGTCTCCCCCACGTGTTGGCATGGGGACATGTTCTATAATTTGGTAGCGTAAGCTCGCTAACGTATGTTGATGGGCCTTGAAGTGGCGGGCGACCGGTTGGTCGATGTCTTTGCCAGCTAAGCAATTCTTTATGGCTGACCGGTGTGCCGCTGCCCTTTCTTTAAAGGGTCGGCTGGTCTGGCCAACATAGTAGAGCCCACATATGCATTTGATAATATATATCACATATGGGGTAGTACATGTGACTACTTGTTTGATAGAATATTTGTGGCCAGATCTTGGATGTTTAAATGAAGAGCCTGTATCTAAGTATCGGCAAGCCGTACAAGTAGGGCATCTATAGCACCCTGGTGCTTTACTTTGTGTGCCACTGGGCAAAGATGGAGTAAGATTTGTTTTAACTAGAATATCGCGAATGTTACGGCCTCTCTTGAAGCTGGGCATCAGGGAGGACTGTGCGAAGCATGGTAAATCTTTGTCTGAGGTCACCAGTGGCCATGTGGCGTTAAGGACACGTGGAAGTGCCGCACTGGTGGACGAGAATGTGGTCACAAAGGGGATTTTTTTCTTTAGATCTTTGGGTCCGCTGGCTGATAATAGATTGGACCGTGGAATATTTAATACTTCCAACTTTTGTTTTTTTAATAGTCGGTAGTCATATCCTCGTTCTAGGAATTTGGTTACAATGATATCAAGGGCCTGATCCAGCTGGTCATGATCGCTTGTAATCCTGGCAATTCTCAACATTTGAGAACGCGGTAAGCCCCTCTTGAGGCTGGGTGCGTGATGGCTGCTATGATGTAATAACGTGTTTCTATCAGTTGTCTTAGAAAACACTGTTGTACTGATGCCACCATCTTTCAAATGAATAGACACATCCAAATAATCAATTTTGGAGCAATTACACTGCATAGTTAGTTTAATGGGATTGTCTAACCTATTGATGTCATTAATGAGGGATGACAACTCCTCTTGGGTACCCCCCCAGATCATTAGGAGGTCGTCTATATAACGTGCATAAAATAAAATATACCTGGTGATATTGTTGTCAGAAAAGAAAAAAATGGATTCCTGTGAAAACATATATACATTTGCTAGCGACGGGGCCACATTAAACCCCATCGCACACCCGGTCAACTGTAAATAAAAATTGCCGTTATGCAAAAAATAATTCTTCGTTAATATGAATTCCAATAAAGACAAAAATAAAGGTATATGTAAACGGTCAAAATTGTTAGAGATGAGAAAAGCACGCATCACAGACAGACCCTCGGCATGGGGGATTACTGTGTACAAATTAGAAACGTCCATAGTACTTAACAAAGCAGTGGGTGGAATATTGACCAAGAGGTTTAATTTGTTTAGTAATTGGGTAGTCTCCTTTAAGAAGTACGGCTGGGACATGACAAAGGGTTGGATCAGGGTATCTAGGAATTGTGAAATGGGTTGACAGAGGGAACCACGTGCAGAGATGATGGGGCGGACCGGAGGGTTATTGCTGTCTTTGTGAATCTTTGGAATGGAGTATATGACAGGGGTGATGGGAAAATCAGAGGATAATGTCTTCAAGACTTTTTTGCTTATGTGGCCTTCTTCAGTTGCATTCCCAAGGATCTGGTCAAGTTCCTTCTTGAAACTGGCAGTGGGATCACCCGGTAGCTTTCTGTAGGTTTTGACATCCGCCAAGTGTAGTTTTAGATTGCAGACATATTGGGCACGATCCTGGATAACTATCCCGCCCCCTTTGTCCGCCGGACGAATAATAATGTCCTGTCTGTTTGATAAAGCTTGTAACGCTTGATTTTCCTGTTTAGACAGGTTACGGTGATGGTCTGGTTGTACTGTGTTCAATTTGCTAATTGAACCGTCCAATAATCGCGTAAAGCTTTTTAATGACGGATTTTGAGAGGGCGGGTCGAAAGTGGACTTGCTGTGTGATCTAAGGAAGTCTTGGTGTTTGTCCGGGATGGCATTTGGGGCCTGATGTTGAAAGAATTCATTAACACGTAGGTTACGATTAAAACGATGTAAGTCGATTTTCCACTCTATTTCCTTATGTCGTGTGGTGGGCAAGAATGATAGGCCTCTTGACAGCACATCGTATTCGGTGGTGGTCAAAGGTGTCGAAGATAAATTGAAAATTAATTTTTGGTTTTGTTTATGGGCGGTTTTGTGGAGCCTTTCCGTTTGCCCTCCACGACGGGTGGGTCTGGAGCTGGACCTCGGGCTCGGGTGGCTCGCCCTAAAGGGATGTTGGTTGATGTTGTGGGTTCGTCTGAGTCCTGAAAATTAAAGTCACTGTCGCTGTTGGACCCAGCCGGGTCTCTGCGGTTTTTCCACTGAGGTCTGGTGCGATTTTTGAACCTGGGGTTGGTAGGTTGAGTTCCGCTTAACCAGCGGTAAACTCTAGATTCTTCATAGTCACTTTGGACTGTCAATAATTTCTTTTTCTTAAATCGCTCAAGATCTTGTTTATATGTTGTTATTTGTGACTCCAATTTAGACCATAGAGACGCATGTTTTTTGTCCTCTAGGATGCTCTGATGTAGGGACTTAAAGGTATCGATTTTAGCTCTGGTGCTCTGTAGGGACTTGCCTGCCTCCTCGATCACCAGGATCATCAAGTCCAAACTACATTTATTGAGGACTGATATCCACTTGTAGCAGAACTCCGCACTGTTCCTCCCGATAGTAGGGATATATGAAATGCGGAATCCGCGAGGGATTTGTGCACTGCGGTAATAGCTGGACAGTGACGTCCCATGAAGCAAACAATCAACTTCCTTTTTTTGAAGTTTCAATAAGGTATGATAGATGTCATCTGGAGTATCAGTTGACGTAACTCCCGTGTCGAGCTCATTGAATAGGATGGCTTGTACCTGGTCTGTAGACAGGGATAGTGTTTCATTTAGATGTTGTTGTAGATCCAGGAAGGTAAAGGGATCCGGCCTGGTGTTGCCTGATTCCATGTTTTAGGGAGCAGTGTGTGTATCCTTACACCAGTCCTGTTAGTATTCTGCCGTGTTCAATATGGCAAAAATCAGCAACGGGGAGGTGTCCTGTGCCTTGTCACTTAGGGTTCCTGGCGTGGAATCCAAATACATACGTGGCGATGGGGACCGGCACTTGGACTAATAAGGGAGAAGTTGAAGGTGCCTTCCACAAGGTATTATATACAAACAAATTTGTCCAGGTGAATGGAAAAACAGGAGGCGGCACTCAACGTGTAAAAAAGGTATATTCAATCACATCATAACATAGTGAGAAAAAATCAACAACTCAGCCTGTGCGTCAACGGTTTCGGAGCTGGCGCTCCTTCATCAGGACAGCTGATAAGTGCAAAATGACAGCATAGCAAAAATCGTGCAGAAACAAACAAGTCTGTTAAAAGTTACACAGTTTATATAGCAAGAGGTGCACTTACGTGATTGTTGCGCCACGCTGAGCCCGGGGATCGGCATCCGGCGGGGGGGGGGGGGGGGGGAGCCACGTGACTTCCAGCATCAGCATGGTTGTCAGGGCAACCCGCTGGCGTCTCCTCCGGCTCTTAGACGGCGGCTGTGAAGAGTCAATATGGAATGCACGTTGCTTCTCAGCATACGGGTGCATTCAAAAAGTGCAATCTACGTGGACATATAAAAAAGGGGAATAATAGAAAAATTTAAAAACAGGGAATGGCACATAACGTCTAATAAACAATGGGGAAGTGGTACCGTTATTTGCAGCGCAACAATCAACATATGTGTTACTCATGTTGACACTATACATGTCGACAAATATCAAAATACAGTACATTTATAAATATACAAAACAATAGAGCAACGTGCATTCCATATTGACTCTTCACAGCCGCCGTCTGAGAGCCGGAGGAGACGCCAGCGGGTTGCCCTGACAACCATGCTGACGCTGGAAGTCACGTGGTTCCCCCCCCCCCCGCCGGATGCCGATCCCCGGGCTCAGCGCGGCGCAACAATCACGTAAGTGCACCTCTTGCTATTTAAACTGTGTAACTTTTAACAGACTTGTTTGTTTCTGCACGATTTTTGCTATGCTGTCATTTTGCACTTATCAGCTGTCCTGATGAAGGAGCGCCAGCTCCGAAACCGTTGACGCACAGGCTGAGTTGTTGATTTTTTCTCACTATGTTATGATGTGATTGAATATACCTTTTTTACACGTTGAGTGCCGCCTCCTGTTTTTCCATTCACCTGGACAAATTCGTTTGTATATATATATATATATATATATATATATATATATATATATCGAGAAAAAGAAGGCCACACAATGCGCTCAGTGAATTTAGTTAAGCAGCAACCCTGAGGGGGTCCCCTGTTAGATAGGACCCAGTATAGAAATAGAGAGAAAAGGGGTTTTCAGGGTGCGCTAGGACCTTTCAATTATTTAAGACAGTATGGTTTAAAATAGGAAAAATTTAATAAACATTTGCTCACAGAGCATAGCAGTATAAACAAAGGTCGAATTGATACACTTTACAATGTATAAAATGACATAAACACAATTCAGGTCAACAGTCGAAATGCGCCCAATAGGTCCAACGCGTTTCGTCGTGAACACGACTTCCTCAGGGGCACAATACAACAGTAGGCAACGATGGTCACACAGTCAATGGTTTAGGGTTTGGACACCAACCAAATATAGAAATTTCACAAAGAGGAGATGTCCTTAGGTGATTATAACATAATGTCCACCAGCTTGTTTACAGATGGATAAACAAATAGAGAAACCATTCAAAGTTATACGGCTATAATGACCACTTTCAATTGTAGATAGATAAGGGGAATTAGTAGCCCAATGGAAAGATGTGTACTGCTCAGCTCCAAAAGTGAGAGTGCCACTCTCACTTTTGGAGCTGAGCAGTACACATCTTTCCATTGGGCTACTAATTCCCCTTATCTATCTACAATTGAAAGTGGTCATTATAGCCGTATAACTTTGAATGGTTTCTCTATTTGTTTATCCATCTGTAAACAAGCTGGTGGACATTATGTTATAATCACCTAAGGACATCTCCTCTTTGTGAAATTTCTACTGTATATTTGGTTGGTGTCCAAACCCTAAACCATTGACTGTGTGACCATCGTTGCCTACTGTTGTATTGTGCCCCTGAGGAAGTCGTGTTCACGACGAAACGCGTTGGGCCTATTGGGCGCATTTCGACTGTTGACCTGAATTGTGTTTATGTCATTTTATACATTGTAAAGTGTATCAATTCGACCTTTGTTTATACTGCTATGCTCTGTGAGCAAATGTTTATTAAATTTTTCCTATTTTAAACCATACTGTCTTAAATAATTGAAAGGTCCTAGCGCACCCTGAAAACCCCTTTTCTCTCTCTCTCTCTCTCTCTCTATATATATATATATATATATATATATATATATATATATATATATATATATATATATATATATATAGAAAGAGCAGCAGACCGGCACACTCACTGGCTCAGACGCTAGATTTCTGCTTTGCTGGGTGCCCCCACTGGAATCATGGAATAAACAGTAGTTTGGAGGTGCGGCACTCCCCGCAAATTAACAGGACATGAAGTGCCTTTAAACCACTTCATGTCCTGTTAATTTGCGGGGAGTGCCGCACCTCCAAACTACTGTTTATATATATATATATATATATATACAGTCCAGTTTCCCTAAGTAGGGAAAAATGGAGCACTCTCCGGTTTTTCAAAAAAACTCTTGTATTTTATTCGTGAAAAAAAATTACATAAGAAGCGATGTTTATCAGGACAAAATAATCCTATAACTCCTCCGACGTTTCGATCCACCACCGTGGATCTTTATCAAGGAGATTGTCACCATAGAAGTAAGGCAAAAAAAGATCAATCAGCAATATAGTCACCAGTTCTAGAGGTCTATCCGCGTCAGCAGCCAGAGACCTACTGGTCCGCCTCCCCGTCCCGGATTTATATACCCAAAATGCGCGCCAAATCATGTCTGTGTGAATGGGAACTCCCCCGCAGCGTCAGGCTGTACGGCACAGCCGGCATCACGGTCAGTTTGTGATTTCCGGTCTGTGGAACGCAAGCGGCAACCCGGCTTCCCACGCAAGCAGTCCCCACAGTAACCAGTCATCCAGCTAACAGTGCGTCCGGCGCCGTGTCAGCTTGGAGCGGAGTTGCCTCTGTCCAGCTGCAACTTTCACCATCTGTTAATATGCTATGTGCGCCAGATAGCGTGGCTGTCTTATATTAAAAATAGTACCAGGATTGCGATGTGCTGTCCTTTGGTGCGTATTATGTGAAAAGCGCATATTGTGGGTGATGCTTGCAAAAAATAGGAGGAGGCTATCTATCTTATACATCAGTGTATTGAATGCGTGGGTAATACCGGGAGGATCGGGTGACATAGTCTAATAAAGCACAGAAATGTTACAAAAAATGCCAAAAATAAGTCTGAGAAAATCATCTATAAGGAATGTATCCACTATTCTAGTGGATGCTCATTAGTTGAGACAAATGGTCAATGATTACATATATTGACAGTCATAAATAATCAACAGTGTAGCCAGAACAAGTGAGGAAAAAACAGGGGAAAGAAAGAAAAGAGGGGGGCGGGGCAACGAGTAGTTCTGTACAACCAGCAGAAAAAATCAGCAGAAAAAATATATAAAGAAAATGTGAAACAGTTATTTGAAAAATATATAAATAAGAGACATTGTTGTAGGTGTCTAGACACCAAAAGTTCATCAGTCCAGTGGCTTAGTAGAAGGCCAAAAAGTAGGGTACTGTTATATACATATAAACATAAAAATAAAATAAAAATAAAAATAAAAATAAAAATGAAAATAATAATAATAATAAATATCAAAGGCTATTGAGAAAGCAGAGAAATGTGAAACAATTCATAATGAATCTGTTCATCTGTACAGAATCAGAAAATGTTTGCTCATAAGTTCACACATAGTCCATGAGTCCAATGTCCAGTGCAAGTGGTAGTAGACAATACATAGGGGATTAGAAAAATTGAAAAAATGGAAAATTGGAAAAATTCAAAAAATGCAAAATAGGGGATATCTAGAGATACATATCATGGGTTCATTTCAGAAAAATAGATAGCGGATTGTTTTCATTCATCCCTCTCGGGGAAATAGTATCTAGCAGGTGTATCCACCTGCTCTCACATTTGCGCAACTGCAGTACCCGGTCGCCTCCTCTTGTGGGTGGTGGGACCCAATCAATCAGGCGACATCTTAGTGTGGAGGTTTGATGACCCGCCTGCAGGAAATGTCGGGGGACAGGCTGGTCTGCCTTTTTGTTTTCGATGGCCAACCTTACCGAGTAGCGATGGTTGGCCATTCTTTCTCGAAATTTGCGTGCTGTCATCCCGACATATGCCAATCCACAGGGGCACTGTAGGATATAGATGACGTGGTCGAGTAGACAGTGGAGTCTGTATTTGATCCTGATGGGCTTCCCCGTATGTGGATGTGGGAAAGTGGGCCCCGTCTGCATGCTGTTGCAGGTCGTGCATCCCGTACAGCGATAACAGCCTGGTTTTCTGCTATGTAACCATGTAGTACCAGCTGTGTCAGTGGGGTCAGCAAGTGGGCGCATCAATATTTGCTTGAGATTTGGACCTCTCCTATAGGCCATCATCGGAGGGCCAAAGTGTTGGAGTTTTAATGAGTTAAATATGACTGTAAGTTCAAGAGAGAACAGAAGAAAAGAAGAAAACTCTATTTGGGGGCACCCTTGCGTCCCAAAATATCATATGTACTGTGACTATTTATTAATATTTAACTTTTATTTAGATCTTTATTAAAATTAAGGACCACCTCTTACTGTTTTGCTACACACCGCGAAATTATAAGTGATTTAAACTATCCATATCTTGCATACTCAAATATAAGTGTTTTAGCAATCCCCTTTACAGAGAATTGCGAATCCGAGGTCCACTATGTGTGAAAAGAGTCTCGGAACTTAATTGAAATATAGTGTGATAAAAATGACCATCATATATCCAGCCACTTTTTACCCAATAACTCGGGTTGGTTGTGTGGTCAAATCATTGGTCATCACCTTCGCACACTCTCATTAGGTATAAATCCTATTTTTTTACATATTAAATATAATCCCAAGCAGAAGATGGAATATTAGATAGTCCGTCCTTTTGGACCTTTAATACCTCTGCTGTTCACCCCTCATGTCATCGAGACAGAGGAAGGGGAATGAGAGAGTATTTAGTCCCAGGGTTAAGACTGAGGTAGATGAGATAGCCAACTATCCTACCACTGTGATTATCCCTGGCCCCCCTGTTGCCACATTAGGCATTGCAAGGCATCACCATTGGGTCACAGTTGGTTGTTTAGTTTGCTATGAAGTGTTGACATATAGGAGATATGGAGGACTTCTCACTACACAGATAACAGTGGTCACCCTGTCAGTGGAACTCCACTTCTGCTTTTCTCCCTCTTGTAATAAAACAGTGGAGGGAAAATGAGAGAGTGGGGTCCACCCGGGTTTTGACCTATGGATAGTCAGATGACCGATTCCAGTGCCGGCAATTCTTGCAAGGTGCTCCTGATACTATATTAGCATTGCAGGATACATTTCTTGCTGAAGGTCGGCTCTCATATCGGTCATGAAAGGAGAAAAAGGAGTCCAATATAGTTTTAGAGTATATAAGGAATATAAATAATATTCACTATATATCCATTTCTCTTATTTCACATTTCTGTAATGATCTCTCTATCAGTGATGCCTCTATTATTTTAAACCTATCTGCTATTCAATTTGGATAAAATCAACAGCTCTCAACTACCAATTTCTATCCTACTCCTCTGTAGTAGAATCTAGTTATGATAACATTTTCACTGAAATGGCTTGAGAATTTTTACCCCCACATATTGATCACAAAATACTCTCAAAAGAGGGAGATCATTAGAACACTAGCCTCATTG
Source organism: Crinia signifera (assembly GCF_055691185.1). Lineage (NCBI taxonomy): Eukaryota > Metazoa > Chordata > Amphibia > Anura > Myobatrachidae > Crinia > Crinia signifera. Next base: position 10,412,747 of record NC_139223.1, read on the forward strand.
GCTCAGTTCAAAACAGTGTTACTTGCTACCAGCATCAATTTAGTTCCAAATGGTATCAATTAATTTCTGCTTAAGGATTTATTTAAATTAATTTCTTGATGTCAGTATTAATCTCAAACAGTATTAAATGAGTAAAATTCATCCACATTCATTTACTTCAAAACCACATTAATTGTTTCTCTGAGTAAAGGATTTCTACCAGTGTTCATTTCGTACAGAATAATTTCAATTAATCACACAATTACTAGCATTTAATCTGCTTCTAGTAAATTCCCTGAAATAGAAAATTATACTAGTGTTCATTTGATACAAGATAGTTTTAATTTGATTATAGATTGAACAATTACCAGCATTAATTTGCTTCCAGACCATATCAATTAATGGCTTCCCCAAAGAGAAATAATTTTTCTCCTACCAGACAAAGCCTTATGCCTGTCTAGTATTTCAGACGTGGTTCACAAGACAATCTGTAGATAAATGTTTCCTTTTTTAAGCTACATGTAACCTCTAAGTAACTGATTGCCACACCAAAGATGATACATGTGCATGGTATACAAACAGTTACAACGTTTATCTGTTTAGAGGGTCATGTAGCTATTAGGGACCCTTAATGATACATTCCCCAATTAAGGGGGATCCCGCCCGATTGTGGGGTGATCTATCCTTTGGGCAAGTGTTTTGGACAGAACCTAATGCGTCCGCACACTAAGTAACGTCTATGTGCGTGACTGCTGGCTTATCCCAAATTAACACTGCCACTCACCCCTGTGTGCAGATATCTCTATCCCCTGCTTTTGACAGCGGCAGGCAGTCATCCTGAGCAAACACTCCTGTGCCCGCACATTCAGCAACTGATTTGCGCGTATCCACAGGGTGTTTTAGTTAGTGCTGCCGCTCCCCGTGGGATGATGTCACAATAACCAGGCTTTTAGCAGCGGGCCGCCAGTGTTATACTCGCAGTAACGCAAGGTCCTCCTGGTGTCCCCCTGTTACCTCTCCCGCCGGCAGGATCTGTTTCCTCCGCAATGATTCCCTGCTGCGTCCGACTCTATGGGGAACTTCTCTGGACTGATGATTTGCGGTCACGTGAGTGCACCACGTGAACCGCCGCTCTCTCTGACGTACGTTTCGCCTCAGCTTTTTCAAAGTTGATTGTGTGTGTCCTGTGTAGTCCCCCTGACTGCCCTTTTATCGGCGCTTTTATCCAATCAGCGGGCTGACTACACCTCATAAGTGTAGATTCTGCCTCTCACACTATTTGCTTGATTTCTATAATTTCTACAATTCCCTCAGAATAGTAGCGCTAATGGTAATCAGAAATTGGCATTTTTATTCCATTACCTTTGATTGAATATGGAAATAGGTAAAAATAATAAATGTGTTTGGAAGGTTTTTTGGTAGAATAATTCTCCCAATTCTCCCATAGACAGTTTGTCATATATTTACCTTATAGGAAGAGGTTACTAGAGGTTATGTTGTATCTGCATCATTCGATACATATACCTCCATGTCATTCTTAATTATTAGTAGATTTACATTGGTTTAATTTTTTAATTTTTTAATTTATAATTTTTAATTCATTGGTTTTATTAGTCTTGTTGGGCCATATGATTAATTGTGCCTACATATTGTGATCTTCCTTCCAAGTGATAGTATGTGTTTAAAAATATTAAGATAATTGTAGGATTTATATTATTGTGTCAGCAATAACATAAAATTAATTAGAATAAAATAAGTGAAAAAAATGTAATTAATGATAGAAATTATGTGCACATACATTGTGTCACTATTTGCTATATAAGTATGCGCGCATCGGACCTAAGCACACACCCATATATGTGTAATTATATGCTCTTTATAATATATAGAGGAGCATATAAATATATTCCAAAAAGATGAAAAAAATGAAAAAATGTGAAAATCTGTGTGTACCAATCCAAAACCGTGAACTCGTGAAAACTTAAACTCTATAGGGGCTACTTATATATTTGTATATTATTTATGCTAAATTGGCATATATTGTGTTGTCTATTATCAAAACCAATGTTCCCCCAGAAAGGGGTTTTCTTATGTTCTTTGTGTTTATCTCAATTGTGATGTTTTAATTGAGAAAGGCACCAAAGTTTATATACTCATTTAATCCATATGGATTCACGGCATTTAGGCAGAAGGTCCATTCACTTTCCTTCTTTAGAAGGGCATTCGTCAGATCACCACCTCTAATTCCTAAAGTGATCTTCTCAAGTCCACATACTTTTAATTCCTGCCATCTGCTGTTATGGCACTTATGGAAGTGGCGTGCCACTGATGTCAGTTTTTTCATTTTTCCCAGATCAGATGTTGCATTGCGTATTGTTCCTACATGTTCCAAAACACGTTGCTTCAATTGTCGTGTGGTCATGCCCACATATCTTTTTTGGCATTTACATGTAAGGCAATATACTACTCCTTTCGTATTGCAGTTAAAGAAACCTCGGATCTTGCGCGTTTTTCCAAAACGATCTTCTATTGTCTTGGTTTTAGTCATATGTTCACACGCCTTACAGCCTCCACATGGGTATGTTCCTGTTGCGGAGACAAGTAGGAGTAGTATCATGCACAGGACAATAAGAAAGTCACAAGTAGTTAAAGAACCAACTAGAAAAACTATGTATTTGATGACATACAACAGTTACACCGTTGGAGGTGCCTCCAGGAATCAAGTACTAGTGTACTCGAGGAGAAGAGAAGTGGTAGTCCACAGAGAGTGGGCAACCATTCGCAGACAAGGATTCCTTTTTGGAGGCACAATGTTCCTGTTGCCCCTGCTTCCTTTCTTGTTGTTCTGACATAATGACTGGAGACTAAACGATCCTTGAGATTTCTAGCCCTCCTCCAGCTCATTGATACTTTGTCATCAAGGTTCCCTGCTAATACTGGATCTAGGTGTAGAACTGACCAATGTTTCTGTACAGCTTGTTGGACCTCCCTCCACTCCTGGCAATAATTGCCAACAAATCTGATTTTATTTTCTTGTTTTTTCTTCTTGATGCCGAATATTAGATGTTCCCTGTCCTTGGCCTCAGCAGTTCTGGCTGCCTTTTTGATAGCCATATTGCTATATCCCCTTTCCTTTAGTCTGCATGACAGATCTTTGCTCATATTTTTAAACTCCCGATCATCCGAGCAATTTCGCCTTAAGCGAAGAAATTCGCCCTTAGGAATATTTTCCACAGTTGGCGGGAAGTGCGAGCTTGTTTGATGGAGGAGCGTATTAGTCGCCGTTTCTTTTCGGTAGAGTTTCGTCGCTATCCTCCCTTCCTCAGTTCGATGTATCAGAAGATCCAAAAATGGAATCTCTTTCTGACTGATTGTGTACGTGAGATGCAAATTAAGGTTGTTGGAATTAAGAACCTCAATAAAGGAGAGAAGTTCCTCTTTCTCCCCCTCCCATATCATAAAGATATCGTCGATATAACGATTCCACATAATTACATTTTTGGTCAGATACGCATTTTGATCATTAAAAACTAATTCACGCTCCCACCAGCCTAGGTAGATGTTTGCATAGGTGGGGGCACAAGCCGCCCCCATAGCTGTGCCCCTCACCTGTAAATAGAACCGGTCATTGAACGTGAAAAAGTTATGATACAGCACAAATTTTAATAATTCCATGAGAAAATCATGGAATTCCTCATAGCCACTAGTCCTGAGAAAATACTGTACTGCTTGTAACCCTTTTTCGTGCCCGATTGAGGTGTACAGTGCCTCGACATCCAAGGATACCATGTACTGGTTATCCTCCAGGGTAATATCATGCAATTTCCTGACAATATCTGCTGTGTCTTGAGTGAAGGAAGGTAATTCCAAAACATACTTCCTCAAGTGTAAGTCAAGAAAATTGCTCGCCCTCTCTGTCAGGCTTCCTATCCCCGAGACTATTGGGCATCCCGGGGGATTAGTCAGGTTCTTATGCACTTTTGGTAGTGCATAAAAAGTGGCTATTTTTGGATTCTCAGTTTTCAGGTATCCATATTCATTTTTTGTGATTATACCATTCTTAAGTGCTGTATCAATCATCCGATCGTATAGTTTTTTTATAATTCTCCAATGGATTTAATAAGATGCGTTGATAACATTTGGAATCTTTAAGCTGACGGTTAACTTCCTTGAGATACTTTTCTTCTGACCAGAGGACAACATTGCCCCCCTTGTCAGAGGATTTAATGATGACCCCCTTCCACTCCTGCATTTCTTTCAGGGCTTTTCGTTGTCCCTGGGTTAGATTGGATGATTTCAAACTTTTAAACCCTCGTGTATAGATTTTGTCAAACTCCTGAGATACTAGTTTAGAAAAAATCTGTACCTCTGGTGACGTGTGTTCCTGGGGAAAAAAAGTTGATTTCTTTTTAACCTGAGGTCTCACTGCCTCACTTTCTTCATCCATTATATCTCCTGCCAGTTCACATAATGCTTCCAGTGCTTCTTGCTCCAGGGTGTCCAAATCATCCTCAGGGGTTAATTCCTGTTGTTGACCCGTAAGAGGTTCACTTCTCTCTCCATATATCTTGGTCAGCAGAGCTTTTCTACAGAAAAGTTTCAGGTCTCGTTCCCACTCAAATCAATTAAAATGTGGGGTTGGTGAATAGGTGAGGCCTTTTTGCAGAACTGATATTTGTTCATTAGTTAATATCTGTTCCGTTAGATTTATAATTTGAAGAGGTGCAGTTCGAGATGTTTTTCCTTGTGTATCTTTTTCTTGTGGTACTATTGTCTGCGTGTGGTCCTTTGCGGGTATCGAGGAGTCTGTGGTAGATCCCACTGCGGAGGGCTTCTTATGTTTCTGGCCCCCCTCCTCGTCTTCTTCCTCTTGCCTTGTTCCACCCTCTGCTCTCCCTGATATCCCCTAAAAAAGGGGCCGATGCAGAGTTAGAGTCCAATAGACGATCACCTCTTGGATTTTGATTATTGAGATGGCTACCCAGATGTTCCACCTCCTCGTCCACACCTGATGTTTCTGCCTCCGAGGATGTGTATTGTTCTGAGTATTTACGAGGCGCCCTCGCCGGTATTGATTTCCGCCATTTGAAAATTCTCCCTGTTGCGAAATCCTTCTTGTCCCGTGCGAATTTGTTCTTCTTGCGATCTATGATCATCTGTTCATACTTCTTCAATTCTTCCTTGTTCTTCTCGAAGCATTTAGTCATATAGTCAGTAGTCCCAAAATACAATAATTAGACCACAAGCAACAATCAATATAACATAGTGCCCATTAAGACTGGTGCGTTCCCCATTCCACTCCCCTTTTCCCTTTATGTGTACTAGTTTTAATGAGTTGTCAGATGCAACGATGGGCCAATGTTGCCTTAGACTTCTCTGTACAGCATGTGACGTGTGATCGAAGGTATTGACGAATATCATCCGCTTCTGTTTCATCTGCGTCTGTGTGTTTTGTTGTAGATCTCCGATGGTTGCTTTCAACATATTGACACGAGCCTTCTTTAGACATCGTCTGGTGACACTCCGGGAGTAACCCCTCTCATGGAACTTTTGGGCCATCTCCGCTAGCTGGATTTCCATCTGGGTCTGGTCGGTATTGTTCCGTATGACCCGCATAAACTGTGATACCGGTAGATTTTCTTTGAGGGTCGGTGGGTGTTGACTGGAGTTCAACAAAAGGGTGTTGCGGTCAGTCTCCTTGTGGAAGAGACTTGTTTGAATTCTTCCCGCGGCAATGCTGATGTTTATATCCAGGAAATTGATGGATGTCGCATCGACCTGGTATGTAAATTTTATTGGGTGCCCCATTTGATTTAGGTGGTCCACCATTGCTTCAAACTCCGATTTTTGTCCTTTCCAGAGTAGGAAGATGTCATCAATGTATCTTTTGTACATTGTGACATGTTGCTGGTACCTGGGATAGATGTGGCTTTGTTCGTAGTCAGTCATGTAGATCCCGGCATAGGAGGGGGCCAGGTTAGATCCCATAGCCGTTCCCGCGATTTGAACATAATACGTGTTATGATACAGGAAATGATTGCAAGTGAGGACCAATTCAGCCAGGTCTACCAGGAAAGTGGTTGGAGGTGATAATATTGCTCGTGTGTCAAGAGCGGATATTTATTATTATTATTATTATTATTATTATTATTATTATTATTATTATTATTATTATTTTCATTTTTATTTTTATTTTATTTTTATGTTTATATGTATATAACAGTACCCTACTTTTTGGCCTTCTACTAAGCCACTGGACTGATGAACTTTTGGTGTCTAGACACCTACAACAATGTCTCTTATTTATATATTTTTCAAATAACTGTTTCACATTTTCTTTATATATTTTTTCTGCTGATTTTTTCTGCTGGTTGTACAGAACTACTCGTTGCCCCGCCCCCCTCTTTTCTTTCTTTCCCCTGTTTTTTCCTCACTTGTTCTGGCTAGACTGTTGATTATATATGACTGTCAATATATGTAATCATTGAACATTTGTCTCAACTAATGAGCATCCACTAGAATAGTGGATACATTCCTTATAGATGATTTTCTCAGACTTATTTTTGGCATTTTTTGTAACATTTCTGTGCTTTATTAGACTATGTCACCCGATCCTCCCGGTATTACCCACGCATTCAATACACTGATGTATAAGATAGATAGCCTCCTCCTATTTTTTGCAAGCATCACCCACAATATGCGCTTTTCACATAATACACACCAAAGGACAGCACATCGCAATCCTGGTACTATTTGTAATATAAGACAGCCACGCTATCTGGCGCACATAGCATATTAACAGATGGTGAAAGTTGCAGCTGGACAGAGGCAACTCCGCTCCAAGCTGACACGGCGCCGGACGCACTGTTAGCTCGATGACTGGTTACTGTGGGGACTGCTTGCGTGTCACCCGGCGGAAGCCGGGTTGCCGCTTGCGTTCCACAGACCGGAAATCACAAACTGACCGTGACGCCGGCTGTGCCGTACAGCCTGACGCTGCGGGGGAGTTCCCATTCACACAGACATGATTTGGCTCGCATTTTGGGTATATAAATCCGGGACGGGGAGGCGGACCAGTAGGTCTCTGGCTGCTGACGCGGATAGACCTCTAGAACTGGTGACTATATTGCTGATTGATCTTTTTTTGCCTTACTTCTATGGTGACAATCTCCTTGATAAAGATCCACGGTGGTGGATCGAAACGTCGGAGGAGTTATAGGATTATTTTGTCCTGATAAACATCGCTTGGTATGTAATTTTTTTTCACGAATAAAATACAAAAGTTTTTTTGAAAAACCGGAGAGTGCTCCATTTTTCCCTACTTAGGGAAACTGGACTGTGTATGTTTGAAACACCAAGGTGTGTCTTTGGGGCACCCCAACATTGGCTACTTGTGTGAGTGCGAGTGCAGGTATTTCTTCACTTGTGTATGGGATTGGAAATCCATTTTTTCACTCCCTTTACCTGACACCCACGTGTTTGTCTATTTTGCAACTGTATAGTGGTCACTTACCTCTGAAACCCGCCAGCATAGTCATTTTGCCCTTTGTGTTACATGACAGTCTACAACAGTCACCTCACCTCTATATCTTTATCCTTATCCTCACTATCCTCTACCCTGACATGGCCACTGACAACCCTGGATTCTTAGATGATAACCTATTGTCCCAGGCCGAGCACGGTATTATATCCTTGACGGACGACGACGTAGAAAAAGTCCTATTTGACCAGGCTGATTTTGACATCTTGCCCACTGAATCCCCACTAGACCTATACCACCGACTATACAGATTACGCAAACGGGAAACCGATTTATCACTTCACGGGCACTTCTTATCCGAATATCATCGGAAAAAGTATATTCCCAGGGGCTTCCGCATAGCTAATATACCCACTATCGGGAGATATAACCCAGCCTTCTGTAGCCGCTGGTGTGGCGTTCTTAATAAGTGCTCGCTTGACTTGATGGTATTGGTGGTGGAAGAGGTTGGTACGGAACTAAAGAAAATTAAACAAGAGATCGAAGACTTTGGCCGGGCACACCTAGCCACAATCAAAACCGACAGGTCCACTAATCTTATTGAACAACTAAGAACTCAGATAGAGACCTACAAAAGGGATCTGGTGTCATTCAAGCGGAATAAGCTCGCTGACTACCAGAACCATACAGTGTATCGCTGGCTATTGGGTGAACCAGGTACTGGTAGATCCCAAAGATTCCCCAGGAATAGACGCCAATACAACCGCACCCCTCGACCTGGTACAGGTTCCTCCATCTCTGCTTCAGAGAACGAATCCTCTGAACCCTGTTCTAGAGCCAATCAGGAAGATTTTTTAGAGGTTGGCCCACGGCGTACAGCTCGCCAAACCAAACCAAAAGGCGTAGACCCCACCCTAGGAAAGGGAGGTACAAGCCACAGAGGGAGGGGACGGGGGAGAACTTAGTGTTCAACCTGTCGGACACCCCACTTGAACCAGCAATGGTACAACTTCTTTCAAGGGGCCTTTCTTTTGTCCCATCGGTGCAACATGATTCTTTTGATGCGACCGTAGATCTCTTTAAGTTCAATCATAAAATTCGCCTCCGGGAACACTTCGGTGATACCGCGAACCCTGTATCAACACCCAAACTAAAAAAACCTTCGACATTCGACCCAATCTCTTCCAACCCCATCCTCAAGACTTTTGCACGCTTGGTCGATAAAGACCTACGTGAGGTCAAATCTATCAAAAGATACGACAACCTGACACATACCGAAAGGTCCGCCCTTAGGAGCCTACAGAGGGACACCAATTTGGTGGTCCGTCCGGCCGATAAGGGTGGGGCCGTGGTTGTCCAGAATTGGTCTGATTACCATTCTGAAATTATGAGCCAGCTCAATGATACCGATACATACCAACTTGTCTCGACCAACCCCATCCCCAAATTTAAAAGGAGGGTGGATGCCACTTTACAGTCGGCACTTCTGGCGGGATGGATAGATAAGGACACGCTTGATTTTCTCACGGTGGACCCCCCTGTTTGTCCCATACTGTGCACCTTACCCAAGGTCCACAAGTCCTGCACTCGCCCACCGGGTAGGCCGATCATCTCGGCTCGCAAATCATTACTACAGCCTTTGGCTATTTATGTAGACAAACATCTCCAACCATTGGTGACCGGTGGAGAGAGCTACATTCGGGACACCACAGACTTTATGAACAATCTCTTCGAAATGGACATTTCTGACACCACGAACCTTCTTGCCACCATGGATGTACATTCACTGTACACGGTGATCCCACACACCGATGGCCTACAGGCACTGAAATCCACTCTTGACACACGAGCAATATTATCACCTCCAACCACTTTCCTGGTAGACCTGGCTGAATTGGTCCTCACTTGCAATCATTTCCTGTATCATAACACGTATTATGTTCAAATCGCGGGAACGGCTATGGGATCTAACCTGGCCCCCTCCTATGCCGGGATCTACATGACTGACTACGAACAAAGCCACATCTATCCCAGGTACCAGCAACATGTCACAATGTACAAAAGATACATTGATGACATCTTCCTACTCTGGAAAGGACAAAAATCGGAGTTTGAAGAAATGGTGGACCACCTAAATCAAATGGGGCACCCAATAAAATTTACATACCAGGTTGATGCGACATCCATCAATTTCCTGGATATAAACATCAGCATTGCCGCGGGAAGAATTCAAACAAGTCTCTTCCACAAGGAGACTGACCGCAACACCCTTTTGTTGAACTCCAGTCAACACCCACCGACCCTCAAAGAAAATCTACCGGTATCACAGTTTATGCGGGTCATACGGAACAATACCGACCAGACCCAGATGGAAATCCAGCTAGCGGAGATGGCCCAATAGTTCCATGAGAGGGGTTACTCCCGGAGTGTCACCAGACGATGTCTAAAGAAGGCTCGTGTCAATATGTCGAAAGCAACCATCGGAGATCTACAACAAAACACACAGACGCAGATGAAACAGAAGCGGATGATATTCGTCAATACCTTCGATCACACGTCACATGCTGTACAGAGAAGTCTAAGGCAACATTGGCCCATTGTTGCATCTGACAACTCATTAAAACTCCAACACTTTGGCCCTCCGATGATGGCCTATAGGAGAGGTCCAAATCTCAAGCAAATATTGATGCGCCCACTTGCTGACCCCACTGACACAGCTGGTACTACATGGTTACATAGCAGAAAACCAGGCTGTTATCGCTGTACGGGATGCACGACCTGCAACAGCATGCAGACGGGGCCCACTTTCCCACATCCACATACGGGGAAGCCCATCAGGATCAAATACAGACTCCACTGTCTACTCGACCACGTCATCTATGTCCTACAGTGCCCCTGTGGATTGGCATATGTCGGGATGACAGCACGCAAATTTCGAGAAAGAATGGCCAACCATCGCTACTCGGTAAGGTTGGCCATCGAAAACAAAAAGGCAGACCTTTCCAATTTTTAATTTTTTCAATTTTTCTAATCCCCTATGTATTGTCTACTACCACTTGTACTGGACATTGGACTCATGGACTATGTGTGAACTTATGAGCAAACATTTTCTGATTCTGTACAGATGAACAGATTCATTATGAATTGTTTCACATTTCTCTGCTTTCTCAATAGCCTTTGATATTTATTATTATTATTATTATTATTATTATTATTATTATTATTATTATTATTATTATTATTATTATTATTATCATCATTTTTATTTTTATTTTTATTTTATTTTTATGTTTATATGTATATAACAGTACCCTACTTTTTGGCCTTCTACTAAGCCACTGGACTGATGAACTTTTGGTGTCTAGACACCTACAACAATGTCTCTTATTTATATATTTTTCAAATAACTCTTTCACATTTTCTGTATATATTTTTTCTGCTGATTTTTTCTGCTGGTTGTACAGAACTACTCGTTGCCCCGCCCCCCTCTTTTCTTTCTTACCCCTGTTTTTTCCTCACTTGTTCTGGCTAGACTGTTGATTATTTATGACTGTCAATATATGTAATCATTGACCATTTGTCTCAACTAATGAGCATCCACTAGAATAGTGGATACATTCCTTATAGATGATTTTCTCAGACTTATTTTTGGCATTTTTTGTAACATTTCTGTGCTTTATTAGACTATGTCACCCGATCCTCCCGGTATTACCCACGCATTCAATACACTGATGTATAAGATAGATAGCCTCCTCCTATTTTTTGCAAGCATCACCCACAATATGCGCTTTTCACATAATACACACCAAAGGACAGCACATTGCAATCCTGGTACTATTTGTAATATAAGACAGCCACGCTATCTGGCGCACATAGCATATTAACAGATGGTGAAAGTTGCAGCTGGACAGAGGCAACTCCGCTCCAAGCTGACACGGCGCCGGACGCACTGTTAGCTGGATGACTGGTTACTGTGGGGACTGCTTGCGTGTCACCCGGCGGAAGCCGGGTTGCCGCTTGCGTTCCACAGACCGGAAATCACAAACTGACCGTGACGCCGGCTGTGCCGTACAGCCTGACGCTGCGGGGGAGTTCCCATTCACACAGACATGATTTGGCGCGCATTTTGGGTATATAAATCCGGGAAGGGGAGGCGGACCAGTAGGTCTCTGGCTGCTGACACGGATAGACCTCTAGAACTGGTGATTATATTGCTGATTGATCTTTTTTTGCCTTACTTCTATGGTGACAATCTCCTTGATAAAGATCCACGGTGGTGGATCGAAACGTCAGAGGAGTTATAGGATTATTTTGTCCTGATAAACATCGCTTGGTATGTAATTTTTTTTCACGAATAAAATACAAAAGTTTTTTTGAAAAAACGGAGAGTGCTCCATTTTTCCCTACTTAGGGAAACTGGACTGTGTATGTTTGACACACCAAGGTGTGTCTTTGGGGCACCCCAACATTGGCTACTTGTGTGAGTGCGAGTGCAGGTATTTCTTCGCTTATATATATATATATATATATATATATATATATATTCCCTACAGTATATCATGGCGATTGGATGTTCTACTGTCCTAGATAATACCTATTAGTAATATCCAACACTACGTTTACATGCTCTCCTCCGTATTCTTGTTTATGAAATATTATTAAGGACATTTTCTGTCTATGACAACATTTTAGATTGTGGGAAGTCTGATTAAGACCGACATTGTACACAAGTGTCTGATCATTCATTATTCTTTCGGGTATGTACCCACATCATCTGTTATTTTTTATATATATTTTTGGATATATGTTGAATTACCAAAGTTTGGTGTGACTTATGTTTGGCATTTCTATCATCTGCAGTGTATACCAAAAAAAAAAAACCCTGAGGAAGCCTTTGTAAAAGGGCGAAACGCGTTGGTTTAATACGGACGGCAACTTGAAAGAAATTACAACAAAATAAATTTTAAAGAAAAGCCTTTTAATAAAAAGTATTTGTTTTATAACATACTGTTGTTTTGAATACAATTATGCTTTGAAACACTGCACTGCCAATAGGTGGAGGATTCTATCAGCGCTCTCTATATCTTCGGTATCTACATTTCTTCTTCGTCTCCCACTAACAGGGGAGTCTTATAGAGTAGCTGCTCCCTGGTGGCGCACTTGGGGTCATTGTTCCCTTATATATATATATATATATAGTCGAATGCCCGGCACAGCCTCCTTCCGTATAGGGGTTCTGGGTGCCCGCACTATGATAGCATGTACAATCCCAGTATTGGCGCGGCACTCCAACAATACTTCAAGGCAGTGGGTAAAGATAAAACTTCTCTTTATTGGCTGCAACGTTTCGATGCTACGCAGGCATCGTTTTCAAGCAGAGTAACATACAAAAGACATATACACATACCTTATATACACACCCTGTGTTTTGGGCGCCAACCGGGCCAGACGGTTCCGGACCAGTGGCGCAGGACTGTGACGTCAGCGGCAACTACCGGCATGACGATCAGGCCTCTAATTGGTGGTGCTCCCGTCACCATAACAACATATAAACAAAACAGAACATAAACATCTCCTGACAGGTTACGTTAGCAAGGATCAACTGTGTCATATAGCAGTTTATATTAGCAGACGTTAGCACCAAAAGATCTACATGTAGAAAGCAGAGGAAAAACAGAAAAACAATTATCGTATCACAAGTTATAGCAATGTTGAGATGCCCGTGTGTTCATTAAGACCATATGGTGCAACAGTGCCCAATCGAATGATCCATCTAGCCTCACACTTCAGGAGGGCCGCTCCTCTATTGCCTCCCCTCAAGGTATGAGGAATATGATCGATCATTCTATAGCGCATAGAAATGACACTATGTTTGCACGTAGCAAAGTGGCGTGCAACGGGTTGGTCACTCGAGCCCACCGCGAGAGCCTTCTTGATAGCAGATCTGTGGGCTGCCATACGCTCCTTAAAGGGGCGTTCGGTCTTGCCGATATATGACAGCCCACAGGGGCAAATGATCTGATACACAGTGTGTGTTGTATTACACGTTAGGGTATGGCGAATATATAATTGCTTGCCAGTCCTAGGATGGCAAAAGGTAGGGCCTGGTATTAAGAGTTGGCATGTAACACACGAACATCGTATGCAGCCCATTTTGCGGGTAGTACGAGATAATTTCGAAGGTGCAGCATCCGATTTCACAAGGATGTCTTTAAGGTTCCTGGAGCGTTTGTAGCTCGTCAGGAGCCTAGAATTCTGGACACCTACATCCAGATCAGACTGTACCAGAGGCCAATGGGATCTGGTAATTTGTCTGATGTTAGGGCTCATCTGGTTGTAGGTGGTGACCCAAGGTAGCAATTCAGTAGAGTCTGCAGGTTGTATGTGCGGTTGTAACAGCTCATTGCGCTCTAAGCGCATCACTTTTTCTTTAGTCTGAAGTAGCTCATCAAGGGGATACCCTCTATTATAAAACCTTTGGATCATACCATCCATCTGTATGCTCGCCACAGCAGTATCAGACACAATACGTCTGACTCGGAGCATCTGTTAGTATGGGAGACTTCTCACAGAAGCTCGGGGATGACAACTTGAATACAGTAAAGCATTATTTCGGTCAGTGGGTTTCGAGTATACACAGGTATCCACCTGTCCATTGGTTACACTAATTTGTACATCCAAAAAATGAATCTTGGATTTGTCATAGATATAAGTGAACTTAATGGGGTGGGTGGTAGAATTATGGGCGTCGATGTATTCACACAGTATGGCCGGAGGCCCCCTCCAGAACACTAGGAGGTCATCGATGTATCGATGGTACTGTGTGATATGTGTGGCTATACAAGGATTTGCAAACAAAAAATGCTCTTCAAATTCATACATGAAGACGTTGGCATATGAGGGAGCTACCGCCGCCCCCATAGCCACGCCCATGAGTTGCAAGTAAAATTCATTATTGTACAAGAAGAAATTTTTAGTCAGAATCATACTCATCAATTCAATCGTCAATTCAACCTCAGGACCAGCATAAGAAGAATTGCCATTAAGAAAGTGACGTAGTGCTTGGAGACCCAGGTCATGAGGTATAGACGTATATAAGGAGCATACGTCAATGGTAAACATATATGTGTCTTCATCAAGTGCTGGTAAAGTCTGCAAAGATCGGAGCAGGGCAGTGGTATCCATAAGGTAGCGGGGGTGGTTCCTTATGCAGGGCTGCAACAGGGAGTCCAGATATATGGATAGGGGCTGCATTAAAGAATCTCTAGCGGCAACTATAGGTCGTCCCGGAGGATCGACCAGTGCCTTGTGCACCTTTGGTGTGCAATAAAACAGCGGGACGAGTGGGTGGGCAGGTATAAGCGCCAACATCAGTTTTTTAGAAATAATACTATTGTCCACAGCTGTTTGTAATACAGTTTGTAATTCCTTATGAAAGATACCCGATGGATCACTGCGAAGTTTCCGATAAGTCGCAGTGTCATTAAGATGGCACATCACTTGCTGATGGTATTTCTCCATATCCATAACAACAAGTGCCCCGCCTTTATCAGCGGGGCGAAATACAAGTGTATTATTAGCTGCCAGTTCTTTAAGGGCTAAGCGTTCTTGTTTATTCAAATTGTTGTGGGGGGATATAAAGTCCTTAGCAGATTTCTGCACGTCTTCGTTGAGGACTCTGGAGAACGTCCTGATAGAGGCATTAAACGACTGGGGGTCATAAGATGATCTGGGAAGTATTTTCAACAATTGTTTAGGTAGAATCTCCTCTGGTGCGGTAACAGTGGGTTTGGGGCATAACACTTGAGGTTTGTTAAAATGTTCTTTGAGGCGTAATTGCCTTGCCAATCGATGGTGTTCGATGGTCCAGTCCAGCTCATTGAAGGACACTGAAGGCACAAACGAAAGTCCTTTAGACAGGACCGCAGTCTCAGCATTGGAGAGTTGGTATGAAGAAAGGTTAATGACCAAATTTATTTCCCCTTCGGGGGTTTTTTTGAACCCCTTCCTCTTACCCTGACCGCCTCTTCTGGTGTGCCCGCGTGGCCTCCTGTGCGTGCCCGCGTCGCCACACCTAAAGGGGCCAGCTGTTTAGGGTTCCTAGGTCTACTCCTGCTGGATTCGCTGCTCGATGTATTAAACTCAGTCGAAGACTCATTATCACGATAAGGGTTGCCCCTATTGCGCCGAAAGAACGGGCGCTTAGGACCTCCTTCTCGTCCAGGTACAGTCCATTGATAGACACAATGTGTCTCATAGTCTATGTCGACCTTGGTACGTTTATCTTTTTTAAATTTTATTAAGTCACGTTTATACGCTTGTAATTGTGAGTTCAATTTTTCGTACCACTTCGTAGCAGTGTCGTTTTCAAGGTTAGTTTTGTGCAGAGTTTCAAAGGCAGTTACTTTCTCTTGGCAGAGATTTACTTCTTTGTTTGAAAATTCGATAATGAGAAGCATGAAGTCGAAGGCGCACTTGTTGGCAATTGCCACCCATTTTTGACAAAATGCCGCATCATGTTTACCTATCGTCGGGCTGTTCTTCACTCTCAGTCCCCGGGGTATTTTTCTAGCGCGATAATAGTCGCTAAGCGACATGGCATGGTAATGGTAATCGACTTCTCGCTTCTTTATCTTAAGTAAGTCTCTATATAATTCCTCAAGAGGGGTGGCCTCAGCCAGATCGTCTATCTGCCCGCCACATAAGATCTGTAGGGCTTCATCTTCGGTATAAGTGTGGACTTTGCCTATCGTGTAGACAGGCCTGGAGAATCCACTACCGGTAGGTTCCTCATGTTGTATTGGATCCATATTGTTAAAGGTAACTTAGTCTGGATGAATAAAAATCACACATAGGCCAAATCAGGCTCCAGAATGTGGATAGACAGGGATGTCGTCAGTAGTCGAGATCCTCCTGTGTCGGTGAAACACCGGGTGCGTAAAGAAACGTGGGGGTGCCCGTGGCTGAAGATCGTGATCACCCAAGGTCGCGATGTCCAATATATAGTCGAATGCCCGGCACAGCCTCCTTCCGTATAGGGGTTCTGGGTGCCCGCACTATGATAGCATGTACAATCCCAGTATTGGCGCGGCACTCCAACAATACTTCAAGGCAGTGGGTAAAGATAAAACTTCTCTTTATTGGCTGCAACGTTTCGATGCTACGCAGGCATCGTTTTCAAGCACCCCACCTTATGGATACCACTGCCCTGCTCCGATCTTTGCAGACTTTACCAGCACTTGATGAAGACACATATATGTTTACCATTGACGTATGCTCCTTATATACGTCTATACCTCATGACCTGGGTCTCCAAGCACTACGTCACTTTCTTAATGGCAATTCTTCTTATGCTGGTCCTGAGGTTGAATTGACGATTAAATTGATGAGTATGATTCTGACTAAAAATTTCTTCTTGTACAATAATGAATTTTACTTGCAACTCATGGGCGTGGCTATGGGGGCGGCGGTAGCTCCCTCATATGCCAACGTCTTCATGTATGAATTTGAAGAGCATTTTTTGTTTGCAAATCCTTGTATAGCCACACATATCACACAGTACCATCGATACATCGATGACCTCCTAGTGTTCTGGAGGGGGCCTCCGGCCATACTGTGTGAATACATCGACGCCCATAATTCTACCACCCACCCCATTAAGTTCACTTATATCTATGACAAATCCAAGATTCATTTTTTGGATGTACAAATTAGTGTAACCAATGGACAGGTGGATACCTGTGTATACTCGAAACCCACTGACCGAAATAATGCTTTACTGTATTCAAGTTGTCATCCCCGAGCTTCTGTGAGAAGTCTCCCATACTCACAGATGCTCCGAGTCAGACGTATTGTGTCTGATACTGCTGTGGCGAGCATACAGATGGATGGTATGATCCAAAGGTTTTATAATAGAGGGTATCCCCTTGATGAGCTACTTCAGACTAAAGAAAAAGTGATGCGCTTAGAGCGCAATGAGCTGTTACAACCGCACATACAACCTGCAGACTCTACTGAATTGCTACCTTGGGTCACCACCTACAACCAGATGAGCCCTAACATCAGACAAATTACCAGATCCCATTGGCCTCTGGTACAGTCTGATCTGGATGTAGGTGTCCAGAATTCTAGGCTCCTGACGAGCTACAAACGCTCCAGGAACCTTAAAGACATCCTTGTGAAATCGGATGCTGCACCTTCGAAATTATCTCGTACTACCCGCAAAATGGGCTGCATACGATGTTCGTGTGTTACATGCCAACTCTTAATACCAGGCCCTACCTTTTGCCATCCTAGGACTGGCAAGCAATTATATATTCGCCATACCCTAACGTGTAATACAACACACACTGTGTATCAGATCATTTGCCCCTGTGGGCTGTCATATATCGGCAAGACCGAACGCCCCTTTAAGGAGCGTATGGCAGCCCACAGATCTGCTATCAAGAAGGCTCTCGCGGTGGGCTCGAGTGACCAACCCGTTGCACGCCACTTTGCTACGTGCAAACATAGTGTCATTTCTATGCGCTATAGAATGATCGATCATATTCCTCATACCTTGAGGGGAGGCAATAGAGGAGCGGCCCTCCTGAAGTGTGAGGCTAGATGGATCATTCGATTGGGCACTGTTGCACC
The DNA here is from genome assembly GCF_055691185.1 of Crinia signifera. NCBI lineage: Eukaryota > Metazoa > Chordata > Amphibia > Anura > Myobatrachidae > Crinia > Crinia signifera. The sequence goes on from NC_139223.1 coordinate 10,430,841, forward strand.
ATATGGTCTTAATGAACACACGGGCATCTCAACATTGCTATAACTTGTGATACGATAATTGTTTTTCTGTTTTTCCTCTGCTTTCTACATGTAGATCTTTTGGTGCTAACGTCTGCTAATATAAACTGCTATATGACACAGTTGATCCTTGCTAACGTAACCTGTCAGGAGATGTTTATGTTCTGTTTTGTTTATATGTTGTTATGGTGACGGGAGCACCACCAATTAGAGGCCTGATCGTCATGCCGGTAGTTGCCGCTGACGTCACAGTCCTGCGCCACTGGTCCGGAACCGTCTGGCCCGGTTGGCGCCCAAAACACAGGGTGTGTATATAAGGTATGTGTATATGTCTTTTGTATGTTACTCTGCTTGAAAACGATGCCTGCGTAGCATCGAAACGTTGCAGCCAATAAAGAGAAGTTTTATCTTTACCCACTGCCTTGAAGTATTGTTGGAGTGCCGCGCCAATACTGGGATTATATATATATATATATATATAGAGAGAGAGAAAATGGCGATAAGGCGTCACTCGGAGACTGCATAAAGTTTCAAAGCTTTATTGTGGTGACCGACACCAGTGTTTCGAGCTTTATGCTCGTCCTCAGGGTACAACTCACAGGGTGAAAACAACCATTATAAATACCCAGCACAGATTCCCGCGCCCGCCAATGTGTCATTAAACTTACCTGATCCAGGTGTTACCACGGAGCCTGTCGCGTGTAGCTGGAGCACTCCCGCGGCTCAGCGTGCCTCCCGATGACGTCACCGCTATGTGCGACACCGTCTGGAACGCACGCCTGCGACCGGAGCTTCCCCCACTTCCGCGTCACTGACCCGCATAGCTTCCCTAGACCAGGATTCACCTAAGGGCATAAACAAATGCCAATAAAGTGACAGTGCGTGCAAATATACAACAAATTACAACGTGACATATATCGTAAATGTAAACATATAAGAAAAATACGTGATTAACAATAAAAATATTAAAAAGTGCTAAAAAAGTGCAAAATACATATGCGAAAATGTCACAATACCTATCACACAGAAATAAAGGATTTAATAATAAGAATTACATATAAAAAATACATATAAAAATTGACGGACAAATTAAAAAATAACCCAGCTAGGTGGGACCATTAGTAATAAACACTCTTATTAGTATAGTAACCCTTAAAAGGGAAGAGGAGCCAAACTGATTCCCCTATTCTTATTTTAATTTTAATTTATTAATACTAATGAAGGTCCGACCTATGCTTAGTCGCATGATCAATTCATAATGGTGGCATTGAATCTCATATTATATTTCTTGAAGGTGCAAAAAACCTGCAATTACCCATATGGAAAACTAAATATGCTTTCAACCGGAATACAGACCCAACTGTGCTATATAGCACAGTAGCCCATGAGACATAAATGAAAAATTTCAAAGCAAAAAATATCAGAAAATACACAGATCCATTTACAGAAAGCTCTGCAAGCCGTGTTGCTCATTTAACCCCTTTGGGGCGATGGTATCCAACAAGTGGATCCATCGTGACTCGGCTTGAAGAAGTTTCTTTCCTCTATTTCCTCCTCTATAATGTATTGGGACATGGTCAATAATTTTTGATCTCAGACTGGCTACGCTATGTCCCTTGTGCGCGCAATGGCGTGCAAAGGGCTGATCACTATTACCGCTGGCCAAAGCTTGTCTAATGGCATGGCGATGGTTGGCCATCCGCTCTTTGAATTGACATTCTGTCTTGCCCACGTAATATAAACCACACGGGCAAGACAGAACATAGACAACGAATTTTGTGGAACAAGTGACAGCAAATTTAATAGGGAACTTGCGGCCAGTGTAAGGATGATTAATATACTTCCCTGTCAGAAGAGAACCACAGGTGGTACATCCCACACATTTGTAGCACCCTGCTGGTCGGGTCAAAAAGTGTGCGGGTTTCGTTTTCTTGGTAAGTTCACTTATATCCAATTTAACAAGAAGATCGCTCAAATTCCTCCCTCTTTTATAGGACGGCATGATCTGTAATTTATTAAGACTATGCAGATCTTTATCAGTCGTGATGAGAGACCACTGTTGTTTAACTTTTTTAGTGACCAACTGGCTATCTCTAGCGAAATCATTCACCCACGGGATTTTTAATTTGTTAAGGTCTGTCCTATCTGTGGGGTTCAGAACTGTGTCCCTTGACATCTGCATAACTTTCTTTTTAACTTTGAGCAGGGGGCCCCGTCTATAACCCCTAGCTTCAAACTTATCTTGCATAATGTCTAATTGTTTGTTCGTTTCAATAGGGTCACTAGTGATGCGTCTTACCCGTAACATTTGTGAATAGGGCAGACCATCCCGTAGGGGCAATGGGTGGCAACTTTCGTGTCGTAGCAGGGTGTTCCTGTCAGTGTCTTTAACAAAGATGGAGGTAGATAACTTCCCATTATCATTCATGATTTTTACGTCCAAAAAGTTAACAACACTGTCACTAATGGTGAAGGTAAATTTAACCGGACTTTCCGAATTATTGTGTGTCTCAAACATCTCAGTCAGGGACTGGGCGGAGCCTTGCCAAAAAATCAATAGGTCATCGATATAACGAAGGTATAATAAAACTTTACCGCTGTTAGGTCCATGGTGGAACAAAACATCATCAATTGTACACATAAAAGCATTGGCATACGACGGGGCCACAGGGGACCCCATCGCACACCCAAGCTTCTGCCTATACATCTCACCATTAAAGGTAAAGTAATTTCTATGTAAGACCAAATATAACAGTTTCAAGAACAATTGCGTGTTGGGGCCATCATATACATCATTGTTGTCAATAAGCGAACACACCGCATCCATCCCTTGTACATGGGGTATGCAGGTGTATAAGCTTGTGACATCTGCACTACACAATAACATATCATTAGGCCACACCTCTACCTCCTGTAAACGCTTAATCAACATATTCGTATCTTTTAGGTAAGCCTTAGTCTGTTGAATACAGGGGTTCAGGTAGGCATCAAGATAGGTAGAAACAGGATGATATAAGGATCCCCTGGCAGAGATGATGGGTCTGCCAGGGGGATCCACAAGCCTTTTGTGCACCTTTGGTAAGGTGTAAAACAGGGGCACAATAGGAAAAGCAGTTTTTAAGGCTCCACAAATGTCCTCTGAAATCATACCCTCATTGAAAGCTGTAGCAAGAATACCGTCCAATTCATTCTTAAATGCATCCGAGGGATCACCACTCAGGTGCTCATATACCTCGCCATCCGACAACTGTCTCTGACATTCAAGCAAATAATCATTAAGGTCCTGTACAACCACAGAGCCTACTTTGTCTGCTTTCCGTATTACTATATCTGTCCTTTTTTGTAAAGACAGTAAGGCCTTCCGTTCAGATATGGAAAGGTTATTGGCTATACAAAGAGAAGGCTCAATGGATTGGATGGAATTTTCCATCATTCTCGTGAAGGAGCGTATAGAGGGATTATGAGACTGTGGATCGAATCTAGATTTAGGTTGGAGATTTCTCAACTGAACTGGCATAGGGGGAGCGACCTCACTCACTTTGTCAATCTGTGGAGCGGGAGTGTGGTTAGCATAATGTTCTTTGAGCCTCAAAGACCGGCCAAATCTAAAAGTGTCCACTTTCCATTGAAAATTGTCCCGTTTGTTTGTGGGCACAAAAGATAACCCTTTAGAGAGTATCTGCACTTCAGTGGTGTCTAAAGGTGTTTTTGACAAATTAAAGACCAAGTCCTTACCTAGCGAACGACTTTCCGACCTTTTCTGGCGCTCGTTCTGCTTGCCGCGCCGCGTCCTGCGCCTCGACCTGCCGGAGGCTTGTGGGAGGCTTGGGTGTCCACACCTAAAGGGCCGGCACCAGGTGTGGAGGTGGAAGCAATTTGTACATCCGTGTCGCTGGCAGAAGTGCTTGTACCCTCATAATCCAGATGTTGACGATTCCTGTAACGTCTTTCAAAGGGTTTCTTAGCTCCCTTCGGTCTATCGGTGCTAAGCCATAGATAAACGCGGTTTTGCTCATAGTCTAATTGCACCTTGCGTTTCTTATCGCGTTTAAATCGTATCAGGTCACGTCTATAAACATCCATTTGCTGATTAAGCTTAGTCACCCAATCCATCTGTGAGTCCTGTAACAATGCAGGTTTATGGGTGGCTTCAATTCTTATTATTAAATCCTTTATTTCTGTGTGATAGGTATTGTGACATTTTCGCATATGTATTTTGCACTTTTTTAGCACTTTTTTATATTTTTATTGTTAATCACGTATTTTTCTTATATGTTTACATTTACGATATATGTCACGTTGTAATTTGTTGTATATTTGCACGCACTGTCACTTTATTGGCATTTGTTTATGCCCTTAGGTGAATCCTGGTCTAGGGAAGCTATGCGGGTCAGTGACGCGGAAGTGGGGGAAGCTCCGGTCGCAGGCGTGCGTTCCAGAAGGTGTCGCACATAACGGTGACGTCATCGGGAGGCACGCTGAGCCGCGGGAGTGCTCCAGCTACACGCGACAGGCTCCGTGGTAACACCTGGATCAGGTAAGTTTAATGACACATTGGCGGGCGCGGGAATCTGTGCTGGGTATTTATAATGGTTGTTTTCACCCTGTGAGTTGTACCCTGAGGACGAGCATAAAGCTCGAAACACTGGTGTCGGTCACCACAATAAAGCTTTGAAACTTTATGCAGTCTCCGAGTGACGCCTTATCGCCATTTTCTCTACATTTGGTCTCAGTACCTGGGAAGGCACCGGAGCAAGTACAGCTGATTCTTTGGTGGAGTGCCGGATTTCTTCTGTTGCTACATTGAGTTGGACGGATCCGTGGCTGGTTCTGCCCGTTTCTCTGTCATGGCACCCACCCTGATGTTTTGACCTTTACCCTGCAGTGGATTCTCAGCAAATAACCCTGGCTACCTTGTTGCAGTGACTATTCTGTTGTGGTGAGCATTTACCTATCTGCTTATTTCTTCACCATGGATATAGACCAGGGGGTTATGCTCTCCCAAATTGACACTGGGGATTTTTTCAGTTATTCTGATGTTGAAGCCGATTTGATTATTAAAGCTGGAGCATCGACAGCCCATACAGCGGCCATTGAGAATGGGGATCTGTATAAAGATTGGTTCTCCCTTAAAAAACGGGAGATCGATTATATGATGCACGCTTCCACTTTGGCGGAATATTACAAAGATAAACAGATACCGCGCGGCTTCAGAGTGACAAACATGCCGACTATTGGCAGGCAGAATATAACTTTCTGCAAAAAGTGGGTCAGCATACTGAATAAGTGTTCCATGGACCTAGTATTGCTGGTAGTGGATGAATCCACGAAAGAACTTGCCAGTATCAGAAACAAGTTAACCCTGTTTGAAGCCACCCATAAACCTGCATTGTTACAGGACTCACAGATGGATTGGGTGACTAAGCTTAATCAGCAAATGGATGTTTATAGACGTGACCTGATACGATTTAAACGCGATAAGAAACGCAAGGTGCAATTAGACTATGAGCAAAACCGCGTTTATCTATGGCTTAGCACCGATAGACCGAAGGGAGCTAAGAAACCCTTTGAAAGACGTTACAGGAATCGTCAACATCTGGATTATGAGGGTACAAGCACTTCTGCCAGCGACACGGATGTACAAATTGCTTCCACCTCCACACCTGGTGCCGGCCCTTTAGGTGTGGACACCCAAGCCTCCCACAAGCCTCCGGCAGGTCGAGGCGCAGGACGCGGCGCGGCAAGCAGAACGAGCGCCAGAAAAGGTCGGAAAGTCGTTCGCTAGGTAAGGACTTGGTCTTTAATTTGTCAAAAACACCTTTAGACACCACTGAAGTGCAGATACTCTCTAAAGGGTTATCTTTTGTGCCCACAAACAAACGGGACAATTTTCAATGGAAAGTGGACACTTTTAGATTTGGCCGGTCTTTGAGGCTCAAAGAACATTATGCTAACCACACTCCCGCTCCACAGATTGACAAAGTGAGTGAGGTCGCTCCCCCTATGCCAGTTCAGTTGAGAAATCTCCAACCTAAATCTAGATTCGATCCACAGTCTCATAATCCCTCTATACGCTCCTTCACGAGAATGATGGAAAATTCCATCCAATCCATTGAGCCTTCTCTTTGTATAGCCAATAACCTTTCCATATCTGAACGGAAGGCCTTACTGTCTTTACAAAAAAGGACAGATATAGTAATACGGAAAGCAGACAAAGGAGGCTCTGTGGTTGTACAGGACCTTAATGATTATTTGCTTGAATGTCAGAGACAGTTGTCGGATGGCGAGGTATATGAGCACCTGAGTGGTGATCCCTCGGATGCATTTAAGAATGAATTGGACGGTATTCTTGCTACAGCTTTCAATGAGGGTATGATTTCAGAGGACATTTGTGGAGCCTTAAAAACTGCTTTTCCTATTGTGCCCCTGTTTTACACCTTACCAAAGGTGCACAAAAGGCTTGTGGATCCCCCTGGCAGACCCATCATCTCTGCCAGGGGATCCTTATATCATCCTGTTTCTACCTATCTTGATGCCTACCTGAACCCCTGTATTCAACAGACTAAGGCTTACCTAAAAGATACGAATATGTTGATTAAGCGTTTACAGGAGGTAGAGGTGTGGCCTAATGATATGTTATTGTGTAGTGCAGATGTCACAAGCTTATACACCTGCATACCCCATGTACAAGGGATGGATGCGGTGTGTTCGCTTATTGACAACAATGATGTATATGATGGCCCCAACACGCAATTGTTCTTGAAACTGTTATATTTGGTCTTACATAGAAATTACTTTACCTTTAATGGTGAGATGTATAGGCAGAAGCTTGGGTGTGCGATGGGGTCCCCTGTGGCCCCGTCGTATGCCAATGCTTTTATGTGTACAATTGATGATGTTTTGTTCCACCATGGACCTAACAGCGGTAAAGTTTTATTATACCTTCGTTATATCAATGACCTATTGATTTTTTGGCAAGGCTCCGCCCAGTCCCTGACTGAGATGTTTGAGACACACAATAATTCGGAAAGTCCGGTTAAATTTACCTTCACCATTAGTGACAGTGTTGTTAACTTTTTGGACGTAAAAATCATGAATGATAATGGGAAGTTATCTACCTCCATCTTTGTTAAAGACACTGACAGGAACACCCTGCTACGACACGAAAGTTGCCACCCATTGCCCCTACGGGATGGTCTGCCCTATTCACAAATGTTACGGGTAAGACGCATCACTAGTGACCCTATTGAAACGAACAAACAATTAGACATTATGCAAGATAAGTTTGAAGCTAGGGGTTATAGACGGGGCCCCCTGCTCAAAGTTAAAAAGAAAGTTATGCAGATGTCAAGGGACACAGTTCTGAACCCCACAGATAGGACAGACCTTAACAAATTAAAAATCCCGTGGGTGAATGATTTCGCTAGAGATAGCCAGTTGGTCACTAAAAAAGTTAAACAACAGTGGTCTCTCATCACGACTGATAAAGATCTGCATAGTCTTAATAAATTACAGATCATGCCGTCCTATAAAAGAGGGAGGAATTTGAGCGATCTTCTTGTTAAATTGGATATAAGTGAACTTACCAAGAAAACGAAACCCGCACACTTTTTGACCCGACCAGCAGGGTGCTACAAATGTGTGGGATGTACCACCTGTGGTTCTCTTCTGACAGGGAAGTATATTAATCATCCTTACACTGGCCGCAAGTTCCCTATTAAATTTGCTGTCACTTGTTCCACAAAATTCGTTGTCTATGTTCTGTCTTGCCCGTGTGGTTTATATTACATGGGCAAGACAGAATGTCAATTGAAAGAGCGGATGGCCAACCATCGCCATGCCATTAGACAAGCTTTGGCCAGCGGTAATAGTGATCAGCCCTTTGCACGCCATTGCGCGCACAAGGGACATAGCGTAGCCAGTCTGAGATCAAAAATTATTGACCATGTCCCAATACATTATAGAGGAGGAAATAGAGGAAAGAAACTTCTTCAAGCCGAGTCACGATGGATCCACTTGTTGGATACCATCGCCCCAAAGGGGTTAAATGAGCAACACGGCTTGCAGAGCTTTCTGTAAATGGATCTGTGTATTTTCTGATATTTTTTGCTTTGAAATTTTTCATTTATGTCTCATGGGCTACTGTGCTATATAGCACAGTTGGGTCTGTATTCCGGTTGAAAGCATATTTAGTTTTCCATATGGGTAATTGCAGGTTTTTTGCACCTTCAAGAAATATAATATGAGATTCAATGCCACCATTATGAATTGATCATGCGACTAAGCATAGGTCGGACCTTCATTAGTATTAATAAATTAAAATTAAAATAAGAATAGGGGAATCAGTTTGGCTCCTCTTCCCTTTTAAGGGTTACTATACTAATAAGAGTGTTTATTACTAATGGTCCCACCTAGCTGGGTTATTTTTTAATTTGTCCGTCAATTTTTATATGTATTTTTTATATGTTATTCTTATTATTAAATCCTTTATTTCTGTGTGATAGGTATTGTGACATTTTCGCATATGTATTTTGCACTTTTTTAGCACTTTTTAATATTTTTATTGTTAATCACGTATTTTTCTTATATGTTTACATTTACGATATATGTCACGTTGTAATTTGTTGTATATTTGCACGCACTGTCACTTTATTGGCATTTGTTTATGCCCTTAGGTGAATCCTGGTCTAGGGAAGCTATGCGGGTCAGTGACGCGGAAGTGGGGGAAGCTCCGGTCGCAGGCGTGCGTTCCAGACGGTGTCGCACATAGCGGTGACGTCATCGGGAGGCACGCTGAGCCGCGGGAGTGCTCCAGCTACACGCGACAGGCTCCGTGGTAACACCTGGATCAGGTAAGTTTAATGACACATTGGCGGGCGCGGGAATCTGTGCTGGGTATTTATAATGGTTGTTTTCACCCTGTGAGTTGTACCCTGAGGACGAGCATAAAGCTCGAAACACTGGTGTCGGTCACCACAATAAAGCTTTGAAACTTTATGCAGTCTCCGAGTGACGCCTTATCGCCATTTTCTCTACATTTGGTCTCAGTACCTGGGAAGGCACCGGAGCAAGTACAGCTGATTCTTTGGTGGAGTGCCGGATTTCTTCTGTTGCTATATATATATATATATATATATATATTTTTTTTTTTTTTTTTTTTTTTTATATATGCATACACACATAGATTGTGAGAGTGAGTAACACACATGTGTAATCATTTCCCTATGTGTCACAGATTGCACTATACAGACTATTAGACACTTACCCAGTAGCCAGCCCTCTGGCATTAATCCAGCTTCAAACTCATCAAAGAGGACTGACTGCCTGAGGATGTAGGAGTCATGACATGAGCCAGGGTAGCCTGCAAACACACTCATGATCTTAAGATTGGCATCACAGACCACCTGCTCGTTAGTACTTGTGATTCCATGTCGGTTATAATAGGAACGGGCAGTATCCCGAGGTGGTCTCAGCAGAATGTGGGTGCAGTCAATAGCACCAAGCACATTTGGCATGCATGCAATGCGATGGAATCCTACCCTAACGTCAAGCCACTCTGTCTCCTAGCTTGGGAAGCAGATTGAGGCATAGATATGTGGCTCAAGGGCTTGAAGCACCTGGGTCAGGTACCTGGACAGTGTGGGCTGAGATATGCCAATGCCTCTGCCAGTGACATGTTGAAAACTGCCGGATGCCAGAAAGTACAACACAGCCAGCAGTTTGTGCAGCCCTGAGACAGCGCATGAGCGTCCTGTCACTGGATCTAGCTCCAGTCTAATGATACAGACGGAGAATGCTGTTACGATTAAGCCGGAACATCTGTATAACAACATCATCTGGCAATGCGTCTAAACATAAACGCTCTCTAAATAAACGAGGCCTACGCAGCCTCTGGGATACCTGCTGTAGGTGCTGATCATGCTCAGTTTCATGACGGTGGCGTCTTCTTGGTTGCCACTGACAGGACATCAGCTGTCTCAAAGCCCACACTGAAGCACTCTCATATTGCAGAAAATCTGCCATGGTAGAAGGGAGGAAGTGTTTGTAGGTGGTTAGTTTCCTTTTATAAGGCACAGATTTGTGATTAGAATTGTCTGTGATCTAATTTTTAAATGAAAATACATGTATCCCATTAAAGCAGGTGAAATACACTTCAAAATACACCTTCTAAAAAAGGTGTATTTATTTTTAGTATTTGGGTCACAAATCGTAGGTATTTACAATTCGTATTTTGCCATTTCACGAATACGACTTGTTAGTAAATGATGAAAATACGATTTTGCAATGTTAAAATCAGGCGTATTCTATCGATGGTGTAGTAATTCGTACACATTCGTATGTCTATTAAAAAATACGAATACGACCTCACTATTACATGATTACGACAATACACCTTATACGAATCTACGTATTTTTCATTTAGTAAATTCTGAAATTACGAATACGACAGAAAAACACGACTTTTCATGTACGAATACGATTTTTTAATATGAATTCATCTTAGTAAATTTCCCCCTATGTCACACACCATAATGCTCATTACACGTGGCACTTCACACTGTGAAGCCCATTACACCACACATCATAATGCCCATTATGTCACACACCATAATGCTCATTACAAGTTACGCCTCAGACTGTAATGCCCATTACACATTACGCCTCACACCGTGATGCCCATTACACATTACGCCTCACACCGTGATGCCCATTACACATTACGCCTCACTCCATGATGCCCATTACACATTACGCCTCACTCCATGATGCCCATTACACATTACGCTTCACACCGTGATTCCCACTACACATTACGCCTCACACCGTGATGCCCATTACACATTACGCCTCACACCATGATGCCCATTACACATTACGCTTCACACCGTGATTCCCACTACACATTACGCCTCACACCATGATGCCCATTACACATTACGCTTCACACCGTGATTCCCACTACACATTACGCCTCACACCGTGATGCCCATTTCACATTAATTGTTTCTTTGTTTGTGTGAAACTCCCTGAGTAAATCCAGACTTAGTTTTTATTTAACTTGTTACAATTGCCGTCAACAGTCGCAAAGGTCAGTACAGTGAAACAATCACTATACATGACCTTAGAGATATCTAGTCTGTGTTATCTCCTGATTCAACATGTGAAGACATCAAACATAGGAACAATGAACTATGATCCCAGTAGAAACTGGTTCTCCCCATTGCCTCAAGATAAAAGACCGCATGGCTCGGATGATACTCTCATGAACAGGAAGACATCCCTGTGAAGCTGAGAGCCAATGGAGAGATGCCTAGGCCCCGTTCCTTTACCTAAGGACCATCCAGTTCGACCCCACACCCCCTTGCTTTAAAAGCCTAAACCCGGGATCGCTGAGCTCACATGTGATCTAATCAGAACACATTCCCAGGATCAGGGAGGAACCCTATCCAATCGTGTTATCTGCTCCTTTTGACGGTAATTGCATCCCTTATATGTGTTAGTTGTTATATGGTTAGCCGTACCTGCATTTGTGATCTTTGTAGTAATTCTTGTATGTCACATATAAGCTGTATTGCATACATCTATAGCAGGGTTTGACAAAATCTAGGTGCCAGGATGAAATTGTAGGAGCCAGCCATACTAAAGGTGCCCATACACAGTGTGATGTACATTGTGCATTTTTATTTAGATCGCATTGTAACTAGGTTAAAATGCATGTGTGTATGGGCATCATAACTCGCCCACAAATAAAAGCAAGAAGGGGGGGAGGGTTGGCCATCGCCATTACAGGTCCTGCCCCGCTGAGAGGGGATAAGGTGATGAGGAGACAGTAACAGGTGGTGAGGGAAGGGTAATGAGGTGAAGGGCGGCAAAAAGAGGGTGGGGGCGAGGTGAGAGGGGGTCAGGTGTGAGGGGAGAGGTGTCGGTGGGTAAAAGTGGGTGAGACAACAGGAGGGAGGTGATACTGGGTCAGGTGGAGTCAATGGGTGTGCGCTAGGGGCAGAGTGAGAGTGTGTAAGGTGATGGTACGAGAGTGGGTGAGGTTGAAAGGGTCACTTGAAATGTGACAGAGGGCTAGGTGACAGGATGAAGGAATGACAGGTGGAAGAGGAGAGGGTGGGGAGAGGATGCAGGCGTCATTGTTACCAGCAGGCCTCACTTTCCCTGGTGGCAGGCTCTCCATCTCCCCAGTGTCGGCCACTGCTGCTTCAATCTCTCCTGCGCAGCTTGCCACCGCTGCTTTGTTCTCCCCAGTGCCACCCACCGCGCCTGATCCCTGACATAGACCAATGCTTCTCCCTGCTGGTGCCTTGGGTTGGATTTCACCTTGTGCTGCTGCTCATAGGGAAAGAGGACTGAGGACAGAACTTTTAAAAGTCCTGCCAGTCCTTAAACTGAGTGAGGAGGGGGGGAATGGGCGCCGCTGTCTTCCAGCAGGAGGGGGAGAAGAGGGGGAGCACTGCCTCCGCTGCTGCTGACTTCCATGTTTCAGCAGGAGGTCAGGCACCGGACTGGTGCCTGCGCTGCCGCGGGTCACTTGGGAGGGGGGGAGGTGGGCACTGGTGCCTGCGCTGCTGGCGGTCTGTTAGGAGGGGGAGAGAGGGGGGCAGGCACCGGTGCCTGCGCTGCTTGCTGTCTGTTAGGAGGGGGACAGGAACTGGTGCCTGCACAGCTGCGGGTCCCTTAGGATGGGAGGGGGGTCAGGTGCTGTGCCTGCGCTGTTGTCTGTTAGGAGGGGGTGGGGGGGGCGGATACAGCTGCCCACGCCATGGACTTCGGGCAGAATGGGGAAAGGGTTGGCCGCCGGTGCCTGCGCAGACGCTGCTAACTACCAGCAACAGGGGGATCTGGAAATGCTGCCCGCGCTGCTGCTGACCTGCCCACGACCAGATTTTGCTTCCTCCCTACCTAAAAAAAAATCTGGTCGACAGGAAGCAGAATCTGGTCGCCATGGCGACCTGGTGCCTGGTATTTGTCGAGCCCTAATCTATAGTTTATATTGTATGTTATCCTGTAATCACCTGTGTCCACTTTGGACTTCAAAATATATAAATATATGACACGGAGTCGGATCCGTGATCTGCACATAACCAGTGTCTGTGTGTATTATTTCTGTATCATTGTATCTGCGTATCATACGCAGCATCAGCTTTAACCTTAAAAAGTTTGTATATCGGTTGATATAATCGGTGCATTAATGGTGATCCAAAGGGTATAAAGATATGTTCGTTGTATAACCTCTCATTGAGAGACTCCTACGCTGATGCGTCTGAATAGCAGGTTTAAATAGCTGTGCGGCTGCATTGGACATACTGTACAGTATATAAAGTGTATAGCTTTATTTCCTACAAAGCAGTGAATAGGTTAAAATCTGTTAGGTCACATTACAATAGAGTCAGAGCTTCGAGTCATATGCAAATGTGGTTTACAGCCATTCACATTGTCTATGAATGAGGGAGCTATTACACTCTGAGCTAAGTATTGCTAAAATCACTGTGGCAACCGGCGGTTGCTAGGGGTAACTGGTTTCATGGTGTAGAAGGTAATGTATACAGTGTAACTACTACATTATCCACTAGTTTATTAAAATAACGGTTTTAATATATACCATACACCGAAAGGGCTATTACATATGATGCCACATAAGTGTTGCTTATCTACATGTTAATTGGTATGGGTTTCATGCTTGATGCCAGGGCTTTCATTCAGTGTCCTTCAGTAGCATTCTCGAATGCGCTGGACACACAGCAGATGGGGACAGAGTTCCATGGAGAGGGGGGCATTGTCAGAGAGAGTGGGGGAGCAGTGTCAGGGAGAGTGGAGCATAGTGCCATGGAGGGGGGGCAGTGTCAGAGAGAGGGGGAGCAGGAAGAAAGGGGGCAGGGTGCCATGGAGAGAGGGGGGAGCAGAGTAGAGAAAGAGGGAAAGTGTTAAGGACTCAGGAGAGGAGGCAGGGAGGCAAGCACACTACCTGTCCTGATCCAGCTGAGGTACCTGATGGGGGCGGACCTTTCGTGCCATTAAGCTCCGCCCCCTTAATACCCACGAATTCTCAGAACTCTCCCCACGTCTGAGCGGCTGCAGAAAAGACCTGGGGGCGGTGCGCATAACAGTCGGATGGACACAGCCAGGCTGACAGCGGGGAAAGGGGGTAACACAGATGGGCCCTGGCTGGGCTCTGGGGCCCTTCAGATTGCCGGGGCCCATCACACATGTCCCCCTTGACCCCCTGTCACCGGCCCTGCAGCCAGGCTGGCAGCAGGGGGGAAGGGGGTAACACAGACGGGCCCTGGCCGAGCTCTGGGGCCGTTCAGATTGCCAGGGCCCGTCACACATGTCCCCCTTGACCCCCCTGTCGCCGGCCCTGGCTCTGTGAGCTGCTGGCCATGCCCTTATTCCCTCTCTCCTGGGGAAAAGATGCTATGTGCATGCACCACACCCCACCATGTGACCTGTGGGTGGGACAGATGGTCGGTGCCTACAAAACACAGCTGTCTCATGAAAATTGGGACACTTGATTTCAATGGTTTATCATGCCACCAATGGCAGCATCAGGAGGGGTAGATGTAACATGTGCAGAGAAAGTTACATTTGGGAGGGTGTGCCCAAATTGCAGTGTAACTATGAGGTTGTATTTGTGGGCTACATGGAGAAGGATCCAGTAATTACCCCGTACTCTTGTCTTGCTCCATGCAGACGAAGCACAGCAGGCAGCTTGGCACTAGGCCAGAGAAAGGGAGGGGCAGGTTCTCTATGACCAGGATGCACAGATGGCAGCAACCACTCCCTTGATTGTGTGTTTGCTCCTAGAGCTGATTAGTTGCTCATATAATAAAGTGTAACTAGAACTCGTTCTGCCATTTCCAGCCTCTTGTGTCCTTAGTTTGGAAGTTGGTAGTTTGGTGACTGTTGCACCTCCTGTCGTATTTCTGACCTCTTATTTATTAACCTGCATGTGAATGTTCCCTCGCACATCGCCCTCACCTCAGCATGGGGCACGGAGCCTATTGTAACCACACATTTACTGACTTACAGGACAGAATGTCAGGTATCTGAGCCAGGCTGGATTCCCGGGAAGAAGGGAATGTGCTCTGATAAGGGAAGTTTATTCCTCAGCTAAGTATTACAGTATGACAGCTGCGTGTTACATGTTGGATCATTTCCAGCGGTAAATAACACTATTGGCCGCAGTATGCGTGGCAGCTGGGGGATTGCCCCAATTGTCCTGAACCGTTATGTATTTTGGAATGGGCAGGTTAGAGGCTTTTCTCCAAATGATAGACAAACAAAAAATGGGAAAGATTTATCCGGATCTCCACCAGAAGATAAAGGTCTCCATACACAAGTCAGACTTGTTTTTCAGACGTCGGGCCTATTTTCCCTTCAGCTCCCCAGGCAGTACCCCGGGTGGGGGGGCTCCATATGATTTGGCACTTGATGTGCAATTTGTCGCATGGACAGAAAAGACTCCCTTAGATCTGCCATTTGAAAACTCATAATTCAAATTAATTGGGTGGCTGCTGATTAGCTGAGAGAGCTCTCTCAACCAATCAGTGGCCCCCATTAATTTGAATATGAGTTTTCAAATGTCCTGCTCTCCTTCCGCTGCACCACTACTGCAGCCTCTCTCTCTGACTGCCAGCGGCGGGCGGGGGAAGGGGGTTTGTCTCAGAGGCGCAGAGTGGGTAGAGAGCCTCTCCTGCCCGGGGCTTACCCGCCCTGCAGGCTATCAGTGTGTGCCAGTCGCACACATCCTTATGGCCATGATCGGATGCAATACATTGCGGGTGCTAAAAATCACCTACCTTAAGTCCAGCGACGCGTCCAATGAACCAATTGGTGTTTGCTGCCTGATGAAATAGATTTGAATAAATTATCTCGCCAGCGGGTTACCGATGAAGTCCCCCATACATGAGTCCGAATTGTCCTAAGGACAAGTCGGAACTGATTTCCCCCTGCAGCTCCTCGGGAGGGGGACACATTTGATGTGTCAAGTTTTGCACAAGGTGGAGGGAGCATGGGGGGGGGGGGTGGAAATCGAGGTGGGGGCGGAGGGACGCTACGAGGCAGCTGGGGGGGGACGCTGCTAGTAGTGCAGAGGCAGTGGATGCTGCGGGGGACTGTGAATCAGAGGTGGCAGTCACATAGAGCCGGGCAGGTGGAGCCGGGAGCTGTCAGTACTGGGGAAAAAAAGCCCATACAGTGAATGGGCAGCCTGTGATTGGCTGAGCGCTCTTTCAGCCAATTGCTGACTGGCTGAGAGAGCGCTCAGCCAATCACAGGCTGCCCATTCATTGTATGAGCTTTTTTTCCCCAGCTCTGACAGCTCCCGGCTCCCCCTGCCCGCTTCTATGTTACTGCCACCTCTGTGTCACTGTCCCCGCAGTGTCCACTGCCTCTGCACTACTAGCAGCGTCCCCGCACCCCTGCTCCATCCACCTGCCCGAACGGAGCATTGATAGCTCCCTGCTCTGTCTCCCCCTGCCCGACTCCTTCGCCGACGTCCCCCGCCCCCCCCCCCCCCTGCACGTCTCCCTCGCCGGCATCCGCCACCTCTGTGTCCCCCGCCAGCCACCGGACAGAGTCCCCTGCCCAGCTGCACATAAGATTTAGCAAATCTTATGTGCAGCCGGTCCGAACTCCCGACTCTGACCCGAGTCACACGGGACCGCGCATCGGGTCGGACCGGGTGTCTAAACCTGCGATTTGGCCCGATTTCACTGCCCGATCCATCTGAATCGGGTGAAATCGGGACCAAATCACATAGTGTGTGGGGGCCTTTACTATGACTGTAATTGGACCCTTGCAGCAATATGTTTATCAGTAACTAAAACGTTACACATTCACTCTTAATTGGAGGTGTAAAGATAACACCACAGGTAACGAGAATTATCACTCGCTGATGGCTGATACTAGTAGTAGTAGTCGTTCGTTTATTTATAAGGCGCCACAAAGTGTCCGCAGCGCTGTACATAGCAAACAAAGGTAACGTACAGGGTGTGATGATAAAATACAGCATAAATAGGGGTTTAGCTGGTAGAATTAAAATCAGCATCAGTTCTGAAGTAGGTGTCGAAATTGTCGAGGAGACTGAAGATGAAGTAGAGGAGCGCTTGAAGGAGGTAAGGGAATCAAAAAGCCTGATGGGTGGCGGGAGGTTGTTCCAGTGCAGTAGGGCAGCACGAGAGAAGTCTTGGACATGGGAGTGGGAGAATGTGAGAGGTCAGGCGGCGGTCGGCGGCGGTCAGCGACGGAGCGAAGAGGACGGGAGGGAGTGTGGAAAGAGATCAGTGAAGAGAGGTAAGGAGCGGTGGAGGAGGAGAGAGCCTTGTACGTGGTGGTGAGGAGTTTAAAGAGAACTCGGAAAGGAATGGAGAGCCAGTGAAGAGATAGACAGAGGGGGAGGTGGAGGTAGAGCGGTGGGAGAGGAAGATGAGAATAGCAGCGGTGTTAAGAATGGATTGGAGAGGGGTGAGGTGGGAAAGAGGTAGCCCGGAGAGAAGGATGTTGCAGTAGTCAAGGCAGGAGATGACAAGAGAGTGAATGAGAATTTTGGTCGCGTCAGTGGAGAGGAATGGTCTGATGCACGAGATGTTGTGGAGGTGAAAGCAGCAAGACTGTGAGTGAGCACAAATGTTGGGGGGTGAAAGAGAGGGAGGAGTCAATGATGACACCGAGGCAGCGCGTTTGGTCGGTAGAGGTTATCTCGGTTTCACCAATGCTGATGGAGATAGTGGGAGAAGAGGGGATGTTCGGTGGATGGAAGATTAGAAGTTCAGTTTTAGCCATTTTTAGTTTCAGGAAGCGTTGGGTCATCCAGGCTGAGATGGCCGTGAGGCATTTGGAGACCTTGGAGAGGAGTGATGGGGATAGGTCGGGGGAGGAGAGATAGATTTGGGTATCATCAGCACAAAAGGTGGTAATGGAAGCCGTAGGAGCTGATGAGGGTGCCCAGAGAGGTGGTGTAGAGGGAGAAGAGTAGAGGACCAAGGACTGACCCTTGGGGAACACTGACTGGCTGCGGGATAGTAGGAGAGGAGGAGCTCGGAGTGGAGACGGAGAAGGAGCGATCGGAGAGGTATGAGGTGAACCAGGAGAAGACCGTGCCAGTGATGCCAAAGGAGTGGAGGGTGTTGAGCAGGAGAGGGTGGTCAACAGTGTCAAAGGCAGCCGATAGATCAAGCTGTATGAGGATAGAGAAGAGGCCTTTGGACTTAGCCAATAGTAGATCGTTAGTGACTTTGGTCAGGGCAGTTTCAGTGGAATGTAAAGGGCGGAACCAGGATTGGAGGAGGTCTAGAAAGGAGTTAGCAGTAAGGTGGCTTAGGAGAGGATTATAGGCCAGACGTTCTAGGAGCTTGGAGGCAAAAGGGAGGAGGGAGATGGGCCTGTAGTTGGACAGAGAGTTGGGGTCCAGATTAGTTTTTTTGAGAATTGGGGAGACAAAAGCATGTTTGAAGGAGGAGGTGAAGATCCCAGAGGATAGGGAAAGATTAAAGAGGTGAGCCAGGTGAGAGCAGACCAACAGACTGAGATGACAGATAATATTGGAGGGGATAGGATCGAGCGGGCAGGTGGAGGGAGAAGCGGATTGAAGGATAGAATGGACTTCAGCGGCAGTGGTGGGGTAAAATGAGGACAGGGGTGGGAAGGAGGGGAGTGGAGATGTTGGAGGGGAGGAGGGAGAGGGTAAGGTCATGGCAGCAGTGATGGCAGTGCTGAGAGAGGAGATTTTGGTTGAAAAGTAGGTAGCAAAATCAGCAGCTACGATGGAGGACGGAAGAGCTAGAGGAGGGGGGGAGAGCAAGGAGTTGAAGGTGGCGAAGAGCATGCGGGGGTTGGATGATTGGGAAAGGATGAGGGACTTAAAGTAAGATTCCTTGGCCAGAGCAAGGGCAGAGCTGAAGGAAGAAAGAATTAATTTAAAATGGAGATAATCCACGAGGGAGCGTGATTTCTTACAGAAGCGCTCAGCAGTTCGAGAGCACTTTTTAAGGAATCAGGTGATAGGCGAGTGCCATGCTTGGGGGTTGGAGCATGGAAGGGGGATAGAGGAGGGAGGGCAGGCAGAGTCCAATGCCGAAGAACGAGTGTTGTTATAGAGGGTTCGGGCAGGACATGGCGGCGATTGGGGCGAGAAGAGGACACATCGTGTCCGAGAAGGCAGCCATATCAAGTGTGTTGACGTTATGCCGTGAGACAATGCGCTTGGAGGGGGGGGGGACAGGGGGAAGCAGTGAGGAAGAAGGAGATGAGGTGATGGTCAGAAAGAGGAAAAGCCGAGATAGTGTAGTCGGTAAGGGAACAAGAGTGGGAGAAGACGAGATTGAGGAAGTGTCCTTGGATGTGAGTGTCAGAGGTAGTCCACTGAGATAGGCAAAGAGAGGAGCAGAGAGAGAGGAGTTTGGAGGTGCCAGGATCAGCTGGGTTATCCAAGGGAATATTAAAGTCACAAAAATGACAGAAGGTAGGTCAGAGGAGAGGAAGTGTTGAAGCCAGTTGGCGACGTTGTCAAGAAAGATTGGGAGATAGGGCCAGGGGGACGGTAGATTGCAGCAAAATGGAGGTGGCAGGGGTAGTACAGATGGATGGAGTGAGACTCAAAGGAGGAAAAGAGGAGAGAGGGTTCAGGCTGAATAACGCTGTAGGTGCAGTAGGCTGAGAGGAGAAAGCCAACGCCGCCACCTTGGCGACCGTCAGGCATGGGGGTGTGAGAGAGGTAACTGTGGGAGGGAGCAGCTCGAGAGACAGAATCAGAGGTGGAGAGCCAAGTCTCAGTGATAGCAAGGAGGTGGAATGTGCTAGTTATGAATAGGTCATGGATGGCAGGGAGTTTGTTGCAGATGGATATAGAGACACCTTGATAAAGTCCCCAGGCGGGGAGGAAACGCATCGGTGGTGGAGCCCGCACCGAATATCCGTTTGTGCAGCTAAAGAGAAGGAGGGATCCAGACACTGGGGGAACAGGACAGCGCGACAGAGGAGAAAAGGAGAACCGGTATCCTGACTCCAGAGAATTTGAATAACATACTCATTTGAACTGTGCGTTTACAGTTCCCTTGGATCTGGTAATTACCCCCTTTATATGCTGACAGCGGAGGATATACTTTTATGTTCAATTGTTTTAAACGTTATGCCTCTTATCTAATAAAACTGTTACATGTGGTACTACACAATGAGAGATTCTGTTTATATTCCCTACATGTGGAGTATGTGCTGAAAGAATTTCAGCAGAAGAAAAACGCTACAAAGCTCCTGTAAGACAGTGGCAGGGAAAGTCATAGACGGCAGGTACTTTTCCCCTAGAATCCTGTCTTATGGCATATAGACTGCAGGCTATTTCAATCTGTGTGGTAAGCTCCGGCTTACAAAGGGTGTTCTGTCCTGGGCTGGTAATCAGGAGAACACCTGATTCTTTAAAAAGGAGTCAGCCCTCTCCTTAGAGCTCTCTCTCTCTCCCTGGGTGTTGGAGGCAGTAAGCTGCTGCTAGAGAGAGACAAGGCTGTAAGTACTGCATTACTTGATCTATATCTGCTGTGTGTGTCCAGTGTCACATAGTGTGGCCCTGGTATAGAGAGGGACGTTTATTCTGTTTAGTTAGAGCTCAGACGAGCAGGTTTTTGTTTTCTGTTTTGCCTGAAGTGTAAAGGCTGTTGTTAGTTTCTTGCTCTGAGTGCTGCAATAAAACTCAGGCAAGCCCTGTTTTGGACCCAAGCCGTGATGTCACTGTCTAAGTCTGTGCCAAATCCTCACCTGTGCCTACCCGTTTGATGCTAAAACCCCACATATGGTGGAGAATGCGAGCAAGCATCTCACTTAAAGAGACATACATCGAACTATAGGACTTTTGCTACAGCAAGCTGGAAGTTGTTGCTAAAGGCAACCAGCCACAAGTGAGTGTCTGGAGTGCACTGATACTTGCATGTCCTGGCTAAAGGCTGCTGTAACACTGCAACAGGAGACTGTTAAAATGGAGGACCTTTTAAAACACTTGGTGCAGGCAAATGAGCTGCAGCGGCAGGCAAACGCATGTCAGCAAAAGGTGCATGAGGAGGCCATGCGTGCCCAGGCTGAAACCAATGTTTTGCTGCTTGAATCCAACAGACTAGCCTTAAAGGAACAGCAGCAAATTAATCTGCAATTACAAGAGCAAATACAGAATGTGGCTAAGAGTGTGGCGCAGAGTGTGCAAACACCCCAACCCTTGCTTCCAACCACACGGGCTGCAGTACAGAAATCTCTGCAAAAGATGACTCTCACGGATGATGTAGAGGCCTTTCTTGCGGTGTTTGAACGTGTAGCAGAGCGTGAACAGTTACCCGTGGATCAATGGGCAGGTGTGGTAGCACCTTTTCTAACTGGAGAACCACAAAAGGCGTATTTTGATCTGAGTGAGCAGGATGCTAACGACTACGCGAAACTCAAGGGAGAGATCCTTGCTCGCTTAGGCGTAAACATGAGTGTGCGTGCCCGGAAGGTGCATAACTGGACTTTTTCTGAACAGTTACCTGCGCGGTCCCAAATGTATGACCTGGTCCACCTGGTAAGGAAATGGCTACAGCCAGAGGAGTCTACACCAGCGCAGATCGTGGAGAGAGTCGTGCTGGACAAGTATCGTTGTTCCTTACCTCCAAAGGTTCAGCGCTGGGTCGGTCAGGGCGACCCTAATGATGCCGAGGGGCTTGTCAACTTGGTTGAGAGGTACAGAGCTACTGAAAATCTACTCCAAGAAGTGCCTCCTGGACATTCCACCCTCAAGAACAGCAAAGCGGCCGGATCATCTGGTAAGACTGTTCCGTTTACTAGAGGGGTGAATAATGTTGTAAAGGGAGGTGGCCTAGATGGGGAACAAACAGTGGAGAGGCGTTCGCAAGGGACAGTAGGGTCCAAACCTGGGTCGCAAAAAGACTGGGGCCGCATACAGTGTTGGCGTTGTCATGGACCTGGGCATATTGCTGCCAATTGCCCCCTTACTTCTGAGCCAATGGAGTGTGATACAACCTGGCGAAGCTCTTTATATGCACGTTCTGTTTTCTCTGCTGAGACTGTGTCAGAAACTGGACAGCAAATATGTCATGTAAAGGTGGATGGTTATCCCGGGAGGGCTCTACTGGACTCTGGGAGTTTAGTTACACTCATCCATGCCAGCTTGGTAGACCCTCGGACACTCACAGGACGTTACATAGGGGTCTTGTGCATACATGGGGACACCAAGGAGTATCCCACAGCTTTAGTCCAGCTAAAGAGTACTTGTGGAACTGTGTCCCATGAAGTGGGCGTGGTAGAGACCCTGATGCATAGTGTGATCCTGGGAAGAGACTTCCCATTGTTCTGGGACTTGTGGAAACAGAATGTACACTGCACTAGAAATGATGTTAATAATGAGAATGTGTGCCCTGTGATTAGTCCTGAGCCTTTTGATCAGGATACTGAGGTTCAAACGGTAGGGGTGACCACTATTGA
This sequence comes from Crinia signifera, assembly GCF_055691185.1. Lineage (NCBI taxonomy): Eukaryota > Metazoa > Chordata > Amphibia > Anura > Myobatrachidae > Crinia > Crinia signifera. Next base: position 10,453,323 of record NC_139223.1, read on the forward strand.
ATCTGACCGTTTTCCCCTAGCTGTTCTTGCAGGTGAAGCTGAGGAGCAGGAAGAAGCGTGTGACATGCCTGAGCTAGAGATGTCACGTGATAATTTTGGGACTGCTCCACTTAGAGATCCCACCTTATTAAGAGCTAGGGAAAATCCTAAAGTCATAAATGGTGAGCCCCAATACCCCAATGCTGACAAAGAGTTCCCAAATATGGCCATTAACCAGGATCTACTGTATCGGGTAGATAAAAAAGTGGGAAGTCTAAATTATAAAGTGTATCAACCAGGTAAACGGAAGCCAGAACAGTTGTACCATGTGAACTTAATTAAACCCTGGAAAGACAGAGAGACTCTGACAGCTGTAAGTGCCCCCTCTAGTGATAGCCCAGAGGTGCGGGTGTCAGAGACCCTGTCCAAATCCCAGAAGCAGGAAACTAAAGAGTTAGTACAAAGGAATTATGATGTGTTCTCAGAACTTCCAGGGCGCACCACAGCCATAAAACATGACATTGTCACCGAACCTGGAGTTCGGGTACGCTTAAAACCCTATAGAGTACCAGAAGCGCGTAGACAGGCCATATCTGGGGAGGTCCAGAAAATGTTAGACCTGGGGTATGTTATCGGGAGAGGTATAATAAAGCCACAAATAAATAAAGTGGAGGCTATCCAAGACTGGCCTCGTCCTTCAACAAAAAAACAAGTCAGGGCTTTTTTGGGAATTCTGGGGTATTACCGTAGGTTCATTCCCCAGTTTGCAACCATGGCAGCGCCCCTAACCGATCTTACCAAAGGAGGTAGGGCAGTTATGGTCAGCTGGAACCCAGAGGCTGAAAGGGCATTCCAAGAATTAAAAGTGGCCCTTTGTAATCAACCAGTCCTGATCACTCCAGATTTTAAAAAAGAGTTTGTCGTACAGACTGATGCTTCTGATGTGGGACTAGGTGCTGTCCTCTCCCAAGAAGTTGGTGGAGAGGAACACCCGGTAACATATTTGAGCAGGAAGCTCACACCTACGGAGAGAAACTACAGTATAGTCGAGCGGGAGTGCTTAGCAATCAAGTGGGCCCTTGAATCCCTAAAGTACTATCTCTTAGGACGCTCCTTTAGATTAATCACTGACCACTCCCCACTTACATGGATGTACCAAGCCAAAGAGAGAAATGCAAGGGTCATGAGATGGTTTCTCAATTTGCAAAATTTCAAATTTACAGTGGAACACAGAGCAGGAAGGCTTCAGGGTAATGCCGATGTCCTATCCCGAACATACTGCCAGTTGGCAGACAGTGTCCGACCCCACAGGTTCGAACAGAGGGGGAGGGTATGTAAGACAGTGGCAGGGAAAGTCATAGACGGCAGGTACTTTTCCCCTAGAATCCTGTCTTATGGCATATAGGCCCTTATTCTGATTGACGCGGACTTTACCGCATTCTTACGGATCGCGTCTTTTCGCCGTCTGCGCATGCGTGGAGAACGCAACGCGCATGTGCCACGCCTAGACTCCGTACCAGTTCGGCAAAATCCCGTCCAAAACTGTTGCCCGCAATCAGTCGGGAAATATGGGCGTATTATGGGCGTCATGCGGAATGGCACATGGGCGTAGTTTCAAAGTGGGCAAAACGGGGCGGAAACATGGGCGGACACGGGGGAGTACACTTATGTTGGGGGGCGTACATTCGGAAACCACTCCGAATGCACGCGATCAAAAAGGGCAGAAATGTGCGGTGTCCACAAGTGTACTATTGCTTTGCGTACACCACTCGTTCATGCGGTAGGCGAACGTACGCCTAATGACTACAACCATTAACACCTGAACCCAATAGAATCTACTCCTTTACTCATTACTCACTAATAGGACGCTTGTCAGTGCTTTAATTGAAACCATTGCTGCTTCAAGGAACCCGTACTAAACACCCACATATGCTGTACTTGTCAGACACTTTCAAACTGCTAACAATGGACATGACAGAATATTAATACTAGCAATACCCATGTGTATTTGACATGTACTCATGAAACCACACATTTTGGGTAAAGTAAACACATTTATTTATATTCATGTCACAGTCAATGGCAGTGTGATGCAATGACCATAAAATAATACATACAAACAATAAACAACATGGCAGGAATGCCGCAAAATAAATAATAATACAAAACAAATATAATTGCACACAGATGGACTCCAGCACCTCCTATGTGCCACTGCACATGCAGCCAGTGGGAAATGATGAGGCTGCTGGCCCTTCTACAGCAGGGCAAGCTGCCCCTGACCATTCAACAGCAGGGCACCCTACACCTGGCCCTTCTGCAGCAGGCCAACCTGCAGCTGGCTCATATGCACCATCAGCAGAATCATTTGGAACACAACCGGGGACTTCACAAGATAGTACCATGGCCATCACTTCAAGTACAGCTGACAGTAATGCCAGGCAAAAGAGGGCAACAGGGGAACCACAAAGGACATATGAAGCAAGGGCTCAGCTGGTTCCCCTCAGCACGTGATTGGACACAAGAAGCTGACACACACAGCACAATGGAAGATTTGGGAACACATAACGGCAGAGATTAATGCAGCCACAAGTTCATTTCCGACCACGTTTGGCCTTGGTAGGCTACTTGGCCTGTGCAGCAGCTCTTCGGGGACGGCCAGATGCTGGGGCAGGTGGAGCAGATGATGTGGAGGGGTTGGCTGGTCTACCCCTCCTGCCAGCAGGGAGTGTTGCCGCTGGTAATGCACCAGAAACGGATGCCATTAGGACCCTGTTGCTGGTAACCAGCTCCACCATAAGCTCATTATGGTGGAGGAGGAGATCATTTTGGCGGGTGGCTTGCTCGGCCAGCACCTGAGCACTTGCAGCCATGGCCTGCATGCTCGCAGCCATGGACTGCTGGGTGCTGACCAAGCTCGCCAGGATCTCCTCGGTCCTACGCACCCGTTCTGATGCCAAGTCTCCCTGCTGGTTGATGTCCCCAAGCACCTCGGCCAAGGCGGCCAAATCGGCTTGGCCCGATGCCTGCTGCTGCACAGGCCTACCTCTGGGGCCAGGTGGCACGGACTCCTCCACCTCCTGAACAGAGTCGTCACCAAGCGGTGGGGTGTCTGTGGGCAAAGATAAACACAATTAGGAGACATTCTACGATAATTACTTGCACAAGTTTATGGCATGACCAATATTTACCTTCCAGAAAAGACGCAAACACTTCAGCTGGGGCCTCGCTATCCATAGTGCTCACCCCCCGGATCTCCTCAACTGATATGCAGCTCTCGGCCATCACCTCCAGGGGGGTGAGCTCTAGCCCTGATGGCATGGGGCCGGCCCCAGATGTCTGGCTGTGGTCCCACCGCTTGGTCAGCTTCCTCTTCAGGTTGGTTTTGAAGTCCTGCCACCTGCAATGTAAGTTGACATATTAATACATGTCACTCCCAATGTTAGCTGTTGCAGCCATTGCTCTGTGCTACATATTACAACATGTGATTATTGTCCCATATATAATATTACATGCAACTATGATATCAACCGTTACAATACACATTCACAATCACCCTACTCTAACTCACAATGAAATTACATGGCAATAATGTATGTGTATCGTAACAACCTCACGGGCCATTTGCTAAATGCATCTAAGCATCAATTCAATCATTACTTGGCTATTACTGGCCACATGTATCACAAAACAACTTGCCTCTTCTTCACATGGTCCGTCTCACGAACTTGTGGCGCTACTTCATTAATCTCTGCCGTTATCTGTTCCCAAATCTTCCATCTGCGTGTGTGTGTCAGCCTCTCGGATGGACACTCTATCCAATCACGTGCTCGGGGAACCAGGATGGCCAGCTCCTGTGCTTCATATGCCTTATTTTTTTTGGGTGGTTCCGCTGTTGCACTGGCTCGCCCCTTGCCACGTCCCTGGCCACGCCCCCTGGCACCAGTCGCTGCACTTGAAGTGCTGGCCATGGTACTACCTTGTGAAGTCCCCTGTTGTGTTCCAAACAATTCTGCTGATGGTGGATATGAGCCAGCTGCAGGTTGGCCTGCTGCAGAAGGGCCAGGTGTAGGTTGCCCTGCTGTAGAATGGTCAGGTGCAGGTTCCCCTGCTGGAGAAGGGCCAGCAGCCTCCTCATTACCCACTGCCCGCATGTGCAGTGGCACATAGGTGGTGCTGGAGTCCATCTGGTCAAATAGTTGCTGCAGCACTGGGTCCACCTCTGGTTGGGATCCAGACATGTTAGCAACAACATTGTCACCTTCTAATACACCTTTATATACTGTTTGTGTAATCTGTTTGGCGGACATCAGCGGCAGCTGCGTTCCGTGCGTGAGCGTACGTCGCTGGTTTTTCGCGCCGCATACGGTGGCGGAAATTCCATTGTGTAAAACCTGGCGAAAGTTCGACATGAAATACTGGTCACCAATGCTAACATTGCATAGAATCTTCTGATACACCTGTGACTATTGCTCAATACACATGCTATTTGCTAGCATGACATGACATTTCATTCATGACTACTGTGGTATTGTGGCGTTTTAGTGCAAGCTAAAAGTAGCCCATTCCCTTAGAGAATCCAGGCCACAAGTCATGCAATACTCATCTCTACTGTTATAGACCACACATGTGAGAGCCCTATAAATAATGTCTTCCTGCTAGAATCATTTGTCTTCAGATCTGGACTTGTCAGGGTCTAAGGTAAGCTCTTCCATGCTCCTTGTAGATATGATATCCATTAACAATGTAAGTGTATGAATGTATGCACTATTGCCTCACTGACTACAGATTGTTGGGCCAGCAAAGTGGTGTATTATTATTGCAACATGTCACATGTTCACTATTTCACTCACAGGGCTTAAACCTGTGTGGGTTCATCTATTGCAGGACAACATGTCCCAGCAATAGATGAAATGTGTCATAGTACATGATGTCGGCAAAAAATGCTGACACCTTTATCTGTGTGTTTTGGACGGTGTGTATTGAGTTCATATTATTGTGTCATCATTAGAGAGTCAAATGGATCTGCGGGATTTCATGGGGCGCCCATCTATTGTACGTATTGAAGGCTACAAATCTATTTGTAGTGGGATATGGCCATTATGTGCATAGGTGCATCAGTATTTATGTTCATTTCTTTATAGGTTGCTGAAGCTATTATGCGCTACATGGAGAGGAGGCTAAGGGCACTTGCGGCTCTCCCCACTCGTCGGCCAAGGAGGCCAGGACGTGCTAGAATCTATCGCACACGGGTGACTCTGTTTGCTATGCCCGATGATGAGGTACTTACTAGGTACCGGTTACCGCCACATGTCATTCTGGATCTGCTCACCTTAATTCAGAGCGATCTGGAACCTCTACACGGGATCACGACAGCAATTCCGCCTCACACACAGCTGCTGGCGGTGTTGCATTTCTGCGCCTCAGGATCATTCCAACAAGTAGTGGCAGTACTTGCTGGAATATCTCAGCCGGCCTTCTGCCGAATCCTGAGGCGTGTGACGTCGGCCATGTTCAGGCGCAAGGGGCACTTCATGGCCATGACATTTGCCACCGAGACCCTGCGCAGAAGCCAGCAGGCCTTCCATCAAATTGCTGGCTTCCCTAATGTGATAGGGGCTGTGGATGGCACCCATGTACCATTTGTGCCTCCATCTCGAAGTGAGAAGATATATAGGAACCGCAAATTGTTCCACTCACTGAACGTGATGGTGGTATGTGGCCCATCCATGGAGATTCTCGCCTTCAACTCGAAGTTTCCCGGAAGTGCCCATGACTCTCATGTCATCCGACAAACCGGGATATGGCATAGACTCCAAGAGCTGGAAGGCCGTGATGCGTGGGTTCTGGGTGACTCCGGTTACCCATGTACGCCCTGGCTACTTACGCCGTACAGCTACCCAGCACCGGGCCCACAGGAGGCATTCAATCGGGCGCATGTTGCCACCAGGCAAGTGGTGGAGCGCTCAATTGGCCTTTTAAAAGGTCGATTTAGAGTGCTCCACCGCACTGGTGGTGACTTACAATATGCGCCTGAAATGGTGTCGAGGATCGTGGGCCTGTGTATATTTTTCCACAACATTGCTGTGCGGCGTGAGATACCCTTTGATGAGTGGGAGGTACCATCTGAGCCGCAAGATCCGCCCATGCGCCCATCCCGCGCCCCTGAATGCCGGAGGGGATACCAGCTGCGGGACTCTGTGGCGCAAAGATACTTCAGGTACATGTTATTGAGTTGACAGAACACACCAATTATTGTACAAATCACCCCTTCAAATAAGTACAGTGTGTTAGTTGTCAGTGTTACAACACGAAAATTAGCCAGCCTGCCCTCCTAATGGCAAAGAAATAGGAGATATTTATCATATGTGCTTAGTTTGGGGGGAAGATAAATATTGGTGCTAATTATTATACCTTGTTAAAGGGATCTTATGTGTTTGTTATATCTTCATTATTGTAGTTGATACTATCCCTGATGACTGGTGAGTACATTGATTTATTCTGTAATGTGTTTTGGATTTTTTCATGTGTTGATGTCTGATTTGTTTGCAGATATATATATATATATATATATATATATATATATATATATATATATATATCTATATATATGATATTAGAATTTATTCACATGTTTCAACATTTCAAGGGGCAGGCAGGCAGGCAGGCAGGCAGGCAGGCAGGGCTGTTGTATAATGCTGGTCTCAGGATACCTGCAAGTGTGTGTATGTGTCTTTTACACATAAATGTACGCATACACATAGATGCATAGAGTAAATAATGCTAAGTACAGCTATGCGTTGCTAAGCTATAGCACGCGTTGCTTGGCGGAGCGAGGCGTCATTGGATTTGCTAAGTGCATACACACTGTGTTTTATATATATCAGATTTGTTCATTGCCATACATCAACACTACTGTTTTGAAGGCAAGCGAATTTTTCACCATTTGTGTTGGCGCAGAGACGCTGTTCATGTAAAGATGAACAATAAAGTTATTAACACAAATAACTGTGATCAACCAATGCCACCAGCTGATTGGTTGATAGATGCCATTGTCAACATGGCGGAGACACGAAGGGCAGAACCCTTCACACATGCGGAGCTGAGGGTTCTTGTCTCCGTCATGGAGACAAGGCTGGGCCGTGCAGGGCCCTTCATAACCAACAGGCATAAGCGGAGGGCCTATGCAGCGGCAGGGCGCCGAATTTACGCCCGCACTCGGGTGCGGAGGTCCCTCGGGCAGCTGGAGAGGCGGTGGTCGGACCTCCGCAGGCGCCAGCCCCAGCTGCTTGAGCAACTCAGGGGCGAAATTGCTGAATGTGAGTATTTTAGCTATGAAATTTCGCACTTACAACATAGCATATATAAACAATAAAATGTGTCTCATGATAAGTGGGTGTCCATGGGTTTAAAAGTCCATAGACTGTTATGTGTGCTTCTTCCTGGTTAACATGCAGTCATGTGGCTTTTATATGTAATGCCATAGCATTGAGGATTATGATGCATACAATGTGCCAGATCTAATATGTGTTACACATTGCTAAATGCCTGGGTTGTAATGTGTGAACAAATTACTACCAATCACATACTACTTTAAATGTCACAATTTTGAATCCATTAACAGTAAGGAGCTACTTTCCTGCATCGTTTGCCATCATTATCACCCTTCCATGTATGTCTTGTTATGGATTAATACATGTGCCCCAATGACCCCACATTGACCATGATGTTTTTTTCTAACACACAGCACGAGCCCAAGCACAACAGGCCCGTGAAGAGGCGGAGGCTGCCCTGGCACAGGAGGAGGCCCAAGACCCGGAGGAGGAGGTGGCGGCAATGGTGGAGGAGGAGGAAGTGGAGGAGGAGGAGATGGTGGTGGAGGAGGAGGAGGTGGTGGAGGAGGATGTGGAAGCGGAGTTGGTTGCGGAGGAGGAGGTGTTGGTGGCGGAGGAGGAGGTGGAGGAGGAAGTGGTGGTGGAGGAGGAGGAGGAGGAGGAGGAGGAGGAGGAGGTGTTGGAGGAGGAGGAGGTGTTGGAGGAGGAGGAGGTGTTGGAGGAGGAGGAGGTGTTGGAGGAGGAGGTTGTTGGTGCAGAGGAGCTGGCGGAGGAGGGTTCGGAGGAGGCCACGGTTGCCCCGGAGGACTCGGATGATGAAGGGGAGGAGGCGTGCCAGGCCCCGGAAGATCAGCAGATCGGTATGTTAACATAATGCATCATTCATTAAGTAGTTGTACTGGTATTTTTTATGTAGCACTGGTGATAAAAATTTTTTTGCCCATACTATTCATATAGACCCCAAAGTGGGTAGCTACAGATACAGGTACGGGTTAGATGGGGTGTCCAAGGCATCCCTTTCATCCAGGACACCTCTGAATTACACCGGTTTGTGGGATGGCGTGGAGCTCCATTTTGACTGCCACATAACCGTTGTAGTTAAACAGGATCCTGGCGTAAAGGGATGAGTGGATCATTTGTGGATTAAATTCACCTGCTGCAAGCGTTGATTATGACCCATCAAATAGTGGAATCTATATTGTTGGTGAATGTTATTTATAAACTCTAGGATGTATGCTATAAATGGAGTATGTCCCGGCCTACCTTGGAATGGAGTCAGAAGTTGCCAGTGTCCCAGGAGCCTCCTCTACCTAAATACCCCCTGTAGTTCTGATTTTTATTTTTTCCTCACAGAATTGTAGGTTGCTTTAGACAGAATTATGATTTTGAGGATGTGTACTGTGCATTCCTGACATTTGCATTACTCCCATGCCACGAACCATCACTGAACTTAGACTGAGCAGATTGTGACAAGTTCTTATTGACGGAGGCCATGACCTGCTTGTCATTGGTTAGTCATGGGTGGGTTGTGACTGAGAAGAAACAATATGACTGTTATGTCTTCTGCAGAGTAAAGGGTATAGGCCGAAAAAGACAGTATGTAGTAAATAAGTTAGCATGTATGTATATATGTATGTGTCATATCTATTTATCTATGTGTGTCTCTATCTCTCTACATCATGGGTCCTCAAACTGCGGCCCTCCAGATGTTGTGAAACTACAAATCCCGGCATGCCTTGCCACAGTTTTAACACTTCCTTATAGCAAAACTGTGGCAAGGCATGCTGGGATTTGTAGTTTCACAACATCTGGAGGGCCGCAGTTTGAGGACCCATGCTCTACATAGATATATATATATATACACACATGTCACCAAGTGTAACGATCAGATCAGGTGATCGATCAAATTAACGTATGCCTCCTGTTATGATTATCTGTCCGGTGAATGTATGTCTGATATTGGTGTAATAGTTATGTCTCCTGTGAGTATTGGAATCAGGACATGTCTTGTATGTAAACTGTAGGTGACCCTGGTTTTAGTTTGAGGCCTGTATTTCCTCAGTGTGACATCTGTGGACTCCTCCGGAGTCAGGATGTAAGATAAGATCTGAGCCCTCATAAACCATGGTCCAGAAGAAGAGGTTAGAGAGTGTCCCCTTCCTCCACATCTCTTATCAGTGGGTCTGCTATGCAAGGAAGGAGGATCAATCACTTTGAAAACAGCAGACTGTACATTGCCAGGGACCTTCCACACTCCTTCAGCATGGAAAGAGTGGAATCCCAAGGGTGGGAGGGATGAGGGAGTCTGCAAGGTATAACTAAGACCTTCTCCCTATAGTCAGTGTCACTACCTGGGGGTCTAGCAAAACAGGCTGTAGGCGACGAGAGATTTCTTGTGGAGGATCCCCCCACGTCAGGATCTGTATTTAAGTGTAAGATAGGTTCTGTCTTTTTTCCCTTTTTATTTTTGAAATTGCATTTAAAACTCGTGTGTACTTTTAAAATCACTGTAAAATCTTGTAACTATTTTTGTCTAAAGCTCTGTAGTATTTCTAGGAATAAATAATACATATTCTCAGTCCTGGTTCTGTGTTCTTAAGACTCATTAGCCTCATAAGAGAAAGGCTGGAAAACGTTACCATTGTTATCTTGTATTGTGTGGTCAGGGGCGAGCCAAGCCGCCCCTTGCGCAGTTTCAGGCGCTAAAATCAGGTTTTGGCTGGTGGCAGTGTACCTCAAGGAAAGGACCCGAGTGTCCTGAGTGAACCCCAGTCACGGCCGGCGCTGCTCAGATTGACGTATCGGAGCAGGCGACCGGTGGGTCCGTGACATTTGGTGGCAAGCGGTGGGGTGGAGAATTCATTTTTCTCTTTAAGAACTTAAGTGAGTGTGGGTAGAATTTTGTGCGAAATACCCACATCACCAGAATCAGAACTCAGAGCTTTACTATAGTTTTAAAAGTCACACAGTGGATGCAATTTCTGTTCCCTCCCTTCTCTTGTTTTTCTTTCCTATCATTTTATTTGACAAGTGTGAGACTCCGGATGGCTGATTACCAGCAGATGAGGAGAGATGACCTGGCGGTCGTGTGTGTGTGGAGGAATATCCCTTGGTCTGGCCAGAGTAGAAAACGTATGATTCAGGCACTAGTGGATGCCGATCGGACTCTAGCTGCTGGAGGAAACCAGTCCATGGACAATCCTACCCCAGGGGCTCAGTCAGCACTGGACAGTACAAACGATTCCGCGCCAGGGTCAAACACTTCTGCTGGACCCAGCAAGTCTACACTGCAGAGCGACCTTCTAGCTGCTAGCAGGCAATTGAAGGATGTGAACCCCGTATTCGCTTTGCAGCTGGTGCAGTTCTGCCAAGGCATTGTCGACAGAGAGGCTGCGGAGCGCAAAGCCATTGTCGACAGAGAGGCTGCGGAGTGCAAAGCCAGACGAGAGGCTGAGGAGCGCAAAGCCGTACGAGAGGCTGCAGAGCGTCATGCCGAGCGTGAGTACCAGTTGGAACTGGTGAGGCTCAGGGGGCTGATCGCTGTTGGTGAACCAGTGGAGGATGATACAGGGCATCATGATGGCGAACCTTTACGTGAGACTTTATCTGCCGTGGCTACTGAGTTAGCAGGAGATGGGCTTCGTACTGAACTTTTACTGTCTGCGGAAGTAAATAATGTGTTGGATCATGGTGTGGACTCTGTTATCAATCATGGGGAGCCTAACAAGGGACAGAGGTCCCAAATGACCGCTGACGCGAATTTCACCGGACCGCGTCATGCACAGTTCCCTGTCTTGGAAGCAGACAGAGGAAGCCAAGTGAGTGTCAGCTTGGTTGTGAATAATGATCTGGCCCTGGACACTACAACCGATGCTCAGAGAGCTGACATCTCTGCTAGCACCAGGGAGACTGTAGGATGTGTGGCAGTCAGGGAGACTGCAGAGTACCAATCCCCTACAGCACCAGAAGAGCCCAGTGGGTATATTGACCCAGTGGAGGATGATCATATGTTTACCCTACTGAGCACAGAGGAACTAACGGAAGAATGCCAGCTGCAAGGTATCTCCTGCCACAACCATACTCGTGGGGAGATGATCACGCAGCTCACCCAGGCCAGTTATGATGAGTGCAATGCCTTCAGCCAGTATCGTGCAGCATTTCGTTTCTGGGGTCCATCCGCGTCTCCTTGGGTGCTGCTGAGAGAACTGGGACAATGTTACAAATTTGCGCAGCAGGAGGTCGATACTTGGAGAAAGCTGGATACCCCATTTTGGGGGGATCAGTGCCGCCGGATAGGTGTGGAGTGGCGTCGCCTAGAACAGCTGTTGCTACCAGCTCTGGAAGCAGAGTTCCAGTTTAAACGGTTGGGAGAAGCAGAATCTGAGGATGTCAGCAGCTTGCTCTCACCAGGGGTGCCCCACCAGGGCAAGGTGCCTCTGCCTACTACAGCAATCGGTGTGGAACCTGTTCCAGAGACCTCACATCACAAGGTCCAGTTTAAACTGCTGGAAGATGTGAGCAGCATGTTCCCTCCCGTTGCTCCAGATTTGTTGCCGGAAGCGGCTGGCTGCATAGTGAAAGTATGCAGGGGAGAGACTATGTCGGAAATAGGAATGGGACTTTCTGACTGTATGCACACAAGTATGTGTGGGACTACTGATGTGGGACTTTTATTAACTCCACACATATCTGTCGCTAACCCTTCTGAACCATATGATGCATCTCAGGTAGTATGTAACCATGCTGAACATTGCAATGTTGTTATTTTGTGTGAAGCCCCTGGGATGATCTGCGATAGTGCCGTACCTTCGGTACAGGTGGAGGGTGAGTTAGAGACAGGTATAGTGGGTAATCCTTGCCAGTTTGTGGGGTTAAATGAATGCCCTAATCTAGTTGGGAATGAGACACCCTCACTCACCAGTGGTAGGAGTGCTGATGGTGATGTCATTAAGGTTGCTGTGCTAGAAGTTAACCCTGTTCCTCCAGTGATGTCTGGTTGTGACATCGGGCATGGGGTCGCTAACTGCACAAATGGGACCGATCTGAGTTGGTTGCAGGCAGCGCATGTACCTGCCAATAAGTTAGTGGTGACAACATGCTCAGATAACCCCATTCCTGCTCAGAGACAATGGGACCCAGATATAGAGTTTTTGCCACGGTGCAATTGTAAGCCAGCAGGATGGGCCCCATGTGTTGTGGAAGATGCACAGGCTAATTTGCAGGTATTGCAGGATGTCTCCCCAGGTTATGATATTGATGTTACTGTTGATAATGTGATGTCTTGCGCTACTGTGGGAAATGTGGTACCAGGTATAATAAGTGACCCGGTGGGTCCTGTGTGCACTGTAGAACTGTCAGATAGGGAGAGAGTGTCCCTTACTGCAGCTTTCCCCTCAAACCCCCCTCCTTACTGTAGCCACACAAGAACAGATACAGGAACACAGCAGGAGTTCCCTCCAGACACTGAGAACCCTCCAGAGAGTGCATTTTTCCAGCATCACTGGATAACGGATGCCTCTCCTGAGAACCTCAGTGGCACCACCCCAGCCACAGAACCTGCGGGTCGGGGAGGGAAGGTCAGGCTCAGGAAGGTGTCCTGGACTGCCATGGAAAGCTTGGCTTTCCACGCAGAACTGAGAATCAACCCTGCACAGGCTGCCCCATACCTGGGAAGTGGGAAAGATACACCTGGGTACAGTGAGAGGGTTGTTTCAGGAATAGAGCCAGTGGCTAGTAGGGAAGCTGCTGTGTGTAACCAGAAGGGTGGGAGGGCCCGGGAAGAACAGGTAAACTCAGCTCCATTAACCTCAGAAAAGCTGAGCTGGGATGTTCCCAAGACAGGGGACCATGACCTGCTGGTATTCCCCCTTGCAGAAACGTGCCCCCCTTCACAATTCACACACACAGACACAGAGGGCGAATCTCCTCACAAAAGGATGAGGTGTGAGGTGTTGAGTGAGTGGACCTTCCCCCCAGTGAAGGGGAGGGGGGGTCAGTCAGCTCAGGTGAGGTGCTGGGAAGACATTTTTAAGTCTGTATATAGTGCTGGGAGAATGCCCCACACCTGTGGTATAGTTAAACGTGCCGAGTTACGAGTCCCAGGGGGATGGCCGTTTGGGGTGTGGCGGAATGGTCTGGTACTGATCTCAGTGAGTAAGGCCAAACTGCCAGCTGCAGGGGAGAATCCGTGCCCAGGAGTACGACGCACAGCTGTGGTGGGCTGTGTCAATATCAGCCGGGATGGACACAGCTCCCACTATATCAGTGTGCTCACAGACTATGGGTTCGAGGACACCTGTGTGCTTTTAGTTTGCCATCTCCTGCGAGAGGGACAGGGACTATGCCCATTGCCCACCCTAGCCACGGCTATGGCGTCAGGTGGTGCCATGACAGACGTCAAGTATAGTGAAGTGTTAGTACAGATCCCGCAGAATCAGTGGCAGTCTGTCTCAGCACAGAGACCACTGCTACCTGTCCAGGTGATGTAGTTAATAGCGCACTGATGAGACGGTGACGTGGGTCACCGCCTCTGTGCGCCATTTTAAAAGGGGGAGGTGTAACGATCAGATCAGGTGATCGATCAAATTAACGTATGCCTCCTGTTATGATTATCTGTCCGGTGAATGTATGTCTGATATTGGTGTAATAGTTATGTCTCCTGTGAGTATTGGAATCAGGACATGTCTTGTATGTAAACTGTAGGTGACCCTGGTTTTAGTTTGAGGCCTGTATTTCCTCAGTGTGACATCTGTGGACTCCTCCGGAGTCAGGATGTAAGATAAGATCTGAGCCCTCATAAACCATGGTCCAGAAGAAGAGGTTAGAGAGTGTCCCCTTCCTCCACATCTCTTATCAGTGGGTCTGCTATGCAAGGAAGGAGGATCAATCACTTTGAAAACAGCAGACTGTACATTGCCAGGGACCTTCCACACTCCTTCAGCATGGAAAGAGTGGAATCCCAAGGGTGGGAGGGATGAGGGAGTCTGCAAGGTATAACTAAGACCTTCTCCCTATAGTCAGTGTCACTACCTGGGGGTCTAGCAAAACAGGCTGTAGGCGACGAGAGATTTCTTGTGGAGGATCCCCCCACGTCAGGATCTGTATTTAAGTGTAAGATAGGTTCTGTCTTTTTTCCCTTTTTATTTTTGAAATTGCATTTAAAACTCGTGTGTACTTTTAAAATCACTGTAAAATCTTGTAACTATTTTTGTCTAAAGCTCTGTAGTATTTCTAGGAATAAATAATACATATTCTCAGTCCTGGTTCTGTGTTCTTAAGACTCATTAGCCTCATAAGAGAAAGGCTGGAAAACGTTACCATTGTTATCTTGTATTGTGTGGTCAGGGGCGAGCCAAGCCGCCCCTTGCGCAGTTTCAGGCGCTAAAATCAGGTTTTGGCTGGTGGCAGTGTACCTCAAGGAAAGGACCCGAGTGTCCTGAGTGAACCCCAGTCACGGCCGGCGCTGCTCAGATTGACGTATCGGAGCAGGCGACCGGTGGGTCCGTGACACCAAGCATTTGTGCAATTTATGTCGCAGTATGTGAAATGTATGCAAGAATAACATGACTAATTGTTGCCCCTTTGACATGCCCACAGATGACACCACACCGGCAGATGAGGGGGTGCGTGGGGCCCTCCTGCGACTGGAGCACCATCTGTGGCTGGCTCAAGCAGACCTGCAGGACCTGAAAGATCAGCTTCTTTAAATTATAATTTTCTATTTTTTTTTAGTTATGTTAATTGTGTGGTTTAATAAATTCTTTATGCAAGTTCACAGTTGTTGGTTTTATTTGCACTTTAAATAGTATATGTGTAGATTGTTTATAATCTTTTACACAGGGTGTAATACAAACCATTGCACTTCAATTGCTGTAAGGGTTAATGTGTGCAATGCATGTGTTAGGCATGCTTGTAAGGATATATTGGAATCTAATTGATTCCAATTCCAAATAAGCAGTTTTTTATGAGGATAGGTAATTGAATAAGTGGGTCATGTGATGTATAGCAGAAGATACTTCATAGTGGGTTGTTTGGCGTAAATACTCCGCTTACGTGCGGTAGCACCGCTTGGCTCCCGTTCGGATGCGGTATTCCCGAGCATACTCTGTAATACTCTGTAATACCGTGCCGAATCTGAGTGTTTCTCCCGCACACGCATGGTTTGTATGTCGTCCGTAAACACGCCCTGTTCTTAAAGAGTGAGTCCGTCCGAATGCGGAGGACACGTGGGCGTTTCTACGGACGATGGCCGCACGCGGCAAAACACCGTGGCGTGCGGACCGCACCGTAAGAATGCGGGAATATCCGCACCGATCAGAATAAGGGCCATAGACTGCAGGCTATTTCAATCTGTGTGGTAAGCTCCGGCTTACAAAGGGTGTTCTGTCCTGGGCTGGTAATCAGGAGAACACCTGATTCTTTAAAAAGGAGTCAGCCCTCTCCTTAGAGCTCTCTCTCTCTCCCTGGGTGTTGGAGGCAGTAAGCTGCTGCTAGAGAGAGACAAGGCTGTAAGTACTGCATTACTTGATCTATATCTGCTGTGTGTGTCCAGTGTCACATAGTGTGGCCCTGGTATAGAGAGGGACGTTTATTCTGTTTAGTTAGAGCTCAGACGAGCAGGTTTTTGTTTTCTGTTTTGCCTGAAGTGTAAAGGCTGTTGTTAGTTTCTTGCTCTGAGTGCTGCAATAAAACTCAGGCAAGCCCTGTTTTGGACCCAAGCCGTGATGTCACTGTCTAAGTCTGTGCCAAATCCTCACCTGTGCCTACCCGTTTGATGCTAAAACCCCACACTCCGGATAAGTCTGTGACCCAATTTGTGTTTGTAGGGTGTTTTTTGGTGGAGGTTTGTAAGGAGAGCCTTTTCTGAGGTTGTGGACTATTCTGGTTGCTATTTTGCGCACATTGTCTATCCTGTATAATACACAAAGTCCATTTGGATATAGAGTTCCATAGGGCACAGGAAAGAGGGGGGGGGGGTTGGGAATTTATGTGGATAGGGTTTTTGGGATTGCAGAAGCGAGGGGGGGTCCTTGGGAGGTTGGGGGAGCGGGGATGACAGATAGATATGGGATGGGAGGAGGGAGGAGCGGTAGGAGAAAGTGAAGTTGAGAGATTAACAGCCATGAGGACCAGAGGTGAGAGGGTAGATTAGTGAAAGCAGACAGAGAGCAGGGATTTGGGAAGACAGACAGGTTCTGTAGTAGATAGCGAGGATATGGTAGATAACAGAGTGAGATAGCTTGGGATATGAAAGAGGAGAGAAAATAACAGGCAAGGAACAGCTGTCAGAGAGGAGACAAGTTGGTAAATGGATTAGACTTGTTGATTGAGTAATCCAATTAAGTATGAAACAACAACAAGCGAGAGGATGAAAGGGACAGAAAAGGTCAGAAGTGACTACTGAATGCTGCTTTTCAAAAAGTGAAATTTGCAACTGACATAAATTATAGCTTGTTGTTTTATTGCTATTATCTGATCTATTTGGCAGACTCACATCATTATTCTCGCTTACTGGCATCGAGCTGTAAGTGGAAATTCGTCTGGGAAAGAAGCTGTTTGGGGCCAGATTTATGGACAAGAAACAAAGAAGTTTTGTACCTCCAGGAGACTTTTATTCAAATGTAAAATGAATAGTATTATGAGTCATTACTTACCTTGATGAAGACCAGTGGCCTGGCATCAGAGGCGGATTTCCCACAAGGCCCAGCAGGTCCCAAGGGGCCCATAGAGATACCCTGGCCATCCAAAACATTCCCAGAGGATCACAGCACTACTACCGCATGACATATGACATAACATGGACCTGCCCACACTCCCAGAGTCCATTTGATGTTCCTTGATAGTATAAAAAAATGTTTGGACACAAATAATGGTCTCATCTGCTGTATGTGGTCAGGTTACTGTATATGTGACACAGAATGTTCTCATCCGCTGTATGTGGTCAGGTTACTGTATATGTGACACAGAATGTTCTCATCCGCTGTATGTGGTCAGGTTACTGTATATGTGACACAGAATGGTCTCATCCGCTGTATGCGGGTAGTCAGGTTACTGTATATGTGAAACAGAATGGTCTCATCAGCTGTATGTGGTCAGGTTACTGTACAGATGATGTGGGTCTTATTGTTGCTGGCGATCCATCTGACTGAGATGCGCGTGCGTCCCCCACGCATGCGCGTCTCAGTATCCGGGCGGCGAGGCGGACGTAATCCTGTCTGCCTCCCGCTTCAGGGGGCTGCGGGGGGGTGCGGGGACCCAGTGTAGACACCGGGCGACCGCCGGCAGCACCATCAAAAGGGGACGCGCGCGCACCTCGTGCGCGCGCGTCCCCTTCCGGCATACAGATGGCGCGGGGCAGGGGATGGCGGCTGGCGTCGCCATCGCCATCCCCTGGATAGATAAGTCCCGCTCCATCTGTATATGTGACAAAGAATGGTCTCATCTGCTGTATGTGGTCAGTTTACTGTATATGTAACACAGAATGGTCTCATCCGCTGTATGTGGTCAGGTTACTGTATATGTGACATAGAATGGTCTCATCCGCTGTATGTGGTCAGGTTACGGTATATGTGACACAGAATGGTCTCATCCGCTGTATGTGGTCAGATTACTGTATATGTGACACAGAATGGTCTCATCCGCTTTATGTGTGCAGTCAGGTTACTGTATATGTGACACAGAATGGTCTCATCCGCTGTATGTGGGCAGTCAGGTTACTGTACATGTGACCCAGAATGGTCTCATCCGCTGTATGTGGGCAGTCAGGTTACTGTATATGTGACACAGAATGGTCTCATCCGCTGTAAGGTGTCAGGTTACTGTATATGTGACACAGAATGGTCTCATCCGCTGTATGTGGTCAGGTTACTGTATATGTGACACAGAATGGTCTCATCCGCTGTATGTGGGCAGTCAGGTTAATGTACATGTGACACAGAATGGTCTCATCCGCTGTATGTGGTCAGGTTACTGTATATGTGACACAGAATGAGCACATCCGCTGTATGTGGGAGGTCAGGTTACTGTATATGTGACACAGCATGGTCTCATCCGCTGTATGTGGGCAGTCAGGTTACTGTACATGTGACACAGAATGGTCTCATCCGCTGTATGTGGGCAGTCAGGTTACTGTATATGTGACACAGAATGGTCTCATCCCCTGTATGTGGGTAGTCAGGTTACTGTATATGTGACACAGAATGGTCTCATCCGCTGTATGTGGGCAGTCAGGTTACTGTACATGTGACATAGAACGGTCTCATCCGCTGTATGCGGGCGGTCAGGTTACTGTACATGTGACATAGAACGGTCTCATCCGCTGTATGTGTGCAGTCAGGTTACTGTATATGTGACACAGAATGGTCTCATCCGCTGTATGTGGGCGGTCAGGTTACTGTATATGTGACACAGAATGGTCTCATCCGCTGTATGTGGGCAGTCAGGTTACTGTATATGTGACACAGAATGGTCTCATCCGCTGTATGTGGTCAGGTTACTGTATATGTGACACATAATGGTCTAATCCGCTGTATGTGGGCGGTCAGGTTACTGTATATGTGACACAGAATGGTCTCATGCGCTGTATGTGGGCGGTCAGGTTACTGTATATGTGACACAGAATGGTCTCATCCCCTGTATGTGGGTAGTCAGGTAACTGTATATGTTACACAGAATGGTCTCATCCGCTGTATGTGGTCAGGTTACTGTATATGTGACACAGAATGTTCTCATGCGCTGTAAGTGGTCAGGTTACTGTATATGTTACACAGAACGGTCTCATCCGCTGTATGTTGGCGGTCAGGTTACTGTATATGTGACACAGAACGGTCTCATCCGCTGTATGTGTGCAGTCAGGTTACTGTATATGTGACACAGAATGGTCTCATCCGCTGTAAGGTGTCAGGTTACTGTATATGTGACACAGAATGGTCTCATCCGCTGTATGTGGTCAGGTTACTGTATATGTGACACAGAATGGTCTCATCCGCTGTATGTGGGCAGTCAGGTTAATGTACATGTGACACAGAATGGTCTCATCCGCTGTATGTGGTCAGGTTACTGTATATGTGACACAGAATGAGCACATCCGCTGTATGTGGGAGGTCAGGTTACTGTATATGTGACACAGCATGGTCTCATCCGCTGTATGTGGGCAGTCAGGTTACTGTACATGTGACACAGAATGGTCTCATCCGCTGTATGTGGGCAGTCAGGTTACTGTATATGTGACACAGAATGGTCTCATCCCCTGTATGTGGGTAGTCAGGTTACTGTACATGTGACATAGAACGGTCTCATCCGCTGTATGCGGGCGGTCAGGTTACTGTACATGTGACATAGAACGGTCTCATCCGCTGTATGTGTGCAGTCAGGTTACTGTATATGTGACACAGAATGGTCTCATCCGCTGTATGTGGGCGGTCAGGTTACTGTATATGTGACACAGAATGGTCTCATCCGCTGTATGTGGGCAGTCAGGTTACTGTATATGTGACACAGAATGGTCTCATCCGCTGTATGTGGTCAGGTTACTGTATATGTGACACATAATGGTCTCATCCGCTGTATGTGGGCGGTCAGGTTACTGTATATGTGACACAGAATGGTCTCATGCGCTGTATGTGGGCGGTCAGGTTACTGTATATGTGACACAGAATGGTCTCATCCCCTGTATGTGGGTAGTCAGGTAACTGTATATGTTACACAGAATGGTCTCATCCGCTGTATGTGGGCAGTCAGGTTACTGTATATGTGACACAGAATGTTCTCATGCGCTGTAAGTGGTCAGGTTACTGTATATGTTACACAGAACGGTCTCATCCGCTGTATGTTGGCGGTCAGGTTACTGTATATGTGACACAGAACGGTCTCATCCGCTGTATGTGTGCAGTCAGGTTACTGTATATGTGACACAGAATGTTCTCATGCGCTGTAAGTGGTCAGGTTACTGTATATGTTACACAGAATGGTCTCATCCGCTGTATGTGGTCAGGTTACTGTATATGTGACACAGAATGGTCTCATCCGCTGTATGTGGGCAGTCAGGTTACTGTACATGTGACATAGAACGGTCTCATCCGCTGTATGCGGGCGGTCAGGTTATTGTATATGTGACACAGAATGGTCTCATCCGCTGTATGTGGGCAGTCAGGTTACTGTATATGTGACACAGAATGGTCTCATCCGCTGTATGTGGTCAGGTTACTGTATATGTGACACATAATGGTCTCATCCGCTGTATGTGGGCGGTCAGGTTACTGTATATGTGACACAGAATGGTCTCATCCGCTGTATGTGGGCAGTCAGGTTACTGTATATGTGACACAGAACGGTCTCAACCCCTGTATGTGGGTAGTCAGGTAACTGTATATGTTACACAGAATGGTCTCATCCGCTGTATGTGGGCAGTCAGGTTACTGTACATGTGACACAGAATGGTCTCATCCGCTGTATGAGGGCAGTCAGGTTACTGTATATGTGACACAGAATGGTCTCATGCGCTGTAAGTGGTCAGGTTACTGTATATGTTACACAGAATGGTCTCATCCGCTGTATGTGGTCAGGTTACTGTATATGTGACACAGAACGGTCTCATCCGCTGTATGTGGGCAGTCAGGTTACTGTATATGTGACACAGAATGGTCTCATCCGCTGTATGTGGGCAGTCAGGTTACTGTATATGTGACACAGAATGTTCTCATGTGCTGTAAGTGGTCAGGTTACTGTATATGTGACATAGAACGGTCTCATCCGCTGTATGTGTGCAGTCAGGTTACTGTATATGTGACACAGAATGGTCTCATCCGCTGTATGTTGGCGGTCAGGTTACTGTATATGTGACACAGAATGGTCTCATCCGCTGTATGTGGGCAGTCAGGTTACTGTATATGTGACACAGAATGGTCTCATCCGCTGTATGTGGTCAGGTTACTGTATATGTGACACATAATGGTCTCATCCGCTGTATGTGGGCGGTCAGGTTACTGTATATGTGACACAGAATGGTCTCATCCGCTGTATGTGGGCAGTCAGGTTACTGTATATGTGACACAGAATGGTCTCACCTGCTGTATGTGGTTGGTCAGGTTACTGTATATGTGACACAGAATGTTCTCATGTGCTGTAAGTGGTCAGGTTACTGTATATGTGACACAGAATGGTCTCATCCGCTGTATGTGGGCAGTCAGGTTACTGTATATGTGACACAGAACGGTCTCATCCGCTGTATGTGGGCAGTCAGGTTACTGTATATGTGACACAGAATGGTCTCATCCGCTGTATGTGGGCAGTCAGGTTACTGTATATGTGACACAGAATGTTCTCATGTGCTGTAAGTGGTCAGGTTACTGTATATGTGACATAGAACGGTCTCATCCGCTGTATGTGTGCAGTCAGGTTACTGTATATGTGACACAGAATGGTCTCATCCGCTGTATGTTGGCGGTCAGGTTACTGTATATGTGACACAGAATGGTCTCATCCGCTGTATGTGGGCAGTCAGGTTACTGTATATGTGACACAGAATGGTCTCATCCGCTGTATGTGGTCAGGTTACTGTATATGTGACACATAATGGTCTCATCCGCTGTATGTGGGCGGTCAAGTTACTGTATATGTGACACAGAATGGTCTCATGCGCTGTATGTGGGCAGTCAGGTTACTGTACATGTGACACAGAATGGTCTCATCCGCTGTATGTGGGCAGTCAGGTTACTGTATATGTGACACAGAATGTTCTCATGCGCTGTAAGTGGTCAGGTTACTGTATATGTTACACAGAATGGTCTCATCCGCTGTATGTGGTCAGGTTACTGTATATGTGACACAGAACGGTCTCATCCGCTGTATGTGGGCAGTCAGGTTACTGTATATGTGACACAGAATGGTCTCATCCGCTGTATGTGGGCAGTCAGGTTACTGTATATGTGACACAGAATGTTCTCATGTGCTGTAAGTGGTCAGGTTACTGTATATGTGACACAGAATGGTCTCATCCGCTGTAAGTGGTCAGGTTACTGTATATGTGACATAGAACGGTCTCATCCGCTGTATGTGTGCAGTCAGGTTACTGTATATGTGACACAGAATGGTCTCATCCGCTGTATGTTGGCGGTCAGGTTACTGTATATGTGACACAGAATGGTCTCATCCGCTGTATGTGGGCAGTCAGGTTACTGTATATGTGACACAGAATGGTCTCATCCGCTGTATGTGGTCAGGTTACTGTATATGTGACACATAATGGTCTCATCCGCTGTATGTGGGCGGTCAGGTTACTGTATATGTGACACAGAATGGTCTCATCCGCTGTATGTGGGCAGTCAGGTTACTGTACATGTGACACAGAATGGTCTCATCCGCTGTATGTGGGCAGTCAGGTTACTGTATATGTGACACAGAATGTTCTCATGCGCTGTAAGTGGTCAGGTTACTGTATATGTTACACAGAATGGTCTCATCCGCTGTATGTGGTCAGGTTACTGTATATGTGACACAGAACGGTCTCATCCGCTGTATGTGGGCAGTCAGGTTACTGTATATGTGACACAGAATGGTCTCATCCGCTGTATGTGGGCAGTCAGGTTACTGTATATGTGACACAGAATGTTCTCATGTGCTGTAAGTGGTCAGGTTACTGTATATGTGACACAGAATGGTCTCATCCGCTGTATGTGGTCAGGTTACTGTACTGTATATGTGACACAGAACGGTCTCATCCGCTGTATGTGGGCAGTCAGGTTACTGTATATGTGACACAGAATGGTCTCATCCGCTGTATGTGGGCAGTCAGGTTACTGTATATGTGACACAGAATGTTCTCATGTGCTGTAAGTGGTCAGGTTACTGTATATGTGACACAGAATGGTCTCATCCGCTGTATGTGGTCAGGTTACTGTATATGTGACACAGAATGGTCTCATCCGCTGTATGTGGGCAGTCAGGTTACTGTATATGTGACACAGAATGGTCTCATCCACTGTATGTGGGCAGTCAGGTTACTGTATATGTGACACAGAATGTTCTCATGTGCTGTAAGTGGTCAGGTTACTGTATATGTGACACAGAATGGTCTCATCCGCTGTATGTGGTCAGGTTACTGTATATGTGACACAGAATGGTCTCATCCGCTGTATGTGGTCAGGTTACTGTATATGTGACACAGAATGGTCTCATCCGCTGTATGTGGGCAGTCAGGTTACTGTATATGTGACACAGAATGGTCTCATCCGCTGTATGTGGTCAGGTTACTTTATATGTGACACAGAATGGTCTCATCCTCTTTATGTGGTCGGTCAGGTTACTGTATATGTGACACAGAATGGTCTCATCCGCTGTATGTGGGCAGTCAGGTTACTGTATATGTGACACAGAATGGTCTCATCCCCTGTATGTGGGCGGTCAGGTTACTGTATATGTGACACAGAATGGTCTCATCCGCTGTATGTGGTCAGGTTACTTTATATGTGACACAGAATGGTCTCATCCTCTTTATGTGGTCGGTCAGGTTACTGTATATGTGACGCAGAATGGTCTCTCATCCGCTGTATGTGGGCGGTCAGGTTACTGTATATGTGACACAGAATGGTCTCATCCGCTGTATGTGGTCAGGTTATTGTACATGTGTCCCAGGTATTAGGCTACTTCCAACAGACCTAGAGCATGATTCAGATGTGTATGCAATGCCAATGTTTAATAGGACTCAAAGTGCTTGCATTAGCCTTTTATAGCATAAAATACAAAACAAATTTAATAAGGGACATTATTGAAATGCTTGGGTGAACAGGAAAGTCTTGAGTCTATTTTTGAATGTTTCCAGAGTGGAAGCTTCTCGAACTGGGCGGGAAAGTGAGTTCCATAGAGTTGGAGCCACAGCACTGAAAACTCGACCCCCAGATGAATTCAGAGAGATTCTGGGTACTGTCAGTAATCCTTCATCAACCGATCGCAGTAATCGAGTGGGACAATAAGGAATCAGAAGCTGCTGCAGGGACCTTGGGCCCTGGTCATGAAGAGCTTTGAAAGTCAGTAAGCCAATCTTGAAAATGATTCGCCATTTTATAGGCAGCCAGTGAAGGGAGCACAGAATGGTTGTTATGTGGCTGGAGCGGGGCTGAATGGTTAATAGCCTGGCAGCTGCATTTTGTACCATCTGCAAGTGGTGCAATTCTTTGCTGGGAGACCCAGGTAGAGAGCATTGCAGTAGTCAAGGCGCGATGAAACAAATGCATGTATTACTTTAGGCAGGTCTGCTGAGGGAATTAAGTGCTTGATTCTGGCTATTTTTCTCAGTTGAAAGAATGAGGATTTAATTGTGGCTGACACCTGGGGTGACATTCTATGGGATAAGATTTTTTCGCACTCAAAATCGCCCATTATCGCACTTTTTTAATATCGCATTTTTGCAGCGAATTCGCATATTTAATGAGGTGCGAATTCTGGAATGAAAAGTGCGATTAGGTGCGATAATGTGCGAATTTTAGGCATAAAAATGTGCGAATTTTAGGCATAAAAATGTGCGAATTTTAGGCATGAAAATGTGCGAATTTAAGGAAATGTGCGATTTTTTTGTTCATCAAAAAAAATTGGCATGGGGTCCCCCCTCCTGAGCATCACCAGCCCCGGGCTCATTGAGCTGGGGCTGGTTCCAAAAGTACGGGGGACAAAAAGCATAGGGGTCCCCCGTATTTCTGAAACCAGCCCCGGACTCTTGGACCGGTCCTGGTTCCAAAAATATGGGGGACAAAAAATCTGGGGGTCCCCCGTATTTTGAAACCAGCACCGGGCTCCAACAGCCCTCGGTGTCATGCCACAGCCGGGGGAAACTTTTTATATAAGGTCCCCCGGCCGAAACATGAGCACCGTGGCTGGTCAGCCTTGGACGGGGTACCTGGAGGAGTGGGGTTGTCACCGGCGTCCGTGGCCAGTGGACGCCGGCCTGATAGTGTTAAATCTTCCATACATAACATTGCTTGATACAGAAGAACTACAAGTGCCAGCACACCTCCCCCGCATGCTGGGACTTGGAGAACCACAAGTCCCAGAATGCGGGGCATTAATGGGCCCGCTGGGACTTGTAGTCCACCTGTAAAAAGAATGTTAAAAAAAACACACACACAGAGAAGTAAAACTTTATTACACACACACACACACACCTCACTTTTACACCCACATACTCACCGATCCAGGATCCAGCGCTGGTCTCCATTCTGCTGCAGAGCCGGCTACCCCCGCACTGACAGCGGGGACAACCGGCTCTCTCCGATGCCGCTAACAGCCTATGTAGCGCTGTCCCATCGCTACAGAGGCTGAGAGCGTCTTTGGCTTATGCGTCTCCATGGAGACGCATAGCTCAGCCAATCAGGGCTGAGCTATGCGTCTCCATGGAGACGCATCGGCCAATCACGCTCTCTGGTCTGATTTTTTTGAGATTTTTAGACACATTTTTCAAATTTGCATCTCATTAAATATGCGAATTGTATACTTTTCAATGTGAAAACATCTGGATGCGAGTTCTGGCGAAAACTAAAAATCGCACTTCTAAAAAGTGCGATTTCGCGGCAAAACCGCACTTTTTGCCGATTTTCGCATCTCATTAAATTAGCGAATTAGGGAAAAAGTGCGAAAACGCCCGTTTTTGCGATAAAATTCGCCAAAGTCAGATTATCTCATCCCATAGAATGTCACCCCTGATGTTTAAGTGTCAGGCCCCTATCATGACAACACCACGATTCTGCACATGTTCGGTGTTTTGAAGTTCTGCACCCCCAAGCATAAGTCCTGTTGGTTGGCTCTTCTGCAGTCTTGTCCTGTTACCTATCATAAGCACCTCTGTTTTATCAGGATTCAGTCACAACTGGCATCATCCACTCCTGGAGCTCAGCTAGATGCCATTTAGGGTTGGTATTGGGTTCTCAGTACCTGGAGCAAAGGACAGGTATAGTTGTGTATCATCTGCATAGCAGTGATAGACCAGGCCATGACGTCTGACTATTTCACCCAGTGGTAGCATGTAAACGGCAAAAAGCATGGGGGAAAGTATGGAAACCATATGGAAGTGGCTCTGGTGATGATGAATACATTCCAGATGAAACTCTCTGTGACCTACAGTACCAGTGAGAAATGATTTGAACCAGCTAAGAACTGTGCCATCCAGACCACAGAAAATTTTCAGTCGCTGAATTAGAATATCATGGTCCACGGTATCAAAAGCTGCTGAGAGATCCAGAAGGATTAAGATTGAGCAGTCACCTCTTCTGCTTAGAAGATCATTGAGCACACACACCAGGGCTGTTTCATTGCTGTTTCTTCTCCTGAATCCTGACTGGAATGGATCATAAATATCATGGGCTGACAGGTGGGTCTCTAGTTGGGTTGCTACAATATAGTGTTATGGATTTTAGGAGGAGGGCCCCTGTATCTTACCTGGGGCCCCATGTGGTGTAAATCTGCCTCTGCCTGGCATAGTGTCCACTACAGGTATCACAGGTATGGCGGGAGGCCATTATTCTTTATATGTAGTGGAGTCTGAGTGCTCAGACTAAAAATGGCCGTGTCAGCAGCAGCAATGCAAAAATCAGCAGAAAAAATGGCCGCCACACCATTTTTTCCGGAAATCCGCTCATGCGCAGTAGGGTGTGAGTGCTGTAGTGCTCAGACCCTATTACATGTTGCGCTGCGGTTGGCAGAGAGGAGGAGGCTCAGCCAGAGGAGTTTGCACATGAGCCTCCTCCGCTCTGAAAATTCCCCGGCTTCCTTTACTATTATTTTTATTCTGCTATTACCTTTTGTGTTGTCACTGTCTTGCAATATTTTTTTTTGCAGTAACTGGACCAACAATAGACAACATGTAAATGGTTAAACACATTTCATAAGTTTGGGTTCAGGACCTGAATTCCTCACAGACAAGATTGAAACTTTGTTTCCAACAAACGCTAAGATCTCATTCCAGTTGCTAAGCAACTAATAAACACAGGATACAACAGACTTTTCTTTTAAATGTAATACAGGCTGAGTATCCCTTACCCACAATGCTCGGGACCAGAAAGCTTTTGGATAACAGATTATTCCATATTTCGGAATATTTTTATATTTCAATGAGGTATCTTGAGGACGGGACAACATAGCCTTAATAAAAGACTGATTTTACTGCACTTTGTGTCAGTTTCCATTACTACTTACTACCGCGCTCCTGCCGCCGCCGCTCGACTGTGGACGGTAAGTATTACAAGCTAAGGCACCAAACCATCAATATAAGGATGGTGAGTGCTCAGTAAACAACTATTTCTAGTGGTTACCATGATCATAGACCACTCGCCACTGAGCAGCACCCTTTAAAAATTACCCCTCTCTTCCTGCAGCAGTCTCACTGGCCCCTCCCACTGCAGCCCAGCCCCCTCTCTTCCTGCAGCAGTCTCACTAGCCTCTCCCACTGCAGCCCAGCCCCCTCTCTTCCTGCAGCAGTCTCACTGGCCCCTCCCACTGCAGCCCAGCCCCCTCTCTTCCTGCAGCAGTCTCACTGGCCCCTTACACTGCAGCCCAGTCCCTCTCTTCCTGCAGCAGTCTCACTAGCCTCTCCCACTGCAGCCCAGCCCCCTCTCTTCCTGCAGCAGTCTCACTGGCCCCTCCCACTGCAGCCCAGCCCCCTCTCTTCCTGCAGCAGTCTCACTGTCCCCTCCCACTGCAGCCCAGCCCCCTCTCTTCCTGCTGCTGCCTCTCTGACCCCACTGCAGACCAGCACACAGAACCCCCTCCGCTGTTAATTTTTCTGGTTCCTCAGTTTCCTGTTTGGTTTCCCAACCTCTGTTTGAGTCTTTGACCTGTCTTTGAACCAGCAAGACAAAGTTTTAAGAGAGGAAAAAGTGTATTTACAGGCCCTGTGGCCTTGTAGATATAACTACTGGGGTGTGTTGTCTAGCAGCTCACACTTAGAGGGATGTCAAGTCACACCTTTGATAAAGTCGTCTGGCACGCATAAACATGTCAGGAAGCACCAGCACTTTTTGAATTATTCCTACTTGGACTTTTAAACGGTTATAGGATAACTGCTATAGATCACTCCCTGGCTGCTATCTACAGCATTGATTGCACTTTACAGCACAAAGCACTTTATTGCGACTCCACCACCTGCCTAATTTTGGATACAATACCGCAAAATTGTGAGGGTGCCTCCATTAAACAACTGAGGATTACAATCTTCCTCCAGCGGTCAATCCTGCAAGGTGTATGGACCCGATTTGTGAAATCTGCTGCTGTCAAACAACAACATCCAGGGGACAAGTGAACCAACGTAAGCTTAAAATACAAGCTGTGAAAGTGGAAATTCCATTCAAATAAGTATATAACCTTTTATTTAATTCAATTTTGATAGTCAAACAGTACACTTGCTAATATCAATTGCTAAAATCAATACAGTTTTTTAGTCAATACCTTAATTTACCTTAATAATAAACAAATACCTTAATTAATACACAAATATTGTAATACCAAATTCATCCTAGATTCTTATAGCGCTCCACCTAATCCTTTTCTACAGTTCTAAAAGAATACAGATTCTCCTTATGGGACCACTGTTTGTATATATGATCTGCTAATTTATTATGTCATGACGATATACTGCTTCCTGTTCCCTGGCTGCCTGTGCTCTAACTACATTATAACAATCTCCTTTTATAGACTAGAAATTCCATGGAAGTGCATCTCACGTATACAGTACAGAATAATCATACAGAATGGATACTGTATCATTATCAGTAAAGACATACATGCCTACCCTCCTGGAACATCCGGTCCCCCTCCGACCCCCCCCCACCCCCCGGGAATGGTGTACAAGCCTCCTGCATGCCCCTGGACCCCACAGCCCCACACCCACACACACCCCATCACATCTCCCCCGCAATCAGCTTCAAATACCGCAAATACGGATAGTCATTGACCATTGATTAGGGAAATGTATTCACTTGCACTAAAGTGGGAAAAAGGGGTAAGCAGCTCTATAAATATACAGATATATCAATGACTGCTGAACTGTTTTTTAGAGTGCTAAAAAGGAAGGATACAAAAGACAAACGAATCTTTATCTTGAAAAAGTGCTATAAACGCATGAAACGCGTAGATCCAATAGAGTAGAAACCCAGAGTCCCCCTCAAAAAAACCCAGCCATCATCAAGCTTGCAAGCCGGCAATTAACAACTGCAAGAAGGGAGCCGCCGCATGCATCGGAGGGACAAGTGAGAGCGAACGCCATCCGTGGTCGCCAGCCACAAGAACCGTCTGTCTCCACTTCTTACCTGCATGCCGCCACAGTTTCATAACCGCAAACACCATCATCGGCAACTCCGCCAGCTTCAATTGTTGGGACCGGCAAGAACAGTGGTAGATCAGGCAAACTCCGAAGACTTCAAAAATTCTTCTTCTTAAAAGAGCTTAAATATTATATATATATATTTTTACAGTTCTTTGCCTTCCAATTACTTTTATAATTATGTTTTATTTTACTTCACATTGTAAATTTTATAATTTTTCATAATTTATATATTTTTTCCTTTTATATATTTTTATTTTTTTTCATTTACTTTTGTATTTATTATTTTTATATATTTTTTTTTAAACAAATCCACTTCTTTCTTTGCTTGTCTTTTCTGTCCTTCCTTTTTAGCGCTCTAAAAAACATTTCAGCAACCATTGACCATTGATTATTCATGGCTATTTGGGAAGGGCTAAAATGATGCAAATCGCTTAGCGACATTAATTTCAGTTCCGGTCCCTCCAAACTGCCACTGACAGTCTTCCCCCAGAGAGGAGACAGAAATATTAGGCAAGTGTGGTATAGGAGAAGATACAATGGGGGACATTTACTAAGATGGAATGGGTACGAATGCAAACATCCCATTCAATGTGATTTATATGGCCAGGACCTGGTGCCCAGCTAATTTACCATCATCCGAATTTGGCTGTACATTTAATAAACCATGGATAGAACTCATCCGTATATAGCAATAGAGTTCTGTCTGATCGGAAAATGTATTATTGTTCGTACTGATAAAAAAAAAATTGAAAAAAAAAATGGTTTGGGGTCCCCCCTCTCCACGAGCATAACCAGCACCGGGCTTATCAAGCTGGTCCTGGTTGCAGAAATACAGATGAAAAAATAGTTTGGGTCCCCTCTGTATTTCTATAACCAGCACCAGGCTCTTGGCCCAGTGGTGGTTCCCAAAAAATGGGGGACAAAAGGAGTAGAGTTCCCCCATATTTTTGACACTAGCACTGGGCTCAAACAGCCAGCGGTGTAGTGTCACAGCCGGGGGACCCGTTTTACATAAGGTCCCCAGGCATGAGCAACGTGGCTGTGCAACCCTGGCCGAGTCCCTGGGGGAGTGGGGACCCCCTCAATAAAGGAGTCCCCCCTCCAGAGGAACCCCAGTCTAGACAGAAGCCGTGGGCTGTGGGTAGTGGGATGTTAAAAAAAGTTTAAAATTGAAATTTGTAAAAATAAATTTTGAGTTCTGTAGTAAAACTACAGGACTCAACGCCCCCCCCCCCCCCCATATGCTGGAACTTGAAGAACCATAAGTACCAGCATTTTGGGCATTTTCTCATTTCCCCCAGTAAAACAAAGAATAATTCAGGTTTATGCCTGCCTTATACTTAGGGATGTTCACTGGCCACTTTTTGCATTTTGGGTTTCACCAAAAAAACACCCCCTAAAGGTGTGGAGTTTTGTTTTTTTTAAAAAGCATAAAAACTGCTAAAATCACAGATTTTTTTTTTTTTTTTGCTCCTACGCTATTATTAGGCTCAATAACATTAATTTCCACTCATTTCCAGTCTATTCTGAACACCTCACACCTCACAATATTGTGTTTAGGCCAAAAGGTTGTACCGAGGTAGCTGGATGACTGTGATAAGCGACACAAGTGGGAGGCACAAACAGGTGGCCCATCTAGGAGTGGCACTGCAGTGGATGGCAGTTTTAAAAACTAGGCCCCAAAGAGCACATAATGCAAAGAAAAAAAAAGAGGTGCAAGATGGAATTGCCCACCCTTACGAAACCTGCCAGGGAAATGAGAGAGCCTGATACTGTCATGCACCGCATGGGATGCATGACAGTATCCTACAGGCCATTAAATGGGCAGTTGAGGATGAAGATTCAGACTATGTTGCCATAGACCAGTTTCAGCCTATGCTTGGTCCTGCAATTCGACATCTACAGAGCCAGAAAGTCCTGAGCTTAGGTGCAGTGGGACTGAAATTGTGTTGCCATGGAAAGTTGTGCTGACTGCAGGTGGCTATGAAAAGATGCATTTTTTTTTATGTCCTTCTCTTGGGGCCTGGAGTTTTCAGAAACAGGCTACAAATGGTGCTTGAAGACCAAAGCATTCTAAATGTGGCCCATGACTGTCGTTGGCTGGGGGATGTCTTTCCCCACCAATATGGGGTGGTTCTTAGCAATGTCTTTGATACACAGGAGATATATACCTGTTGTTCATGGAAACCGGGGGCTTCCTTCCTAATCATACGTGTTCACTTAAGTAATGTTTGACTCGACATCTCAACATGCCGTCTTCACAAGTTTCATTCCTGACTTACAAGCAAAGTTTAATAAATGATAACCCCACTATATGGCTTGATCATATAATGTCTACACATTTGATGAAAGAATTCACTCTGGAAGTCTTACACCACTTGGCTCTGCTCCTAGCAATGTTGCATGCTATGTTAGCTGATTTTACATTAATGGTTGATGGGTATTTAAAATAATACGAATAGCCAAGGAGCAGCGGATAATTTGGGCAGCACTGAGAGCTTACAAAAAAAAAGGTGCAAGATGGAATTGTCCT
This sequence comes from Crinia signifera, assembly GCF_055691185.1. Taxonomy (NCBI): domain Eukaryota; kingdom Metazoa; phylum Chordata; class Amphibia; order Anura; family Myobatrachidae; genus Crinia; species Crinia signifera. The sequence continues at coordinate 10,485,472 of NC_139223.1, forward strand.
CTTCTTTGCAGGGGACGGCGATGGCAATGCCATCCGCCATCCCCCACTACGCGTCATCTGTATTTGTGAAAGGGGACGCGTGCGCATGAGATGCGCGCGCGTCCCCTTCCGGCGGCTTCCCCCGGGTCCCTGTCAGCTTGTCGGCGGTCACCCGAGGTCCCCACCGCCTCCCCGCACCCCCCCAACCCTGTCCGTCTCCGCGGCGCACGGACACTGAGACGTGCATGAGACGCATGCGCGTCTCAGTCAGATGGAGAGCCGGGCTGCTGGCGGATCGCCAGCGGTGACGTTCTGGCGATTCGCCAGCAAAGAAGAGCCCGGCCCCATCTGTATTATCAATTTGTCATCGCTGGACTCCACAATCACTGGTCCATCTATACTCTCTGGAGGCAATTGCTGGTCTTCATGGAAGAATTTATAATTCATCTTGATGAACATGATCTTCACATTTTTCGAAAGCAACCTCCTTCGCCGCTCACTGACCAGGTTCCCCGCTGCACTCAAAACTCTTTCAGAGTACACACTGGAGAGGGGACAACTCAGGTAAAATAGAGCCAGTTTGTACATGGGCCTCCAAACTTTCTTTTTGTTTCTTCCAGTACACGTAAGGACAAAGTAATCCTCCACCATTCTTTCAATGGTGACAGCATCCAAAGCAGCGATAGTAGACACATCAGCAATCCTTTGCAGGTCTTTGAGTCCGGACCAGATGTTCACACTCTCTCCTGCCTGCCCTGCATCCCCGCCAGTGGGTCGTTTAGGAAATCTCAGCTGTTTCTTCGCAGCCACAGGTGTGGGAGAAAATGAAGAAGGAGTTGTTGCCATGTCATGGTCCACTTTAGATGACAATCTCCTGATCAGCAGGTCTTTGCACCTTTGTAGACTTGTGTCTGCCGGAAACAGAGACACAACATATGCTTTAAACCGAGGATCGAGCACGGTGGCCAGAATGTATTCCTCTGACGTTAACAGACTGACCACCCTCGTATCCTGGCAAAGCATATGGAGGGCTTCATCCACAAGAGCTACATGCTTTTGCGGAATCGCAACAATTTAGCTCCTCCTTCACTTTCTCCAGCTGCTTCTGCAACAGCCTGATCAGGGGAATCACCTGACTCAAGTTGGCAGTATCGGAGCTGACTTCACGTGTTGCAAGTTCAAACAGCTGGAGAACCTTGCACAACACGGAAATCAGCCTCCACTGCGCTTGAGTCATGTGCATCCCCGCTCCTCTGCTTATGCCGTAGGTGGCTGTGTAGGCTTAAATGGCCTTTTTCCTGCTCCTCCATCCTCAGCAACATATAGAGGGTTGAGTTCAAGTGCGTAATATCCTCTTGTTTGAGGAGATGGCACGGCAGGTTGAGGCCTTCGGCAGGCAGTGGCAGAATGCCGAAAGTGTCCAAAAATTTTGCGGGCCACCGCAAGCATCTCCTGCATGCTCCTGTTACTGGCATTGTCCGACACCACAAATCCCCTGTAGAGTCTAAAGGTGCCCATACACTAGTAAGATTTATCTTCAGATCTGGCTGGTTGGAACAAAAACATGGTTATGGATGAGTGACAGTTTGTCAGTTTTCCAGCATTTCCAAGCAAATGGCCAACTGTCATTTGCTCTCATCCATAACCATGTTTTTGTTCCAACCAGACAGATCTGCAGATAAATCTGCGTGTATATGGCCACCTTAAGTGGGGTAAGCCACTGCAAGATGATTTCCCTCAGTTTCTGTAAGAGGTTGTCGGCGTTGTGTCTCTTACTGAAACCGGTGATACGCAGCGTAGCCTGCCTTGGAAGGAGCTGGCATGAAGGAGATGCTGCTGCTGTTGCTGCAGAAGGCGATGCATCTACCCAGTGTGCTGTCACAGTCATTTAGTCCTTAGTTTGCCTTGAACCACTTGTCCACATGTCCGCATTTTTCAGGACACTGAGGACACTTTTTCATACTTCTCTGTACATCCCGGGTATTGTATGCCTAGTGAAGTGGAATCTAGATGGGATTTGGTACCGGGGACACAATACCTCCATCAACCGTCTAAATCTCACTCCACTGATGGTGGACACTGGTCGCATGTCTAACACCAACATAGCTGTCAAGGCCGCAGTTATCCGCTTTGCCATAGGATGTGCCAGCTACATCAATATCCTCCTCCTGGTGTACAACATTGATACCTTAATTATAAAAATCTTGAACTGGACTGTCGGTGATACTTTCAGCATATGCAGAGGGCATACTGCAAATGGTGGAAGGAGCCACCTCTTCCCATACAGTGATGGGAAGGTCAGACATCACAACCACCAACACCCTTGGACTCTCCTTGGGGATTTGTGATACCATGTCTTTAGAAGGCAGAGTTGATTGCTGTGTTTTTGTCAGTGACAGCTTAACTCTCTTAAATTTTCTAGAGGAGGAGGACTTTGATCATCGCATAAAGCTGAACCACTAGTCATGAACATTGGCCAAGGCCTTAGCCGTTCCTTGCCCCTCTGTGTTGTAAATGGCACATTGGCAAATTTACGTTTCTCCTCCGATGATTTACATTTATTTTTTATGGTCCTTTTAGTGAACTTTGACTTTTTGGATATAACATCTGCTCTACTCTACTGTGACCTTAGGCATTGGCCTTGGAAGATGACGTTGATGGCATTTCATTGTCTATGTCATTATGACTAGTGGCTGCAGCTTCACAACTAGGAGGAAGCAGTTCCTCATATTTACCTATTTTGGATATCCATTATATTTGTGGAATTATGCCACAGAACAGCACCTCTGGGGTGCATCGGTAGGTAGGCCCCACAGTAGCGCACGCAGGGGGGGTTTCTGAGTACCCAGAAACCCCCCAGGGGTCTAAGGGCCCTAGGCTGAAAGCTGAGGGTCCCCTCTTTCCATGGGTACAAGAATTTTAAAAATCGGCCCTTGGGAACCGGAGATATCTGACTTCAAAGAAGTGGTCCCCATCCAAGCCTGTTAATTGCTCTTCCCAGTCAGATATTTCAGGTACTGTCTGCCTTAGTGTTTTTTTTGAGGATATATTCCAAAAGCTGGGACTCTCCCCCTTTGATGGACACTAGTAGCCTGTCTCTACTTTGCCCAGAACCAGAGATATCAGCCTTCCAGCAGCTGGTTACTGCTCCAGCTCCACACACCTGGTATGTAGTTGTATATACTCGTTGGCAGATTGCTCTGCCTTCTGAACTCTGATCCACTAGTCCCCAATACCATTTGGTAGGTGGGATTCTCTAGTTTTTAATTACATTAAAATCTAATCTATTTCAGGAAACTGGATATATCTGCAGTCAAGCAAGCTGTCCTCCCACCAAATTATGAATAATAAGCTCACTCCACTATACACCCCTCCTCTGCATATAAACATCCTCTACCAGCCTGGAAGTTATGTATCAGGGCCCATTCATTCAGCCCAATGCCCCCTTCTCCCACCATCTGTGCAGTTAAGGGGTAATTAGTGGAAATTACTGATCCAGGCCCTACATGCTGAGCGGTTGATATAATACCCCCTACCACCCGCAGGACATCACAGCTTTCCCCACCCCTACTGCTGGAGGATCGGTAGGGGCCCCAATACATTGCTATGCCCAGGGGTCTACACTGCTGTTGATGCCCCTGTATGTATTTATATGTATGTATGTATGTATGTATGTGTGTATATATATATATATATATATATATATAGAGACTTATACCAGTGGTCGGAGACCAGTGATAGGACCAGCACATCCAAGTAACAACCCTTTGAGAAAGGCGCCCCAGCGCCGAAACGGCCCGTCAGGGTTATTGGTGGTTGATTCACGGACGCTGCTGCTACTTGTGTGATCCATGCTGTTTGAATATTCATGTCAGATCCACTGCTGCCCGTGATGAGTATATTGGCCTTATATACTTTTGCTATTTCACATTAAATATGTGTTGCATTCTTATTTGATTTGGTTGTTACTTGGATGTGCTGGTCCTATCACTGGTCTCCGACCACTGGTATAAGTCTCTATATTATATAGACCGGGCACTCCCACCATTCAAATTGAAGTGTGTGCGTCTCCCTGCACGAATATATATATATATATATATATATATATATATATATATATATATATATATATATATATATAATATTATTATTATTATTATTATTATTACATTTGGTATATCTATAATACTTTAACTGACCCGGCATATACTGGTCCATCTAGTGTCCATCTTCGTGCTTTGCTCCGCTCCTCTGGAAACCCCCTTCTGAAAATCCTGCATTTGCCCCTGCCCCAGCAGACAGGAATTATACGTCAGTAGGCTAGGTAGGCACTAGCAGACTGGTATTATACTGTACATGTCAGTGGGTAGGCACCAGCAGACAGCAAGTGTTACTGATTAATGTTTAATATGATTAATTTGAGTATGCACTGAGTGCAGTGTGTGGCACGACTGGCACCAGCAGAATATACAGCAGAGGTAGGCAGTGGGCGCCAGCATAGGAAATTGTATTCCTCCACGTGGAAGGAAAAGGTGGCGCTTGGACCTGGGCTGGATGGATCACTAGCAGCTGCTGGGTTTGTCAGGCCCGAACTACAAAAAACACAAAAAAACAAGAGAAGCAGCGCTAACTATTTGGTGTATAAGTAAATAAAAATAAAAATACAATGGCATATAAATAATAAAAAAAAAATTAGATTGGACTGATTGTACAATAAAATTAATACATTTTATTCAACAATAGTGACTGTGACGAAACCAGGCCACGCCCCGTTCCGTCATATGTTGTTCTCCCGCCTCTTTCTGCGCTTCAGCAAAGAGAATTGCGAAATGCCGGCGATAACCGGATTTTATCACTGACTGTATTCACATCTGAGCTGTGTTCCCCAGACTGCTGTATACAGGGGACATCACAGGGCTGTATGTCGGACAATAATAGGATATTATCAATGACTGTATTCATCTGAGCTGTGTTCCCCAGACTGCTGTATACAGGGGACATCACAGGGCGGTATGTCGGACAATAATAGGATGTTATACTGAATAATCCAAACAGGTTATTCCATTAGGCTGAGTATGTGTGCTACTGGAGGGATATATTCCCTCATGTTATGTAAATGACTGTAATATGTTCCCAAAGCTTTGTATACTGTATTCCATACTGTTACATATGCATATGAAGGCAAGAAGATAGTTTTCTGGGCACAGGAGAAACTGGTAGGGAGGATCAGCGTTGCCCGTGGTTACGTCACTGCCTCCAGGTCCTGTTCTTAGTAAACTGCGATGGTATCATGAATAAGGGATTTGTGACTATGAAGTTAATTATGGCAGTCTTCCCAAATGTATATTACTCAAATAATGCAACTGTATATGTGGAGACAAATGGTCTGGCTAGAATGGACCAAATGCTTAGATTGGAATGTGTTTATTTTGTGTAGTCTTAGGTTCAGCGATCAAAGGACATATACAGAATAGTTAGTAATACAGTGCTAGCTGCCCAATACACTTCCCCCAAGGTCTATAGTCAGTCTCCAGAGAAGAGATATGTTCACATGAAGGTCTGAAACCCGTAACCTCACCCTTGGTGGGGGAACGGATACATGTGTTTACACAAGCTTCAAAGCCAGCTGAAGGGAGCAATGTAATCAGCCCCTGGACGGGTAACAGGAGACCCTGTTACATTCTTACAATTGCTCCCAGCATAGGAAGGGTTAAGAATTTCTAAGGGAGGGGGAGAGGGGTGCCTTTGGGATGTAAGTTGGTGTTTTGGAGGGAGAGAGGGGAGAGATGTGAATGAGAGCCAGGAGTCATGGACTTGCGGGTCCTGTCCATCTGAGCTTAATCTGAAGGTAACGTGGTAAGGTTCTGATAACGTGTCTAATACTGATGGCCTTTCTGTATATATTGTATATAGACTGTAATTGCTGATTTTACATGTATAACCCGTGTGTAAAATAAAGGTAATACTTTTGTACCGTTCCTATTGTGCCTTGGATAATAAAGTGCAAATGCAAAGAAGGAATATTTTTGTTACCGTCCACCTATAGATCGAGAGTTCTGGGTGTTCGATTTGCTCCCTGGGACTCAAGGCCTGAGTGTGTTATGGGCCGAGTCACCTTCCAAAGTAAGGGATTAACCCAAGGTTTGTATTCCCAAAGCTGGTACTGGGGTCCTTCAAGGTGTTTTCAGGTAACATCCAAAGTTTGGAGATGATGGAGTCCAAGCAAAAGTGAGGGTTCCAAGGCTGGTCCGGGTCAGTCCAATGAGCTGTAAATAGGTAAGACACCTTACGCGTTTCGCCGTCTCAACGGCTTTATCAAAGGTCCTTTGGGAATACAAACCTTGGGTGACTCTCTTACTCTGGAAAGTGACTCGGCCCATAACACACTCAAGCCTTGAGTCCCAGGGAGCAAATCGAACACCCAGAACTCTCGATCTACAGGTGGACGGTAACAAAAATTATCCTTCTTTGCATTTGCACTTTATTATCCAAGGCACAATAGGAACGGAGAGTCCATATTTTATTTCAACCCCCCCCCCCCCCTTTTTTTTATTCCTCACATGAGGTTACCTAATACCAGCATCTTCCCCATGGTCACTATTGTTGAATAAAATTTATTAATTTTATTGTACAATCAGTCCAATCTCATTTTTTAAAAATTATTTATATACCATTGTATTTTTATTTACTTATACACCAAACAGTTAGCGCTGCTTCTCTTTTTTTTTTAGTGGGTGCCAGCAGTCTATACAGCACAGGTGGGCCCCAGCACAGGTCCGTGAGAGCACCCAGCCATGTCCGGGATACTACATTACTGATTAATAATAATATTATTAAATTCAGTGGCGTAACTATGAATTGGGCACCCCCCCGCCGTTAATGGGGGCGCCCCCCGCCGCACCCCCCGCACGCAGCCTTACCTGTCTTGCTGGTCCCGTCCCGGCTCCCTTGCTGGCTTCATTCTTCTGCTAGTGAGACGGACCAACACAAAATGTTTCAGAGAACTGTCTGCTATATGGGGTGGACATTTTATTGTGGTCCGTCTCACTAGCAGAGGAATGAAGCCAGCATGGAGCCGGGACGGGACCAGTGAAGTCAGGTAAGGCTGCGGGCGGCGGATTGGCGGGCGGCAGATGGGCAGACGGGAGGGGGCTAACTATAGCACCACAGCCCCCCGGCGCCCACACATGCACAGCGCCCCCCCCCCCCCGGTGGCTGCGGGGGCTGCGGCGCTATAGTTACGCCTCTGATTAAATTGAGTATGCACTGAGTGCAGTGTTTGGCATGACTGGCACCAGCATAATATGCAGCAGAGCTAGGCAGTGGGCACCAGCGGAATATACAGCACAGGTGAGCCCCAGCGGATATACAGCAGAGGTATACAGTGCACCAGCGGACTATACAGCAGAGGTGGGCACCAGTGGACTATACAGCAGAGGTGGGCACCAATTTGCAGAGGAGGAGAGACTCACACAACACAGTTATCCCACCCAACTTCCAAGACTGGAATGAGGATGACTGCGCGGGACACGGTATTTATTCATATCCAGGTCTCGAGGGAATCCGGCACTGGGTGATGACGTCCGATTTAGGTGGGAAGCTACCGAACGCTGCTTAATCCGGGCTCGGCTCACGTGCATTTGGGGGTGTTCGGATTTAAGAAATCTGAACCCGCACATCCCTACTTATACTGTACTAATAGCCAGAGAACCAGTCACTGCAGACCTTCATATTTGTATTGTATTTATTATGTAGAACTCTGGTGGCACTTCCATTCCATTACATTAGAACCACTACAATAAAACTATTTATAGCCATAAAAACTAAATGGACTTATACACAGTATACTAGGAGGCCGGTACATTCAGCACATATGGGTTTATTTATTAATATGCCGGGTAAAAGCTGGGAAGTTTAGACGTTTCAGTCTGAATGAAGTATAAGTCACTGACTACTAGCAGCAGCATGCTATGGATGAGTGCACACCAGCACAGATAAGACCCTGTGAGTGATCATGCGCTGTCTCTCTCTCTACTGTCAGGGGTTCCCACAAGGGGGTGTGTGGTTCTATTGAAGATGGGATGTTGCCCATAGCAACCAATCAGAATCTACTTCATGTTTATTTAGCATCTTCTAAAAGATAATAGATAGAACCTGATTGGTTGCTATGGGCAACTTCCCATATTCAATAGAACTCCCATCTTAGTAAATAAACCCTTACAATCTGTTTCTTATTGTCACATGATCTTTCTTAAGTCTACAAACTATCAAACATTCTTAACAACTTTAAATTCTAGATATAGCCTAAGAAATAAGAAGTAACAAAGCAATATACAGTATAACATGCAAACAGGATCATAGGAAGGAAACTGTAAGAGAACAATTAGCGCTGGCGCACAGTGAAGACCAGTGGCGGATCCAGGGGTGGGGCTGCAGCACAGTTCAACATTCTAATTCAGAGCCACACCCACTGCCACCAACTGCCACTCCAAACTGACTCACTGGCAGTGGGTGTGGCTCCTCCCCTATCTGAATTTAGAGATGTGCTGAAGACCCCCTCTGAAGCCGCCACTAGTGAGGACCATGCCAGTTTGCATAGGTATCCCGGTACTACTGTCCGTATCCCATAGGGTTCTGCCATTCTCTAAGAGAGACAGCCTTGATGAACTTAATGCAAATAGCAGGTGTTGACCTCCTAAGATGTCACCTCCACATGTTCACCTGAGGTGCAGGAAAGCTGGTATTGGGGTGTGGGTGGTGGAAGCAGTAAGCTAAGGTTTTCCCTTTTAGGCTGTATATCTATTGTAAAACACATTTGCTGCTGCTCTCTCTTGGTTTGGCTGCTTGCCGCTCTCTCTCAGCCTGTTCTTCTAACTCATATTGTTGTCTCTTCAGGTCACATTCATGGACAAAATTTATTACTAACTTCTTGCGTTTCTGTCTCTCGGTTTCTGGATTCTGGATTCTTTGCAACCGAAACTCAATATCTTTAATCACTTCAAGAAAAAACTTCAGGACGTCCTCGTGTCTCCCGCGTGTCTTTAAGTGATCTTCTGGTGTGAAGTTTTCCAGGGCAAAAATCTGCTCCACCCCCATGCCCTTAAACTTGGACTTCACTTCTTTCAGATGGGGATCGGTCTTATGGGTAAGAACAACCATTGGGAAAATTGCTGTGTGGTATAAATGTATATATAGACTGTTATTCCTCCATTATGTATATAATGCATACCTATAACATGACAGAACATTGCCCTGTGATACCTAACTTGTCTGTGCACTTCCAGAAATGTTCTAGACCTTGTACACATTAATCTTATTGGACAGCATCTTTAGCTATAATTTAATAAAAAACAAAATTAAAGTTAAATTAGAATCAAGGCCAAAGTGTTTATTAAGTACTAGGTGATTCATGGCGCCCTACGGGAGCTCTTCACACCGTCGTAAGGGGCTGCGCCCCTTTAATTTGGGAATGTTTGTATTGTGAGAAATATGGTTAGAATTGTATGACAGATGGCCTGTATTGCAACTTGAGTTATAGGTGAAATGTGTTAAATAGAGAGCATATGATGTGGAAGGGGGGGTGTATTGTTTTGTTTAATTAAAAAGCAGTTACAGAGTAAGATGTACATTGATAGTGTGGAGGGTACAGTGACATTTGTGGGTGTGAGGGGGGGGGGTGCGTGTTGTTTAGGTGTGTGCAATAGTATAGTAGGGTGTTTTTGAGTCAGCGGCTCCCCACTGGCAGAGGTCACGACACAGGAAAACAGGAGCCTGGGTAGTGATAGGGGTGTGTGGGCATAAGGGGGACTAAAGAGGAGGGTGGGGGACACTGTGCAGCTTCAGCCAGTGGGTGAGGGTCCAGCGTGGCAGCACAGGAGTACAGGACGGTGGCCCTGAGTCAGTGTCTCCTCCGACTGGGTGGGAGTTAGGGTGCATGAGAGCAGGAGGCTGGGTGGTAAAGCATGATAGGGGTAAGTGGGCAACACAGGGTGAGTGACTCCCCAGTGGTGGAAGTTACGGTTCAGGAGAGCAGGAGGCTGGACTATGAGGCATGATAGGGGTATGTGGGCAACACAGCGTCAGCGACTCCCCAGTGGTGGAAGTTACGGTTCAGGAGAGCAGGAAGCTGGTAGTGATAGGGGTGTGTGGGCATACGGGGGACTAAAGAGGAGGGTGGGGGACACTATGCAGCTTCTGCCAGTGGGTGAGGGTCCAGCGCGGCAGCACAGGAGTACAGGACGGTGCCCCTGAGTCAGTTTCTCCTCCTACTGGGTGGGAGTTAGGGTGCATGAGAGCAGGAGGCTGGGTGGTAAAGCATGATAGGGGTAAGTGGGCAACACAGGGTGAGCGTGTCCCACTGGCGGAAGTTACGGGACAGGAGAACAGGAGGCAGGGCAGTGATAGAGGTGTGTGGGCATGAGGGGTAGTAAAGGTTTTTGGCTGTTGCAGAGTAGGGATGGGCATTGGTGCAGACGCCATAGATGGTTGGCATTGATGGCGATTTTGCACCATGCCATCGATAGTAGTAACATATTACTTGCATAACCATCGATTGTTGTAGCTATCGATGGTCATCCATTATATCTGACTGAATAGGCCGTGGGTCAATCAGAACTCGGTGGCGGGACATCCGGGTGTTGGGGGCTCCTTAAATAAATTTGAAACTTGATTGTTTTTCCTTTGTCATTGATGTAGGGAAACCATCTGGTCCTCCCACATCGGCCATAAACCATCGATGATTTGAAATCATTAATGGTCGATGGGCATCCCTAGAACTGGAGGAGGGTGGGGGCTTGCAAATCGCGGGAGGGGGGCTCAGCGTATCACGGGAGGGGGGCGCTGCAAATCGCGGGAGGGGGCGCGTGGGGCCGCAAATCGTGGGAGGGGGTCCGCCGAGGATAGCGGGAGGGGGGGGGGCACAAATCGCGGGAGGGGGCTTGGTTCCGCAAATCACGCGAAGGGGGGCGCCATGAATCGCTGGAGGTGGGTCACGGGGGGTGCCGCAAATCGTGGGAGGGGGGGGGTCGCGGGGGTCCCACGAATCACGGGATGGGGGTCACGGGGGTCCCGCGAATGGGGGGAGGGGGTGGTCACTTGGACCCGCGAATTGCGGGAGGGGGGATGCGGGTGTTGGGGGTTGTTGGCAGAGGGGGGGGGGTGCGGGAGTAAAGGTGGATGGTGGCTGTGGAGTAATGGTGGATGATGGGCGTGGCCTGTAGCCCTGGCTGGGTGGGGGGAGGTGATGTCAAGGGGGTGGGGTGTGTAGAACGTTATACACATGGAACACTTTTCCTGGGGGGGGCAGATTTGCGTATCCTGCTGGGCGGGAACGTTATATACACAGGGGATGAGTGACAGATCTGGCTAAATATATAAGAGATACTGTATAGCCATGTCTCTAAGCACTGTTCCCTTTATCAGGCAGTCCTCAATATACTGTATAAGCCGTTGTTTGTGATATTCATTTACCTGTCAGTTGTTTAACTATTGTCAGCAATTCCTTTATCTCCTCTGCTTCTTCAGGACTCATTCCTTTCTTCACACTAAATAAAAAAAAAATTATACACAATTCCTTTCATAAATCTACTTAATTATTAACAAATCTTGGAGTAACAAAATAAAACAAGTCTCAAAACATCAAGTAATGGGTGGGCAGCAACACTCCTCTGTGCTGCTGGGGACCCTGCTCCTTTCTCTATATAATTTCACCTAGGGGTTTCCTGCTGCCTCCATTCCCCTACTCACATCATGTCACTGCCCCTGTCACATGCAGCCCTGTCCTCACTGACACATCACTCATCTCCTGATATACTCTGTGCTGCTGGGGACCCTGCTCCTCCCACTATATAACTCTCAGCCTGTGGCTTCCTGCTGCCTCCATTCCCCTCCTCACATCATGTCACTGCCCCTGTCACATGCAGCCCTGTCCTCACTGACATATCACTCATCTCATGATATACTCTGTGCTGCTGGGGACCCTGCTCCTCCCACTATATAACTCTCAGCCTGTGGCTTCCTGCTGCCTCTATTCCCCTCCTCACATCATGTCCCTGCCCCTGTCACATGCAGCCCTGTCCTCACTGAAACATCCCTATCTCCTGATATACTCTGTGCTGCTGGGGACCCTGCTCTTCCCACTATATAACTCTCAGTCTGTGGCTTCCTGCTGCCTCCATTCCCCTCCTCACATCATGTCACTGCCCCTGTCACATGCAGCCCTGTCCTCACTGACATATCACTCATCTCATGATATACTCTGTGCTGCTGGGGACCCTGCTCCTCCCACTATATAACTCTCAGCCTGTGGCTTCCTGCTGCCTCTATTCCCCTCCTCACATCATGTCACTGCCCCTGTCACATGCAGCCATGTCCTCACTGACACATCACTTATATCCTGATATACTCTGTGCTGCTGGGGACCCTGCTCCTCCCACCAGAGCCGGCCCTAGGCAATTGCCTAGGGCATTGGCCTATGCCTAGGGGCAGGCTGGATGGCTCCTCTACCATTGGTGATCAGTGGGGCACCCAAGTGTTAGCGCTGCCTCCTGCACTTTTGTGCTGAGCCACCCGCCAGCCTTAGTGCCCGAGCTTGTACTATAGAGGATTTGTTGCAACGTTGGGGCTGTCTCTCTGCCCCTAACGAAAATAAATATATATATATATACACACACACACACACACACACACACATATGCTATATATATATATATATATATATATATATATATATATATATATATATATATATATATATATATATATATATATATATAGTAGAAGCGACGGCACTCACAGGTCATATAGAGAGAAATAATAGACCACTCTGGGGTTCTTTTAAGTTTGACGTTTCAGTCTACACAACTTTTTTCAAGAACTTTTGCATACGGAATCCTGACAGCTGTCAGGTAGTTATACTGTACTTATCATCCCCCCTAACCCTTACCCTCCCTTGTTGCTGCCTAGCCCTGCTCTAGTAGCCTAATCCTGCCCCCACTAGTGGCCAGTTCTAACTCCCATACCCCAGCACCTAAACATAACCACTCCACAGCCTTACCCTACCCCACCTTCTAAGTAACTAACCTGAAACCCCCTTTCCTGCGGTCTAACCCTAACCTTCCGCCTCCCCACAGCCTACCTCTAAGTTCCCACATTGAGCCTAACCTCCCCAACCCCCCTTCCCCAGCCTTATGTTAGCGGGTCCGTGCATACTTACGTTCGGCAGTCAGGATTCTGATGTCGGACTCCTGGTGGTGGATGCTGGTGACAGTATAGTACCTGCCAGCATCTTGTTTGCCAGGATGCTGAATGCCTCCCATGTCAGGATTTGTGCTTATGTGCTATATAGGTGACATAAACCTGTCTATTTCACCTATAAGATATGCTATAGCACGTAAGCATGAATCCTGCCTGCATCCGTGTGTACACTACCACTTTGATATAATACTCCCACTGAACATATCATTTGTGCTTGTACTTCTAGCCACCTCACAGTCACCACAAGTGGGATACTCAAGTCAGCTCAGCATGAGATGTGCTGAGCTGATTGCTGTGAAGAGTGCTGTGTGCTGCCGGGTGATGGTTGTTGCTGGATGCTGCAGTGAAATGTGCTGCTGGGAGAGGGTTACTATGGGTGAGGAGTTCTGTGCTAGTTGAGAGATACTGGATGAGGATTGGTATGGATGAGCTGTGATGGGTGTTGCTGTGCCAGGAGAGGAGTACTAGGGGGCACCATCTAAAATCTTGCCTAGGGCATCAAATTGGTTAGGACCGGCTGTGCCTCCCACTATATAATTCTTAAAGCTCATACACAATTTGTTATGCCAGGAGACTGGGTACAGGATGTTATGCCAGGGAACAGGGTGCTGGAGATCAGGCGTGAGCCCGTAGCCAGGACCGCTGGTTAGGATGGCCACGGCGAACCCTACTCTGACTCTGTTGAGTACCTCGGGCAGATGTGAAACCCCTGCAAGAGCTAGTGTTCACTGTGGCCGCCGCGTACAAAGGAGCGAGTTAGGCCCGCTCCAACCCCGATGCAGCCAGGACTTATGAGATGACAAAGAGCTTGCGATCGTCAGAGGTATGCTCAAGAGGACACTCTAACTACAGGGCCTAAACTGAAAATAACCCCTATCTACCGGCACCTGGCCAAGGACAGGAGTGCGACCCAATCGCAAGCACAAGTGGTAGAATACGGGGAGTCTCCACTCAATAATAACAGGAGACACAATAGCAAATCCCCAAAACAAAACACAAACGGGATAGGGGATTTCCCTGCCTTACCAGGATACCTAAACGCTGGAGCAAAATAACAGGGAGTAATGCACTGGTTAAATACCAGTTAGAGAGATGGGCCAGGCACACTGCAGAGCTGAGACCAGAGCCACAAACTGAAGGAGCAGGCTGGGCAGCCAAATAAACGAAAGGAACAGGCAAACTGCCGGGAAACAATAAGGAAATAACCTGGCTCCACCGGAGCACTTACGTGACCCAAGGAAGGAGAAAACCAATGGGAATGGTCTGAGCACCAAGGAGCTGAACTGAAAAACCAACTGAAGCGACTGACCAGGAGTAGGACCGAGGACCAGAAAACAGCTGATCTGCAGCTACCTGCACAGGAAACCGGAACTGGACACTAGAAGCAGGAAGCTATCACTGGCAGAGTATTGCAGGAGAGCCTGCCCTATAAAGGGCTCAAGTGATTAATTACACCTGGTGGAGTTCCAGGCAGCTCCCAAGCTTGTGCTTAACAAGCTCATTACCTCGCAGACTAGTGAATAATTAGCTCCCAGAATATTGAGCTGATATGGCACAGACATACCACTGGAGGCCACCAGTGAGTCAAATGCCAAACACAAACTGAACAGAAAACAAAACAGACTGAACCATTCAACCTGGTTCCTGACACAATTAACGATTTTCAGCTGAAAAGTGGTCAAAACAGGTGTTTTTACCGATTTTCAGTTGAAAATCGACTAGTGTGTATGGGCCAGAGATCCCACACTAGCAATGATGCGCGGCCCCGCATCATTGCTAGGAAAGTGGTTGATCTGCTGGTAAAACCAGCATGCCTGACGATAATGGTTCATTTTGGAACCATCATTGCTCAGTGTGTATGTGGTGAGTGATGATGGTCCAAAGATTACATGCTGCTGGCCCGGCCTCTCTCCCCCTGCTCCCTCCCCCGGTCCCCTGTCCTGCTATGCCATCCACTTTGCTTGAACAGCGCCGCGGCACCCTGTCCCCACCCAGCTTGAGATCAGCGGCACTTGCTCCCCTAGCCCAGCTTGTTCCCTCCCCCTGTCCCCGTCCAGTCTAAGCTCAGTGACACTTGCTCCCCTAGTCCCCTTGTCTCTCTCCCCCTGTCCCCGTCCAGCCTAAGTTCAGCGGCACTTGCTCCCCTAGTCCAGCTTGTTCCCTCCCCCTGTCCCCGTCCAGCCTAGGCTCATCAGCACTTGCTCCCCTTGTCCCCTTGTCTCTCTCCCCCTGTCCCCGTCCAGTTTCAGCTCATCGCAACCAGTTTCCTCCCCCCCTCACGCTCCCTCCCCCTATCCCCGTCCAACCTAAGCTCGGCGGTACTTGCTCCCCTAGTCCCCTTGTCTCTCTCCCCATGTCCCAGTCCAGATTCAGCTCAGCCAAACTTGTTTCCCCCCCACACTGCTTCCTCCCCCTGTCCCACGTTCTTAATGCTGCTGCTCCATCCGCCGCTTGTTAAATTATCAAGGCGCCGCGGTGGAGGAGAAGAAGCAGCAGCCATAAGTGAGTCCACTGCCACCAATGAATGTGCGACTAGGCACGTATTAACATCACTGCCCACCAATGTTTTAGATATTATGCTGATAGTTACAAGCAAACCACTGACCACCAATGTTAAAAAATGAGCTGCTAATGTATACATCACTGGCGCAGGGCAGCGATGTATACGTTACCAGCTCCACTGCCGACCAATGTAAAAAAATGAGCTGGTAACATATACTGTACCTCACTGGCACAGGGCAGCGATGTATATGTTACCAGTGCCACTGCCCACCAATGTAAAAAAAATGCACCTGTGCCAGTAAATGAAATCACAGCCGTGTAGATGGTCGGGTGTCATGGCGTTTACTTGATCACTGGGCTCCGAATATACACCCAGCGATGTGCCCTGTTCTGAATCAGGCCCCAAGAACAGAAATGCACTATATAAAATGTACCCCGCTCCGATGCTTGGAATCCAAACCCCGCCCATTATGTAAATAGCCAAAATGAAAGATTTTCAGCAAAGTCTTTCGCCTCCTGAAAATCTCTCGCTCTTTGAGGAAAATAGCTCAGTGTGTACGCACTACTTTGGAGACAGATATATCTATCAAAGAGTTTGGCAAAGTCTTTTGAAATGAAAATCTTCTAGTGTGTATGGGCCTTAAGTCTGTGGCTTCCTGCTTCATCCCTACAATTTCCCCAGTTGTATTATATAAATAGAGGGTATGTGACCACAAGTCAATTACAAGTGAATTTACCTTTAATTGCATCTTCCACATCCCACTTCTCTATTTAATAAATCCTGCAGATTCTTGTGAAATATTACAATAACAGTAGTGACGTCGGAACGGTCTCTTACTCAGCATAGGTGCCGATTCTGTGGGTGCTCAAGGGCCCGAGCACCCACAGAAGTTGATGAGCACCCACGGGCCCAGACCCGAGTCCCGCTGCTGGGCCGCTGTATTAACTAATTAACTAACTGCTAATTTGTGACTGCAGCCTGGGAAACAGTATGCTGAGACGGTGGGAAGAGTGTATTGCGTCTGCTGAGTAATACGCGGACATGGGGCAGGCCAGCGTGTATGTGCTCTGTGCGTGCTGTGCGGTGCCGTCATCTGAGTAGCTCAGCAGTGGCCAATCCGCCAGTGTCCCACCACACTCCCTCGTTGGGGGCATTTATGTACCTACAATGTACACAACATGTATTTGGCACTGTGGGGGCATTTATGTACCTGGCACTGTGGGGGCATTTATGTATTTGTGCTGCATAATATAAAGTGGTATTATATTTTGGCTACGCCCCTTCCCCATGAAGCCACTCCCCAATAATTTTGGCTTGAGCACCCACCAGCAAAAACATAAATCAGCACCTATGTTAACCAGGGACATGCAGTCAGGTGATTTAGGGGAGGCAGGTGATTGAGGGGAGGCAGTGCTTCTCCTGTAATTTTTTAAAAACAATACAAAGAATATACCTATGACACATATTCTGTGTCCTAATTATTTTCTTTGTTATTTATTTGTACTTTAGTATAGTTTGGGAGGCACCCATAAGTATGTCTCCCAAGTGCACGGTAATGAATCTGGGGCTAAACAAGCCCATTAAAAATAATTGCAAAAGTAGCACTTCTAGAAGTGCTTTATTGAAAGGGCTGCTGTGATTGGACAGCAGATCCAGCTGCTGTCCAATCACAGCAGCTCCTGTCATTTATGCTTCTGGCAGTGCTGCTTTGCTCTCCCATCCCCTGTGACCTGTACCCTGACCCCCCTGTCCCCTATCCCAGTTCCCTGTCCCTGTGTGCCCGCTCCAGAATCGGTACATCTGTCAGAATGGACTTAGGTATACAGTCATTAGGTCGACCCCATTAGGTCGACTGACTGGAAGGTCGACCTGATTTAAGGTCGACATGGGCCAAGGTCGACATGGCTTAAGGTCGAATTTGCATAAAGGTCGACATGATGAAGGTCGACTGGTCATAAGGTCGAAATGGGTTTTTCACTGTTTTTTTATCCGAATGTCGACACAGTCGACATGGACACAGTTGGCAATGAGAATCAGACGCTCGCAATGCATCGGGCATGGTGGCTCGCTTCGCTCGCCACAGCTTTAATAACCTCCTCCACGCCCTAGTGGATGGTAGGGCGTGAAATACCGCCTGTCGGCACATGTCGGCTCAGAAAACAGTGAAAAACCCCATGTCGACCGTAAGACCAGTCGACCTTCCTCATGTCGACCTTTATGCAAATTCGACCTTAAGTCATGTCGACCTTGGCCCATGTCAACCTTAAGTCAGGTCGACCTTCCTGCCAGTCGACCTAGTGGGGTCGACCTAATGACTGTAGACCTAAGTTCATTCTAATAGATGACCGCTTCCCCCCGCTCCCCTCTCCCCTGGTGTGCCAGGTGAGTATAATATTTTGTATTTTTTTTCTGGGAAGGGTGGTGGCGGCTGACTTGAGGGGGGGATTGGTTGTCAGCAGCAGCCACCGGGGGGTCGGGTGTTGGCGGCGGCAAGGCGCGCGGGGGTGCTGTGACAGTGCAGCCAGCACTGCACGTCACTGCTCTCACCTGTACACGAATATCGGGAGGATGAAGTCGGATGCTTTCACCAGATGTTCTGATTCCACTATTTTGTTCACAAGCTTAAAGCCTTCGCTCCACTCAATCTTTTCATTAAAAGGCAGAAAATTACCTGAAAACATTGTAAATGAAATATTATTCTTAGGTGCAATATTGCAGCTTGCTGAGCACCTGAGATGCCACCAGTCTGAATGCCGCCCCCCCCCCCCCACACACACACACACACACACACACGCCGATTCCCCTCGTTAACATGCTAGGGGATGTGTAACAAAAACACAATCCCTCACATGCTTCTGTAACAGTGTAATGTGGGCTAGGTGACATGAGGGAGATTGCTAGACTAATGAGGGAGAGAGGGAGATTGCTGCTATTTCAGGGAGTCTCCTGCAGAATGCAGGAGGGGAGGTAACTATGATGTAACAGTGTAATGTGGGCTAGGTGACATGAGGGAGATTGCTAGACTAATGAGGGAGAGAGGGAGATTGCTGCTATTTCAGGGAGTCTCCTGCAGAATGCAGGAGGGGAGGTAACTATGGTGTAACAGTGTAATGTGGGCTAGGTGACATGAGGGAGATTGATAGACTAATGAGGGAGAGAGGGAGAATGCTGCCATGTCAGGGAGTCTCCTGTAGAATGCAGGAGGGGAGGTAACTATGATGTAACAGTGTATTGTGGGCTAGGTGACATGAGGGAGATTGCTAGACTAATGAGGGAGAGAGGGAGATTACTGCTATTTCAGGGAGTCTACTGCAGAATGCAGGAGGGGAGGTAACTATGATGTAACAGTGTAGCGTGGGCTAGGTGACATGGGGGAGATTGCTAGACTAATGAGGCAGAGAGGGATATTGCTGTTATGTCAGAGAGTCTCCTGCAGAATGCAGGAGTGGAGGTGACTATGATGTAACAGCTACATAATGTGGGCTAGGTGACATGAGGGAGATTGCTAGACTAATGAGGGAGAGAGGGAGATTGCTGCTATGTCAGGGAGTCTCCTGTAGAATGCAGGAGTGGAGGTGACTATGATGTAACAGTATAATGTGGGCTAGGTGACATGAGGGAGATTGATAGACTAATGAGGGAGAGAGGGAGATTGCTGTTATGTCCGGGAGTCTCCTGCAGAATGCAGGAGGGGAGGTAACTATGATGTAACAGTGTATTGTGGGCTAGGTGACATGAGGGAGATTGCTAGACTAATGAGGGAGAGAGGGAGATTGCTGCAATGTCAGGGAGTCTCCTGCAGAATGCAGGAGGGGAGGTAACTATGATGTAAGTGTAATGTGGGCTAGGTGACATGAGGGAGATTGCTAGGCTAATGAGGGAGAGAGGGAGATTGCTGTTATTTCAGGGAGTCTCCTGCAGAATGCAGGAGGGAGGTAACTATGATGTAACAGTGTAATGTGGGCTAGGTGACATGAGGAAGATTGCTAGACTAATGATTGAGAGAGGGAGATTGCTGCTATGTCAGGGAGTCTCCTGCAGAATACAGGAGGGGAGGTAACTATGATGTAACAGTGTAATGTGGGCTAGGTGACATGAGGAAGATTGCTAGACTAATGAGAGAGAGAGGGAGATTGCTGCTATGTCAGGGAGTCTCCTGCAGAATGCAGGAGGGGAGGTAACTATGATGTAACAGTGTAACATGTGCAGAGAGAGTTAGATTTGGGTGGGGTATGTACTTCAAAACTGATATCTATATTACAGTGTAAAAATAAAGCGTCAGTATTTACCCTGCACAGAAACTAAATAATTCACCCAACTCGAACTCTCTCTGCACATGTTACATCTGCCCCCCTGCAGTGCAGCATGGTTTTGTCCATTAGCAAACCAAATGTGCTTTGCGAGCCAACCTGAATCACCCTCTCAGTCTCATGTCTTACTGTATACACGACATAAAGGAGAACATTCTACAAAATGCAATAACAAAACACTCATTAATTGTTATACTGTATGTAAGTTGTCCTAGTTACCTAGTTGGGCAAATATCTCCCCAACTTCATAGCTGTTCATGACGGAGGCGCCTCGGTTGTCCACTAGCGTCAGTGTGTCCGTCAGTGGGTAGGTGATCCTCGCTGTGGTGTTACCTCCGTCAGTCCTTGCCACATTGGCGTAAGGTTTAAACTCTCCATCTTCCAGGACGTACTTGCAGGTGTTGATGAACGAGGACTTCCCATGGCCTAGAAATCCGAAAAGTTGGAGGAGAACTCGTTTAAATCCCTGATTACCTCTGGGACAGTCATCTAGGCTGAAGTCAGTGATATACTGCGTCATCTCAGGAATGGTCTGCATCTCTGGTTCCTGTACTGTAGGTTGTGCTGTATGTCAGGTCCACAGGGAATGAGATGTAGAAGGACTGCAGTCACCTTTATATAACACTCTGCAAAACCAAAAGTGAAATCAGCAAGTTGTTTATGACTTGAGATAAGCAAAGTAATTTACAGTCCTTAGTGTTGTAAATGCCACAAAGCACAAATGTATCAAACCTTTATAGGGTGAAGGTGGTCACAGGGAGCGGTGCACAGGGAGGGATGAGATGAGGGAGGGGTGAGCTGGGAATATGGTATGGTGCGGGGGGGGGGCACAATGAGGAGTGAGGTGAGGAGGGTTCATAGGCTGAATGTGGTCACAGTTAGAGCTGAGCTCGGCCTAGGGCAGGGGTGGGCATCAGTCGGCCCGTGGGCCTGATGCGGTCCGCGAACCGATCCTGCCTGGCCCGCTGCCCAACACCAGTCCACAATGACAAGCGGCCCAACTAGTTTCAACATGTTTCATGTGTGTTGAAGCTACAGCACGTGGATACCTCTCCCGCACTCTACTCTTCTGCTTTGAAGTTAGGATCGCCGCCGAATGGGGTGACATCATCAGTGGGCGCCCGCAAATGCCGGAGCTCACCAGGCAGCATGTAGGAAGAAGTGGCTTCAATACCTTGTTGTCTCCTAGTTACCCATGCAGCCAACAGACCCACAAAGGTTGGAACAGTGTTTGATTATCCACAGACTACCAAACACTTCAAGGAAGAGCTGTAAACATTTTTTCATTACAGATTTTCATTACATTCGCATTTTTTGGGTATACGGTCATTTGGTCTACAGCATGATGTTCGACAAGCAGTGGGTCGACACCATTAGATCGACATGAGGATAGGTCAACATGGTTCTAGGTCAACATGGTTCTATGTCGACATGGCTTTAGGTAGATAGGACATTAGGTCGACACAAGCATTAGGTTGACATGTTCTAGGTCAACAGTCAATAGGTCGACATGGTTTTTTTTACCATCCACTAGGGCGTGGTGGGAGAAGAACAGTGTGCCAATTGTAGCGAGGCACCTTGCCTGAAGCATGGCGAGCACAGCGAGCCATGCGAGGAGTTGCGGTGCTACGTTTCGACATGACATGCGCCGACAGGTGGTATTTCATGCCCTACCATCCACTAGGGCTCGGTGGGAGAATAATAGTGTTCCGAGCGTAGCGAGGCAACATGCCCGAAGCATGGCGAGTGCAGCGAGCCATGCGATTGGACGTGATGCACTTTAACCAGTGTCCATGTCGACTGTGTCAACATTCGGGTAAAAAAACTGTGAAAAAACCCATGTCGACCTCTTGGCTGTCAACCTAGAACCTGTCAACAAGAAATGCTTGTAACAACCTAATGACCTGTCGACCTAAATCCATGTTGACCTAGAACTATTTCGACCTATCTCCATGTCGACCCAATGCTTGTAGACCAACTTGCTGTACACCAAATGATCCCAACCCCATTCTTTTTATTCTCTGCCCCTTTTATGTCGGTTTTGTTTTCTTATTTATGTTTATTTTTATTATTATTTTATTTTTAATTATATAATTTTATTTTGTTATATTTAATTGTTTATTTTTTATTTTATTTTAATTATTTATTTATTAGGTTCTTATTGCCACATACACTGATTCTCGGTGCTCATCATATCACTTGCATTTTACCACCATTGAGCTGCTGATAACCCACAGCGCCTTGTATAATCTTTTTATTTGCTTCATTTGGGGTGGCATAATATGAATGTTGGTTCAATTTGGGTGGCAAACATCCATTTTGTATTATTCTGTGTAGCAAAATGTGAATTTTGACCCATTCTGTGTGAATTTTGGCTTATTCTGTGTGGCATAATTTGAATTTTGGCTCAATCCGTGTGGCATAGTGTGTAAGGGGGGGTCTACTATTGTGTTGCATAATGTGTATAAGGGGTATATGGTGTGGTACACTACGCTCAAGGACACCCCCCTTTTGAATGGTCAAACCCCCTTTTGAGTGGCTACACCCCCTTTTCTGGAGTGTGATCCTCGAATATTTAGTAGAACTGTTAAGTGGCCCCCAGCTGAAATAATTGCCCACCCCTGGCATTGGAAAAGGTGAGAGTGGACTGAGAAGGGTTTGTAGAGTGAAGGGAGTCACAGGGAGGGGTAAGCTGGGCACAGGGTAGGGTGTGATGAGGGATGGGTGAGATGGGCACAGTGAAAGGTGAGGGTGGACAAGGAGCAGTGAGGTGGGCACAGGGTCGGATGAGAAGGGTTTATAGGTTGAAGGTGGTCACAGGGAGAGATGAGCTTCTGCTGTTGCCTCCTGGGCTTCACCTTTATCAATACCTAAATAGTATGGAACCGATGGAAAATAAGTGAAATGCGCAGTTTACGTACTGTGTCCGTAAACTTACAACCTTTTATTCCTAGCTACGGGCTAACAAAGTGTAGTGCCACGTGGCAAACCTTATCTGTGTACAAGACACACTAAACCGATACCCTGAAAGCTGTATCCTTTCGCAGTACTTAGTACTTAATTGTAAGTAAAATATCAGGTACAATTTCCTTTTAAACCTTTCCGCTTATTGCGAATAATAGACAATACTCAGTATTAATTTTGGAATAGGGGTATAAATCCTTAGCCATATATTTTAGTCCCGAGCGGACAGCAGGGGGTTACAGATGTATGGAAGCAGATAACAGGACATACAGATCGCTATACAATACAAAATAATATCTAATTAAAAGGGAAAAAAAAAACAGATGGGGTCATCATAGGGTTGGAACTCAAGCTGTGAAAACCAGTTAGATCCAGATCTTGTAACTTCAGTGTCCTCATGGCAATGTGACAATTAAATATGTATTTGTCCCATAACTTTCAGCTGTTACAAGTTGCGTATTTTAGACAGGAACCGGAGCGCTGCACATGAGAGATGGAACACACAGATGCGAAATATGTTTAGAAAAGTTTGTGTTTTACCATTTAAGCTATGTGCTGCGAACTGAAACCATTTATCTTTATTTTATTATTTGTAGGAGTGGGATATGAATTTATGTGTAATAGTATGGCTGCGCACGGGGTTCACATTATTATTTTCCCTGATTCCTATACTACATTTACGTATCCATGCGAACCAAGATGGCGGCCATACCATTCTATTGTGGTGCGTATGCAACTCGACTTTGGCAGTCCACCCTTTGACAGTAAAATAAAACTGTCACATTTCAAAATGACCTAGAAACACACAAAAAAATTCATAACACTAATAAAATATTTGAGATACATGATTATACATAAAAGGGGAATGAATCTTTATGCACTATGGACAATCCTAGATTAAGGATAAATGTGGAACACATTTACCTAACAATTTATTTATGGGTGACGAGGGACAGTAATATACAGATTTTTGGAAAAAAAAAAAGGGGGGTGTTACATTTATTTACATTTTTCAGATATGGCATTCCTCAATGGATGGTGGCTTCGATCATAGGCTCATATACCAAACCTTCATCTTCCTTGGTGTCTCTCGTTCCTACACTCATAATTTCATTGTTTTTTTTCCCCGGGTCACCCTTTTAACGCACTTAAACAACAATATGAAAACAATGTGGCACCACAAATATAGAGAAGCAGCTTCACTAAGCTGGGTATGATTCCTTGAGCCCATTCTCTTAGTCCAGAGAACCAATGCATTGGGTTCAACCAGGAAGTCCATTCGTTTACTTTGTCACCTATTTCGGCCAGGCTGATATTGTGTTCCCTCCTAAACTCCCATTTAAGCTGAAGAATCTCATCCATCCGATGATGGATTATTTCTTCTGGGTCATCAATGTTGTTTGTAATATACGTACAACACTTTACCCCAGTCTGAGTAGAGAGGGTGACACAATATCCTCCTGTCATGGCAGTCAGATAGATTAATACCATCCGATGTTGTACTAACTCTCTCTTGTAAGCTTGCAAATCCTTTCCGGTGTATCTGAAAGTGTCATCATAAATCTCTGTAATGTTGTCTATCAAGCCCGCTAGTGCTTGGATACACTTGAAGTTTATGACTCCTCTGGCCGTATGGGTTATATCTAACAAAATGAGGAGCTGAATCCCAAAAGATTCATGGATCAATTCTGAGGCTATGGGGTCTTTTCTGATTGTCAAAATTTGGTCATAATGTGTATGAGTGTAAGGAGGTGATATACCTTGGTGAATATTTACCATTTCATCATGGGTAAGGGTAATCACTTCGGGAAACACTCTGCCCAAATAACATACTCCGACGTAGTTCATGGAGAGCCTTTGTATGCCAGTCTACCACAAATATAGTAAACATCATCTGGGAGGAAGTAAGGCACAGAGAATTTCATAATTTTATCACACAATATTCACATGTACATTCCTTCATACTTGGGTGGCACATGTTTCAAGCTGTAGTGTTTTGGAACAATACCCTATGGGCACTCTGCCAGCCATGATCTTTTCTCTTTTTACCGTGTAGATATATTTATAGTGTCTGCCGCATGTATGGATTTTAAATAACATTTCTTTATCAATGGGCTTGTCACGGACTGGACTTGCTGTGTTCCCGGCAATGACATGGGTGAGCAAGTGGATGATGCAGGGAACTGGAAGCTTGATGGTTTCAGGTATCTGGAGTTCATGCACTGAGAGATGGGGTGATGACCTGCTGGCGACACAGAGTATTGACTAGACCCAGAAACAGAGGCGCAGAGTCTAAGCCGACAGTGGTATTCAGCAGTGACCCCTGCAAGGTGATATGGTTTTCACTGCAACTGCCTACCAGGTCACGGCCCTCTGCCCAGGTTCCTGTGACTAGCAAGGGTGATAACCTGGAGATTGGTAAAGCAGTGATGGTAACGGGTACTTAACCCATCGATGGTGGGTTGATGGCACTGAATACTGGATAGCAACATGGAGGGCACAGAGGAATGATTGTAGCAAGGGGTACTCAATAGAGTGGACTGGGTACCGATGAAGTTGGTTGATGGTATTCGATGGTGTGGCCTGGAAGTCGGTCGATGGTACTCGATGTTGTGGCCTGGAAGTCGGTCGATGGTACTCGATGGTGCGGCCTGGAAGCCGCTCAATGGTACTCGATGGTGCGGCCTGGAAGCCGAGAGATAGGGAGAGAGGGAGCCGCCCGCTGTATCGCCCAGTCGGAGTGAAGTGCTGCCCACTGACGTCCATCATCATTCACCGGGCGCTTCTGGGTTTGAAAACACTGTCCGCACGCTGATTGGCTGAGATTCAGCCAATCAGTGTGCGGCCAATTTCATAGCTGTTCATGACGGAGGCGCCTCGATTGTCCACTAGCGTCAGTGTGTCCGTCAGTGGATACGTGATCCATTCTGTGGTGTTACCTCCGTCTGACACTCTCACATCTGCATAAGTGGTAAACTCTCCGTCTTCCAGGACGTACTTACAGGTGTTAATGAACAAGGACTTCCCATGGCCTAAAAAGCCGAAAAGTTGGAGGAGAACTCGGTTAAATCCCTGATTACCTCTGGGACAGTCATCTAGGCTGTAGTTAGTGATATACTGCGTCATCTCAGGAATGGTCTGCATCTCTGGTTCCTGTACTGAAGGTTGTGCTGTATGTTGATGGAATGAGATGTAGGAGGACTGCAGTCACCTTTATGTAACACTCTGCAAAACCAAAAGTGAAATCAGCGAGTTGTTTATGACTTGAGATAAGCAAAGTTATTTACAGTCCTTAGTGTTGTAAATGCCACAAAGCACAAATGTATCAAACCTTTATAGGGTGAAGGTGGTCACAGGGAGCGGTGCACAGGGAGGGATGAGATGAGGGAGGGGTGAGCTGGGAATATGGTATGGTGGGGGGACACAATGAGGAGTGAGGTGGGCACATGCTCGAATGAGGAGGGTTCATAGGCTGAATGTGGTCACAGTTAGAGCTGAGCTCGGCCTAGGGCAGGGGTGGGCATCAGTCGGCCCGTGGGCCTGATGCGGTCCGCGAACCGATCCTGCCTGGCCCGCTGCCCAACACCAGTCCACAATGACAAGCGGCCCAACTAGTTTCAACATGTTTCATGTGTGTTGAAGCTACAGCACGTGGATACCTCTCCCACACTCTACTATTCTGCTTTGAAGATAGGGTCGCTGCCAAACAGGGTGACGTCATCAGTGGGCGCCCACAAGTGCCGGAGCTTACCAGGCAGCGTGGAAGGCGACATGGCTTCATTACCCTGTTGTCTCCTAGTTACCCACGCAGCCAACAGACCCACAAAGGTTGGAACAGTGTTAGATTATCCACAGACTACCAAACACTTCAAGAAAGAGCTGTAAACATTTTTTCATTACAGATTTTCATTCTGTGTGGCATAATGTGAATTTTGGCTCAATCCGTGTGGCATAGTGTATAAGGGGGGGTCTACTATTGTGTTGCATATGTCAGGTCTGGGGTCTGTTGTGTTCCCGGCCCTGACCGTGGTGGACCATTGGAGGGCGCTGTGTATCGGAAGGCTGGAGGCCTGATGAATGACATGCACAGAGACAAAGCCTTGCGTACCAGAGTGTTGGCGGAGACCGTAAACAGAGGAGCGGAGTCTAACCTGCCAGCGGTATTCACCAGGGACCCCCGCAAGGGGATATGGACTTCGCTGCGTCTGACAGGCAGGTCGCGGCCCTCTGCCCTGGCCCTCTGGACGTAGGCTGTGAGTAGTAATGACACTGGAGACACGGGTAGGTGGAATAGTCTCTGGGAGGCACAGTGTGAAAGTGTCAACACTGATGTCGACAGCTGGGTCGATGAGATCACTCAACTGCACGGTGGTAATAGCAGGAGGCTTCTGGAGATGGTATGCCAGGTGAGGATGGTAACAGGAGTAATTACTCGACTGCAGAGTGGAATGGCAGGAGTCTTCTGGAGATGACAAACCAGGTAGTAACGGCAGAATCTGCGAGAGGTACACGGGAGACCGGATAACCAGGAGCCTTTGGAAACAGCTGAACACAGGAGGTACTGAGGTCAGATGAACACATATTCAAGGCGATGACTGAGAGTTAGAGGCCGGAATATATCCCCCTCGCTGAGTACTGATTGGCTAGCTGCAGCAGCACCAATCAGTACAGGGAAAGAGTGAGCATACCTGAGAGGTATGCAGGTGTGTGGGTCAGAGGTTACCCAGGCTGAGCAGCGGGATTGAACCCCCTGGTCAGCTGAGTGCAAGTGTCATGGCGGCGCCCATGACGCGCGGAGTCCACCATGCCGGCATGTCGATTACACGGGTCAGCGCCAGTCAAACATGGGACATCTTGCCAGACACTGACAGCAACCAGAGGCCTTACTCTCAGCGCTGACCACCGGGAAGGTAATGGACGTGGTCTCAGACGGGGCTGAGACCCACGGTTTGTGACAGTACCCCCCCCTTTTAGGGTGGGCACCGAACACCTTTTAGGCTTGGACGGGTTCTCTTCATGGAACACTTTGAGTAAACGGGGGGCATGCACATCTTCTGCATCGGCCCAACTCCTCTCCTCAGGACCATATCCTCTCCAATCAATGAGGTACTGGAGGCGCCCATATCTCCGACGAGAATCAATAATCTTGTTGATCTCGAATTCCACTCCCCTGCTGGTTCGAACTTTGGGTAGTGATGGTGAAGAAGCATGGAAGCGATTCAGGATGAGAGGGCGTAACAAAGAGATGTGGAATGAGTTGGGGATGCGTAAAGATTTGGGTAACTTCAACTTATATGCCACAGGATTGATCTTTTGAAGAACAGTGTAAGGACCAATAAATCTGGGAGCAAATTTCATGGAAGGGACCCTTAGTCTGAGATTTCGGGTAGAAAGCCAAACTCTATCCCCTGGACGCAACTCAGGGACAGCTCTTCTCTTGCGATCTGCAAAGAATTTGTACCTTGTTGAAGCTTTCTTGATGTTGGAATGAACCTCTCGCCAGATTTGAGAGAAATGTTTAACGGCTGCTGCGGCTGCAGGTACTTCTATCGCAGGTAAAGCTTCAAAATTGGGGGCACGGGGATTTTGTCCATAGACTATAAAGAAAGGGGAATGACCAGTGGTAGTGTGGTACCTGAAGTTATGAGCAAATTCTGCCCATGGGAGGAGTCTCGACCAGTCATCTTGAGAGGATGATATATAAAGACGTAGGAAGGTCTCCAGATCCTGGTTCACCCTTTCTGTCTGACCGTTGGACTGGGGATGATAGCCTGAAGAAAACTTTAATTTGATTTGGAATGCATCAGACAGGGCTCTCCAAAACCGTGCTACAAATTGTACCCCACGATCGGACACAATTTCATTAGGCAAGCCATGACTTTTGAAGATATGTTGTACAAACAGCTGAGCCAGACTGGGGGCGGACGGTAGCCCGGGTAATGGAATGAATCGGGCCATCTTGGAAAATCTGTCAACTATTACCCATATGGTGTTATACTCTTGAGATTTGGGTAAGTCGCAGATAAAGTCCATTGAAATGTGAGTCCAGGGACGAGATGGAATGGACAGAGGATGGAGCTGGCCAGCTGGAGCTTGTCGGGACACTTTGTGCTGTGCACACTCTGGACATGAAGCCACAAACTCCTTTACCTCCTTGCCAATCTGCGGCCACCAATAGGATCTCTGAAGAATTTTTAATGTCCCCTGGGCGCCAGGATGCCCAGAGAATAATGACTTGTGTGCCCAGGAGAGAAGCTTCTGACGCAGTTCAGTGGGGACGAAGATTTTACCAGGAGGAGGCACAGGCGACACTTGCGTGGGAGCAAAGGCGATGGGGTCAAGAATGGGCCGATTCTCCTGTAGGTCAGAATCCTCTTGCATGGAACGAGATAAAGCATCAGCTTTCACATTCTGAGTACCTGGACGGTATAACAACTTGAAAGAGAAACGAGAGAAAAACAAGGACCAACGAGCCTGTCGAGGATTCATACACTGGGCAGACTGGAGGTATAACAGGTTTTTATGATCTGTGAAGATCGTCACTGGGAACTTGGCACCTTCTAAAAGATATCTCCATTCTTCGAGGGATAATTTGATGGCCAGTAATTCTTGGTCTCCAATGGAGTAATTTCTTTCTGCTGGAAGAAACTTGCGAGAGAAGAACCCACAGGGGTGGAGTTTTTCATCACTGTTCTTTTGGGATAATACAGCACCGACTCCTATGTGAGAGGCATCTACCTCAAGAAAAAAGGGTTTGTCGACATCAGGCTGGGACAGGATAGGAGCAGTGACAAAGGCTTGTTTTAAAAACTGGAAAGCTGCGACGGCTTCTGGAGGCCAGCTGGCTGGATTAGCCCCCTTTTTGGTGAGTGCGGTGATGGGTGCAATCAACGTGGAGAAGCCTCGAATGAATTTCCTGTAGTAGTTGGAAAACCCTATAAAGCGTTGGACTGCTTTGAGGGAAGTGGGTTGTGACCACCCGTTAATAGCCTCCAACTTCTCTGGATCCATACGTAAGTCAAAACCAGAAATGATGTAACCCAGGAAGGGCACGAAAGGAACTTCGAAGGTACATTTGGAAATCTTGCCGTACAGTTTGTTTCGGCGAAGACGAGACAATACTTCCTTGACCTGAGTTCGATGAGAGGATAAGTCTTTGGAAAAGATGAGGATGTCATCGAGGTATACCACAAGACAAACGTAGAGCATGTCCCTGAAAACCTCATTCACAAATTGCTGGAATACTGCTGGGGCATTACAGAGGCCGAAAGGCATTACCAGGTACTCGTAATGACCATCCCGGGTGTTAAATGCGGTCTTCCACTCGTCACCTTCACGAATTCTTATCAAGTTGTATGCCCCTCGGAGATTCAATTTGGTGAAGACTCGGGCACCTCTCACTCGGTCAAAAAGTTCGGTAATTAAAGGAAGCGGGTAGCTGTTCTTGACTGTGATGTTGTTTAAACCTCGGTAATCGATGCATGGGCAAAGGCCTCCATCTTTTTTCTTTACAAAAAAGAAACCTGCGCCTGCTGGGGAACTTGAGCGCCAGATGAAGCCTTTCTGAAGATTCTCCTGTATGTATGCAGACATGGCTTGAGTCTCAGGAACGGACAATGGATAAGTACGACCTTTAGGAGGGAATTTCCATGGGAGGAGGTCAATTTTACAGTCCCAATTACGATGAGGAGGAAGAGTATCAGCAGACTGCTCGCAGAACACATCAGCAAATTCACTGTAGACTTCGGGGAGCCCAGGAAGAATTTTTACATTGGCTGAACGAGTGGGTACCACTGACTTGATACACTGCTGTTGGCAATGAGAACTCCATTGCTCGATCTGAAGCGTCTTCCAATTGATGTTGGGATTATGAAGACGAAACCAGGGAAGACCGAGGACGATTTCATAAGAAGATTTGGGAATGACGAGAAATTTGATCTGCTCCTGATGCAGCATGCCGACTCTAAGGGTGAGGAGGCTGGTACAGAAACGAACCTCACTGCCTGGGATTCTGCTGCCGTCAACTGCTGTAACAGCTAGGTGGGGAACTAATGGTTCCATAGGAATTTTCAGTTTAGTAACCAGGTCTTGAGAGATAAAATTCCCGGCTGACCCGGAATCTGCCAAGGCGGTGCTAGCATGGGCACCGGCAGGGGTATCCAAAGATATGGGCAAAACAAAGTCATTTTCTGACGGAGATTTCACCACTTGACCCAACCTGACTCCTCCCTTACAGGTTAGGCTCGGTCGTTTCCCGAACGCTCGGGACAATTGTTAATGAAATGACTAGGAGCAGCACAATATATGCACAGACGATTGCGCTGCCTACGGGTACGTTCTTCGGGAGTCAGTTGTGATCTACCCACTTGCATTGGTTCTTCACGCGTAGGAGACTCAGAACGAATCTTGGGAGAAACTTTGGGAATTAACTTCTTGTGTTTTTCTAGTCCTCTCTCACGAAGACGTAGATCAATCTTGATACATAGAGATATAAGATCTTCCAATTGGTCAGGAAGATCGCGAGACGCCAGCTCATCTTTGATCCGGTCAGAGACTCCTAACAAGAAGGCAGCTGTGAGGGCTTCATTGTTCCATTGTAATTCAGACGCAAGAGTTTGAAAGTGGATTACATACTGCCCCATGGGGCGGGACCCTTGCTTAATCTGGAGGATGTCGGTAGCTGCTGACACGGGTCGACCTGGCAAGTCGAATATGCGGCGGAAGGTCTGGATGAATTGATCATAGTCTGCCAGCAGAGGATCTGCTCTTTCCCATAAGGGTGATACCCACTTCAGGGCAGAACCAGTCAATAACGACACCATGTATGCAATTTTAATTCTGGCCGTAGGAAAGTTCTGAGGGATCAATTCGAACTGAATTTGGCACTGGTTGATAAACCCTCTGCAGGTCTTGGGGTCACCATCGTATTTGGTGGGTGCTGGCAGGTGGAGACGAGAAGGTAGGGCTGGTGTTGCTGATTGTACGGGAGAGGTTGACACAGAAGTCGACAGGGACTGTTGCAGGGTGTCCAACCGGCTGGACACATCCTGTAAGAATTTGATCACCTGCTGCTGAGTGGCTTCTTGGGTCTCCATTCTGGCAGCAACATTTTGAAGAACCGCTGGTCCCACACTTGGGTCTTGAGCCGAGTCCATCGGCCTTGAATATACTGTCAGGTCTGGGGTCTGTTGTGTTCCCGGCCCTGACCGTGGTGGACCAGTGGAGGGCGCTGTGTATCGGAAGGCTGGAGGCCTGATGAATGACATGCACAGAGACAAAGCCTTGCGTACCAGAGTTGGCGGAGACCGTAAACAGAGGCGCGGAGTCTAACCTGCCAGCGGTATTCACCAGGGACCCCCGCAAGGGGATATGGACTTCGCTGCGTCTGACAGGCAGGTCGCGGCCCTCTGCCCTGGCCCTCTGGACGTAGGCTGTGAGTAGTAATGACACTGGAGACACGGGTAGGTGGAATAGTCTCTGGGAGGCACAGTGTGAAAGTGTCAACACTGATGTCGACAGCTGGGTCGATGAGATCACTCAACTGCACGGTGGTAATAGCAGGAGGCTTCTGGAGATGGTATGCCAGGTGAGGATGGTAACAGGAGTAATTACTCGACTGCAGAGTGGAATGGCAGGAGTCTTCTGGAGATGACAAACCAGGTAGTAACGGCAGAATCTGCGAGAGGTACACGGGAGACCGGATAACCAGGAGCCTTTGGAAACAGCTGAACACAGGAGGTACTGAGGTCAGATGAACACATATTCAAGGCGATGACTGAGAGTTAGAGGCCGGAATATATCCCCCTCGCTGAGTACTGATTGGCTAGCTGCAGCAGCACCAATCAGTACAGGGAAAGAGTGAGCATACCTGAGAGGTATGCAGGTGTGTGGGTCAGAGGTTACCCAGGCTGAGCAGCGGGATTGGACCCCCTGGTCAGCTGAGTGCAAGTGTCATGGCGGCGCCCATGACGCGCAGAGTCCACCATGCCGGCATGTCGATTACACGGGTCAGCGCCAGCCAAACATGGGACATCTTGCCAGACACTGACAGCAACCAGAGGCCTTACTCTCAACGCTGACCACCGGGAAGGTAATGGACGTGGTCTCAGACGGGGCTGAGACCCACGGTTTGTGACAGCATAATGTGTATAAGGGGTATATGGTGTGGTACACTACGCTCAAGGACTCCCCCATTTTGAATGGTCAAACCCCCTTTTGAGTGACCACACCCCCTTTTCCGGAGTGTGATCCTCGAATATTTAGTAGAACTGTTAAGTGGCCCCCAGCTGAAATAATTGCCCACCCCTGGCATTGGAAAAGGTTAGAGTGGACTGAGAAGGGTTTGTAGAGTGAAGGGAGTCACAGGGAGGGGTAAACTGGGCACAGGGTAGGGTGTGATGAGGGATGGGTGAGCTGGGCACAGTGAAAGGTGAGGGTGGACAAGGAGCAGTGAGGTGGGCACAGGGTTGGATGAGAAGGGTTTATAGGTTGAAGGTGGTCACAGGGAGAGGTGAGCTTCTGCTGTGGCCTCCTGGGCTTCACCTTTATCAATACCTAAATAGTATGGAACCGATGGAAAATAAGTGAAATGCGCAGTTTACGTACTGTGTCCGTAAACTTACAACCTTTTATTCCTAGCTACGGGCTAACAAAGTGTAGTGCCACGTGGCAAACCTTATCCGTGTACAAAACACACTAACCGATACCCTGAAAGCCGTATCCTCTCGCAGTACTTAGTACTTAATTGTAAGTAAAATATCAGGTACAATTTCCTTTTAAACCTTTCCGCTTATTGCGAATAATAGACAAGACTCAGTATTAATTTTGGAATAGCGGTATAAATCCTTAGCCATATATTTTAGTCCCTAGCGGACAGCAGGGGGTTACAGATGTATGGAAGCAGATAACAGGACATACAGATCGCTATACAATACAAAATAATATCTAATTAAAAGGGAAAAAAACAGATGGGGTCATCATAGGGTTGGAACTCAAGCTGTGAAAACCGGTTAGATCCTGAGCTTGTAACTTCAGTGTCCTCATGGCAATGTGACAATTAAATATGTATTTGTCCCATAACTTTCAGCTGTTACAAGTTGCGTATTTTAGACAGGAACCGGAGCACTGCACATATGAGACGGAACACACAGATGCGAAATATGTTTAGAAAAGTTTGTGTTTTACCATTTAAGCTATGTGCTGCGAACTAAAACCATTTATCTATATTTTATTATTTGTGGGAGTGGGATATGAATTTATGTGTAATAGTATGGCTGTGCACGGGG
Source organism: Crinia signifera (assembly GCF_055691185.1). NCBI lineage: Eukaryota > Metazoa > Chordata > Amphibia > Anura > Myobatrachidae > Crinia > Crinia signifera. The sequence continues at coordinate 10,519,767 of NC_139223.1, forward strand.
TTCACATTATTATTTTCCCTGATTCCTATACTCCATTTACGTAACCATGCGAACCAAGATGGCGGCCATACCATTCTATTGTGGTGCGTATGCAACTCGACTTTGGCAGTCCACTCTTTGACAGTAAAATAAAACTGTCACATTTCAAAATGACCTAGAAACACACAAAAAAATTCATAACACTAATAAAATATTTGAGATACATGATTATACATAAAAGGGGAATGAATCATTATGCACAATGGACAATCCTCGATTAAGGATAAATGTGGAACACATTTACCTAACAATTTATTTATGGGTGACGAGGGACAGTAATATACAGATTTTTGAGAAAAAAAAAAGGGGGGTGTTACATTTATTTACATTTTTCAGATATGGCATTCCTCAATGGATGGTGGCTTCGATCATAGGGTCATATACCAAACCCTCATCTTCCTTGGTGTCTCTCGTTCCTACACTCATAATTTCAGTATGTTGTTTTTTCCCGGGGTCACCATTTTAACACACTTAAACAACAATATGAAAACAATGTGGCACCACAAATATACTGAAGCAACTTCACTAAGCTGGGTATGATTCCTTGAGCCCATTCTCTTAGTCCAGAGAACCAATGCATTGGGTTCAACCAGGAAGTCCATTCGTTGACTTTGTCACCTATTTCGGCCAGGCTGATATTGTGTTCCCTCCTAAACTCCCATTTAAGCTGAAGAATCTCATCCATCCGATGGTGGATTATTTCTTCTGGGTCATCAATGTTGTTTGTAATATACGTACAACACTTTACCCCAGTCTGAGTAGAGAGGGTGACACAATATCCTCCTGTCATGGCAGTCAGATAGTTTAATACCATCCGATGTTGTACTAACTCTCTCTTGTAAGCTTGCAAATCCTTTCCGGTGTATCTGAAAGTGTCATCATAAATCTCTGTAATGTTGTCTATCAAGACCGCTAGTGCTCTGATACACTTGAAGTTTATGACTCCTCTGGCCGTATGGGTTATATCCAGGGCATAAAGTGGTCATGGAGAGGTGGGGGAACTTTTTTCTCTATGCCACCTAATTACCTCCCATCCCCTCCCCCCATAAGGCAGAGACAGGACTAGTGGTTTGGTTTTTGGCATCCCCCTGCAAACTGGAATGCTTTTCTGTGAGAAATACTGTGCAGGGCCAATGTAGAGGTTAAAATGTTCCACCTCACCGTTAGAAGTGGTGGAACTCAGTTCCACCCTGTTCCCCCTCACTTTAACCCCTGGTTATATCTAACAAAATGAGGAGCTAAATCCCAAAAGATTCATGGATCAATTCTGAGGCTATGGGGTCTTTTCTGATTGTCAAATCCCTTTTGTGGATTTGGTCATAATGTGTATGAGTGTAAGGAGGTGATATACCTTGGTGAATATTTACCATTTCATCATGGGTAAGGGTAATCACTTCGGGAAACACTCTGCCCAAATAACATCCCCCGACGTAGTTCTTGGAGAGCCTTTGTATGCCAGTCTACCACAAATATAGTAAACATCATCTGGGAGGAAGTAAGGCACAGAGAATTTCATAATTTTATCACACAATATTCACATGTACATTCCCTCATACTTGGGTGGCACATGTTTCAAGCTGTAGTGTTTTGGAACAATACCCTATGGGCACTCTGCCAGCCATGATCTTTTCTCTTTTTACCGTGTAGATATATTTATAGTGTCTGCCGCATGTATGGATTTTAAATAACATTTCTTTATCAATGGGCTTGTCACGGACTGGACTTGCTGTGTTCCCGGCAATGACATGGGTGAGCAAGTGGATGATGCAGGGAACTGGAAGCTTGATGGTTTCAGGTATCTGGAGCTCATGCACTGAGAGATGGGGTGATGGCCTGCTGGCGACACAGAGTATTGACTAGACCCAGAAACAGAGGCGCAGAGTTTAAGCCGACAGTGGTATTCAGCAGTGACCCCTGCAAGGTGATATGGTTTTCACTGCAACTGCCTACCAGGTCACGGCCCTCTGCCCAGGTTCCTGTGACTAGCAAGGGTGATAACCTGGAGATTGGTAAAGCAGTGATGGTAACGGGTACTTAACCCATCGATGGTGGGTTGATGGCACTGGATACTAGATAGCAACATGGAGGGCACAGAGGAATGATTGTAGCAAGGGGTACTCAATAGAGTGGATTGGGTACCGATGAAGTTGGTTGATGGTATTCGATGTTGTGGCCTGGAAGTCGGTCGATGGTACTCGATGGTGCGGCCTGGAAGCCGCTCAATGGTACTCGATGGTGCGGCCTGGAAGCCGAGAGATAGGGAGAGAGGGAGCCGCCCGCTGTATCGCCCAGTCGGAGTGAAGTGCTGCCCACTGACATCCATCATCATTCACCGGGCGCTTCTGGGTTTGAAAACACTGGCCGCACGCTGATTGGCTGAGATTCAGCCAATCAGTGTGCGGCCAATTTCATAGCTGTTCATGACGGAGGCGCCTCGATTGTCCACTAGCGTCAGTGTGTCCGTCAGTGGATACGTGATCCATTCTGTGGTGTTACCTCCGTCTGACACTCTCACATCTGCATAAGTGGTAAACTCTCCGTCTTCCAGGACGTACTTACAGGTGTTAATGAACAAGGACTTCCCATGGCCTAAAAAGCCGAAAAGTTGGAGGAGAACTCGGTTAAATCCCTGATTACCTCTGGGACAGTCATCTAGGCTGAAGTCAGTGATATACTGCGTCATCTCAGGAATGGTCTGCATCTCTGGTTCCTGTACTGTAGGTTGTGCTGTATGTTGATGGAATGAGATGTAGGAGGACTGCAGTCACCTTTATGTAACACTCTGCAAAACCAAAAGTGAAATCAGCGAGTTGTTTATGACTTGAGATAAGCAAAGTTATTTACAGTCCTTAGTGTTGTAAATGCCACAAAGCACAAATTTATCAAACCTTTATAGGGTGAAGGTGGTCACAGGGAGCGGTGCACAGGGAGGGATGAGATGAGGGAGGGGTGAGCTGGGAATATGGTATGGTGGGGGGGCACAATGAGGAGTGAGGTGGGCACATGCTCGAATGAGGAGGGTTCATAGGCTGAATGTGGTCACAGTTAGAGCTGAGCTCGGCCTAGGGCAGGGGTGGGCATCAGTCGGCCCGTGGGCCTGATGCGGTCCGCGAACCGATCCTGCCTGGCCCGCTGCCCAACACCAGTCCACAATGACAAGCGGCCCAACTAGTTTCAACATGTTTCATGTGTGTTGAAGCTGCAGCACGTGGATACCTCTCCCGCACTCTACTATCGCTGCCAAACAGGGTGACGTCATCAGTGGGCGCCCACAAGTGCCGGAGCTTACCAGGCAGCGTGGAAGGCGACATGGCTTCATTACCCTGTTGTATCCTAGTTACCCACGCAGCCAACAGACCCACAAAGGTTGGAACAGTGTTAGATTATCCACAGACTACCAAACACTTCAAGAAAGAGCTGTAAACATTTTTTCATTACAGATTTTCATTCTGTGTGGCATAATGTGAATTTTGGCTCAATCCGTGTGGCATAGTGTATAAGGGGGGGTCTACTATTGTGTTGCATATGTCAGGTCTGGGGTCTGTTGTGTTCCCGGCCCTGACCGTGGTGGACCATTGGAGGGCGCTGTGTATCGGAAGGCTGGAGGCCTGATGAATGACATGCACAGAGACAAAGCCTTGCGTACCAGAGTGTTGGCGGAGACCGTAAACAGAGGAGCGGAGTCTAACCTGCCAGCGGTATTCACCAGGGACCCCCGCAAGGGGATATGGACTTCGCTGCGTCTGACAGGCAGGTCGCGGCCCTCTGCCCTGGCTGTGAGTAGTAATGACACTGGAGACACGGGTAGGTGGAATAGTCTCTGGGAGGCACAGTGTGAAAGTGTCAACACTGATGTCGACAGCTGGGTCGATGAGATCACTCAACTGCACGGTGGTAATAGCAGGAGGCTTCTGGAGATGGTATGCCAGGTGAGGATGGTAACAGGAGTAATTACTCGACTGCAGAGTGGAATGGCAGGAGTCTTCTGGAGATGACAAACCAGGTAGTAACGGCAGAATCTGCGAGAGGTACACGGGAGACCGGATAACCAGGAGCCTTTGGAAACAGCTGAACACAGGAGGTACTGAGGTCAGATGAACACATATTCAAGGCGATGACTGAGAGTTAGAGGCCGGAATATATCCCCCTCGCTGAGTACTGATTGGCTAGCTGCAGCAGCACCAATCAGTACAGGGAAAGAGTGAGCATACCTGAGAGGTATGCAGGTGTGTGGGTCAGAGGTTACCCAGGCTGAGCAGCGGGATTGGACCCCCTGGTCAGCTGAGTGCAAGTGTCATGGCGGCGCCCATGACGCGCGGAGTCCACCATGCCGGCATGTCGATTACACGGGTCAGCGCCAGCCAAACATGGGACATCTTGCCAGACACTGACAGCAACCAGAGGCCTTACTCTCAGCGCTGACCACCGGGAAGGTAATGGACGTGGTCTCAGACGGGGCTGAGACCCATGGTTTGTGACAGTACCCCACCCTTTTAGGGTGGGCACCGAACACCCTTTAGGCTTGGACGGGTTCTCTTCATGGAACACTTTGAGTAAACGGGGGGCATGCACATCTTCTGCATCGGCCCAACTCCTCTCCTCAGGACCATATCCTCTCCAATCAATGAGGTACTGGAGGCGCCCATATCTCCGACGAGAATCAATAATCTTGTTGATCTCGAATTCCACTCCCCTGCTGGTTCGAACTTTGGGTAGTGATGGTGAAGAAGCATGGAAGCGATTCAGGATGAGAGGGCGTAACAAAGAGATGTGGAATGAGTTGGGGATGCGTAAAGATTTGGGTAACTTCAACTTATATGCCACAGGATTGATCTTTTGAAGAACAGTGTAAGGACCAATAAATCTGGGAGCAAATTTCATGGAAGGGACCCTTAGTCTGAGATTTCGGGTAGAAAGCCAAACTCTATCCCCTGGACGCAACTCAGGGACAGCTCTTCTCTTGCGATCTGCAAAGAATTTGTACCTTGTTGAAGCTTTCTTGATGTTGGAATGAACCTCTCGCCAGATTTGAGAGAAATGTTTAACGGCTGCTGCGGCTGCAGGTACTTCTATCGCAGGTAAAGCTTCAAAATTGGGGGCACGGGGATTTTGTCCATAGACTATAAAGAAAGGGGAATGACCAGTGGTAGTGTGGTACCTGAAGTTATGAGCAAATTCTGCCCATGGGAGGAGTCTCGACCAGTCATCTTGAGAGGATGATATATAAAGACGTAGGAAGGTCTCCAGATCCTGGTTCACCCTTTCTGTCTGACCGTTGGACTGGGGATGATAGCCTGAAGAAAACTTTAATTTGATTTGGAATGCATCAGACAGGGCTCTCCAAAACCGTGCTACAAATTGTACCCCACGATCGGACACAATTTCATTAGGCAAGCCATGACTTTTGAAGATATGTTGTACAAACAGCTGAGCCAGACTGGGGGCGGACGGTAGCCCGGGTAATGGAATGAATCGGGCCATCTTGGAAAATCTGTCAACTATTACCCATATGGTGTTATACTCTTGAGATTTGGGTAAGTCGCAGATAAAGTCCATTGAAATGTGAGTCCAGGGACGAGATGGAATGGACAGAGGATGGAGCTGGCCAGCTGGAGCTTGTCGGGACACTTTGTGCTGTGCACACTCTGGACATGAAGCCACAAACTCCTTTACCTCCTTGCCAATCTGTGGCCACCAATAGGATCTCTGAAGAATTTTTAATGTCCCCTGGGCGCCAGGATGCCCAGAGAATAATGACTTGTGTGCCCAGGAGAGAAGCTTCTGACGCAGTTCAGTGGGGACGAAGATTTTACCAGGAGGAGGCACAGGCGACACTTGCGTGGGAGCAAAGGCGATGGGGTCAAGAATGGGCCGATTCTCCTGTAGGTCAGAATCCTCTTGCATGGAACGAGATAAAGCATCAGCTTTCACATTCTGAGTACCTGGACGGTATAACAACTTGAAAGAGAAATGAGAGAAAAACAAGGACCAACGAGCCTGTCGAGGATTCATACACTGGGCAGACTGGAGGTATAACAGGTTTTTATGATCTGTGAAGATCGTCACGGGGAACTTGGCACCTTCTAAAAGATATCTCCATTCTTCGAGGGATAATTTGATGGCCAGTAATTCTTGGTCTCCAATGGAGTAATTTCTTTCTGCTGGAAGAAACTTGCGAGAGAAGAACCCACAGGGGTGGAGTTTTTCATCACTGTTCTTTTGGGATAATACAGCACCGACTCCTATGTGAGAGGCATCTACCTCAAGAAAAAAGGGTTTGTTGACATCAGGCTGGGACAGGATAGGAGCAGTGACAAAGGCTTGTTTTAAAAACTGGAAAGCTGCGACGGCTTCTGGAGGCCAGCTGGCTGGATTAGCCCCCTTTTTGGTGAGTGCGGTGATGGGTGCAATCAACGTGGAGAAGCCTCGAATGAATTTCCTGTAGTAGTTGGAAAACCCTATAAAGCGTTGGACTGCTTTGAGGGAAGTGGGTTGTGACCACCCGTTAATAGCCTCCAACTTCTCTGGATCCATACGTAAGTCAAAACCAGAAATGATGTAACCCAGGAAGGGCACGGAAGGAACTTCGAAGGTACATTTGGAAATCTTGCCGTACAGTTTGTTTCGGCGAAGACGAGACAATACTTCCTTGACCTGAGTTCGATGAGAGGATAAGTCTTTGGACAAGATGAGGATGTCATCGAGGTATACCACAAGACAAACGTAGAGCATGTCCCTGAAAACCTCATTCACAAATTACTGGAATACTGCTGGGGCATTACAGAGGCTGAAAGGCATTACCAGGTACTCGTAATAACCATCCCGGGTGTTAAATGCGGTCTTCCACTCGTCACCTTCACGAATTCTTATCAAGTTGTATGCCCCTCGGAGATCCAATTTGGTGAAGACTCGGGCACCTCTCACTCGGTCAAAAAGTTTGGTAATTAAAGGAAGCGGGTAGCTGTTCTTGACTGTGATGTTGTTTAAACCTCGGTAATCGATGCATGGGCGAAGGCCTCCATCTTTTTTCTTTACAAAAAAGAAACCTGCGCCTGCTGGGGAACTTGAGCGCCGGATGGAGCCTTTCTGAAGATTCTCCTGTATGTATGCAGACATGGCTTGAGTCTCAGGAACGGACAATGGATAAGTACGACCTTTAGGAGGGAATTTCCCTGGGAGGAGGTCAATTTTACAGTCCCAATTACGATAAGGAGGAAGAGTATCAGCAGACTGCTCGCAGAACACATCAGCAAATTCACTGTAGACTTCGGGGAGCCCAGGAAGAATTTTTACATTGGCTGAACGAGTGGGTACCACTGACTTGATACACTGCTGTTGGCAATGAGAACTCCATTGCTCGATCTGAAGCGTCTTCCAATTGATGTTGGGATTATGAAGACGAAACCAGGGAAGACCGAGGACGATTTCATAAGAAGATTTGGGAATGACGAGAAATTTGATCTGCTCCTGATGCAGCATGCCGACTCTAAGGGTGAGGAGGCTGGTACAGAAACGAACCTCACTGCCTGGGATTCTGCTGCCGTCAACTGCTGTAACCGCTAGGTGGGGAACTAATGGTTCCATAGGAATCTTCAGTTTAGTAACCAGGTCTTGAGAGATAAAATTCCCGGCTGACCCGGAATCTGCCAAGGCGGTGCTAGCATGGGCACCGGCAGGGGTATCCAAAGATATGGGCAAAACAAAGTCATTTTCTGGAGGAGATTTCACCACTTGACCCAACCTGACTCCTCCCTTACAGGTTAGGCTCGGTCGTTTCCCGAACGCTCGGGACAATTGTTAATGAAATGACTAGGAGCAGCACAATATATGCACAGACGATTGCGCTGCCTACGGGTACATTCTTCGGGACTCAGTCGTGATCTACCCACTTGCATTGGTTCTTCACGCGTAGGAGACTCAGAACGAATCTTGGGAGAAACTTTGGGAATTAACTTCTTGTGTTTTTCTAGTCCTCTCTCACGAAGACGTAGATCAATCTTGATACATAGAGATATAAGATCTTCCAATTGGTCAGGAAGATCGCGAGACGCCAGCTCATCTTTGATCCGGTCAGAGACTCCTAACCAGAAGGCAGCTGTGAGGGCTTCATTGTTCCACTGTAATTCAGACGCAAGAGTTTGAAAGTGGATTACATACTGCCCCATGGGGCGGGACCCTTGCTTAATCTGGAGGATGTCGGTAGCTGCTGACACGGGTCGACCTGGCAAGTCGAATATGCGGCGGAAGGTCTGGATGAATTGATCATAGTCTGCCAGCAGAGGATCTGCTCTTTCCCATAAGGGTGATACCCACTTCAGGGAAGAACCAGTCAATAACGACACCATGTATGCAATTTTAATTCTGGCCGTAGGAAAGTTCTGAGGGATCAATTCGAACTGAATTTGGCACTGGTTGATAAACCCTCTGCAGGTCTTGGGGTCACCATCGTATTTGGTGGGTGCTGGCAGGTGGAGACGAGAAGGTAGGGCTGGTGTTGCTGATTGTACGGGAGAGGTTGACACAGAAGTCGACAGGGACTGTTGCAGGGTGTCCAACCGGCTGGACACATCCTGTAAGAATTTGATCACCTGCTGCTGAGTGGCTTCTTGGGTCTCCATTCTGGCAGCAACATTTTGAAGAACCGCTGGTCCCACACTTGGGTCTTGAGCCGAGTCCATCGGCCTTGAATATACTGTCAGGTCTGGGGTCTGTTGTGTTCCCGGCCCTGACCGTGGTGGACCAGTGGAGGGCGCTGTGTATCAGAAGGCTGGAGGCCTGATGAATGACATGCACAGAGACAAAGCCTTGCGTACCAGAGTTGGCGGAGACCGTAAACAGAGGCGCGGAGTCTAACCTGCCAGCGGTATTCACCAGGGACCCCCGCAAGGGAATATGGACTTCGCTGCGTCTGACAGGCAGGTCGCGGCCCTCTGCCCTGGCCCTCTGGACGTAGGCTGTGAGTAGTAATGACACTGGAGACACGGGTAGGTGGAATAGTCTCTGGGAGGCACAGTGTGAAAGTGTCAACACTGATGTCGACAGCTGGGTCGATGAGATCACTCAACTGCACGGTGGTAATAGCAGGAGGCTTCTGGAGATGGTATGCCAGGTGAGGATGGTAACAGGAGTAATTACTCGACTGCAGAGTGGAATGGCAGGAGTCTTCTGGAGATGACAAACCAGGTAGTAACGGCAGAATCTGCGAGAGGTACACGGGAGACCGGATAACCAGGAGCCTTTGGAAACAGCTGAACACAGGAGGTACTGAGGTCAGATGAACACATATTCAAGGCGATGACTGAGAGTTAGAGGCTGGAATATATCCCCCTCGCTGAGTACTGATTGGCTAGCTGCAGCAGCACCAATCAGTACAGGGAAAGAGTGAGCATACCTGAGAGGTATGCAGGTGTGTGGGTCAGAGGTTACCCAGGCTGAGCAGCGGGATTGGACCCCCTGGTCAGCTGAGTGCAAGTGTCATGGCGGCGCCCATGACGCGCGGAGTCCACCATGCCGGCATGTCGATTACACGGGTCAGCGCCAGCCAAACATGGGACATCTTGCCAGACACTGACAGCAACCAGAGGCCTTACTCTCAACGCTGACCACCGGGAAGGTAATGGACGTGGTCTCAGACGGGGCTGAGACCCACGGTTTGTGACAGCATAATGTGTATAAGGGGTATATGGTGTGGTACACTACGCTCAAGGACTCCCCCCTTTTGAATGGTCAAACCCCCTTTTGAGTGGCCACACCCCCTTTTCCGGAGTGTGATCCTCGAATATTTAGTAGAACTGTTAAGTGGCCCCCAGCTGAAATAATTGCCCACCCCTGGCATTGGAAAAGGTTAGAGTGGACTGAGAAGGGTTTGTAGAGTGAAGGGAGTCACAGGGAGGGGTAAACTGGGCACAGGGTAGGGTGTGATGAGGGATGGGTGAGCTGGGCACAGTGAAAGGTGAGGGTGGACAAGGAGCAGTGAGGTGGGCACAGGGTTGGATGAGAAGGGTTTATAGGTTGAAGGTGGTCACAGGGAGAGGTGAGCTTCTGCTGTGGCCTCCTGGGCTTCACCTTTATCAATACCTAAATAGTATGGAACCGATGGAAAATAAGTGAAATGCGCAGTTTACGTACTGTGTCCGTAAACTTACAACCTTTTATTCCTAGCTACGGGCTAACAAAGTGTAGTGCCACGTGGCAAACCTTATCCGTGTACAAAACACACTAACCGATACCCTGAAAGCCGTATCCTCTCGCAGTACTTAGTACTTAATTGTAAGTAAAATATCAGGTACAATTTCCTTTTAAACCTTTCCGCTTATTGCGAATAATAGACAAGACTCAGTATTAATTTTGGAATAGCGGTATAAATCCTTAGCCATATATTTTAGTCCCTAGCGGACAGCAGGGGGTTACAGATGTATGGAAGCAGATAACAGGACATACAGATCGCTATACAATACAAAATAATATCTAATTAAAAGGGAAAAAAACAGATGGGGTCATCATAGGGTTGGAACTCAAGCTGTGAAAAACGGTTAGATCCTGAGCTTGTAACTTCAGTGTCCTCATGGCAATGTGACAATTAAATATGTATTTGTCCCATAACTTTCAGCTGTTACAAGTTGCGTATTTTAGACAGGAACCGGAGCACTGCACATATGAGACGGAACACACAGATGCGAAATATGTTTAGAAAAGTTTGTGTTTTACCATTTAAGCTATGTGCTGCGAACTAAAACCATTTATCTATATTTTATTATTTGTAGGAGTGGGATATGAATTTATGTGTAATAGTATGGCTGTGCACGGGGTTCACATTATTATTTTCCCTGATTCCTATACTCCATTTACGTAACCATGCGAACCAAGATGGCGGCCATACCATTCTATTGTGGTGCGTATGCAACTCGACTTTGGCAGTCCACTCTTTGACAGTAAAATAAAACTGTCACATTTCAAAATGACCTAGAAACACACAAAAAAATTCATAACACTAATAAAATATTTGAGATACATGATTATACATAAAAGGGGAATGAATCATTATGCACTATGGACAATCCTCGATTAAGGATAAATGTGGAACACATTTACCTAACAATTTATTTATGGGTGACGAGGGACAGTAATATACAGATTTTTGAGAAAAAAAAAACGGGGGGTGTTACATTTATTTACATTTTTCAGATATGGCATTCCTCAATGGATGGTGGCTTCGATCATAGGGTCATATACCAAACCCTCATCTTCCTTGGTGTCTCTCGTTCCTACACTCATAATTTCAGTATGTTGTTTTTTCCCGGGGTCACCATTTTAACACACTTAAACAACAATATGAAAACAATGTGGCACCACAAATATACTGAAGCAACTTCACTAAGCTGGGTATGATTCCTTGAGCCCATTCTCTTAGTCCAGAGAACCAATGCATTGGGTTCAACCAGGAAGTCCATTCGTTGACTTTGTCACCTATTTCGGCCAGGCTGATATTGTGTTCCCTCCTAAACTCCCATTTAAGCTGAAGAATCTCATCCATCCGATGGTGGATTATTTCTTCTGGGTCATCAATGTTGTTTGTAATATACGTACAACACTTTACCCCAGTCTGAGTAGAGAGGGTGACACAATATCCTCCTGTCATGGCAGTCAGATAGTTTAATACCATCCGATGTTGTACTAACTCTCTCTTGTAAGCTTGCAAATCCTTTCCGGTGTATCTGAAAGTGTCATCATAAATCTCTGTAATGTTGTCTATCAAGACCGCTAGTGCTCTGATACACTTGAAGTTTATGACTCCTCTGGCCGTATGGGTTATATCCAGGGCATAAAGTGGTCATGGAGAGGTGGGGGAACTTATTTCTCTATGCCACCTAATTACCTCCCATCCCCTCCCCCCATAAGGCAGAGACAGGACTAGTGGTTTGGTTTTTGGCATCACCCTGCAAACTAGAATGCTTTTCTGTGAGAAATACTGTGCAGGGCCAATGTAGAGGTTAAAATGTTCCACCTCACCGTTAGAAGTGGTGGAACTCAGTTCCACCCTGTTCCCCCTCACTTTAACCCCTGGTTATATCTAACAAAATGAGGAGCTGAATCCCAAAAGATTCATGGATCAATTCTGAGGCTATGGGGTCTTTTCTGATTGTCAAATCCCTTTTGTGGATTTGGTCATAATGTGTATGAGTGTAAGGAGGTGATATACCTTGGTGAATATTTACCATTTCATCATGGGTAAGGGTAATCACTTCGGGAAACACTCTGCCCAAATAACATACTCCGACGTAGTTCATGGAGAGCCTTTGTATGCCAGTCTACCACAAATATAGTAAACACCATCTGGGAGGAAGTAAGGCACAGAGAATTTCATAATTTTATCACACAATATTCACATGTACATTCCCTCATACTTGGGTGGCACATGTTTCAAGCTGTAGTGTTTTGGAACAATACCCTGTGGGCACTCTGCCAGCCATGATCTTTTCTCTTTTTACCGTATAGATATATTTATAGTGTCTGCCGCTGGTATGGATTTTAAATAACATTTCTTTATCAATGGGCTTGTCACGGACTGGACATGCTGTGTTCCCGGCAATGACATGGGTGAGCAAGTGGATGATGCAGGGAACTGGAAGCTTGGTGGTTTCAGGTATCTGAAGCTCATGCACTGAGAGATGGGGTGATGACCTGCTGGAGACACAGAGTATTGACTAGACCCAGAAACAGAGGCGCAGAGTCTAAGCCGACAGTGGTATTCAGCAGTGACCCCTGCAAGGGGATATGGACTTCACTGCAACTGGCTACCAGGTCACGGCCCTCTGACCAGGTTCCTGTGACTAGCAAGGGTGATAACCTGGAGATTGGTAGAGCAGTGATGGTAACGGGTACTTAACCCATCGATGGTGGGTTGATGGCACTGAATACTGGATAGCAACATGGAGGGCACAGAGGAATGATTGTAGAAAGGGGTACTCAATAGAGTGGACTGGGTACCGATTAGGTTGGTTGATGGTATTCGATGGTGCGGCCTGGAAGTCGGTCGATGGTACTCGATGGTGCGGCCTGGAAGCCGGTCAATGGTACTCGATGGTGCGGCCTGGAAGCCGAGAGATAGGGAGAGAGGGAGCCGCCCGCTGTACCGCCCATTCGGAGTGAAGTGCTGGCCGCTGACGTCCATCATCATCCACCGGGCGGCGGCACAGGCAGCGCTTCTGAGTTTGAAAACACTGGCTGCACGCTGATTGGCTGAGATTCAGCCAATCAGTGTGCGGCCACTGTTTTCAAAATCAGAAGTGATTCCAGAGCTGCCACCCGGCGGATGATGATGGACGGCAGCGGGCAGCACTTCACTCCATCTGGGCTGTACAGCGGACGGCTCCCTCTCTCCTGGCCGGACGGCGGCACCTGACGGGGCTCTGTAAGTTGCTGTGGGCACGGCAGGTACCCCTCAGATGGCGCGGACCCCCCTTTAGCCAGTGGGCATCGGGGCGCCCCCATCACACCTCGCCTGGGGTGCTCCGGTGCCTTGCACCTGCCCTGGGTGTGTGCACTGTCTGTAATGGGAGGAGGGGGGGCAGGAAACATGCCCTTGCTCCGGGCACCGTGGCACCTAGCTACACCACAGAAGAGACATAGACATGTAAATGAAATGAAATTATTTATTGTTATTTACAACATCAAACAAAGAGAAAATCATCTTAACAGTGAGCGCAGCTGCGCGATGTGATTCACTGCATTTGTGAGGTGGCCCTGTGGTTCCTCAAGTACCATTCCGATGTCCTCCTACCTGGTGTACAGGTCTGGGTAAGCGGTTGGGAATAGAAATGTGTTCAGATTTACAGCATGTTTTACCTTTTATTTGTCAACAAAGGATAGTGTCGCACTTAAAAACAAAGATATACAAAGATATAATGTACGCGCACCAGGACAAACAGTGACGCATAAATTTTGTTGTTAAATAAGTGAATTAAATTAGTGCTCAACTGTCACAATGAAGTCACTGATCTGTACGCTCCCCCGCTGGCAAGGAGGGAATGTGGGGATTGGGCCTATGTTATGAACCAAACATTTATATTAATCATTTGTAAAAATATTGTACACTTACATTACCAAATACATTTTAATGGTGAAAATTTACAAGGAAAATTAAAAATACATAACACGTTAAAAAGTGGACAAATACACTACAGGTAAATGATTGTGTAAATTCAATATACCATACCTCCCAACTTTTGATATGAAGAAACTTTTGATATGAAAAGGGGGCGGGGCGTATGCAAATGAGGGCGTGGCTTATGCTAATTAGCCGCGACCTCATTTTCATACGAGAATAGACGTTGTGCGCATGCGCACAGCGTCTATTCTACTAGATTGGGGAGTCTCCCAACTGCCACCCCCCGCAGCGGGACAATGCCTGCCGCGGGTGGGACAGCGGGACAGGACCCGAAAATCGGGACTGTCCCTCTAAAATCGTGACAGTTGGGAGGTATGATATACATTACAGTTTTAATGCAATAAGACAGTGATTTTCAACCTTTTTACCATGCGGCACACCATGAGATCCCCACAGGGCAAAATACATTGTCCCCCACAGGAAAAACAAACAAACCTATTGGCCTCCATATAAAAAACAATCACACTGGTCCCCACAGGTAACAAAAATAAAATACATTGGCCCCTTACACGAAAAGAAGAGACCAGTAAACTGTTGGGGGCTGTAAACTGGTTTGGGCATCTCTAGATCTGGGGGCACACTTGAGAACAGCTCAAGGCACACTAGTGCGCCACGGCACTGTGGTTGAAAAACACTGCAATAAGAGTTCCATCAGTTTATTCCTCTTAAGGCGTCTATACATTTATTTGGCTTGAACCTTAACATTCACTTTAAGCTAGCTTAACTAAAGAATAAACTCACGCTGACACAATAAAGACACGGACACCAAAGCAATTAGATTTAAAGGTCATAGGATATTTATTAAGTGGTATGACCCTTCTTCGTAAAGGGCTGGCAATAAGGCGTCACGGCTGCCCAGCTCTAGTCACATCAAAAATGGCGGCGACTTAAACGCCCCAACTGACTGATATTAACATGGGGACGACTGAGACGGCCCCATCCGACTAAGGCACAACCTAACGCTGGGAAGTCTCACCACCCCTTCTCTGGCTGGTGTGGACACTCCGCTGACGAAGTGCCCACAGCGCCCCCCCGCAAAGGCAGGACACCCCGCCGTCTTTCCCGGGGGTAGTGCCTCCCAGCGCCCTCTCATGCCACAAGTGACCGCTGGACCGTGACGCCCTACCGCCACCGCCAGGCTCTTAAGAGATTAACTAGATGAGCTCTAAGAGCCGCCGCATGCCACCCACGAAGACCTACCTAAGTGTCCGCTATCCTAAACTAAATCTGAACTATACCTCAACAAAACCCCCTAACCTAATTGAAGGGGAGGCTGAAAGAAAAAGTTCCTGAAAGAAAATGTTCCTAACCGTTAGAAATTATACATTGCATTGATTAGTACGGCAAGGTAAGTTAGTACAATGGACCCAAGTGAAGTCGAAAACTTGATAAAAACCTCTCGTGTGTCCCGGAAGGGGGAGGTGGTCCGAATTGAAATTAATAAGGACCCACGGAGGTAAAAAATGCAAGAAAGTCCTTCACACCCCTGATTCCGGAACACTAGCTGTTCCAAAACCAGCGAGTAAACAGCGTTTTTGGGTCAGCGCCACAGGCGCACTACATCCAAATCTTATCTACCTTATATAAATCCTAATTGCAGCGGACTTCCATCGTCCCCATTGCCTGAACGGAAGAGTCAGGAAGCCTGCTGGCCGCTGCGCAGGTAGCTGCCCGCACAGGCAATTTCAGCACTAAATATTGCAGCCGCCGCAAGGCCTGCGGCGGCGACGCCAAAAGTGGATCAGCACCAAAAAACTCAGGATAATATCCAGGGCCTTTTCGAAAAGCTGGTACTGTCTGAATACCTAGGGGAGGAATTCCGCTTCCCGCCGGCCGATGCGTGAGGGAAACCTGTACGGAAACCAGTTTATCTCTTGACATCACGTGGTGGGGGGGCGTCAGGACTGCATCCAACCCGGCTGACGGCAGGGATCCAGAAGACTCCACTGGATCCAGGGGAACACCTCGGAGAAAACAAAAGAAAAATGTTAACCCTGACCATCCGCTAAAGTAACGAACAAGGCCCGCACAAACCGGGGTTGCGCGCGGTTAATGGGGGGGGGGTGTTGCCACGGTAATGTATGCGTGGCGCAGCTGGCCAACAACACCATACACTTACAACAAGGGGAGGAACCCACTGGCCCTGAGGCCCAAGCAAGAACCATATCGAAAATGCAAGCAACGGCCCCGCTACCTGGCCTGCTAAGCTAATGCACTCTCCATCTGAGCTACTTCCAGGACAGCGGTATAGGCCGGCCGAAAGGGCTGTCCCCAATATATTGGATGTTGCCAAGGCCTGGTGGGGCCTAAACATGGATGGTCATTGAAGTTTGGAAAACATGGATGGTTTATGGCCGATGTCAACTAGTGTTGACACCGATGTGTAAGAGCCAGATGGCTTCCCCCCCATCGATGTCAAGCATAAAATAATAGTTTTTGTACCTCCCTTTGCCTTGGCTGCTGAGCGAAGCTCCGTCCCAGCACCCGAGAAGCCCCGCTCTGTATTCTGTCCACGTAGGCAATGGACGACCATCGATATGTAACCCATCGACTGTCATCCCTTGCATGGTTATGCACCATCGGTGGTCGGTTGACAGTCGCCCATGGTGGCAAGGGCAACGGTGGCCAACCCTGCCCTTTTTATAGCGTGGTACACAGATGGGAATTGAATGACCAGGTGGGATGGGGACAATCGTAGTGGGGAGTGGGTAAGCGCGGGAAATGGGACGGGCGAAAGAGGTGTCCTGGCCACAGTATGCTGCTGGGAGGGGTAAGGCTGCTAGGTGGACACGCTGGGGTGGGACCAGTACCCTTGCCCGTATCCCTGGGCCAGGGAAGGCCCGAGGATGTGTCAAATATGGCGGGCACTGAGACTGGGTGGACGCCGGCCGGAACAATCCAGGGGTATCCCGCCCGAGACCGCTGGGAACTGGTGTGGAGCGGGGGCAGGCACCACGGTTGCCCGGCAGGGGGCCAGGGTGCGGGGTCACAAAGTCCGGCCCCCCTGAACTCCGTGGGCGGTGGTGGCAACAGTCACTTGCGCCCATAACCGTGCCGTGCAGGGGGAGGGCAGGTGACGTAAGTGGTCCCCTTGTGGGAAGAACGGGTAGGGGTACCCGATCCCAGGCCCGGGAGGGGCCTGTACAGCAGGAAGTCCCACATGGGGGGAGGGGGTGCTGGGTGGCTGGCCTGGAAACCAGTTCCAGTCCCAGTAGAGGGTGGAATAAGGACCCTTATTTGATGGGCGGGGTGATAGGGGTGAGGGCGGGGCCTGTTGCGGGGGGCAACCATGCACCCAGCGCTGGGGGGCGCCATCTTGCATGGCGGCCCTGGACCCAGCGCCCTCCTGCCCTGGAACAGGGTGGGAGAAGGGCAGACTGCGGGGGGTATGGGGTTACGGGGGGGGGGGAGAGCTCGTCCCGGATACGCCGGATCAGGCTTAACGTGTGGGCGGAAGTGCCGCCCGATGCGTCATGGCCCGCGCTGCCCGCTGTACAGGAGCGCCGGACCCACGCGGCAGCCGCATGCCAGCCGGGGAACCTGTGGGGGAACCTGTAAGGACGGCGACGGGCGGTAAGGTAGAGAGCCCGGGGGAGAAAAGGGAGGGGGAGCCGGCGCCGACGCAGAGGTGGGCGGGCCGGATAATGGCGCGTACCCTGGTGGTACCGTGCAGGGAGAGAAACCTGCAATGGGGGAGTGGGACAGGGTACTGTGGGTCCCGGGGCGGGTGGAGGTAGGGATTTGGGGGGGGGGGGGAGGGGGGGAGGATAATGCTGTGAGGGGTGGGGGGGCCCTGGAAGGAGGTGCACTGTCTAACTAGAGGGGAAGGTTGTCATAAAGCCAACAGTGGGGAGGGGGAGACAGGACATGTTGGCTAACTGTACCAACTGGCCAAGGGGATAGCATATAAAATGCACAGGCAGGCACTTAGCTTTGAGGAGAAGCTGCTGGGCTGTGTCTGCATGCTGCTGGGCTGAGACTGCAGGCTGCTGGGCTGTGTCTGCATGCTGCTGGGCTGAGACTGCAGGCTGCTGGGCTGTGTCTGCAGGCTGCTGGGCTGAGACTGCAGGCTGCTGGGCTGTGTCTGCATGCTGCTGGGCTGTGACTGCATGCTGCTGGGCTGTGACTGCATGTTGCTGGCTGAAGAAACTTTTGCAAGAGGAAGTATTTCCTGTAAGGACCTGCCTATATACCCCTCTCCTAAGCTCACGCCCCTAAGCTCTCCCATAGTCTGACCACAAAACTGAAACTAACTTTAGCCCACTAGCAGTCATTAACTCTTTCCTGCCAACCCAAAAAATGTAAGCCTCTTAAGTACGCTCTGGCTTAGGCAGCCCTCGCTTTATCAAAACTTTTCAACCTTGCGTACTCAACGCCTAACCTTAATAATATAATTAAAACTAACCTAAATGATACAACCTTAAAAATATAACCCTGTAAAGCTCATGGAGGTGTGAAATTATGACACGGGCACGGTACAGCTTGGCTTAAAAAGGTCACAGCTTTTTAATTCCAATTGGTAATCACCCTAACGAGGTAAAGGT
This sequence comes from Crinia signifera, assembly GCF_055691185.1. Taxonomy (NCBI): domain Eukaryota; kingdom Metazoa; phylum Chordata; class Amphibia; order Anura; family Myobatrachidae; genus Crinia; species Crinia signifera. The sequence goes on from NC_139223.1 coordinate 10,538,517, forward strand.
GGGCAGGGGACGCTGCATTCCTGCTCTATATTTACTTACTTAGGCCATGCCTTGGAGGACGACTAAAACATTCTCTCCAAATTGGCGCACCTATCATCACGGGGACTCACCTAACCCTCATGGACCAGACCGGACATTAACCACACAAGTAACACCCGGGACCCTCACACAGAGCAGGACAAACTCGCCAATGTTTCAAGGGCAGGTGCTCCGTAATGAGCATGTGCGCATTCAAAGCCACAAAAATGTTGTGTTCCCCACCCTGCTGCGCCTAATACACAAATGAAAGCAGTGACAATATATGAAAAGCAAGAAACGGGATTTGGGTGGGCGGGTCGGACTCTGGGAACCACAATATATACCCCAATCAATAGTTACCTCCCCTGTCAGGGATTGGCTAACCCTATTGACAGGTAGCACAACTTAACCAGTTCTGCCCCAGTGACAACCTTGTCACCGGACATTATAGAAAAAAACTGGGATTCTTAACTCCTCTTCTGCCTATTTGGCCTCGCTTGTTCTTACTGAACACTTGGGAATTGTTCTCCTAGGGGTAGGTGATTCTGTATGGAATAGGTTTGTTTACAATGTGAAGAGAAGAGGCTATTATTATTATTATTATTATTATTATTATTACTATTATTATTAGTATTATTTTGTAGCTGAGGACCAGGGCTTTCCAACGAGCCTGGCCCCCCCGTCGCTAGCCCTCCAGGAACCGGAGATACCTTCAGACAAAGCTGGAACGTTTCCCCATAGAATAACATGGGACCCGCTAACTTCGACCCCCACCCGGTTCCAACAACTGGCAGTTGCTCCTCCAGCATCACAGAAGCTCAAGATCTCAGAGATCTCCGTCAAACCCAAATCGCTGGGCCTTCAATCTGATACTAGGCTGGTCCATATACTGTAGGTTCATTGGTTCTATAGATATTGCGGGTAAACTAATTTTTTTTATTTTCTGAAATGTAATTTCATGGCTGTTGTTGTTGTTTGAGGACAGATTTCTCTGGAACCAAACGGCCCAGTTTCACAGGACCAAAATCATTTGAAGCCCACATGTAAATGGGTCAGTTGGTTCCGAAGATATCGCTGGTTGTTTAAAGGGGGAGGAGTTTTCTCTCCCCCTCACACCATAAAATGCAGGGACTAGGCTGGTGTAAAAGGGACCAACCCGGGAATGTCCCTGCGTGATCCTGGGACCATATTCTCTGCACTTTCTGGTGTGAAAGGGGTATTATTTCAAAAAGCTGGGACCTGCAGTGCTCTGAATACAGCCAGGCAGCCCCCTGCTCTCTGCTCGGCTGTCAATGGCTGTCATTTCTGCCTGGTGGTGGCTGTCCCCCAGTTACCGCAAGCATGTATTCCCCCTTGGCAATGCGCATGTAATTCCATATGGCAACAAGCATGGAACCCCTGGCAATGAGCATGGATCCCCTGACAATGAGCATGTAGGTAAGCAGCACTTATGTAGCATCATTTTTAATAGGCATTATGGTGTTTGGCATAATATGTAATAGACATTATGCCACAAAAAAATTACGGCGCCACCCCCCCAAGAAGGGGTGAGGCGATGGACTATGGGCACACCTGGCTGAGCTGACAGGCGACCCAGGCAGCAGTGAGCACTGAGCTGGTCCCGCACCTTGCATATCTAATGAGCGGGTCTCAGCCCCTTACAAATTTAATGAGCGGGTCTCAGCCCCCTGAATATGTAATGAGCGGGACCCGCTCATTACATATACATGGGGCGGGGACCCGCTCATTCAATATAAACTGTACTGGATCCCCGCTCATTAGATATGTACAGGACGTGACCAGCTCAGCACTCACTGCTGCCTGGGTCGCATGTCAGTTCAGCCAGCGGCGCCCACCACAGACCCCGCTGGTCCCGCTTCCCCAAGCCACCGCAGGCTCTGCCACATATGTAGTTACTCCACTGGGTGTGTTGCTTAACATGTAATGGGCATTATGGTGTAGATTTTTAATGTGCGCCTTTGGCACCCAATGCCCCTGTTTATGAAGCATATTGTGCATTATTGCTCAATCTGTTTGGTATAGTGTGAATTTTGGCTCATTCCATGTGGCATAATGTGTAAGAGGCAGGTACAGTATAAGGGGGTTACTATTGTGTTGCATGATTTGTATAAGGGGTATATGGTGTGGTAAACTTAGGTGACCACATAAAAGGTGCTGACATATTGTCTACCAAGTTTCGTCTTTCAGTATTTTTTTTTTTATGACTGGAGTGCTGCCTCACCCCACAAGTATCTTAGGACATTGGCGTCCTGTGGGTGCACCTTTGGAGGGCACCGCCAATATATCTCCCTGCATTTTTCCTATGCCAGCCCCCTGAATTTTCCAGCACACACACACACATTTTATATATAATTAGTTGTAAATATGGTACTTCTTTACTTTCACGGCGCCAGCATGGCGCCGTGCTACTTCCGGCTTACGCTCGCCACAAACTATGTAAAATAAACGAAGTTAACGCCATGCCAACATGGATAGTTCATACCTCCACTATCCATGTTGGCATGGAGTTGATTTTAAATAGTGTGGCGAGCGTAGCGAGCCAACGAGCCCGCAGCGTGGGCGAGCGAAGCAAGCCCCGCAAGGGGACTCTGACGCGCGGCGCCATGCTGGCGCCGTGAAAGTAAAGAAGTACCGAAAATATTTACACAAATATAGACACACTGATGAGCAGACGACCCAAACAGACCACTGGTCACCCCTCCCACAGTATTAGGTGCTGGCCACAACCCCTATTACTGTGCATAATAGGCCCTTGATAATTTTCAGCTCCAGGCCCATTTAGACCTTAATCTCACACTGGTAGTAGTAGTAGTAGTAGTAGTAGTAGTAGTAGAGAGCACAGCCAGCACGCTGAGAGACTGACCTGTGAAAATCAGGGCAGTTGGGAGGAATGTGTCATGCATTTATTTATTTATTTATTTACAGTGTCTTATACAGCGCAGCAGATTCCGTTCCAGTGTCTTATATAGCGCAGCAGATTCCGTTCCAGTGTCTTATATAGCGCAGCAGATTCCGTTACAGTGTCTTATATAGCGCAGCAGATTCCGTTACAGTGTCTTATACAGCGCAGCAGATTCCGTTCCAGTGTCTTATATAGCGCAGCAGATTCCGTTACAGTGTCTTATATAGCGCAGCAGATTCCGTTACAGTGTCTTATACAGCGCAGCAGATTCCGTTCCAGTGTCTTATATAGCGCAGCAGATTCCGTTACAGTGTCTTATATAGCGCAGCAGATTCCGTTACAGTGTCTTATACAGCGCAGCAGATTCCGTTCCAGTGTCTTATATAGCGCAGCAGATTCCGTTACAGTGTCTTATATAGCGCAGCAGATTCCGTTACAGTGTCTTATATAGCGCAGCAGATTCCGTTACAGTGTCTTATATAGCGCAGCAGATTCCGTTACAGTGTCTTATATAGCGCAGCAGATTCGGTTACAGTGTCTTATATAGCGCAGCAGATTCCGTTACAGTGTCTTATATAGCGCAGCAGATTCCGTTACAGGGTCTTATATAGCGCAGCAGATTCTGTTACAGCGTCTTATATAGCGCAGCAGATTCCTTTACAATGTCTTGTATAGCGCAGCAGATTCCGTTACAGTGTCTTATATAGCGCAGCAGATTCCGTTACAGTTTCTTATATAGCGCAGCAGATTCCGTTACAGTGTCTTATATAGCGCAGCAGATTCCGTTACAGGGTCTTATATAGCGCAGCAGATTCCGTTACAGCGTCTTATATAGCGCAGCAGATTCTGTTACAGCGTCTTATATAGCGCAGCAGATTCCATTACAGTGTCTTATATAGCGCAGCAGATTCCGTTACAGGGTCTTATATAGCGCAGCAGATTCTGTTACAGTGTCTTATATAGCGCAGCAGATTCTGTTACAGCGACTTATATAGCGCAGCAGATTCCGTTACAGTGTCTTATATAGCGCAGCAGATTCCGTTACAGTGTCTTATATAGCGCAGCAGATTCCGTTACAGTGTCTTATATAGCGCAGCAGATTCTGTTACAGTGTCTTATATAGCGCAGCAGATTCCGTTACAGCGTCTTATATAGCGCAGCAGATTCCGTTACAGTCTCTTATATAGCGCAGCAGATTCCGTTACAGTGTCTTATATAGCGCAGCAGATTCTGTTACAGCGTCTTATATAGCGCAGCAGATTCCGTTACAGTGTCTTATATAGCGCAGCAGATTCCGTTACAGTTTCTTATATAGTGCAGCAGATTCCGTTACAGTTTCTTATATAGCGCAGCAGATTCCGTTACAGTGTCTTATATAGCACAGCAGGTTCCGTTACAGTGTCTTATATAGCGCAGCAGATTCCGTTCCAGTGTCTTATATAGCGCAGCAGATTCCGTTACAGTGTCTTATATAGCGCAGCAGATTCCGTTACAGTGTCTTATACAGCGCAGCAGATTCCGTTCCAGTGTCTTATATAGCGCAGCAGATTCCGTTACAGTGTCTTATATAGCGCAGCAGATTCCGTTACAGTGTCTTATACAGCGCAGCAGATTCCGTTCCAGTGTCTTATATAGCGCAGCAGATTCCGTTACAGTGTCTTATATAGCGCAGCAGATTCCGTTACAGTGTCTTATACAGCGCAGCAGATTCCGTTCCAGTGTCTTATATAGCGCAGCAGATTCCGTTACAGTGTCTTATATAGCGCAGCAGATTCCGTTACAGTGTCTTATATAGCGCAGCAGATTCCGTTACAGTGTCTTATATAGCGCAGCAGATTCCGTTACAGTGTCTTATATAGCGCAGCAGATTCGGTTACAGTGTCTTATATAGCGCAGCAGATTCCGTTACAGTGTCTTATATAGCGCAGCAGATTCCGTTACAGGGTCTTATATAGCGCAGCAGATTCTGTTACAGCGTCTTATATAGCGCAGCAGATTCCTTTACAATGTCTTGTATAGCGCAGCAGATTCCGTTACAGTGTCTTATATAGCGCAGCAGATTCCGTTACAGTTTCTTATATAGCGCAGCAGATTCCGTTACAGTGTCTTATATAGCGCAGCAGATTCCGTTACAGGGTCTTATATAGCGCAGCAGATTCCGTTACAGCGTCTTATATAGCGCAGCAGATTCTGTTACAGCGTCTTATATAGCGCAGCAGATTCCATTACAGTGTCTTATATAGCGCAGCAGATTCCGTTACAGGGTCTTATATAGCGCAGCAGATTCTGTTACAGTGTCTTATATAGCGCAGCAGATTCTGTTACAGCGACTTATATAGCGCAGCAGATTCCGTTACAGTGTCTTATATAGCGCAGCAGATTCCGTTACAGTGTCTTATATAGCGCAGCAGATTCCGTTACAGTGTCTTATATAGCGCAGCAGATTCTGTTACAGTGTCTTATATAGCGCAGCAGATTCCGTTACAGCGTCTTATATAGCGCAGCAGATTCCGTTACAGTCTCTTATATAGCGCAGCAGATTCCGTTACAGTGTCTTATATAGCGCAGCAGATTCTGTTACAGCGTCTTATATAGCGCAGCAGATTCCGTTACAGTGTCTTATATAGCGCAGCAGATTCCGTTACAGTGTCTTATATAGCGCAGCAGATTCCGTTACAGTGTCTTATATAGCGCAGCAGATTCCGTTACAGCGTCTTATATAGCGCAGCAGATTCCATTACAGTATCTTATATAGCGCAGCAGATTCCGTTACAGCGTCTTATATAGCGCAGCAGATTCTGTTACAGTGACTTATATAGCGCAGCAGATTCCGTTCCAGTGTCTTATATAGCGCAGCAGATTCCGTTACAGTGTCTTATATAGCGCAGCAGATTCCGTTACAGTGTCTTATATAGCGCAGCAGATTCCGTTACAGTGTCTTATATAGCGCAGCAGATTCCGTTACAGTGTCTTATATAGCGCAGCAGATTCGGTTACAGTGTCTTATATAGCGCAGCAGATTCCGTTACAGTGTCTTATATAGCGCAGCAGATTCCGTTACAGGGTCTTATATAGCGCAGCAGATTCTGTTACAGCGTCTTATATAGCGCAGCAGATTCCTTTACAATGTCTTGTATAGCGCAGCAGATTCCGTTACAGTGTCTTATATAGCGCAGCAGATTCCGTTACAGTTTCTTATATAGCGCAGCAGATTCCGTTACAGTGTCTTATATAGCGCAGCAGATTCCGTTACAGGGTCTTATATAGCGCAGCAGATTCCGTTACAGCGTCTTATATAGCGCAGCAGATTCTGTTACAGCGTCTTATATAGCGCAGCAGATTCCATTACAGTGTCTTATATAGCGCAGCAGATTCCGTTACAGGGTCTTATATAGCGCAGCAGATTCTGTTACAGTGTCTTATATAGCGCAGCAGATTCTGTTACAGCGACTTATATAGCGCAGCAGATTCCGTTACAGTGTCTTATATAGCGCAGCAGATTCCGTTACAGTGTCTTATATAGCGCAGCAGATTCCGTTACAGTGTCTTATATAGCGCAGCAGATTCTGTTACAGTGTCTTATATAGCGCAGCAGATTCCGTTACAGCGTCTTATATAGCGCAGCAGATTCCGTTACAGTCTCTTATATAGCGCAGCAGATTCCGTTACAGTGTCTTATATAGCGCAGCAGATTCTGTTACAGCGTCTTATATAGCGCAGCAGATTCCGTTACAGTGTCTTATATAGCGCAGCAGATTCCGTTACAGTGTCTTATATAGCGCAGCAGATTCCGTTACAGTGTCTTATATAGCGCAGCAGATTCCGTTACAGCGTCTTATATAGCGCAGCAGATTCCATTACAGTATCTTATATAGCGCAGCAGATTCCGTTACAGCGTCTTATATAGCGCAGCAGATTCTGTTACAGTGACTTATATAGCGCAGCAGATTCCGTTACAGTATCTTATATAGCGCAGCAGATTCCGTTACAGTGTCTTATATAGCGCAGCAGATTCCGTTACAGTGTCTTATATAGCGCAGCAGATTCTGTTACAGCGTCTTATATAGCACAGCAGATTCCATTACAGTGTCTTATATAGCGCAGCAGATTCCGTTACAGTGTCTTATATAGCGCAGCAGATTCCGTTACAGTGTCTTATATAGCGCAGCAGATTCCGTTACAGTGTCTTATATAGCGCAGCAGATTCCGTTACAGTGTCTTATATAGCGCAGCAGATTCGGTTACAGCGTCTTATATAGCGCAGCAGATTCGGTTACAGTGTCTTATATAGCGCAGCAGATTCCGTTACAGTGTCTTATATAGCGCAGCAGATTCCGTTACAGGGTCTTATATAGCGCAGCAGATTCTGTTACAGCGTCTTATATAGCGCAGCAGATTCCTTTACAATGTCTTGTATAGCGCAGCAGATTAAGTTACAGTGTCTTATATAGCGCAGCAGATTCCGTTACAGGGTCTTATATAGCGCAGCAGATTCCGTTACAGTGTCTTATATAGCGCAGCAGATTCCGTTACAGGGTCTTATATAGCGCAGCAGATTCCGTTACAGTGTCTTATATAGCGCAGCAGATTCTGTTACAGCGTCTTATATAGCGCAGCAGATTCCGTTACAGTGTCTTATATAGCGCAGCAGATTCCGTTACAGGGTCTTATATAGCGCAGCAGATTCCGTTACAGTGTCTTATATAGCGCAGCAGATTCCGTTACAGTGTCTTATATAGCGCAGCAGATTCTGTTACAGCGTCTTATATAGCGCAGCACATTCCGTTACAGCGTCTTATATAGCGCAGCAGATTCCGTTACAGTGTCTTATATAGCGCAGCAGATTCCGTTACAGTGTCTTATATAGCGCAGCAGATTCTGTTACAGCGTCTTATATAGCGCAGCAGATTCCATTACAGTGTCTTATATAGCGCAGCAGATTCCGTTACAGTGTCTTATATAGCGCAGCAGATTCCAATACAGCGTCTTATATAGCGCAGCAGATTCCGTTACAGCGTCTTATATAGCGCAGCAGATTCCGTTACAGCGTCTTATATAGCGCAGCAGATTCCGTTACAGCGTCTTATATAGCGCAGCAGATTCCGTTACAGCGTCTTATATAGCGCAGCAGATTCTGTTACAGTGACTTGTATAGCGCAGCAGATTCCGTTACAGTGTCTTATACAGCGCAGCAGATTCCGTTACAGCGTCTTATATAGCGCAGCAGATTCCGTTACAGCGTCTTATATAGTGCAGCAGATTCCGTTACAGTGACTTATATAGCGCAGCAGATTCCGTTACAGTGTCTTATATAGCGCAGCAGATTCCGTTACAGTGTCTTATATAGCGCAGCAGATTCCGTTACAGGGTCTTATACAGCGCAGCAGATTCCGTTACAGCGTCTTATATAGCGCAGCAGATTCCGTTACAGTGTCTTATATAGCGCAGCAGATTCCGTTACAGTGTCTTATATAGCGCAGCAGATTCCGTTACAGTGTCTTATATAGCGCAGCAGATTCTGTTACAGCGTCTTATATAGCGCAGCAGATTCCGTTACAGCGTCTTATATAGCGCAGCAGATTCCGTTACAGTGTCTTATATAGCGCAGCAGATTCCGTTACAGTGTCTTATATAGCGCAGCAGATTCTGTTACAGTGTCTTATATAGCGCAGCAGATTCTGTTACAGCGTCTTATATAGCGCAGCAGATTCCATTACAGTGTCTTATATAGCGCAGCAGACAGACTTGGAGGTAGGAGAGCCCAGGGCCGGCAACAGAAATCTTGGGGCCCGGTACATTGTTCTATAAACGGGCCCCCCAACCCACTGCACCTTGCGACACATGGAATCCGTTTAGCATGCCACGAATCGGATCCCTCCAGCAACAATACTGATGCCGACTGAAAGAGCAGCAAACACTGAAAGAGCGATCAGATAGGTAAGATGTGAACCAGGAAAGGGCTGTATCATTAAGACCTAGGGAGTGTAGTGTTTGTAAGAGAAGAGTGTGATCCACAGTGTCAAACACAGCAGAAAGATCTAGAAGAATAAGCAGTGAGTAATGGCCTCTAGACTTGGCAGTTACCAGACCATTCACCACTTTAGTCAGTGCTGTCTCAGTGGAGTGCTGGGAACGAAAGCCTGACTGAAGTGGGTCTAATAGGGCGTGAGAGTTAAGAAAGTGTGTGAGGTGAGAGTAGACAAGTCTCTCCAGTAGCTTAGAGAGGCAAGGGAGCTGAGAGATAGGATGATAGAGAGATAGTGTTTTTTCAGAATGGGAGTAATCACTGCATGTTTGAACAGAGTAGGAAAAGTACCAGTAGCGAGAGAGAGATTGCAGATTATAGTTAAGGTTGGAATAAGCCCAGGAGACAGAGCTTTACTGACTTGTGCAGGTATAGGATCAAGAGGAGAGGTAGTAGAGTAGGAGGATAAGAAGAGAGCGGATACTTCCTTTTCATTTGTGAGCTCATATGAAGAGAAAGTGCCAGAGAGTTCAGGTGGGGAAGAAAGTGGGTTAGAGGTTGCAGAAGAGCATACCATTTCATCTTGGATGTTATCTATCTTGTCCTTAAAGGCATACATAAATGACACTATCTGAGTTTGTATTTGAGGTCAGCATTTTCTGCACACAGTAAGTGCCCACATATGTAAACTGGCACAAGTCTGCCCATCCTCAGCCTCAATGTGGGCACAGTAACACTTGCACACCAGCAGATGTACAGATGACCCAGTTGGGGTAATCAGATATTCCCCAGGTTTTATGGCGCTGTTCTCAGAAATCAGAAAGTGAAAGCAGCCGATATAATCTGTAGGAGTGCCGGCTAATTACTGATAGTCAAATGATCCATTGACCTTGTTATCTCCCCAGCTATTATATAGCACCCAGCTTGCACCCACAGCTCTGAGATACTAGAGGTCCACATAGATATAATGCAAAAACAGGTTATGCTGTAAATGCTGACAGCTCGCTGCTGCAACATGTAAGACAACCTGCTGCCTGAACACAACATGTAAATGCTGACAGCGCGCTGCTGCAACATGTAAGACAACCTGCTGCCTGAACACAACATGTAAATGCTGACAGCGCGCTGCTGCAACATGTAAGACAACCTGCTGCCTGAACACAACATGTAAATGCTGACAGCGCGCTTCTGCAACATTTAAGACATCCTGCTGCCTGAACACAACATGTAAATGCTGACAGCGCGCTGCTGCAACATGTAAGACAACCTGCTGCCTGAACACAACATGTAAATGCTGACAGCGCGCTGCTGCAACATGTAAGACAACCTGCTGCCTGAACACAACATGTAAATGCTGACAGCGCGCTGCTGCACCATGTAAGACAACCTGCTGCCTGAACACAACATGTAAATGCTGACAGCGCGCTGCTGCAACATGTAAGACAACCTGGTGCCTGAACACAACATGTAAATGCTGACAGCGCGCTGCTGCAACATGTAAGACAACCTGGTGCCTGAAGACAACATGTAAATGCTGACAGCGCGCTGCTGCAACATGTAAAAAAACCTGCTGCCTGAACACAACATGTAAATGCTGACAGCGCGCTGCTGCAACATGTAAGACAACCTGCTGCCTGAAGACAACATGTAAATGCTGACAGCGCGCTGCTGCAACATGTAAGACAACCTGCTGCCTGAACACAACATGTAAATGCTGACAGCGCGCTGCTGCAACATGTAAGACAACCTGCTGCCTGAAGACAACATGTAAATGCTGAAAGCGCGCTGCTGCAACATGTAAGACAACCTGCTGCCTGAACACAACATGTAAATGCTGACAGCGCGCTGCTGCAACATGTAAGACAACCTGCTGCCTGAAGACAACATGTAAATGCTGACAGCGCGCTGCTGCAACATGTAAGACAACCTGCTGCCTGAACACAACATGTAAATGCTGACAGCGCGCTGCTGCAACATGTAAGACAACCTGCTGCCTGAACACAACATGTAAATGCTGACAGCGCGCTGCTGCAACATGTAAGACAACCTGCTGCCTGAACACAACATGTAAATGCTGACAGCGCGCTTCTGCAACATTTAAGACAACCTGCTGCCTGAACACAACATGTAAATGCTGACAGCGCGCTGCTGCAACATGTAAGACAACCTGCTGCCTGAAGACAACATGTAAATGCTGACAGCGCGCTGCTGCACCATGTAAGACAACCTGCTGCCTGAACACAACATGTAAATGCTGACAGCGCGCTGCTGCAACATGTAAGACAACCTGCTGCCTGAACACAACATGTAAATGCTGACAGCGCGCTGCTGCAACATGTAAGACAACCTGCTGCCTGAACACAACATGTAAATGCTGACAGCGCGCTGCTGCACCATGTAAGACAACCTGCTGCCTGAACACAACATGTAAATGCTGACAGCGCGCTGCTGCAACATGTAAGACAACCTGGTGCCTGAACACAACATGTAAATGCTGACAGCGCGCTGCTGCAACATGTAAGACAACCTGGTGCCTGAAGACAACATGTAAATGCTGACAGCGCGCTGCTGCAACATGTAAGACAACCTGCTGCCTGAACACAACATGTAAATGCTGACAGCGCGCTGCTGCAACATGTAAGACAACCTGTTGCCTGAAGACAACATGTAAATGCTGACAGCGCGCTGCTGCATTATGTAAGACAACCTGCTGCCTGAACACAACATGTAAATGCTGACAGCGCGCTGCTGCAACATGTAAGACAACCTGCTGCCTGAAGACAACATGTAAATGCTGACAGCGCGCTGCTGCAACATGTAAGACAACCTGCTGCCTGAACACAACATGTAAATGCTGACAGCGCGCTGCTGCAACATGTAAGACAACCTGCTGCCTGAAGACAACATGTAAATGCTGACAGCGCGCTGCTGCAACATGTAAGACAACCTGCTGCCTGAACACAACATGTAAATGCTGACAGCGCGCTGCTGCAACATGTAAGACAACCTGCTGCCTGAAGACAACATGTAAATGCTGACAGCGTGCTGCTGCAACATGTAAGACAACCTGCTGCCTGAACACAACATGTAAATGCTGACAGCGTGCTGCTGCAACATGTAAGACAACCTGCTGCCTGAACACAACATGTAAATGCTGACAGCGCGCTGCTGCAACATGTAAGACAACCTGCTGCCTGAAGACAACATGTAAATGCTGACAGCGCGCTGCTGCAACATGTAAGACAACCTGCTGCCTGAACACAACATGTAAATGCTGAAACGTAGCTAAGAGCTAATTAATTAAATTCACAATCTCACAAGGCTGGAGTGCTGCATCTTTGTTCTTCTATATTTGCTGTTTCAGTGCCGATGCGGGCACCCGCCGAGGATGGAATGGGATCATTCGCCAGACTGTATTTAGGTCTACACCATTAGGTCGACTTGCATTTAGGTTGACCTGACTGAAGGTCGACATGGGTTAGGTCGACAGGGTCATTAGGTCGACATGTGTTAGGTCGACAGGTATAAGGTCGACAGGGTCATTAGGTCGACAGTGAAAAAGTCTACATGGTTTTTAATCTTTTTTTTTTTTTTTTTTTTTTTTTCAAGCGTCGACAGAGTCAACATAGCACCGCGTCCCCTCGCATGGCTCGCTGCACTCGCCATGCTTCTGGCGCAGTGCCTCGCTACGCTCGGCACACTATTTTTTTCTCCCGCCATGCCCTAGTGGATGGTAGGGCATGAAATACCACCTGTCGACCTAATGACCCTGTCGACCTTATAAAAGTCAACCTAATGACCTTGTCGACCTTCAGTCATGTCGACCTAAATGCAGGTCGACCTAAATGCAGGTCGACCTAGTGGTGTAGACCTAATGCTTGTAGACCTAAATGTTGTAGACAATATGACCATATCCCCCGAGGATATAGCTGCAGTATGTATATATATATATATGAGGGTAATCAAGGCACACACACAGACTTGCAGAAATAAGGATCAGCACACAGGGTGTGATGCCAACGTTTCGGGGTTTATTCCGTTTTCAAGGTATAGAACAACTAACAAAAATGCAAAAACATACCTTTATACCCTCTTTTCAAAGTCACGAGCCCAGACCTGTGCGCCCGTATCCCCACAGTCCAGCCTGTCAGAGTCCGCCCGCTTAAATGACGTCACCATCCCCAAGCTCCGGGATCTCCGGCCCGGCGTCAGTGGCTGCTAGGCGACACCGGGGTTTGTGCGCTGTGTATAAGAGACAGGAAAGTAAGCATACATAACTGAAAACACCAAGAGTGCGCAAAAACAATGAAAAGAACAATACAAATGTGATGAGATATGCGGTGCGTGCGGGACGCATGATAACAAGAAATGACAGGCATTTACAAGTTCATATGAAGATGTTAAGTGAGAATTGTTCGTTTAGACCCCTAGGGCGTACAGTGTTCAATTTATATATCCACTTGGCTTCAAGTCTCAGCAGTTTCTTGCCCCTATCACCCGCACGCCGGTCGTCAGGTATCTGGTCGATAATAATGTAGCGGAGATTCGCATGCGAGTGCTTAGCAGAGGCGAAATGTTTCTCTACCGGTTGGTCCATAGGCTTGTTGTTGAGGGCTGCTTTAATCGCAAATCTGTATAGCGCGATGCGCTCTTTAAAAGTTCTGATAGTTTTAACGACATATCCTAAGCCACAGGGGCACAATATCAGATATATGACGTACGTGCTGGAACATGTCAGGGTGAACAAATGTCTTGGATTGCATCATAGCGTTGCAGGTCGTGCATCCTGTACACCGATAGCATCCTCCCGGTTTAATGTATGTGCCCAATGGCATTCTCGTGGAGATGTCAGTCCTTACCAGCCAGTCACGGAGGTTTTTCCCTCTGGTATAACATGACATTAATCTCGACGTTTTCAGTTCTTGAGCTCTTTGTCGTGCTGTATCGTGGGCCAAAGGTCTCTCGCTGCAGAGGTGATTTTATCATCTGCCACGTTGTAAGATCTAATCCACCGTATAACGTCCGTGGAGGGGTCCTTGCTCTTGTGCCCGATTAGCGTTGTAGCACGGGGGATGTTATCCACTTTTCTACGTGCGTTCATCACTGTGGCATTAGAGTAACCTCTGTCAAGAAATTTCTTTTGCATCTGATCCAGATTGTCGGCCAGTGCAGATTCAGAACTGGTAATACGTTTAACTCGTAAAAGCTGCGAGAAGGGTAACCCTCTCTTAAGGGCTGGAGGATGGTGACTTTGCGCCCGCAGGAGGGTGTTCCGATCAGTCGGCTTGGTATAGATGGAAGTGCATAGTCTATCTGACTCTTTGGTGATGCAAACGTCAAGGTAGTTAACTGAGCTGAGGCTCATATTGTAGGTGTATTTGATAGGACACGGTAATGCATTGATGCTGTCCATGGCTTCAATAAATTCATGTTGAGTACCCGTCCAGAATAGTAGCACTGTTATGATGCCCACGGGGACCTAGGGTATTACTGCTGATTGATGAAGGCAGGAGGTCAGGTGTGAGCCCGTAGCCGGGACTGCCGGTTAAGACGGCCACAGCGGATGCTACTCTAACTCTGTTGAGCCCCTGAGGCAGATGGTAAACCCCTGCAGAGCTAGGCTTCACCTGTGGCCGCCGCGTCCGAAGGAGCGAGTTAAGCCCGCTCCAACCCTGATGCAGCCAGGTCTTAGGTATGGACAAAGGGTAGACGATCGCCACAGGGTACTCAAAAGGACTGCTAACTACCGGGCCTAGCTGGGAGATGAGCCCCTGACTGCCGGCACCTGGCCAAACCGGGGAGCGACCGAGTCGCAGACACAAGTAGGCCAGAGGAGGAGTCCCCAGCAGAAGCACAACAGGGAGGCCGACTCCTCAAAGCACAGAAAAACAAATGGAATGTTCCCTGCCTAAAGGATCCAAATGAGAGGTACAGATGGAGAGACCCGTAGGGGCAGATACTACAGAACCCACGGAGGGGCACGGCCACGGTGGGCCACGGGAAATGGCTGAACAATGAATACCGAGCCCACGGAGGGGCCAGACCACGGCGCGCCACTGATTACAAGAGAAAGAGACCCAGGCTCCACAGGAGCACTTACGTGACCCACGAGAGATGGAAGATGAGGGCCGACCGTAAGCTCACAATGAGGCTGGACTCAGGAAAAATCAGGACACTGGAAAAGCAGGACACTGGAAAGCCAGACACTGGAAAGCTGGACACTGGAAAACTGGACACTGGAAAACCGGAAACTGGAGCGCCAGACACTGGAACGCTGGACACTGGAAAGCTGGACACTGGAAGACTGGACACTGGAACGCCAGACACTGGAACGCTGGACACTGGATCAAAGATCCGAGACCTAGGAAGCCTAGGGGACCGGGAAGGTAAGCTTGAGCAGAGCGATACACTCTAGGCACCCAAAAGCTATAACCGGCGTCTGTGCCCAGCAGACGCCGGCTATTTATTTGAAATTCGCGCCGCCTGACTAACATCAGGTGCGAGCGCTCGTGTCCGACGGGCGGAAGCTCGGAGACGTTGCTTGGCAACGTCCCGACGCTCCGTCTCAGAGTGAGGCTTGGGACGCTGCCCGGCAACGTCTTCGGCCTCCTCACTCTGCATCACATCCGCCGTCCGTCCGGGTGTACTGCAGCCCGGATGGCGGCTTGCAACAGTACCCCCCCCTTGAGCAAGGGTTAGCAACCCTTTTCCACCAGGCTTATTGGGAACTTGTCGGAAAAATTACCTTCTTAGGTTGGGCGAATGTAAGTCTCTATCCGAAACCCACGACCTCTCCTCGGGACCGAACCCCTCCAATGTACGAGAAACTGCAAAGAACCTCTCACAAGTCTGGAATCAAGGATTTTCTCCACACAGAACTCTTGTTGGCCTTGCACCATTACTGGGGCGGAGCCCTTCCTCAGCCTGCGCGGAAATCTTTGTGAAAAAAAACACTGGCTTGAGGAGCGAAGCGTGGAAGGTACTTGCAATTCTGAGGGACTTAGGTAGAGCAAGATGGAACGCTACCGGATTAACCCTCCTGACAATCTGGTAAGGGCCAATGAACCGAGGCCCCAGTCTCGCCGATGGTTGGTGAAGCTTTATATTACGGGAGGATAACCACACCCAGTCACCAACTTTGAAACGGCAAGGACGTCTGGATTTGTCAGAAAATACCTTTTCTCTAAATGATGCTTCTTTAAGGGCCAGATAGACCTTCTCCATATAACTCTGAGTCGAGAGGCTGCTGATGAGGATGAACCGGGGGCATCAGGTCCCAAAGAGTTAGCCCGTGGATGAAATCCATAGATCGTAAAAAAGGGTGAGGCTTTGGACACTGAATGATGTGCGTTATTGTACGCAAATTCAGCTAACGACAGGAAACTGACCCAATCATATTGCCTTTTGGAAACAAAGACCCTTAGATATTGTTTGAGAGACTGATTGAGACGTTCCATTTGCCCATTGGCCTGTGGATGGAATGCAGAGGTGAGACTGGTCTTTACTTTCAGGGCTGCACAAAACAGTCTCCAGAACTGTGCCACAAATTGTGGCCCACGGTCGGACACGATATCACTGGGCAATCCATGCAACCGAAAAATGTGCTGAAGAAATAAAGTGGACAGTTCCTTGGCCGAAGGTAACTGTTTTAAGGCCACAAAGTGTGCCATGTTGGAGAATCTATCGATCAGGACCCAGATGACCTGACACGGACAAGATCGGAAAACCAACAATAAAATCCATGGCCAGATGAGACCAAGGCCTACTGGGAACAGACAGAGGCAACAATTTTCCTAATGGTCGGGCGCGTGGAACCTTATGACGGGCACAGTCCAGACAAGACAATACAAAGTCTTTATTATCCCTGGCCATCCCTGGCCAACAGACCACATGAGAGAGGAGAGCAAGCATTTTATATACTCCTGGATGGCCAGCAATTTTGGAGTCATGACATTCTGCCAGAACCCTGCATCTTAGTAACGGAGGAACGAGCAACCTGTTCTCTTGTGTTTGGGCTGGAGCTTGTCCCTGTGCTTGACGGAGGAGACCCTACAAGGTTTGACTCACTCCAGCATGAATACAGGACGTGGGAACGATGGGCCCCAACTTGACTCTACTCTCCTGTTGAGGTAGAAAACAACTAGAAAGGGCGTCAGCTCTGATGTTTTTTGATCCCGGCCTATACGAAATAATAAAATTAAATCGCATAAAGAAAAGAGCCCACCAAGCCTGGCGAGCGTTCAGTCTCTTGGCTGACTCGATGTACTGTAGATTCTTATGATCTGTTAAAACAAGAATCTGATGAGCTGCACCTTCTAGCCATTGTCGCCACTCGTCAAAGGCCCATTTTATGGCAAGCAATTCCCTGTTGCCTATGTCATAATTGGACTCTGCCTGAGAAAATTTTTGGGACATGTAGGCACAGGGGTGGAATTGTAAAGACTCAGGATCTCTCTGAGAGAGAACCGCCCCAGTCCCTACTTCCGAGGCGTCGACCTCCACGACAAAAGGCAGCTCCGGATTGGGATGTTTAAGAATCGGCACCGAAACAAAGGCTTGTTTCAAAGTCTTAAAGGCTTGCTCTACTTAAGGACTCCACACTGATGGATCCGCCCCTTTTTTGGTTAGAGCCACCAAGGGTGCCACAATAGATGAAAAAGCATGAATAAAGCGTCTGTAATAATTGGCGAAGCCAAGAAATCGCTGGACTGCCTTTAAATTAGTGGGCCAAACCCAATCAACAGTGGCCTGTAATTTCTTGGGATCCATTTGGAACCCCAGGGAAGAAATAATATAGCCAAGGAAAGATATTCGGGTCACCTCGAATTCGCATTTCTCCAATTTAGCGAACAACTGGTTCTCCCTCAGCTTCTTTAATACCTGGCACACTTGTGCTCCATGTGAGTCCAAGTCTCGGGAAAAAATTAAAATATAGTCTAAATAGACAACTACAAACTTGCCCAGGAATTCTCGAAGAACGTCGTTTATGAAATCCTGAAAGACGGCTGGGGCATTGGAGAGACCGAATGGCATTACCAGGTACTCGTAATGCCCCGTCTGAGTACTGAACACGTCTTCCATTCGTCCCCCTCCCTGATTCTTATCAGGTTATAGGCCCCCCTCAAATCTATTTTGGAAAAAATAGTAGCGGATCGTAACTGATCAAACACAACCGTAATCAAAGGAAGGGGATAGGTGTTTCTCACCGTAATTTTGTTGAGGGACCGGAAATCTATGCAAGGCCTCAAAGACCCATCTTTTTTTGACACAAAAAAGAAACTGGCACTGAGATGAGATTTCGAGGGTCGAATAAAACCCTTTGCCAGACTTTCTTGGATGTATTCATCCATTGCCTTAGTTTCTGGACCAGACAAGGCATACAGCCTGCATTTTGGAAAGGAAGCATTGGGGATTAACTGGATGGCACAGTCATATGGCCGATGTGGAGGCAAACGGTTGGCCTTGCCCTTAGAAAAGACATCACTAAAATCCTGGTAAGGAACGGGAACCCCTGCTAATGAGAAGGAGTTTACTGGGAGTGAGGAATGGAAGCACTGTTGCTGACAATGAGAACTCCAATGGGCAATCTCCCCCCCGATGCCAATTTATGATGGGATTGTGCTTCTTCAACCAGGGGAAGCCCAACACGATGGGCACTGAAGGACATGATGTTAAAAGAAAGGTAATCTCTTCGTGGTGGAACAGACCAATTTTAAATAGAATGGGAGGAGTTTGAAATGAGACCACCCCATTGGAGAGCACACCACCATCTAAACCCCGCAGGGAAATAGGAACCGGAAGCGGGAGTTGGGGAATCCCCAACCTCTGGGCGATGGCTACATCTAGGAAGTTTCCTGCAGCTCCACTGTCAATAAAAACAAACCCTGAAAACTTATACCCCTGGAAGGATAAACACCCCGGTACTAATAGTGAATCTAGAGAGGAAAATAACTGAACCCCCTCCCCGTTCACTTGGCCCGGCCTTTTACTGGCCTATTGGGACAATTTCTCAAAATGTGACCTTTACCACCGCAGTATAAGCAAAGGCCTGAGCTCAGTCGGCGAGCCCTTTCCTCCTGGGAAATGCGAGTTGCCCCAAGCTGCATTGACTCCTCACTTTCCTCAGAGGTCATCGGCACGTAAGGAACTACCCGAGTGATAGAGCCCCGTTCAGACCTCCGCTCATGGAGGCGACGGTCGATTTTAATGGCTAACTCCATTAATTTATCCAGCGTTTTAAGAGCTGGATATTGAATAAGGCAATCCTTTATCTCGTCAGCCAGACCACATCGAAATTGGCTGTGTAATGCTGGATCATTCCAGCCGCAATCGTTTGCCAATCGGCGGAACTCAGTACAGTAGGACTCAGCTGGATCCCTCCCTTGCTTAAGGGCTCTAAGATGAGTCTCCGCTGAGGCTTCTCGATCAGGGTCATCATACAATAACCCCAGGGAGCTGAAGAAATTGTCCAGCGAGGTCAAGGCTGGGCTGTCCGACGGTAGTCCCAAGACCCAGGTCTGAGGGTCACCTTGAAGTAATGAAATAACAAGACCTATGCGCTGGGCCTCGGAAGTCAATGAGCGTGTCTTGAGCCGAAAATACAGCTTACAGCTCTCACGGAAATTAAAAAAGGTTTTGCGATCCCCAGAAAACCGATCTGGAAGGTTCATCTTAGGGTCTGAACCCCCTGCCTCTGGGGGCCGCATCCTTTGCTCTTGGGCTGTTACTTTCAAGGACAACTCCCACACCATCTGAGTAAGCCCTTGAAGCTGATCCAAGAAGGTCTGGGGAGTACTCATAATAAATCAAAAAACATCCAACACGACACAAAAACTGTAAGAGGCAAAATAGGGTCTGTTGATTCTGGCCGGTTAGAATGTTATGATGCCCACGGGAACCTAGGGTATTACTGCTGATTGATGAAGGCAGGAGGTCAGGCGTGAGCCCGTAGCCGGGACCGCCGGTTAAGACGGCCACAGCGGATGCTACTCTAACTCTGTTGAGCCCCTGAGGCAGATGGTAAACCCCTGCAGAGCTAGGCTTCACCTGTGGCCGCCGCGTCCGAAGGAGCGAGTTAGGCCCTCTCCAACCGCGATGCAGCCAGGTCTTAGGTATGGAAAAAGGGTAGACGATCGCCACAGGGTACTCAAAAGGACTGCTAACTACCGGGCCTAGCTGGGAGATGAGCCCCTGACTGCCGGCACCTGGCCAAACCGGGGAGCGACCGAGTCGCAGACACAAGTAGGCCAGAGGAGGAGTCCCCAGCAGAAGCACAACAGGGAGGCCGACTCCTCAAAACACAGAAAACCAAACGGAATGTTCCCTGCCTAAAGGATCCAAATGATAGGTACAGATGGAGAGACCCGTAGGGGCAGATACTACAGAACCCATGGAGGGGAACGGCCACGGCGGGCCACAGGAAATGGCTGAACAATGAATACCGAGCCCACGGAGGGGCCAGACCACGGCGGGCCACTGATTTCAAGAGAAAGAGACGTAGGCTCCACAGGAGCACTTACATGACCCACGAGAGATGGAAGATGAGGGCCGACCGTAAGCTCACAATGAGGCTGGACTCAGGAAAAATCAGGACACTGGAAAAGCAGGACACTGGAAAGCCAGACACTGGAAAGCTGGACACTGGAAAACCGGAAACTGGAACGCCAGACACTGGAACGCTGGACACTGGAAAGCTGGACACTGGAAGACTGGACACTGGAACGCCAGACACTGGAACGCTGGACACTGGATCAAAGATCCGAGACCTAGGAAGCCTAGGGGACCGGGAAGGTAAGCTTGAGCAGAGCGATACACTCTAGGCACCCAAAAGCTATAACCGGCGTCTGTGCCCAGCAGACGCCGGCTATTTATTTGAAATTTGCACCGCCTGACTGACGTCAGGCGCGCGCGCTCGTGTCCGACGGGCGGAAGCTCGGGGACGTTGCCAGGCAACGTCCCGACGCTCCGTCCCAGAGTGAGGCTTGGGACGCTGCCCAGCAACGTCCCCGGCCTCCTCACTCTGCATCACATCCGCCGTCCGTCCGGGTGTACTGCAGCCCGGATGGCGGCTTGCAACAAGCACATCGTAGATATAACGGGTATAGAAGCTGATGTGTTCTTGCAGCTTGCCACTCAGAAAAAGATCTTGTTCAAGTGATGCCATGTAAGCGTTGGCATACGATTGGGGCTATGGGGGAACCCATCGCACACCCAGCGCATTGGCGGTAAAAGCGTTTGTTAAAGTAGAAGTAATTACGATGTAGTATAAGAGTCAGCAGGGTAATAAACAGGTCGATAGGAGGTCCTTGGTATTTGGGATCATTGGTAAGAAGCTCTCTAGTAGCCTTGATTCCACCATCATGTGGGATGCACATGTAGAGGCTACAGATGTCTAATGTGACCAACCAGGTCATGGGGAGTATCGTCCCAAAATCATGTAATTTATTGAGTAATGATGTCGTGTCTTTGAGATAAGCAGGGTTTTTTTGTACCACTGGTTGCAAGAAATAATCCAGAATTGCCGAGATGGGACTGTACAGCGTATCTCTGGCCGCAATGATTGGCCGGCCAGGTGGAGACTGTGCATCCTTATGGATCTTTGGAAGACAATATAGCAGCGGTACCCGTGGGTAATCGGTGGAGAGAAAGTCTTTAACAGAAGCCGGAAATATCTCTTCTTGGACCGCTTGGGATAGAATATTGTCTAGTTCTTTTTTGAAACATGCCGTCGGGTCATGTGTCAGGGATTCATACGTCTCCAAATTGGATAGTTGTGAGTAGATTTTTTTTTGTACTCCTCTAAGCCCCATACCACGATGCCTCCCCCCTTGTCGGCCGGTAAAAACATCACATCATTGTATGAGCTCATGTTTTTGAGCGCAGTCCATTCTTCTTTGGAAAAGTTAGAGAAACTTTTGCTGCTTTGCAGGGGATTCGTGCTGGTGTGGCTGTCTGTCTCTTGATCAATGTTCACCTTTGCTTCCAGGATCCTCGAAAAGCTCTGGATGGTGAAGTTCTGTGAGAGAGGGTCAAATTTAGATTTGAGTTTAAATTTATCATAGATAGAAGAATGTGTGGGCATTCTTTTGGGTATCTCTTTGCTGAAATATTCTTGTAACTGTAGGCTCCGGTTGAGGTGCATATTCTCAATTTTCCATGTGAAGGGATCAAAACAGTTGGTAGGGTCAAATGATAGCCCTTTATTGAGCACTTTGTATTCCAATGGGGATAGGGTTCTTTTGGAGATATTGAAGATCAGGGCTTCTTGGTTGCTTTCGCTCGGCTTTTGGAGCCTGCGGTGTTGTCCTCCACGTCGAGGGGGTCTTTGCCTCTTATGCGTTCTGCCCGAGTCTTGACTCCTGGTGGCTGGCGCATGGAGTTTTTTGAGACCGGAGCTCTAGCACCTGAGTCGCTTGCTGAGGACTGGGTGTCACTATTGGTATCTTGAGCGGTGGTGCGAGCTGGCCGGCGTTGGTACCGTCTGTCTCTGTTAGGGGGTCTATTGGGGCCCGATATCCATCTGTAGACACTCTGCTCCATGTAATCTTTGTTCACTTTGTTGAATTTATTTTTCTTGAACTCAATTAGTTCTTTCTTAAATGTCGACACTTGCGTTGACAGTTTGCTGATCCAATCTTGGTCTGTGTCTGCTGAGAGTGTAGAGAGGTGTAGTGTCTCATACTCGTCAATTTTGGTGCGTGTAACCTCCATTTCTCTGGCTGCTTCACTTATCACCAATGTGATAAGGTCAAACGAACAATTGTTCAGTATGGCACACCATTTGCGGAAAAAGTCTGGATTGTATCTGGCAATCGTGGGGGTATTGCGGATCCGAAAACCCCTTGGGATTTTCTTTTCTCTAAAGTATTCAGATAGGGTTACTCCATGAAGGAGGAACTTTACCTCTTTTTTCTCTAGTTTAAGCAGATGGTTAAAGATGTCATCAGGGGTCAAATCGCCTTGCAACTCTGTGAATCTCTGGCTAAATAGAGTAGATCTGGATTCATCTTCAGAGAAGTGTAACCTTTCGCCCAATGGTAGCTGTGGTCCCAGAAGATTGCTAGCTCTGTCAGCTTGTGAGGCAGAGATCGACATGACTGCAGTGATGTATCCAACTTGCAACCGCAATAGCTGCCACCTTTGCTAAAATCTGCCGGGTACAATAAGATAATCGTTACCAAGGCGGCACTTGTCTTAGGGTGTTCCAATCTTGTAAATCAAGGTTTCGATAGGGGGTGCACAATCCAGAGGTACAGGCAACTGGTGTCGGTACTTGTATGTAGACAGGAGAGGGATGGCACTCCACACAGTAATGTAAAGTAACTTGCCGGGGTGCACTTGCAGTAGAAGCATATAGGAGGGTAATCAAGGCACACACACGGACTTGCAGAAATAAGGATCAGCACACAGGGTGTGATGCCAACGTTTCGGGGTTTATTCCGTTTTCAAGGTATAGAACAACTAACAAAAAAGCAAAAACATACCTTTATACCCTCTGTTCAAAGCCACGAGCCCAGATCTGTGCGCCCGCATCCCCACAGTCCCGCCTGTCAGAGTCCGCCCGCTTAGATAACGTCACCATCCCCAAGCTCTGGGATTTTCTGCACACAGTAAGTGCCCACATATGTAAACTGGCACAAGTCTGCCCATCCTCAGCCTCAATGTGGGCAAAGTAAGGGGGGGTACACACCAGAACGATTAGGGCTCAATTCCATCAATCTGGATCCAATTCCGACCGATTAGATGCAGATTGTGTGTAGATTGGGCATGTTTAGGTCCAATTCCGATCCGAATCCAATCCGATGCGCGTCCCCGCTGTCGTTTGGTCGTTTTACAGATCCTACCTGCTGCAGTGAGGATCTGTAAAAGATCCATTCAACTGGATACAGACTCAGATCGGATTGGGATCAGATTGGATGCAGATCGTTAGCAGATTGTGTGGCTCCAACAGATCGTGCGAGCATCACACAATCTGCTAATGATCTACTAACAATCAGGATCGTTCTGGTGTGTACCAGGCCTAACACTTCTACACCAGAAGATGTACAGATGACCCCGTTAGGGTAATCAGATATTCCCCAGGTTTTATGGTGCTGTTCTCAGAAATCAGAAAGTGAAAGCAGCCGATTTAATCCCTGCGCTGTAGGAGTGCCGGATAATTACTGAGAGACAAATGATACATTGACCTTGTTATCACCCCAGCTATTATATAGCACCCAGCGTGCACCCACAGCTGCGAGATACTAGAGGTCCACATAGATATAATGCAAAAACAGGTTATGCTGTAAATGCTGATAGCGCGCTGCTGCAACATGTAAGACAACCTGGTGCCTGAACACAACATGTAAATGCTGACAGCGCACTGCTGCAACATGTAAGACAACCTGCTGCCTGAACACAACATGTAAATGCTGACAGCGCGCTGCTGCAACATGTAAGACAACCTGCTGCCTGAAGACAACATGTAAATGCTGACAGCGCGCTTCTGCAACATTTAAGACAACCTGCTGCCTGAACACAACATGTAAATGCTGACAGCGCGCTGCTGCAACATGTAAGACAACCTGCTGCCTGAAGACAACATGTAAATGCTGACAGCGCGCTGCTGCACCATGTAAGACAACCTGCTGCCTGAACACAACATGTAAATGCTGACAGCGCGCTGCTGCAACATGTAAGACAACCTGTTGCCTGAACACAACATGTAAATGCTGACAGCGCGCTGCTGCAACATGTAAGACAACCTGCTGCCTGAACACAACATGTAAATGCTGACAGCGCGCTGCTGCAACATGTAAGACAACCTGCTGCCTGAACACAACATGTAAATGCTGACAGCGAGCTGCTGCAACATGTAAGACAACCTGCTGCCTGAACAAAACATGTAAATGCTGACAGCGCGCTTAGGGTTACCACCCGTCCGGGATTACTCCGGACAGTCCGGTAATTAAGCCCGGTGTCCGGACGGGTGGCATTCCCGGACTATAAAATGTCCGGGAACTGTGCAGAAATGGGCAGACAGAAGAGTCTGGCTGCCGTCCTCTGTCCCCACGGCTATCCGCCCTGGTTCCCTGATATACAGCGGCGCAAAACAGGAACAGGAGTCAGACTTAAAAAAAAAAGAAACGCCCATAGACATGAATGGGAAGCCATTTATTGGCTTAGACCTCTCTCAGCCAATCAGCGATTGGCTGAGAGAGGTCTCAGCCAATCAGTGGCTGCCCATTCACTATGGGCTTTTTTTTTTTAAAGTCCTGTTCAGTTCTCTGACTCCCGCCGCTGGCTGGCGCTGCACCGCACTCGGCAGCGTCTTCTGCCCCGACTCCCCTGGCGATGTGGGGCGTCTGTTAGAATTCACGCTGCTCGCCCCACAGGCAGCTGGTATGTATCGCAAATCATTGGCAGGTGTGTCAGTATGACAGAACGTCAGTGCGCAGCCTGCTGCCCGCGTGCATTAGGCAGAGAGCTGACGTAGATAACACCTTATTTAATGCTTCCTGAGAAGCTGGCTGTAATATGTCCCAGAGAGGGTTATGATGTGCCTGCCGTTTCGCTGTATGGAATGCATGTGTCATAAACCAGGCTGCTTATCGTTCAGGCACTGTATTGGCCTGAATAGAAAGAGCAGGACACTCTGAAGTCCCCGAGCAGCTGTGTGTCCATGTTTTCCAGGAGGAGGCAGGGGGCAATTGTACCCAGAGTAATCTGTGCACCTATGTGACTCTTATTCTAATTATTACCTCTCACCTACTGTTTGTAACACTCTTACCACATAGCTGCTTCTTACTTATGTAACACTTCTCAATAATATTCATACCTCCCAACTGTCCCGTTTATTGCGGGACCGTCCTGGTCTTCTGGGAGGCCCCCCTGCCTGGCGCTGTTCCCGGCGACAGAGGGGCTGGCAGCATGGCTGGCCTGGGGTGTCCAGCCTTGGACTTCGACCTTCGGGTTAGGGACCTGCCAAATAAGGCCAAGCAGTGGTTGGGCCTATATTTTTGGCTGAAAATAATGCTAAGCGCCTCAGTTTTGCTTTATTTTGGATTGCAGGGTTTATTAGAATTCTGATTAGCATTGCTCAGTACTACAGTGTATCTGCACTGGCCCCTATCAGCTCCAGGCCACATAGCAGCTGCACCCCCTGCACCTATGGTAGCTACACCCCTGTATATACCACATGTACCTGTGACAGGGAAGGTGGCCCCTCTCAGCTCTGGGCCCGATAGCAGCTACACCCCCTGCACCTATGGTAGCTACACCCTGTATATAACACATGTAACTGTGACAGGGAAGGTGGCCCCTCTCAGCTCTGGGCCCATAGCAGCTGCACTCCCTGCACCTATGGTAGCTACACCCCTGTATATAACACATGTAACTGTGACAGGGAAGGTGGCCCCTCTCAGCTCTGGGCCCCATAGCAGCTGCACCCCCTGCACCTATGGTAGTTACACCCCTGTATATAACACATGTAACTGTGACAGGGAAGGTGGCCCCTCTCAGCTCCAGGCCACATAGCAGCTGCACCCCCTGCACCTATGGTAGCTACACCCCTGTATATAACACATGTAACTGTGACAGGGAAGGTGGCCCCTCTCAGCTCTGGCCCCATAGTAGCTGCACCCCCTGCACCTATGGTAGCTACACCCCTGTATATAACACATGTAACTGTGACAGGGAAGGTGGCCCCTCTCAGCTCTGGGCCCATAGCAGCTGCACCCCCTGCACCTATGGTAGCTACACCCCTGTATATAACACATGTAACTGTGACAGGGAAGGTGGCCCCTCTCAGCTCTGGCCCCATAGCAGCTGCACCCCCTGCACCTATGGTAGTTACACCCCTGTATATAACACATGTAACTGTGACAGGGAAGGTGGCCCCTCTCAGCTCCAGGCCACATAGCAGCTGCACCCCCTGCACCTATGGTAGCTACACCCCTGTATATAACACATGTAACTGTGACAGGGAAGGTGGCCCCTCTCAGCTCTGGGCCCATAGCAGCTGCACCCCCTGCACCTATGGTAGCTACACCCCTGTATATAACACATGTAACTGTGACAGGGAAGGTGGCCCCACTCAGCTCTGGCCCACATAGCTGCTGCACTACCTGCACCTATGGTAGCTACACCCCTGTATATAACACATGTAACTGTGACAGGGAAGGTGGCCCCACTCAGCTCTGGTCCCCATAGCAGCTGCACCCCCTGCACCTATGGTAGCTACACCCCTGTATATAACACATGTAACTGTGACAGGGAAGGTGGCCCCTCTGAGCTCTGGGCCCCATAGCAGCTGCACCCCCTGCACCTATGGTAGCTACACCCCTGTATATAACACATGTAACTGTGACAGGGAAGGTGGCCCCACTCAGCTCTGGTCCCCATAGCAGCTGCACCCCCTGCACCTATGGTAGCTACACCCCTGTATATAACACATGTAACTGTGACAGGGAAGGTGGGCCCTCTCAGCTCTGGGCTCTGCACACCTGTAATCCAGACAGGCTTGTGGGTGGAGTCTCAGCAGTCTGTGCTGAGTCAGCTGTGAGTAAGGTGTTTGGTGAGCTCCAGCAGCTGCATCCAGTGTTTGCAGGGGGATTCCCTGCGATTTTCCCCCAGGGGGATGGATCCTCCTGGGGGACATGTCTCCCGGAAGTCCTTACGTGGTTGTGGTACTACAGAATCCAAAGTGAAAATTCCTGGTGCCCAGACAACTAGTGCGGTTGGCCAGTCTGGTGCATCAGGTAGCAACATGAGCAGCTCGAGAGGCAATGACGGCAGTTCCCTCAGCATGGCTTCGGTACAGGTAGAGCCGCAGCAAGCCCTCCCTATGCCACAGGGTGCTCTCCTGTGTGATGGAACACAGGATGGAGCAGAAATGGAAGTGACCTGCTCTGTTGGCAAGGCTCCAGTGGGTCAACTGGAGCCTCAGTCGGATAACCCCAAACTCTCCCTGGATGCTCCCCTGCATGAAGTAATGCAGGGTCGAGTAGCAGCAGCCATTGCTTGTCCAGGGGGGAGTGAAGCGGGGGGGGGAGGTGAAGCCTCTAGATGCATTGGAAAATGTACCTACATCCCCAGGTAATACAGAGGATGAAGAAGAGTGTGGTGAGGAGGAGGAGGAGGAAGAGTCCTTTAACAATTTCTCTATAGAGGACCTGCAAAAAGAAGCCAAGCGCATACAGTCCAGAATTGCAGATAAAAAGAAAAAAAGAAGTACCTGCCGCAAGTGGGAAAGGTCTGTACTGAAAGAGTCAATTGAATCCCTTTCTACCACCCTGGAAAGGGTTAAAGCCAAATTAAAGGAGAAGCGACTGGAGAAGCAGGCAGCAGTGAAGGGGTTACCTGATTGTGATGGAGCTCAGCTGTTAACGAGGCCTGTGGAAATGGCAGAAGCTGCAGGTAGCACACCTGTGTCCCTTTCTGCTGAACTCGAAAGTAAAGCATCAACTGAGAGTGTGTCAGTCCTGGCAGCAGCAGAGGATGCCAGAAAGGTAACATTGTGTAGTATGGATCAGGGTGTCTCTGCTAATAATGTAGGAGCCGGACTGGAGGCAAAAGCCTGGGGGTAGGCTCCCCTGACAGGGTTTGGAGGGAGCTACTAGCTAGACAGTCATAGAAGGGGTGTCTAAGGAGAGGGTCATAGGGGGAGGGGCTTAACGGGGTGTAGTAAGGGTATATAAGCTGAGTGCAGGCAGGAAATAGGGGTCACTGGGAGATTTTTCTGAACAGCTAAGCAGCACTGCATCTCCCATGGCTTCCCCAAACGCTGATGCTGAGGTGTCTGCAGCGCTGGCTGCCCTCAGGGAGGCAGCAGGTACCAGAGGGACAGAGTGGCTGCAGCAGCAGATGTCAGGTCTGCTGGGGGGACTGGGAGCAGCAACGCAGGAGGCTGCTCCAGCGGGCGCACGGCCTCGGAGGTCCAGGCCTCCGGAGCGCTTCAGCCCATCTGTGTCCCCCAGGGTTCAGCGCCGTTCAAGGAGCCCCGTCAGGGACCCTCCAGGCCAGGCTGCGGGCCGGGCACCTTCCGCCCGCAGGACCAGGTCTGGGAGGAATCCTACATGCAGGCGGAACCCTCCGCGCGGGGGGGACCCCCCCCACGTGCAAGAAGATCCGGCGGTGCGTGGTTCTGGACCGGGAGCGGCGGGGCATGCGGGGCATGCTGCTGCCCAGCGCGGGGTGAGTCGTGCCAGGGGGGCAGAAGTACAGGCTGCGGACCGCAGGCCTGGTACACGGAGCGAGAGACGCACAGCTGGCTCCGCCCCCAACGCGGTCGCGCCGGCTGGTGCTGTACCTGAGGGTCGAGATGACAGGAGAAGAGAGATGGCAGCGTCTGCAGATGATGGAGAGATACCTGGTCCTTCCCCATTGGCTGGGAATCGTCAGGACACTGGACCTGCGGCTGCTGGGTTCACAGCCCCCAGGCAGCCTGGTGAGTCTGTCTCTATGTCTATTAATGCTTTAGCACAAAGTCAGGGGGGGGGAGGGTTAGCCCTCCAAGGGGAGATGAATAGGGGCTTTACTGAGCTATTGAGTGGTTTTGCAGATTGGTTGGTGGGTTTGCGGCAGGGGGCGGGGCCGTCGCCGGCGGCGGCATGGGCGCCACAGAATTCGGGCACACCAGTTAACATTAGTGTGCCAGTCAGTAGTAGTGTGCCGGTTAGCAGTGGGGCGCCGGTTAGCAGTGTGGTGCCAGTTAGCAGCGGGATGCCGGTTAGCAGTGTGGTGCTTGGGAGCAGTGGGCCAGGGGCTGAAGGAGGTAGTGTGGTGACGCAGGAGGAGAGTGGAAGGCTTAGTGACACTGCAAAAGGGGAGGTGTATGTATGCTTTGAGGGGCCATTGGGGGCACACCTGAGGCAGGAGGTGAGGGAGATGATTTGGAAAGGGGAATACGTGGATATATTTTCACTGCTCCCATTAGAGCGTTTTAATCTGGATAGGCCCCGCAAGGAGGAGAAAAAAGAGGAGGAGGAACGGCGGCGGTATCGGCTGATACCGCGGTCATTCACGAATTGGTTACAAGCCTTTGCTATTTTAGCCAGCGTGATTGGGGAGAAGGCACCTGACAATTGTTCAGGCTTATTTTGTTACATGGATGCGATAGGGGAGGCATATAGGGTGTACGGGGGCTTGGCCTGGCTCAGGTATGATGAACAGTTCAGGCAGAGGAAGGCGGTTCGCCCCAACATTCGTTGGGATCATAAAGACATTGCTTTATGGTTGAAGGGAACCGCCCCATAAAAAGTGGGCAGCCCTTTCGTGGGGATGGGGGGGGGCCGAGAGAGACCACAAGTGGGATGGCCGTGCAGAAGGGGCTCTGCTTTGCCTTTAATGATGGGGCATGCCGGTTTGGAGCAAAATGCAAATTTAAACATGAATGCTCCTCCTGTGGAGGGAACCATGGGGCGAATAAATGCTTTAGAGGGAAGTCACGAGACGGTAGTTCCAAAGGGGGCGACACCGGTTCGGCTGGAAAGGATGCTGGGTTATCTGCGTAGGTATCCTGACCAGCAGACAGCCTCCTTGTTGGAGGAGGGGTTTAGGGAAGGTTTTAAGATACCTTCTGATGTGCAGGTTTCAGGGAGTTTTAGGAGGAATTTGAAGTCTGCTAGGGAGCATCCTGAAGTGGTACAAGAAAAACTGCTTAAGGAAGTGCAGCTGGGTCGTATGGCGGGACCGTTTAAGGCGGCACCATGGCCAGATTTGATAGTCTCTCCGTTGGGGGTGGTGCCAAAGAAGGAGGCGAACAAATTTCGTCTTATTCACCATTTGTCCTTCCCAAAAGGGGCGTCGGTCAATGATGGCATTGACCCCGACATATGCTCGGTGGTTTATACATCGTTTGACGCGGCTGTTCAGTGGGTGAAGCGGTTTGGGAAAGGGGCCATGTTGGCAAAGACGGATATTGAATCGGCATTCCGTTTGCTGCCTGTTCATCCAACTAGTTTGCGTTTGTTGGGTTGTTGTTGGGATGGGGAGTTTTTTGTTGATCGATGTTTACCGATGGGGTGCTCCTTGTCGTGTGCTTATTTTGAGGCCTTTAGTTCCTTTTTGGAGTGGGTGGTTAAGGATGTCTCTGGGTGCAGTTCAGTTATTCATTACCTAGATGACTTCTTATGTATCGGTCCTGGGGGGACCGGGGTATGTGACTTATTGTTGAGGACTGTTGAAAGGGTGTCGGCAGACTTTGGGGTCCCGCTTGCTCCAGGCAAGACGGAGGGCCCTGCGACGGTGATCAGTTTTTTGGGTATAGTCATTGATACTGTGAATATGGAGTGCCGCTTGCCTGAGGAAAAATTGTTGGGTCTGAAGGCCGAAGTTAGGAGGGCGTTGCTGTTGAAGAAAATTAGATTGAGGGAATTACAGTCCTTGCTGGGTAAGTTGAATTTTGCGTGTCGCATTATGCCGATGGGCCGCATTTTCAGCAGGAGGCTGGCAGCAGCAACAGCAGGGGTGGTACTTCCTCATCATTTTGTCAGGTTAGGCAGTGAGTTGAAAGGGGACTTGCGGGTGTGGGCATCTTTTCTGGAAACCTTTAACGGCAGGGCCTTGTGGATGTCAGACACTTGCGTGGCCACAGAGTTGGACCTTTTCACAGACGCTGCTGGGAGTGGCGGTTTTGGGGCTTATTGCCAGGGACATTGGTGTGTGGGCCAGTGGCCGGAGTCTTGGGTGCAGAGAGGCTTGGTAAAAAACTTAGCATTGCTGGAATTGTTTCCTATTCTGGTTGCAGTTGTCGTTTGGGGTGAACTGTTCCGCGATAGGAAGATTTGTTTCTACTGCGATAATTTAGGGGTTGTCATGGCTATCAACCAATTGTCGGCATCTTCACCGCCAGTGGTTACTATTTTGCAGCAGTTGGTATTGGAATGTCTGGCTTTGAATTTGTGGGTTGTGGCCAGGCACGTTCCCGGTGTCTCTAACGGCATTGCGGATTCTTTATCTCGTTCACAGTGGGATCGTTTCCGGGAGTTGGCGCCAGAGGCGGACAGGGAGGGGACCGGGTTCCCCAGTCGGCTCTGGGCTCTGCTGGACGGGTAGTCGATCAGCTCATCAGGGAATCCTTGGCCCCAAATACATGGTCGGCATACAACCAGGAATGGTGTAGCTGGATAGAATGGCGTGAGGTAGTAGGTCTTAGAGAGGAGGATGATGAATTGGCTGTCTTGTTATACATAGGCCATTGTAAGGAGATTGGTTGGTCAGTGGCAAAGATCACGCGCTGTATGGCAGGCTTAGCTTTTGGGTTTCGTGCAGGTGGGAGGCCTGATGTCACAAAGAATTTCCTGATTGCGCAGGCTTTAAAAGGCTGGAGGAAAGGGCATGTAGTGCAAGATCAGAGGAGGCCGGTGTCCTTCCAGTTGTTGCAGAATATGGGCAGTAAGCTAAGAGAGGTCTGTAGTTCCAACTTTGAGGAAAGGTTGTTTGGGGCAGCTTTTTCGCTTGCCTTCTTTGGGGCACTGCGGATTGGTGAGCTCGTGAGTCCAAGCGTCTCCAGGCCAGGAGGTTTGTTAGGAGAGGATGTGGATTTATACGTGGATAGGGTGGAGCTAGTGGTGAGGAGGTCTAAGACGGATCAATTAGGGAGGGGGAAGAAGTTAGTTCTTTTCTCTGTGCCGGGCTCGGAAATGTGCCCGGTGGCTCGGGTACGGTTATTTAAGGAAGTCAGAGTGGGCAGAGAGAGGGATCCTCTGCTGATGCATGTGAATGGGTCCTTTTTATCTCGGTTCCAGTTCACTAGCGTGTTCAGAGCAGTCCTGCGGACGTTGGGCCTCAAGGGGGAGGACTACGCGGGTCACTCTTTTCGCATTGGGGCCGCAACTGAGGCTGCTAGGATGGGTTTGGGAGATGAGATAATCAAGCGTATTGGGCGGTGGGAATCATCTCGTTTTCGTTCCTATGTTCGGTTAGGTGATTGTTGAGGCTGACGGTGTTCTTTCTATTTCAGGGCATTCCCCGTGCCTGATTTGGATTCTAGGACATTCATATGTCTCTTGGGGAGCTTTGCGGGCTGATGTCAGACCGAACGGGGCCGCCAGCTAGGTTTGGATAGAGAGGAGGCAGTGGTTCGCTGGCTGGGGAAGCGCGGTATGGTATGGAGTGGAGTGTTGCAGGAATTTCATCGTTTTGTTCGGCTCGATAGGGCTCCCGACATACTAGTGTTGCATGTGGGAGGGAATGATCTTGGGGGCAGACCATTTAGGGAGTTGATACGGGATATCAAGTTTGATTTCTTACGTTTATGGGCAATGTTCCCGGAAGTGATCACGGTTTGGTCGGATATTGTGCCGCGCCGTTATTGGAGAGATGCAAGGTCGGCTGACAAGATCAATAAGGCACAGATAAAAGTCAACAGGGCAATTGGGCGTTTTATGGCTAGAAACGGCGCGGTGGTGGTGAGGCACAGGGAACTCGAGTCTGGTACCGGTGCCTTTTGGAGAGGGGACGGTGTGCATTTGAACGCTGTAGGGACAGATGTGTGGTCCTTAGGACTACAGGAAGGAATAGAAACAGCGTTTCGGATGTGGGGGGGTCGCCCGGGGTCAAGGGTTTAACCCCGTGCTTGGTGGCGGAGGGGGGTCCTCGAGGTTGGTGGCATTGAGGCTTAATTATGCGGCGGGGAGGGCCCCATGAGGGGGCTGGACTCCCCTGGGTGAGATTAATTAATGAGCACTGGGTGTTGACAATTGGTGCCCTCGAGCCAATCGCTATCGGCTGGGGGTAACAACTCCTGGAAGTGCTCAGAGGTGTGGAGAGATTTATTGAGGGCCTCGGGGACCACCTTCCGTGGGAAATGTTTTGGTTTATTGTTAAATTTGTATGGTTTAAATAAAGATGGCTGCTGTGGCCAATTTTATCCAACAGGAGAGTTATGTCATTTGTGGGGGGATAATTGGGCACAGCGATTGGACAATACCCTGTCATGATATTCCTACAGCAGCTGGTAATGTGGGCTCTGAAGTAGCTCAGCATGGTAGTGACTTTTGTACATTATCTGTATGGGATGGGTTAACAGACAAGGCTGTGAAGAATGTTTCTAACATTGTACAGACTTCTGCTTCTCACAGTGACTTAGTGCAGCCTTGTAACACTGCACAAGGGATGCCTATCTTGGACAGAAACATTTTATCTGAGGGGGGTAGGGAAGTGATTCAGGCTGTGTATGGCCAGTTGGATGCTCCAGCCAGGTTAAAAGCTGCAGCTGAATTAATCAGCAGTGAGAAAAAGAGACTTGAAGCCAGAAATGTAGTAAATGTGTCTAATGCTGCAAATAATAAGACTGATGAAGTAAATAAGAAAATTGTCCCAGGCACAAGGTCTTATGCTAGTTTGGTAAATATGAATGTACCCCCAACAGCAGTTACTTCTGGCCAAATGACTAAGAGGAGAAATCTTTTGCAATTTAAATGGGCAGGGACAGGTGAAGTCCCAACTAAAGAAGTGTTTTTAGAGATGATTTTCAGCCTGGGCTTCCATGCTTCAGATCTGTATGCCTGTATCCATCCAGTCAAAACACCTGACTTTGATGTAAGTTTCCTTTCCTATCAGGGCTTACAGGTTTTTTGGACAAAGTGGCAGGCATGCAGATCCCAGGCACCACATAGTAACTATAGAACTAATTTGGTTACAAAGCAGGATAAGGTTAAAATAACAATATTAGTCAGAAATGAGTCCATTCCTGCCCAGGATATTTTGTTTTGGTTGTCCAGATTCTGCACAGTGCAATCTAATTTAATAAAGGTTGGTTTCACAATGGGAGTCTGGGGAGGTGCGTGGTCGGCTATGGTTCAGTTAAAAAGTACGGATAAAGGTTTCTTGCATATACCATCTGCGGCCTATATTGGCAGAGACCGCGTCCAGTGCTTTTATGCTGGGCAGCCACGCACCTGCTTTAGATGTGGAGACTTCCGCCACTTGAGTAGTGATTGTAATGTCACCAAATGCACACTCTGTGGGAAAATTGGGCACATCTCAAGAGACTGTAATGATGTTAAATGTAACCTTTGTGGGGAGGACGGCCACCCTTACAGTCGATGTCCATGGGCAAGCCATAATATGGAGAGTGAGCGAGAACAGAGGGAGGAAGCTGTCAGGAAAGAGAAGGAGGGTCCAGTCAAAGAAATTGTCTTTGTAGGTGTGAAAACCAGGGCGGCTAATGTTGGGGAAAAGAAAGATAAATTCCAAAAAGAAAATAAAGGGAAGAGGAAAAAGGATGACAGTGAAAAATTAGTCCTCTCTAATAGATTTGATGTCTTTTCTACTGATGAAGAACAGGAGGGGGAGGTTCTAAAAAAGGGTAAAGAGTTAGTTTTTGTCCCCAAGGTTAGTAAGAAGAAAGCAAAGCAGGGTAAGAGAAGGAAACCAGTGGAGAATGAGGAGAGTAGTGGGGAAGAGGGATTAGAGTGGGATCCGGTAGGCACAGAATTAGGGGTTGAGGAGGTAGCTGGAAATTCTGAGATAGATGGTACAGGCTGCCCTACTCAAGAGATGGTAATAGAGGAGACACAACAGGTAGAGGAAGATGAGGAAAAAATTGAAATGGATTCGTCAAATTCAGTAATTGCACCGAGTGGGGTAGCTGCAAAAGACCTATTGAGAGTTCCAGGTTTACCTCCTAGGTCAGAGAGTAAACCACCAGATCCTGGACCCTCACAAAGTAAGGGTGGTCTGACCCAGAAGTCAGGCAGTGATGGCATGCTGGGTGCCATTGGGGAGGGGGAAACCTCTCTCAAAGGGAAAGGTTCTAGAAGATCTAGGTCTTCAAATAGGGTGTCTGGGAAGAATGTAAATGGAAAGTGAGCAAGGTCCTGCTTTTATAACCCAATGAAACATGGATCCCCAACCCATACGATGTGCCACCATTAATGTGGCTTCCGTAGTCTCTGAACGTGCTCGTTTTATGGCCTTTGATTTTTTCAATACGGTTGAGATTGATTTTTTGTTTTTGCAAGAGACCAGAATTAGTAAGTTGAACATCCTCCACAAGGCAAAGAGGGAGTGGAAGCGCGGGCCTTCTTACTGGTCTCTTGCGGCCGAGCCGTACAGTGGGGTGGCAGTGCTTTTTACTGGTATGGTAACCGTGCACAGGGTTATAGAATTACAGGCAGGTAGGTGTATGATTTTAGATGTCAATCTGAGGGGACATGACCTGAGGCTCATTAATATCTATGGACCACAGTCAAAATGGGACAGGAAATGTCTCTTCAGTGAGATAAAACCGTTCCTTTTTACGGCTCAGCAGATTGTCTTTGGTGGTGATTTCAACACCGTTATCAGGCCAAAAGACAGGGGAGGTTCAAAGACAGCCCTGGGCTATGATTCTAATTTTTTAGTTAGCATGGTTAGACAGGCAGGTCTGGTAGATGTGCACGTTCGCCATTCTCCAGACCTCACGGGTTACACTTTCTTTAGTGGTAGTGGTAGGTCTAGAATAGATAGGTTTTTTGTTAAGGAGACTTCGAAAACTTTGCCTCCAGAGGTAAAGCCAGTAGAGTTCTCTGATCACGTTTTTCTCTCTGTCATTTTGAATGCTTCAGAAGCTACTCAAAAGGGGCGGGGCCTATGGCGATTGAATTCTGAGCTCCTAAAAGAGGAAAAGGTTAGACAATCCCTTAGAGACTTCTTTCAATCTCAGGAAACACTTTTGGAGGCTGGATGGAGTAGATCTGAGTGGTGGGAAGAGATTAAAAAGAGAATTCAGAGATTCTTCAAGAGGTTGGTAGCTAAAAAGAACTTGATAAAGAGAAATATCTACCAGAGTTTGAGAAGGAAATTAGATTTCTTGATTTCTGAGGGTGGAGATAGTGGGGAAATCTCCCGAGTGAAGGCTCAGATGAGGGAATATCAGTATAACCGTCTGGATTCTTTGATTTTGGAAAGGGATTTTGGCAAATACCACTCGCCTGATCCTTACCAAAATTGCGGAAGATCAGTCGAGATGAAGGAGGTGAGGGGTCTTTTTGACAAACAGGGTGTTCTTCGTGAGGATAAGGAAGGCATCTTGGGAGTCATTAGATCTTATTACTCCGATCTTTTGTCTGAGCAGCCACTTATCAGAGAGAGGATGGAAACATTTCTGAGGGAGACACCTGGACTTTGTAATCCAGATGCCTCGATTGAAACCTTGGGTAGGAGTGTGACAGCAGAGGAAGTTAAGATGGCGATTGATAAGTTGAGTTGTAAGAAATCCCCAGGCCCAGATGGTTTAACATCTGAGTTTTATAAAGTATTTGCTGACCTCTTGATTCCTCGCCTTGTAGAAGTATATAATGAGTGCCTGGGTGGGGGAATCCTCCCTCCTTCTATGAGGATATCTGCCCTCATATTACTGTCCAAGGGGAAGGACCCATCTCGTATTGAGAACTGGCGCCCCATCGCACTTCTCAATACAGATAGAAAGATTTTGGCAAAAATACTTTTCAACAGGTTGTCAGAATTTTCATAACACCTGCTTTCCCCATCCCAGTACTGTACTGTGAAGGGTCGAAGCACATTTAGTGCTGTCCTTGGTGTCCGGGAGGCCATAGAACGGTGCCGTGCTGAGAAATGGGGAAAATACTTGCTGGCGTTGGATCAGTCTAAGGCTTTTGACCGAGTAAATCATGAGTACCTATGGGCCCTACTTGAAAGGTATGGTTTTCCAGTCAGGGTGGTCTATTGGCTCAGAACATTATACAGTCAGGCCGAGAGCTTCCCACTTGTAAACGGTTGGGTGGGCCCTGCTTTTGAGGTGAGCTCTGGAGTTCGTCAGGGATGTCCCCTGAGCCCTCTCCTGTATGTATTCGCGATTGACCCCTTCATACGAAGGGTAGAAAACGGTACGGTGGGAGGGGTGCAGCTGGGCCCAGAGTTCCCTTTTAAAGTGGTGGCTTACGCAGATGATGTCACAGTGGTTCTGTCATCAGTGGCAGAGGCACGTGATATGGAAGAGCTCATCTGTGAATACTCTATAGCCTCATGCTCTAGGGTAAACCAAGAGAAGTGTGAAGCTTTCTGGATGGGGGAGGAAGGAGAAGAATTTTCCCTTCCGGACAGCCTCCCCCGGCCCAGTCCTCAGATAAAGATTCTAGGTATTTGTTTTGACCATGGTGATTATGCCACTCTAAATTGGGTGAAGTGTCT
The DNA here is from genome assembly GCF_055691185.1 of Crinia signifera. Taxonomy (NCBI): domain Eukaryota; kingdom Metazoa; phylum Chordata; class Amphibia; order Anura; family Myobatrachidae; genus Crinia; species Crinia signifera. The sequence continues at coordinate 10,576,538 of NC_139223.1, forward strand.
GGAGAATGCTGCCAAGAAAGTGGAGTGCTGGAAGAGGTGTAAATTCTCTTTCAGGGAAAGGGTGGACTTGTGCAAAACTTACCTGATCCCGTTATTTCTATATGTCAGCTATGTGTGTTTTTTGCCTCAATCTTTATGGGCCAGGTTGAACTCCTTGTTTTTCCTTTTATTTTGGGGAAACAGGATGAACCTAATCAAGAGAGGTATTACTTACAAGTCGAGGAAAGACGGAGGGGCTGGCATGATCAACCCTGTCGTCTTTTTTGTTACAACCTTTTTAAAACTTAATCTTGGGAGTTTATTGTTAGAAACTCCTCCTCGATGGGTAAGTGGATTTGAAGTCTGGGTGTCCCCCTTCCTCAAACTTTGGTTAGGTGGTGGCCAAGTGAAGAATCTTCAAATTCGGAGAGGGTATCTTCCGATCTACGTTATCCAGAGCTTGAAGGTGACAAAGCGTTGGGGTCTGGAAGTGGGGGAAGTACAAAACCTTTCCAGGAAGGAGTTGGGGGACAGGATTTTGCGAACCCACTTTCATGTTCCGTTGTCACTAAGGGATTGCCCGAGTGATGTCGCTTCAGCTGGATTGGCTCTCATAAATTCAGAGAGAATACCGCCGAAGTTTAGAGACATTGCTTGGCTTTCTTTCCATGGGAAGCTTTACGTGAAGGGGAACATGATGTGGAGAAATGCCAATGATCGTGGTTGTCCACGGGAGGAGTGTCTAGGGGAGGTGGAGACGATGGACCATTTCTTGATCAAGTGCCCCTTTAATGTAAATGTTTACAAGAGAGTTTCAGGAGCTTTGGGTATCCCGTGCCTTTCGGGGCTTAGTTACCCAGAGTGGGCTTATGGAGCATTCAGAAGATATGGTGTATTTAATTTGACCACAATTTATTTAGTCAGTTTAGTAGTTAGATACCACACATGGATGGCACGGTGTCAGGTTTCCCTAAAAGATAAAATCCTTCCTTGTGAAGTGGTGGTGGATTTGATTCTGCACGAGGTGGAGAGGATGATGGATCTAGACCGGAAAAGGGTAGATGCTGTTAGGTGGTCCAATTGGTGGGGCCGCCTGAAACCCCCTTGAGTGGGTGGCAGATATCCTTTTCCAGGTTTAGCTGGAACTTTCTATCTTTTCACATCCTGTAGATTTTGGTAATAAGGTTTTTTTTTAATGGAACAGGTTTTGCATAGATCTAAAAAGCCTTGCTCAGTTTTCCTTTGCAATATTGGGATGAAGTAGTTATAAAGTTAATATTCATGTGTATATATTTCTCTATTGATATTTTGCTTATTAGGCAGATGTATCCTTTGATATTGCGGTTTGCATTCATTTATGTTATGTATTAAGATTTCATTTGTAAAATACTATTTATTTATTTATTTATTGTGATATATTGTAAATATTGTAAAATTTGTTGCAAGTTTTAATAAATGGGAGAATTCCCTCTCAGCTCTGGTCGCATAGCAGCTGCACTCCCTGCACCTATGGTAGCTACACCCCTGTATATAACACATGTAACTGTGACAGGGAAGGTGGCCCCTCTCAGCTCTGGTCCCATAGCAGCTGCACCCCTTGCACCTATGGTAGCTATACCCCTGTATATAACACATGTAACTGTGACAGGGAAGGTGGCCCCTCTAAGATCTGGGCTCCATAGCAGCTGCACCCCCTGCACCTATGGTAGCTACACCCCTGTATATAACACATGTAACTGTGACAGGGAAGGTGGCCCCTCTCAGCTCTGGGCCCCATAGCAGCTGCACTCCCTGCACCTATGGTAGCTACACCCCTGTATATAACACATGTAACTGTGACAGGGAAGGTGGCCCCACTCAGCTCTGGTCCCCATAGCAGCTGCACCCCCTGCACCTATGGTAGCTACACCCCTGTATATAACACATATAACTGTGACAGGGAAGGTGGCCCCTCTCAGCTCTGGTCCCATAGCAGCTGCACCCCTTGCACCTATGGTAGCTATACCCCTGTATATAACACATGTAACTGTGACAGGGAAGGTGGCCCCTCTAAGATCTGGGCTCCATAGCAGCTGCACCCCCTGCACCTAAGGTAGTTACACCCTGTATATAACACATGTAACTGTGACCGGGAAGGTGGGTGGAGGCTAGTGCTAATATTAAAGGAACAACACTGCACCTTGACCACAGTACTGCTAGCCGACAGTGTTGAACCCCGCTGCGACCCGCGTTGAAATGCCAGGTCACTCAACTCAGGTAACATAAACTGGGTGTGTTTCCCTTGCACAATTCCTGCATGTTCATGTGGATATTTGTGGCAGTGTAAAAGCGGTATTATTGATGATTTTGGGGTTTGTCTGCCATTTGCATTTTAGATTTAGCAGTTCACACTAATACAGTAAATGCTGTATATTTTGACAAGCGCCTTTGGCACGGGCTGTCCATGTTATCCCTACTTTAGAAAAAGTTTGCATCCTGGCATAACAAGTAATGGGCATAATGTGTAGTGGGCTTCACGGTGTGTGGCATAACATGTCATGTGTATTATGTCGTGTATTATGACGTGTAATCAGCACCATGTTGAAAGTTTTGGACGCGTGCCTTCGGCGCGCACTGCTCATGTTCACCCTCCTTTAGGAAAAACTTCTTCATTCCTGGCATAACATGTAATGGGCATTGCAGTGTATGGCGTAACATGTAATGGGAATCACTGTGTGTGATGTACCATGGAACTGGCATTATGATGTGCAAAATCAAGAATGAGATTGAAGCAAAGGTTAAAAAATCAACAACATAAGACAGGTCAAGGGGCAGGACTGGGGGCGTGTCAGTGGGTGGGCTGTGGGTGTGTCAAGAGGCGGGCCACTGTCCGGGAATCTCTCAACACAAAGGTGGTAACCCTAAGCGCGCTGCTGCAACATGTAAGACAACCTGCTGCCTGAACACAACATGTAAATGCTGACAGCGCGCTGCTGCAACATGTAAGACAACCTGCTGCCTGAACACAACATGTAAATGCTGACAGCGCGTTGCTGCAACATGTAAGACAACCTGCTGCCTGAACACAACATGTAAATGCTGACAGCGCGCTGCTGCAACATGTAAGACAACCTGCTGCCTGAAGACAACATGTAAATGCTGACAGCGCGCTGCTGCAACATGTAAGACAACCTGCTGCCTTAAGACAACATGTAAATGCTGACAGCTCGCTGCTGCAACATGTAAGACAACCTGCTGCCTGAAGACAACATGTAAATGCTGACAGCGCGCTGCTGCAACATGTAAGACAACCTGGTGCCTGAACACAACATGTAAATGCTGACAGCTCGCTGCTGCAACATGTAAGACAACCTGCTGCCTGAACACAACATGTAAATGCTGACAGCGCGCTGCTGCAACATGTAATACAACCAGTGGCGGATTCAGGGGGGGGGCACCTGGGCACGTGCCCCCCCTGTCATTTATTTTGTAGCTGAGGACCAGGGCTTTCCAACGAGCCCAGCCCCGTGTCTCTAGCCCCCCGGGAACCGGTGATATCGCCTGGCAAACCTGTGACGTTTTTTCCCCATAGGATAATTTGGGACCCGTTAATTCCGACCCCCACCTGGTTCCGACGGCTGCCAGTTCCCGCCCTGGCATCACAGAAGCTTGTGGTTGATTTAGTTCAATTCCAAATCGCTGGGCCTTCAATATGATACCAGGCTGGTCCAAATCGGTCAATCGGTTCCAGAGATATAGCGTGTAAACCGATTATTTTATTTTTGAAATGTAATTTCATGGCTGTTCATGTTCTTTGAGGGCAGATTACTCTGGAAACAAATGTTCCAGTTTCACTGGACCAAAATCATTCAAAGCCCGATCAAAAGTTCTTCAATATAATACTTGTCTCATGTAAATGAGTCAGTTGGTTCCGAAGATATAGCCGGTTAAATGAGATAACTAGTTAAAGGGGGGAGGGGTGGTTTTCTCTCCCCCTCACACCAGAAAATGCAGGGACTAAGCTGGTGTAAAAGGGGCCAACCTGGGAATACATTTTCTGGTGTGAAAGGGGTATTATTTCAAACAACCAGTACCTGCAGTGCTCTGAATACAGCCAGGCTCTGCCACTATCAGTGGCTATCACTTCTGCTGTCCCCCATTTACCAAGAGCATGTATTCCCCCTTGGCAATGAGCATGTAATCCCACATGGCATCGAGCATGGAACCTCTGGCAATGAGCATGTAGAGAAGCAGCACTTATGTAGCATAATTTTTAATAGGCATTATGGTGTTTGGCATAACACATAATGGACATAATGGCGTGTAACTTAACATTTAATGGACATTATGGTGTAAATGTTTAATGCAAGCTTTTGGTGGACAATGTCCCTGTTTATGAAGCGTATTGTGAATTTTGGCTTAATCTGTGTGGCATTATGTGAATTCTGGCTCAATCCGTGTGGCATTATGTGAATTCTGGCTCAATCCATGTGGCATTATGTGAATTTTGGCTCAATCCATGTGGCATTATGTGAATTTTTTCCCAATCCGTGTTGCATTATGTGAATTTTGGCTCAATCCGTGTGGCATTATGTGAATTTTGGCTCAATCCATGTGGCATTATGTGAATTTTGGCTCAATCCATGTGGAATTTTATGCATTTGGCACAATCCGTGTGGCATTATGTGAATTTTGACACATTCCATGTGGCATTATGTCAATTTTGGCTCATTCCATTTGGCATCATGTGTAAGGGGCAAGTATAATGGGGTCTAGTATTTTGTTGCATAATGTGTAGAAGTTGTATATGGTGTTGACACGCCCCCTGTTGATTGGCCACACACCCTTTTCCGGAGCGCGCCTTTGGCGCGCGCACAACTACATCCTTCACTTTTGTCGCCATGGTGGGCCTGCGTACTTTAAATGCCAGGGCCTATTTTTAATTCCATTCCCACCCTCTCCTGCTGCTCTCTTAACATGTACACTGGCACCACTAACACCGCCCCTCCCCCACCCAAACCCTTTTTTATCATGGTGCCCCCCCTGTCATTTTATCCTGGATCCGCCCCTGAATACAACCTGCTGCCTGTGTAAATGCTGACAGCGCGCTGCTGCAACATGTAAGACAACCTGCTGCCTGAAGACATCATGTAAATGCTGACAGCGCGCTGCTGCAACATGTAAGACAAACTGCTGCCTGAACACAACATGTAAATGCTGACAGCGCGCTGCTGCAACATGTAAGACAACCTGCTGCCTGAACACAACATGTAAATGCTGACAGCGCGCTGCTGCAACATGTAAGACAACCTGCTGCCTGAACACAACATGTAAATGCTGACAGCGCGCTGCTGCAACATGTAAGACAACCTGCTGCCTGAAGACAACATGGAAATGCTGACAGCGCGCTGCTGCAACATGTAAGACAACCTGCTGCCTGAAGACAACATGGAAATGCTGACAGCTCGCTGCTGCAACATGTAAGACAACCTGCTGCCTGAACACAACATGTAAATGCTGACAGCGCGCTGCTGCAACATGTAAGACAACCTGCTGCCTGAACACAACATGTAAATGCTGACAGCGCGCTGCTGCAACATGTAAGACAACCTGCTGCCTGAACACAACATGTAAATGCTGACAGCGCGCTGCTGCAACATGTAAGACAACCTGCTGCCTGAACACAACATGTAAATGCTGACAGCGCGCTGCTGCAACATGTAAGACAACCTGCTGCCTGAAGACAACATGTAAATGCTGACAGCGCGCTGCTGCAACATGTAAGACAACCTGCTGCCTGAAGACAACATGTAAATGCTGACAGCTAGTTGCTGCAACATGTAAGACAACCTGCTGCCTGAAGACAACATGTAAATGCTGACAGCGCGCTGCTGCAACATGTAAGACAACCTGCTGCCTGAACACAACATGTAAATGCTGACAGCGCGCTGCTGCAACATGTAAGACAACCTGCTGCCTGAACACAACATGTAAATGCTGACAGCTAGTTGCTGCAACATGTAAGACAACCTGCTGCCTGAAGACAACATGTAAATGCTGACAGCGCGCTGCTGCAACATGTAAGGCAACCTGCTGCCTGAACACAACATGTAAATGCTGACAGCGCACTGCTGCACCATGTAAGACAACCTGCTGCCTGAACACAACATGTAAATGCTGACAGCGCGCTGCTGCAACATGTAAGACAACCTGCTGCCTGAACACAACATGTAAATGCTGACAGCGCGCTGCTGCAACATGTAAGACAACCTGCTGCCTGAACACAACATGTAAATGCTGACAGCGCGCTGCTGCAACATGTAAGACAACCTGCTGCCTGAAGACAACATGTAAATGCTGACAGCCCGCTGCTGCAACATGTAAGACAACCTGCTGCCTGAACACAACATGTAAATGCTGACAGCTCGCTGCTGCAACATGTAAGACAACCTGCTGCCTGAAGACAACATGTAAATGCTGACAGCGCGCTGCTGCAACATGTAAGACAACCTGGTGCCTGAACACAACATGTAAATGCTGACAGCTCGCTGCTGCAACATGTAAGACAACCTGCTGCCTGAACACAACATGTAAATGCTGACAGCGCGCTGCTGCAACATGTAAAACAACCTGCTGCCTGTGTAAATGCTGACAGCGCGCTGCTGCAACATGTAAGACAACCTGCTGCCTGAACACAACATGTAAATGCTGACAGCGCGCTGCTGCAACATGTAAGACAACCTGCTGCCTGAAGACAACATGTAAATGCTGACAGCGCGCTGCTGCAACATGTAAGACAACCTGCTGCCTGAACACAACATGTAAATGCTGACAGCGCGCTGCTGCAACATGTAAGACAACCTGCTGCCTGAAGACAACATGTAAATGCTGACAGCGCGCTGCTGCAACATGTAAGACAACCTGCTGCCTGAACACAACATGTAAATGCTGACAGCGCGCTGCTGCAACATGTAAGACAACCTGCTGCCTGAAGACAACATGGAAATGCTGACAGCGCGCTGCTGCAACATGTAAGACAACCTGCTGCCTGAAGACAACATGTAAATGCTGACAGCGCGCTGCTGCAACATGTAAGACAAACTGCTGCCTGAACACAACATGTAAATGCTGACAGCGCGCTGCTGCAACATGTAAGACAACCTGCTGCCTGAACACAACATGTAAATGCTGACAGCGCGCTGCTGCAACATGTAAGACAACCTGCTGCCTGAACACAACATGTAAATGCTGACAGCGCGCTGCTGCAACATGTAAGACAACCTGCTGCCTGAACACAACATGTAAATGCTGACAGCGCGCTGCTGCAACATGTAAGACAACCTGCTGCCTGAACACAACATGTAAATGCTGACAGCTCGCTGCTGCAACATGTAAGACAACCTGCTGCCTGAACACAACATGTAAATGCTGACAGCGTGCTGCTGCAACATGTAAGACAACCTGCTGCCTGAACACAACATGTAAATGCTGACAGCGCACTGCTGCAACATGTAAGACAAACTGCTGCCTGAACACAACATGTAAATGCTGACAGCGAGCTGCTGCAACATGTAAGACAACCTGCTGCCTGAACACAACATGTAAATGCTGACAGCGCGCTGCTGCAACATGTAAGACAACCTGCTGCCTGAAGACAACATGTAAATGCTGAAACGTAGCTAAGAGCTAAATTATTAAATTCACAATCTCACAAGGCTGGAGTGCTGCATCTTTGTTCTTCTATATTTGCTGTTTCAGTGCCGATGCGGGCACCCGCCGAGGATGGAATGGGATCATTCGCCAGACTGCATTTAGGTCTACACCATTAGGTCGAATTGCATTTAGGTTGACCTGACTGAAGGTCGACATGGGTTAGGTCGACAGGGTCATTAGGTCGACAGAGTCATTAAGTCGACATGTGTTAGGTCGACAGGTATAAGGTCGACAGGGTTATTAGGTCGACAGTGAAAAAGTCTACATGTTTTTTTTTTTTTTTTTCATTTTTTTTTTTTCCATTTTTTCAAGCGTCGACAGAGTCAACATAGCACCGCGTCCCCTCTCATGGCTCGCTGCACTCGCCATGCTTCTGGCTCGGTGCCTCGCTACGCTCAGCACACTATTTTATTCTCCCACCACGCCCTAGTGGATGGTAGGGCATGAAATACCGCCTGTCGACCTAATGACCCTGTCGACCTTGTAAAAGTCGACCTAATGACCTTGTCGACCTTCAGTCATGTCGACCTAATGCTTGTAGACCTAAATGCTGTAGACAATATGACCGTATCCCCCGAGGATATAGCTGCAGCTGTGGAAGTGCCGGACAACAGTGTTATATATATAGTATCCAAGGATCTGCACTCACACCCGGTAGAGTACCAGAGAGGGGTGCTCCATAGGGAATCCAGGTTCCATAATATAGTAACAGTTCCAGTCCAAGAACCAGAAAGGGCCGTTATCAAGACAGACAAAGGGCCTTATTCTGGTCGATGCGTACTTTCCCGAATTCTTTCGGATGGCGTTTTTTAGCCGTCTGCGCATGCGTGGGCAATGTGCCACGCATGGTCTCCGTACTTGTTCTCACTAATACCGTACAGAAATGTGCACCGCAATCACTCGGGAAATATGGGCATCTTATGGGCGTCATTCGGAACTACACAGTGGCGTAGTTTCAAAGTGGGCTAAACTGGGCGTAAACATGGGCGTACACGAGGGAGTGCACTAATTCTGGTAGGCATGCATTTGGACAGCACACCGAATGCACACGAACCAAAAGGCAAAAATATGCTGTGTCCATAAGCAAGTATTTCTTTGCGGACACCACTCGGTCATGTGTGGTGCCCCAGACTTCTATTGGCCACACAACCCTCCTCCCAGGGCGCAAGGGGTTAACATTCCCCTGGGACTGCGCGCGCTGGGAAGTGAGTGACAGGTGGATCAAGGGAGGAGACTGGAGGCAGGAAGGAGGTCTCACGTGGCCAGGAGCGCGTGTGTGTGACGGGAGGTGAAGAAGAACGGAGAGAGGAGAGAGCAGCGCCGTGACCCCCGCCGACCTCCAGACAGGAGACGGCGCCGGAAGATTCGCTGCAGCCCTAGCGAGAAGGGCACCGGAGCCGCAGCACCAAGCAGCGCCGTGACCCCCGCCGACCCCTAGAAGGGCAGCGCGGCGCAGATCTTACACACCGCCGCAGACAGAAATAGCGGCGCGGGTGACGTCACTTACACCCGCCGCCTGAGGAGAACGGCGAAGGACCAGCACCCCAGCGACACCCGCCAGGCGATACACTGAGTGGGGCAACGCTGCTGCGGTGGCGCCCCCACTAGTGAGCCCTGCCAAGTAGAAGCCACCTGACGGGAGACTCAGAGAGGACCGGACGCACGGAGCCGGGGCACGCGACGGGCTGGAGCCTGCACCAGTGAGCAGCCTAGAGGTACCCATCGCCCGTTCCCACAAGCAGCCCCCCAGCCAGGTTCCCAAGTGCCGAGCTGTAGGATCAAAATCAGCTCCCATTTCATTGAGGGCTACTGATCCCCATTAGTGAGGGAACGGCGCCACCTTGCGGCCAGAATCAGGTACTGCTTCATTGAAATTTAACTGGACCCTACGTTTGCTAATGTGGTGGGCCCGCCATATCCAAATAGTCCCTTGCCCCACTGGAAGGCGTAAGGTTACGCGAGACTAATGTGTCCAACGGAGGCCACCGCCAGGCTGATCTTTCCCCAAACCCCTGTGCACAGGTAGTCCGGGACTATGTTACGCTTAAGGTGACGTCACCTCAGGGTTATAGTTAAGATTCTAGATTGGTGCACCAATTAGTCAGATGATCGCCTACTGTTATGGTTGTTATTGTGATATTTTACCTATGTGCTGATATGTGTACATGTGAACGTAGCCTTCAGTGTTAACGGTACCGTGTCGACTTATTGATCCAGTAGTAACGTCAAAGCGGGGGTGTTTGACCCCGACTGTCGTCACGGTACTTCGAGCACGTGAAGCCTGTAGACCCGAGTGGGTATGTACGTATTCTGCTGAGGCCAGCTACCACTGGTATTGTCGGACCTCACCCGTCTTTTGGCGCCTAACGGCGTGTTACTCTGTACTATCGTTTCATTGAGAACTAATTGTATTCAGGAAAATTGTTTTGTAATTGCCTGTTGTTCAATACCGTTACCTTACCCTACAGTCACTGCTCAGCCGTGAGGGTCAGTGGGCAAAGACTGCATCTAAGTCATAATAAATCCGAGTTGTACTGCAGCACGTGTCCTCTTCATTGAAGTCAAGGGCGTAACTACCATAGGTGCAAGGGGTGCAACTGCTATGGGGCCCTGAGCTGAAGGGGGCCCATTTTTGCTGTGTAAGTAATGTTTCACATACATTTATCACCATCAGTTGCTAAATAGGGGGCCCTTACAAACTTTTGCTATGGGGCCCACGAATGTCTAGTTACGCCTCTGATTGAAGTGTCCCCCTCCTGTCCACGGAGAACCTGAAGAACCTGAAGTGCCCGAAGACGCAAGGTAAGGGGAGAATTCTCCCTACTACCCCCGGCCACCACACATGCGCTAGGCAATCGGAACGCCCAATCAGTACGGGCGCACCTCAACCAATGTCAGCTGAACACAATACAATCCACTCCTTTACTCATTACTCATTAATTACACTCTTCTCATTGCTTCAATTGGAACATTACTAAACACACAAATATATGCTGCAGTTTTGACACACATTTACACTGCAAGCAATGGACAGAACTTACTATCACTAATATAAATATACATGTCACTTCTACATTTACCAATAAAACCACACATTTGGGGATAAAAATATAAATTTATTACAATAACGTCAAACAGAAAATGGAAAAAGCATGTTTTTGGACACATGCAACAAATTAAAAGGTACCATACCAGGAATGTACAAAAATAAATCAAAAATAAAACAATGTATTATTAACATACATAGCCACAGCAGAATCATTAGGAACACATCAGGTGGCTTCACAACAAAAGTACAGCACCAACACTTCAAGTACAGCAGACAGTAATGGTAGCCGAAAGAGGGCAACAGGGGAACCAAACAAGACATTCGAACCGAGGGCAAATGTGGGTACCCTCTGCACGGGATAGGACACAGGAAGCTGACACACTCAGCTAAATGAAAGATTTGGGAAGACATAAGGGTGGAGATTAATGCGGACACAAGTTCATTTTCTGGCACGTTTGGGCCTGGTAGGCTCCTTGCCACGTGCAGCAGCTCCTCGGCCACGGCCACGTTGGGATGGTGGCCCAGGTGGAGCAGATGCTGGTGAAGGGGGGGATGGTGTTCCCCCTCTGCCAGCAGGGAGTGGTGGTGGTGGAAATGCACCAGAAACGGATGAAAATAGGGCCCTATTGCTGGAAAGTAGCTCCACCATAAGCTCATTATGGTGGAGGAGGAGGTCATTTTGCCGCAGGGCTTGACCTGCCAGCACCTGCAGGCTTGCAGTTATGGACTGCTGGGTGCCAGCCATGGCCTGCTGGGCCTCAGCAATAGCCTGCTGGCTCCCAGCTATTGCCTGCTGGGTGCTGACAAAACCCTGCATGACCTCCTCGGTCCTACGCATTCGCTCTGATGCTAACTCTCCCTGCTGGTGAATCTGCCCAAGCATCTGCACCCACCTGTCGTAATCCGTTGTGGCCGTTGGCTGCTACTGCTGCACATGGCTGCCACTAGTGGCAGGTGGCACAGACTCCTTCACCTCCTGATGACTTGCATGACCAAACGGCGGGGATGCTGGTGAAAGAGAAAATTACAATTACAACACATTCCAAGAAAATTAGTAACAACTACTTATGCCATGCCAAATAATTACCTTCAACAAAAGCAGCAAAGACTTCCGCTGGGGCCTCACTATCCATGTTGCTCACCCCCCGGACCTCCTCTATTGCAATACAGCACTCGGCCATCTCCTCCAGGGGGGTGAGCTTCAGGCGGCCTGGCATGGGGCCAGCCCCAGAGGTGTGGCTGTGTTCCCACCGTTTGGTCAGTTTCTTCTTCAGGTTGGTTTTGAAGTCGTGCCACCTGCAATCAAAGTTTACATATTACTACATGTCACTCCTGATGTTTGCTGTAGCAGCCATTGCAATCTGCAACAGATTACAACATGTGCTTCAGTACACATAACTTACATTATATTAAACTATAAAACAAACCCTTAGAAGATACACTCACCCTACAATAACTATCGACTAAGTGACATGGCAATCATGTCTGTTGCTCCTAGCAACGTGACCGACCATTTACAAACTCCATCTAACATCTAATTAAAACATTACTGGTCTTGTACTGCTCAAATGTAACACACATGAACTTGCCTCTTCTTTATGTGCTCCGCCTCACGAACTTGTGAAGCTACCGCATTAATCTCCACAGTTATGTCCTCCCAAATCTTCCATCTCCTTGTGTGTGTCAACCTGTCCTGTGCTGTACTTGAAGTGCTGGCCAGGCTACTCTGTTGGGAAGCCACCTGCTGTGTTCCCAATGATTCTGCTGAGGCAGAAGATGGCCCAGCTGCAGATTGGCCTGATGTTGCTGGGCCAGCTGCCTGCTCTTCTCCCACTGGCTGGTCTGTGGTGAGGGGCACATAGGAGGTGCTGGAGTCCAGGCGAGCAATGAGTTCCTGGTACTCCTGGTCTCCCTCAGATTGAGATCCAGCCATGTTTGCAACAACATTTTGGTTTTCTAGCACACCTTTATATACTATTTCTGTCATTGGCGTACATCAGCCACACCCTGCGTTCTTTGCGGCAGCGTTCCGTACGGCAGCGTACACCGTGCGACGCATAGGCCACGCCCATACCAGCGGACAAACAAAAGTACAAAACCAGGCATACTTTCAAAGTCTGATTTAGTACTTATTGGCAGATTTGAACACCAATAAACACCTACAATTGTGGCCAGACATGAAATCTATATGTGATTGTTCATTTGTACTGTGCACTTGTTTGGTATGTACAACAAATGACACTAACCCATTCCATATGTTAATCCAGTCCACCACTCAGGCAATAGTAATCAGTGCTTGCATCCAAATCACATGTGAAAGGTCTCTCAATACTGCCTTGATGCTAGGTACATTTGAATCCACATCTCTAGTTTGGGCCGGTATAAGGTAAGTGTTTACATGGCACCATGGCCTAATATTGGGAAAAGGTCTTGCACTATTTGCTATGTTTCAGGTGTATAGCTTTCACACTAATAAAGCTGTCTATTTTAGTACCTTGTAGAGTTATGTGTAACTGGCTAGTGATGCACACTATTTCACCTGTTGTTTTCAGCCATGTTTGGTGAGTACAATGGTTTCCCAACTTCTTTCACCCTGTCTGTTTTGGAGATACTAAGTAATGCCAAGGTCAGCTCAGCGATGCAAAGTTACAGCAAGTGTTGTTTTGCGATGCGATGTTTTAGCCGTCTGTTGTGGCGCATACACGCTGTTAATGTAAAAATGAACAATAAAGTTAATACCAAATATCACTGTGAACAACCAATTATAGGACATGATTGCTTGTACTGCGCCATTGCTAAGATGGCGGCCTATGGCAGAGCAGCCCCTTTTTCGGATGCGGAGCTCAGGACACTGGTCTCCGTTATGGAGAGAAGGCTGGGCCGTGCAGGGCCGTTCATTACCAACAGGCAGAAGCTTATTGCTTATGCCGCGGCCCGCCGTCGCATATTCGCACGCACCCAGGTTCGGCGGACCATCGCTCAGCTGGAGCGGCGATGGTCAGACCTGAGGCGTGGCCAGCCAGATTTGCTCCAGCAAATCAGGGCCAGGATTGCACGATGTGAGTGTTTACACATTAAATGGGCATTTGTACATTATTGCATACATGACCTTTTTTAAGCCAATACGGTAAACTGGCTGATCATGAGTTAAACATGGCATACACTATATGTGTGCTACTTCCTGTTTCAAATCCTGTAATGTGGATATAATATGTAATTGTCTAGGAGTATTGTTTGTGATGCATACAATGGCCCAAATGTCACATCGTAACTGCCATGTTACAGGCTGTGTTTGATAAAAGCCAGTAAGGAGCTGATTGGCTGGACATTTACCTCTCCTTATCACCTTAGCATTTATTGCTTGTTAAGGCTCAATACATCTGCCCCAATGACCCCTAATTGGCACTAATGTTTGTTTTTTTCCAACACAGCACGGGATCGAGCACGACAGGCCCGGGAGGAGGCAGAGGCGGGCCAGGCCCAGGAGGAGGTGACAGAGGAGATGGCCGAGGAGGTGCTGCTGGAGGAAGGGGAGGCGGAGAAAGTGGAGGCGGAGGAGGTGCCGGAGGAAGGGGAGGAAGTGGAGGAGGAGGTGGTGGCAGTGGAGGAGGCCAGGGAAGAAGAGGAGGAGGTGGAGCCGGAGGAGGAGGCCTGTGAGGTGGTGCAGGCGCCCGAAAGTGGTATGTTTACATAATGAATCATTAGTCATTTTTTCTTCTACTATTTGCTATGTAGCACTGGTGATTCAATTGTGTTTTACAATAGTATAAAGTCATAAAACAAACTGGGTAGCAACAGACACACTTAGGGGTTAGATAGGGTGTCCAAACCATCCCTTTCATTCTGGACACATATTAATTACACAGGTTGTGGGGATGGCTTTCAGGTCAATTTTAACTGCCACTGAACCTGTGTAGTTAATCTGTATCCTGGAAGAAAGGGATGACGTGCTCATCTAAGGGTTACATGTCCCTGCTGCAAGCATACAATCTGTAGCCTCATATAGGTGCATTGAGTTTACAGTTGATTGATATTTCTAAACTAGATTAAGTATGGCATAAATGGAGTATGGACAGGCGTGGCTTAGAATGGAGTCAAAAGTGGTCAGTGCCCCTGGGCCCTCCTCTAGCTAACCACCCCCTGTGGTTTGCATGTATTTTTGCCAACATAATTTTTGGTTGATTTTGTCTTAATAATGATTTTGTGCATGGAAGTGGGTAAGTGCTGCAGCTTCACCTACCTGGCATTATGACAATGATTTATGGAGCAGACCATCAGCAGCCAAGCCATGCTTGATTGCACAAATGTACTGTGGATTCCTGAGAGTTGACTAAGTCCCATGCCACGCTCCATCATATAACAGACACTGAGCGCTTTTTGATGAGTTTTTATTGGTGGAGCTCATTACATGCTTCTCATAGCTTAGTCATGGGTGGGTTTGGATTCAGAAGGAGCACTATGACTGTGAGGTGTTCTACAGAGTAAAGGGTAGAGGGAAAAAAACAGGCTTTCCATCTAGTATATATGCATGTATGTATAGATGTATGTGTCATATATATAGTTATATATGTATCTATATACATATATATATATATATATATATATATATATATATATATATATATATATATATACACACACACCTGTCACCTTGCATTTATTAAATTTATGTATGACTATGTTAAATGTATTCATGAATATCATTACTAATTTTACCCCCTTTAACATGCCCACAGATGAGCCTACCCAAGCAGATGAGGGTGTACACCGCATTGGTGCGTACGGCCAGGGTCCCATCCGTTCTGACGCGGTAAGACCGTGCAAACGCTGTAAGACCGTGCAGATTATGTGTGTGTCCACCGCACACGCAAGGTTTGGATGTTGTCCGTAAACACGCCCTGTTCTTCCAGTGTGAGTCCGTCCGTATGCGGAGGTCCGGAGGGCGTTTCTTCGGACAATGTCCGCACAGCGTGGCGTGCGGCCCGCTCCAAAAGAATTCGGGAAAGTACGCACCAACCAGAATAACCTCCAAAGTTGTTCAGTGTGTCACCAGAGCAAGCAAGCCATCTCCTATATATGTATACAGGAGATGGTCGGTGGCGGCACTCACAGGATTTTCAAAAAAGTATTACAGGACACCAGGGGTGAGATTTAATAGGATGAGATTCAGAAAGTGAGAGATTTGGTGAGAAATCTCCAGTTTTTTAAAGCGGCAATCATTTACACTGCAAAACCAGTTTGATTTTGCAGTGTATATGATTGCAGCTTTAAAAAAACTGGAGATTTCTTCCCAAATCTCTCACTTTCTAAACCTCTAATCCTATTAAATCTCACCCTAGGTGTCAAGCAACATTTCGGTTACTTTAATAGACCTTTTTCAATCTCACAAACATACAATAAGTGATCTTATATATCATACTTGCCGACTTTTGCTGGCTGCCTTCCGGGAGATGGCAGCCAGCTCCGTTATACAGGGGGGCGGGGCTATCGCCGGGAGCTTAAGAGACAGATTTGGGGCGGAGCCACAGATGGGCTTCCCAGTTGGGGGGCGTGTCTACAGTGATCGCATCATTTTAGCCACCCCCCCCCCCCCCCCCCGGTGCAATGCCGGTATTTCAGGCATTGCACGGCGGGGGCGGGGTTAAAATGACGCAATTGCGTCATTTTACTCACAGACCCCCGCGCTGAGGGGTGGATTGCGGGGGATTGGGGTTAATGCGGGAGGGTTGCCCCCCTTTCCGGGGGGCCGGGAGGGGTACCCGATTTAAAATGACATTGTATGGCTTTCTATGGGTGAAACGGGTTGAATCTGAAGGTACAAAAATGGTATTGAAACTGCAATATACCGTTTACAACATGCAATGTGAAAAGGGTTTACCTGGCTTTTGACCCATTTAAAAAAACGTTTACAAAAACGAGTTGAAAGCGGGTTTTTGCAATGTGAAACCAGCTTAAGTGCGATCAATCCCCTCCCTGCACATCATGCTGCCTGTCTGTATCCTCTGCAACCCAGCACACAGCAGAATATTCTTTGTTGCAGCAGACTTGTCTATCAGGAGACACCCTAAAATGAGACTGTCAGTGCACTTCAGGGGATGGGGACTGATTTAAAGTCATCAAGTCCCACAATTGGTTTAGTAGTAGTAGTAGTACGTTTATTTCTAAGGCGCCGCAAAGTGTCCGCAGCGCCGTACATAGCAAACAAAAAACAAATTACAAGGTAACGTACAGGGTGTGTTGAAAAATACAGTAATGAATAGGGGTATAGCTGGTAGAACTAAAATCAGCATCAGTTCAGAAGTAGGTGTCAAAATTGTCGAGGAGACTGAAGATGAAGTAGAGGAAGGGAAGAACAGGACAGGAGGACAGGTGAGGTAAAGAGGTAGGGTGAGTACGTGAGGAAGGAGGACCCTACTTATAAGAGTTAACATACTAAAAAGGAGGTGGGTGGAGGAACGAAAAACAATAGGATAAGTAGGAACAGAGGGGAAAGGAGGCAGGATAGGAGGATCAAAAGAGATTAGGAGGAGGGATAGGCTAGTCGAAAAAAGTGGGTTTTGAGGGAGCGCTTGAAGGAGGTAAGGGAATCAAAAAGCCTGATGGGTGGTGGGAGGTTGTTCCAGTGCAGGGGGGCAGCGCGAGAGAAGTCTTGGACAAGGGAGTGGGAGGAGGTGATTAGGTGAGAAGTCAGTCGGCGGTCAGCGATGGAGCGAAGAGGACGGGAGGGAGTGTGGATAGAGATCAGTGAAGAGAGGTAAGGAGCAGTGGAGGAGGAGAGAGCCTTGTAGGTGGTGGTGAGGAGTTTAAAGAGAACTCGGAAAGGAATGGGGTGCCAGTGAAGAGATAGACAGAGGGGGGAGGCGAAGGTAGAGCGGCGGGAGAGGAAGATGAGCCTAGCAGCAGCGTTAAGAATGGATTGGAGAGGTGCGAGGCGGGTGAGAGGTAGCCCAGAGAGAAGGATTTTGCAGTAGTCAAGGCGGGAGATGACAAGAGAATGAATAAGAATTTTGGTCTCGTCAGTGGAGAGGAATGGTGAGATGTTGTGAGATGGCGTGAGATGTTGCGTTGGCGAGAGCGGCAAGACTGTGAGAGAGCACGAATGTGGCGGGTGAAAGAGAGGGAGGAGTCAATGATGACACCGAGGCAGCGCGTTTGGTCGGTGGAGGTGATCTCGGTTTCACCAATGCTGATGGAGATAGTGGGAGAAGAGGGGATGTTCGGGGGATGGAAGATTAGAAGTTCAGTTTTAGCTATGTTTAGTTTCAGGAAGCGTTGGGTCATCCAGGCTGAGATGGCCGTGAGGCATTCGGAGACCTTGGAGAGGAGTGATGGGGATAGGTCGGGGGAGGAGAGATAGATTAGGGTATCATCAGCATAGAGGTGGTAATGGAAACCATATGAGCTGATTAGGGTGCCCAGAGAGGTGGTGTAGAGGGAGAAGAGGAGAGGGCCAAGGACTGACCCTTGGGGAACACCGACTGGCTGCGGGGTAGTAGGAGAGGAGGAGCTCTGAGTGGAGACGGAGAAGGAGCGATCGGAGAGGTATGAGGTGAACCAGGAGAAGACCGTGCCAGTGATGCCAAAGGAGCGGAGGGTGTTGAGCAGGAGAGGGTGGTCAACAGTGTCAAAGGCAGCCGACAGCCGGGTTTACATGTGGGACGGGGCTAAAATGACAAGATATGCATCATTTTAGCCACGCCCCCTTCCTGTAAAGCTGCAAATTGCAGAAATTCAGCAGTGCAGTGGGTGAGCCTGCGGGATCTCGGGGCAAATTTAGGGGCCTCCCGGCTATTGGCAAGTATGGTTTGAGAGAGGTTTCTGCCACTGCTTTGGGAGCATGGATCTGGACTTCCCCAACCCCCTCAACAAACCTGGGAATCAGGAGTGTTGTAACAAAGTAATATCCATGGCCGGATTATAGGCAGGGCGATAGGGGCAGTCATTCCTGGGCCGCCACACATTTGGGGCCCCAACACAGCTGCTTAACAATAACCCCCACAGGGGCTTGGAGGCACTGCCAGCAATGAAAATGTCCTTCCCTAAATGGCCACCGAATCCGCTAGCATTCATAATAACGGTTTTCAATGAGGTGGCAGTGAGTTTGAGAGGGACATTTTCATTGCTGGCAAATGCAAATAAGGCCCCACTGGTGGATGGAGGAATGCAGAATGGAGGTGGGAGGGAGGAGGAAACTCAGGGCAACGAGCAGGTACCCAGCGGCCAGACAAAACTGACCTCAGCGTATAGAGATTGAATGGGGGGGTGGATACCCTATAACAAGCAGGTACGGAGGACGACACAAGTTTGTTGTCCAGGGCCCCCACAAACCATAATCCGGTCCTGGTAATACTGCTTTCAGATCGCAATGCTGGGACAGACCTGGGTTTTTTGTGGGATCTGAAAGGGTTATTAGAGACCCTTGTCTAATTGTCTAACCCCCCCCCCCACACACACACACACACACACACACACACCCCACTGGGTGGCGCTGGGTCGTTTTGCAGAAAATATAATATAGTTATAAACGCTACATTGTGCTATAAGTGTTACACATCCTATATATGTATGTGGGGGAGATTCTCTAAGCTAAAAATGCGGTAAAAACCCAGTAATCAGGGTTTTTACTAGGGATGTGCACCGGCCACTTTTCGGGTTTTGGGTTTTGGGTTCTGATTACCTTGAGGTTTTGGGTTCTAATGGGTTTTGCCAAAACACCTCCTAAGTGTTTTGTGTTTGGATTTTTTGGGGTTTTGGGTTCTGATTTTTTTGTTAAAAAAAGCATAAAAACAGCTAAAATCGCAGAATTTGGTGTTTTTTTTTTTGCTCCTACGCTATATTGACCTCAATAACATTCATTTACACTCATTTCCAGTGTATTCTGAACACCTCACACCTCACAATATTGTTTTTATTGCCAAAGTTTGCACTGAGGTAGCTGGATAACTATGCTAAGCCACACAAGTGTGCGGCACAAACACGTGGCTCATGTAAGAGTGGCACTGCAGCGGCAGACATGATGGCAGTTTAAAAAAATAGGCCCATAAAATATCCCTATCTGGCTTGATCATGCACTGTTTACCATGTGCAGCAAAGGAGCGGTGGGCATTTTGTGCAGCACAGAGTTTGTCTGCAAGTGTGTAACTGTTTTGATCACTTTAACATCCAACAAGACCCCTATCTGGCTTGATTGTGTGATAATGTAATCTGATTGTTTAATTTTGTGATTATTATTCATTTATTATTACCAGTCGTCTCTTAAATCATTGCCTAATGGGTGTAGGGGAGTGGGCTAATCAATTTTAAGGTGGCAGATGGAAGATGTAATGTAATGTGTAAACCATCACTAGCATTGGTTGCAGCAGTGGCAGTAACTGATGGACCCGGCTGTGCAGATAAGGAGGATGCTGACAGCGATGATGTCAAAGGGAGAGCCAGAGAACTGTTGCTCCATGCAGCGCTGGAAAACTTTGCTGCCCGTGGTGATGCCATAGGGCATGCGTAACCATCACTAGCATTGGTTGCAGCAGTGGCAGTAACTGATGGACCCGGCTGTGCAGATAAGGATGCTGACAGCGATGATGTCAAAGGGAGAGCCAGCGAACTGTTGCTCCATGCAGCGCTGGAAAACTTTGCTGCCCGTGGCGATGCCATAGGGCATGCGTAGGAAGACGTAGCACCCAATAGTGGTCATGAAGGCAGTAAGCATGGAAGAGGCTCTGTCCAGAGGGATCTGCCAAAACCCACACTTGGCATTCAGGGTGCTAAAGACCATTGCACCTGGCATGTCAGTGATCACCTGCTCGATGGTGCAGAGTGTGTATCTGTTTTGGTCAGTTTAATATTTCATAAGACCCCTATCTGTCTTGATTGTGATTATGATTATTTATAATTAATTTCATCTGATTTTTAATTTGGTGATTAGTAATATTATTCATTTATTATTTATTATTACCATTAGTCTCGTCAATCATTGCCTAATGTGTGGATGGGAGGGGACTAATCAATGACTAGGTGGCAGCTGGAAGAGTTCTATCTGGCTGCGACTTCTGTAACTCTATTGATCGCTAGGGTGGATTCAGGTGATCTGGCTCGCTAGGCGGGTGTTCCCTTTGCTCACTGCTTCACATGCGTCCCTCGTGAAGCTGCGCGCTCTGTCGAGGAGGATGTCCTTTGCCGATAGAGAAGTACTGATCTTCTCTCAAGGTGTTATGACTCGTAGCTGCACTCCCCTGCTACAACCTCAAAACAAGCACCAAGACCCCTATCTGGCTTGATTGTGCACTGTTTACACAGTGCAGCCGAGGAGCAGTGGGCGATTGGTGCAGAAATCAGTGGAATGCAAAGAGTTATATGCATTTCAAAGACAATTCCTTCATACAAATGACTCTCAGCAGTGGGCACCAGACCAGACAGGTTAAAAAATTTTTAGCCGCCCAAAAAGAAGTGTAATTGCAGCCGCCCAAAAAGAAGTGTAATTGCAGGTGCCCCCAAAGAAGTTTAATTGCAGCCGGCCAAAAAGAAGTGTAATTGCAGTCGCCCACAAAGAAGTTTCATTGCAGCCACCCCCAAAGAAGTGTAATTGCAGCCACCCCCAAAGAAGTTTAATTGCAGCCGCCCAAAAAGAAGTGTAATTGCAGCCGCCCACAAAGAAGTGTAATTGCAGCCGCCCACAAAAAGTTTAGCCGCCCCAAAGAAGTTTAATTGCAGCCGCCCCCAAAGAAGTTTAATTGCAGCCGCCCAAAAAGAAGTGTAATTGCAGCCGTCCCCAAAGAAGTTTAATTGCAGCCGCCCTCAAAAAAGTTTAGCCGCCCCCAAAGAAGTTTAATTGCAGCCGCACACAAAAAAGTTTAGCCGCCCAAAAAGAAGTGTAATTGCAGCCTTCCTGCCCCAGCCCTGACTCCCCCAGGTCAGGGAGATCACATTCTCACCCATGAAGATGGTGATGGTGACACAAATCCAAAAGAGGACAGAGAACAATCTCTTGCACCCGAGACCACTGTGCTGGATACAAGACAGACCAGAGTCCACCTAAAGGTGTCGGCTAGTACAGCATCCCTAAAAGTTTCAAGGCTCCAAAAAAAAGACTGCAGTGGCAGACTCCCAAATTAATGCAGGGTGAGAGCTGCAACCAGCAGTGGGCGATTGGTGCAGCAATCAAGTGGAATGCAAACAGTTGTATGCATTTAAAAGACAAGTCCCTCATACGAATGACTCTCAGCAGTGGGCACCAGACCAGACAGGTAAAGAAAGTTTAGCCGCCCAAAAAGAAGTGTAATTGCAGCCGCCCCCAAAGAAGTAATATTGCAGCCGCACCCAAAGAAGTTTAATTGCCTCTCAGCAGTGGGCACCAGACCAGACAGGTAGATGAGGCAGTACTAGTTGTGTGTGTATCTGTTTTGGTCAGTTTAATATTTAACAAGACCCATATCTGGCTTGATTCTGGTTATGATTGATTGATTGATTATTAATTAATTTTATGATGTGATTGATTCATGGTCGAAACCCCGTTTAACAACCTGGCTGATCCTGACCCTGATGTGCAGTTGGTCTCTGTGATAAAAGATCCCAATCTCAAATGGCAGGCTGAACAATCTGTGGATAGCCATATTTAAAAAAATGTGTGGCAGCCCACTACAGGATACCCCCTGTGCCCCTGGAGTGCCCCTGTGCCCCCAAAGAAGTGTAATTGCAGCCGCCCAAAAAGAAGTGTAATTGCAGCCGCCATCAAAAAAGTTTAGCCGCCCCCAAAGAAGTGTAATTGCAGCCGCCCCCAAAGAAGTGTAATTGCAGCCGCCCCCAAAGAAGTGTAATTGCAGCCGCCCAAAAAGACGTGTAATTGCAGCCGCCCAAAAAGAAGTGTAATTGCAGCCGCCCAAAAAGAAGTGTAATTGCAGCCGCCCCCAAAGAAGTGTAATTGCAGCCGCCCCCAAAGAAGTGTAATTGCAGCCGCCCCCAAAGAAGTTTAATTGCCTCTCAGCAGTGGGCACCAGACCAGACAGGTAGATGAGGCAGTACTAGTTGTGTGTGTATCGGTTTTGGTCAGTTTAATATTTAACAAGACCCCTATCTGGCTTGATTCTGGTTATGATTGATTGATTGATTGATTGATTGATTATTAATTAATTTTATGATGTGATTGATTCATGGTCGAAACCCCGTTTAACAACCTGGCTGATCCTGACCCTGATGTGCAGTTGGTCTCTGTGATAAAAGATCCCAATCTCAAATGGCAGGCTGAACAATCTGTGGATAGCCATATTTAAAAAAATGTGTGGCAGCCCACTACAGGATACCCCCTGTGCCCCTGGAGTGCCCCTGTGCCCCCAAAGAAGTGTAATTGCAGCCGCCCCCAAAGAAGTGTAATTGCAGCCGCCCAAAAAGAAGTGTAATTGCAGCCGCCCTCAAAAAAGTTTAGCCGCCCCCAAAGAAGTGTAATTGCAGCCGCCCAAAAAGAAGTGTAATTGCAGCCGCCCTCAAAAAAGTTTAGCCGCCCCCAAAGAAGTGTAATTGCAGCCGCCCCCAAAGAAGTGTAATTGCAGCCGCCCACAAAGAAGTGTAATTGCAGCCGCCCACAAAAATTTTTAGCCACCCAAAAAAGAAGTGTAATTGAGCCTTCCTGCCCCAGCCCTGACTCCACCGGGTCAGGGAGATCACATTCTCACCCATGATGGTGCAAGCAATCAGTGGAATGCAAAGAGTTGTATGCATTTCAAGACAAGTCCCTCATTAAAATGACTCTCAGCAGTGGGCACCAGACCAGACAGGTAAAAAAAAGTTTAGCCGCCCAAAAAAAGAAGTGTAATTGAGCCTTCCTGCCCCAGCCCTGAGTCCCCCAGGTCAGGGAGATCACATTCTCACCCATGAAGGTGCAGCAATCAAGTGGAATGCAAACAGTTGTATGCATTGAAAAGACAAGTCCCACATATGAATGACTCTCAGCAGTAGGAATAATGAATGGTGATGCAAGATGGAATTGTCCTTGGGCCCTCCCACCCACCCTTATGTTGCGAAAATAGAACATGCACACTTTAACAAACCAAACATTTCAGCGACAGGGCCTACAAAACTGTGGCTGAAATTATTGGTTTGTTTGGGCCCCCACAAAAAATAAACCAATTCATAATATCTCCCTGTATAAACTGGCTCTACAGTAACAAGATGTCATCGTCACTCATCATCATCATCCTACTCCTCCTCCTCCTCCTCCTCCTCTGATTCCTCGCCCCCTTCAGTGTGTACTTCCTCATTCTCAGAGATTATCAATTCGTCCCCGCTGGACTCCACAATCACAGGTCCAGTTATAATCTCTGGAGGCAATTCCTGGTCTTCATTGAATAAGTGATAATTCATTTTTATAAACATCATTTTCTCAACATTTTTCGGGAGCAACCTCCTTCGCCGCTCACTGACCAGGTTCCCCGCTGCACTGAATACGATTCGGAGTTCACACTGGAGGGGGGAGAACTTAGGTAAAATAGAGCCAGTTTGTACAGGGGTTTCCAAACTGCCTTTTTTTCCTGCCAGTACAGGTAAGGACTGTCTGACATGTCTACTTGGATGCTGTCACCAAAGTAATCATCCACCATTTTTTCAATGTTGACAGCATCCAATGCACCGACAGTAGACATGTCAGCAATCGTTGGCAGGTCCTTGAGTCCGGACCAGATGTCCAAACTCCCTCCTGCCTGCCCTGCATCCCCGCCAGTGGGTTATGTGGGAAATCGCAGCTGTTTCCTCACAGACACAGGTGTGGGAGAAAATGAAGGAGGAGCTGGGGCCGTGTCACGGTCCCCTTCAGATGACAATCTCCTGACCAGCAGGTCTTTGCACCTTTGTAGACTTGTGTCCGCCGGAAACAGAGACACAACATAAGCTTTAAACCGAGGATCGAGCACGGTGGCCAAAATGTATTCCTCTGACTTTAACAGACTGACCACCCTCGTATCCTGGCAAAGCGTATGGAGGGCTTCATCCACAATAGCGACATGCTTTGCGGAATCGCTCCGCTTTAGCCCCTCCTTCACTTTCTCCAGCTGCTTTTGTAACAGCCTGATCAGGGGAATCACCTGACTAATGCAGGCAGTGTCGGAACTGACTTCAAGTGTGGCTACTTCAAACGGCTGGAGAACCTTGCACAACACAGAAATCAGCCTCCACTGCGCTTGAGTCAGGTGCAGCCCCGCTCCTCTGCCTATGTCGTAGGTTGCTGTGTAGGCTTGAATGGCCTTTTGCTGCTCCTCCATCCTCTGCAGCATAAGAGGGT
The DNA here is from genome assembly GCF_055691185.1 of Crinia signifera. Lineage (NCBI taxonomy): Eukaryota > Metazoa > Chordata > Amphibia > Anura > Myobatrachidae > Crinia > Crinia signifera. Next base: position 10,601,521 of record NC_139223.1, read on the forward strand.
GGAGTTCCAGCGCGTCACCACCTCTTGTTTCAGCTGATGGCAGGGCAGGTTGCAGAGTTTTTGCTCCCGCTCCAGCCTTCGGCAGGCTGTGGCAGAATGCCGAAAGTGTCCGCAAATTTTGTGTGCCACCGCAAGCATCTCCTGCACACTCCTGTCATTTTTTATGAAATGCTGCACCACCAAATTTATTGTGTGGGCAAAACATGGCACGTGCTGGAAATTGCCCATGTTTAATGCCCGCACAATGTTACTGGCGTTATCCGACACCACAAATCCCCAGGAGAGTCTAAGGGGGTAAGCCACAGGGAGATGATTTCCCTCAGTTTCTCTAAGAGGTTGTCGGCGTTGTGCCTCTTCCTGAAACTGGTGATACACAGCATAGCCTGCCTTGGAAGGAGCTGGCGTGCAGGAGATGCTGCTGCTGCTGCAGGCGATGCATCTACCCAGTGGGCTGTCACAGTCATATAGTCCTTAGTTTGCCCTGATCCACTTGTCCACATGTCTGTAGTTAAGTGTACAGTGGGTACAGCCGCATTTTTCAGGACACTGAGGACACTTTTTCTGACCTCCCTGTACATCGCGGGTATCGCCTGCCTAGTGAAGTGGAATCTAGACGGGATTTGGTACCGGGGACACAATACCTGCATCAACCGTTTAAATCCCACTACATTGATGGCGGACACCGGACGCACGTCTAACACCAACATAGCTGTCAAGGCCGCAGTTATCCGCTTTGCCATAGGATGACTGCTGTCGTATTTCATCCTCATGGAAAATGACTGTTGGACGGTCAATTGCTTAGTGAAAGACGTAGCGGTCTTACGACTTTCCCTCTGGGATGATGACTGACTTCCCCTCTGGGATGATGACTGACTTCCAGCAGCAGCAGCGGCAGTAGTAGTAGTAGGCGTAGTGCTGCAGGATCCTCCGGAGGAATCTATGGAGTCATTCATGCAGGTGAGATGGACTGCAGGACTCCCCCCTATCCGGATCGAGGAGGAATTTGTCGAGGAGGGAGTTGGTGGTGTGCTTTTCAGGCATTTGGCTCCAAAAGGAGGACCAAGTGATTTAGGTGTCGCTGGACTGCTAGCCGCACTTTCTGGACTAAACACTGAACAATGACGCGTCTTTAGGTGACATTGAAGGGAGGTTGTCCCTAGGTGGGCAAGATCCTTACCCCTGCTTATTGGAGTTTTACATAAGCTACAAATGGCAATACTTTTGTTGTCTGGATGCGGATAAAAAAATTCCAGACCGCAGAGGTGGATTTATTGGTCCTTTGTCCAGGCATGACGATGGGCTTTTTTTTTTTTTTTTTAAATTGAATTTTTATTGAAGTTATATTTGAAACGCAAGACAAATAGATATTTATACAAAAATGTCAATATCAATTATGAACAGATCAAGAAATAAAATCATAAGATAGGCAAGTAAATAAAATAAAACATACACAAAAAAAAAGAAAAGGGGGAGAAAAAAAAAATAGCAACCCCAAAAAGGGGAAAGTGTACATAAATCATATGCGAAATATGTCAGGCGTATCCTAAAGTCTACATGTCCATTGATGAACAGTACAGGCTTTGTGCACAAATTAAGACAATGTTATCTCATTGGTATTGGTTGTGTGATATTGCTAGGTGAGTTCAAAACTGAAAAATCAATAGGGGTGTTGCGGCCACATGGATGACCCTCCACTTCCCTATATTCCATCCACCTGAGCCATTTGATGTGGATTGAGGATGCTTTAGGGGAATAATCTACATCAGATGTCTCAAATAGGAAATGCCTATGTATCTTATTTTCAATCATGTGGATACTAGGAAGATCCGGGGACTTCCATAATTGGGCGATGGCAGCTTTAGCCGCCAGTAGGATATGTCCGAGGAGGTATCTGTCGCTAGCTGGTAGCATCCCTGGATAGAAGTGGAAGAGTGCAACGAGAGGGTTCATAGGTATGGGTTGATGGAGTACTTTGGTTATAAGATGAAATACCTCCCTCCATAGGGGGCTTAGGGCCGGGCAGGACCAGAAGATGTGTAAGATAGAGCCCACCTCACCGCATTGCCTCCAGCATAGCGAAGAGACAGAAGGATAAAACTTATGGAGACGATCTGGTGTAAGGTACGCCCTGTGGACTAGCTTAAAATACATTTCCGAATGGTTGACACATTTTGAAACTTTGAAACAGGAGCGAAAAACGAATTTCCATACCTCTTCTGAGAATACATTTGGCAAATCTCTTTCCCATAGGTGTTGAGACGGAAACTTGTGATTCGAGCTAGTAGAGATCAAATGTTTATACCAGCGAGAGATACCTCCCCTTGCGGTTGTGGCATCGAAGAATGACAATAATATTCGAGGTATGCCGAGCTTGCCTAAGGGTTTAGGGAGGAAACTGCTAAGCCAGTGTCTTATCTGTAAATATTTGTAGAAATCTCGTTTTGGAACCTTATTCTGTTGTTGGAGTTGGGAGAAAGGCACTACGGTTCCATCTGAGAGGATATCTTGTAACGTCTCAACACCTAGGGGAACCCAGGAGTCTACATTCAAGTCAGGGATTAGGGCCGCTATGGATGTTAGGGTAAATTGAGGTGAAGGTAGACAAATGTCTTTATCGATAGAGACCAACCTATGCCACACCATAAGAGTTGTGCGTACCGCCTTACAGGTTGAGGTATGGGAAAGGGTAGCTGCAGGTGGTAGTCTAAGTAAATCTGGGAGGTGGAGGGGGGACATTAGGGCCTGTTCTATCGCAACCCAGGGTTTGTAATTATCCGTCGAGAACCAATCTCTTGATTGGCTCAGGAGACAAGCTGAGTGGTATTTCTCCAAATTAGGGTATGCTACGCCACCCTCGTCTTTAGCACAAGTGAGGGTGGTTTTTGCTATTTTAGGTCTGGCGCCCCTCCATATGTAGGAGGTCAATAGCTTATTAAATTTGTTACATGTACCAGATGGGAGTGTTCGAGGGATAGTACGGAAAATGTACATCAGCTTGGGCAGAAGTACCATTTTCGCTGCTGCTATGCGCCCAACCCATGACACTTCCTGTAACAGCCAGTCCTTAGTGAGAACCTTGAAGGCACGCAGCAGAGGGTCATAATTTGCATCTAGGATGTCGCTGTCTCTAGCTAAGTTAATACCTAGGTATTTAATTGTTTTGGTCTTCCATGAATATTTATATTCCTCCTTCAACCAGGCTAGTGTACTATTTGGTATATCTAATGGAAGAGCTTCTGTTTTAGTGGTATTCAGCTTGTAGTACGAAATTTTAGAATAAGTATCTAGAATCGTATGTAGATGGGGAAGGGATGATGCCGGATCTTCAAGGCATAATAGGACATCACCCGCGAATAAACTAATCTTGTGTGATATTCCCCCTATAACCGGACCCTGGACGAGTGCTTGTGCACGAATGGTCTCTGCGAGGGGCTCAATCGCCAGTGCAAAAATCAAGGGTGAAAGGGGGCAGCCCTGTCGAGTGCCGTTTGTAATATCAAAATGTGAAGATGAACATCCGTTCGTAAATACTCTTGCGCCCGGGGAAGAGTAGAGGGCCAGGATAGAGCTGAGCATCCTTCCACAAAAGCCAAAGCGCTGTAAGGTGGAGCGCAGGTACCCCCAGTGGAGTCTGTCGAACGCTTTTTCAGCATCGAGTGACAAGACCAACAGGGGGTGCCCACGTAACTGACAGTATTCTATGATATCGATAATTCTGCGTGTATTATCAGATGCTTGTCTGCCCAATACGAAACCGACTTGATCGGGATTGATTAGTTTCGGCAGTAGGGGAGATATCCTATTAGCAATCATTTTGGCATATAGTTTAATATCCACATTAAGGAGGGCAATGGGGCGATAGTTTTGGACACTAGAAGGGGGTTTACCGGGTTTGGGGATGGTAATTATGCGGGCCTCTAACATTTCTTTAGGAAAGTTAGTAGTTGTGGAAGCTTCATTAAAAACTGACACTAAAATAGGAGCTACCTTGGCTTTAAATTGCTTATAGAAATTGGAGGGATAGCCATCGGGGCCAGGGGCTTTGTCTGGGGGTAAGGAATCAATAGCCGACTCAACTTCGCTCAGCGACCATGGTCTGTTAAGGAGGTCGCAGGCGGCCGGATCGAGAGAGGGGAGGGACTGTGCTTGTAGGAACTCATTAATGTCAGCCAGGGATGGCTGGGGTGTGTTGGAGTCATTTTTTAAGTTATAAAGATGGGAGTAGTATTCAGCGAAGGCCTCAGCTATTTCTGTGGGATCGGTGACCTTGACTCCTCTAGAGGTATGTATGGCATGAATGCGTTCAGTCACTCTTCGCCCTCGTAGTTTGCGAGCCAGGAGGCGACCCGCCCTATTTCCAAGCAGATAGTACCTCTGATTTAGTCTATGCAGGTTGCGCTGGACCTCAGCCAGAGCGAAGGAGTTAACCCTGTCTCTGGCGGCTAACAGTTTGTTATATAAGGCTTTGTTGGAGGGATCAGATTTATGGGCAGTCTCTAGTGTGGTCGCCTCGAGTTCTGCTTCCGCAAACCTCTGTTTATATTGTTTTTTGAGCCTAGCTGCTATTTGTATCGAAGAGCCCCTTAGGACGGCTTTTAGGGCACACCAGTAAACGAATACGGACGTGTCTTCAGCGCGGTTGGTTTCAACATAAAGATCTAGGGAGGTTTGTATAGCCTTTTGTGCCTCTGGCTGAGCCAACAGAAAGGCCCCCATTCTCCACGGCCCGGGGGAGACCCTGCGTTTGTTTACGTCCCATTGGATCAGCAAAGGGGAATGATCAGACCATGCCATTGGTAGGATGTCAACTCTATGGACTGTGGATAGAGTCCATTTGTCAACCAAGGCCAAGTCTATGCGGGAGTATGAACGATGGACATGTGAGTAGTAGGTATAATCTCTCTCAGAGGGGTGTTTTGATCTCCACAAGTCAAAAAGGTCATACTCCGCGATGACATTGCGGAAGCCGGCTGAGCAGTCTCGTTGTCTAGTGTAACTGGAGGAGCGTAGCGGTTTGGACTTATCTAGAGTAGGGTCGATAACCATATTAAAATCTCCTAGAATCATGAGGGCCCCTTTAGCCTGTTTCTGGAGAGTATAAAGGAACTTTCTACAGAAGGGCACCTGCTTCGTATTAGGGGCGTAGCAAGAGGCTAATGTCACTTCAACATTGTCCAACTGGCCCGTCAGGATGAGGAATCTCCCATCTGGGTCTGCATACTGGGAGGACAGGACAAAGGGACAATGCCGAGATAACAGAAGAGCCACACCAGCTTTTTTGTTTGGACCATTGGCGGTATAACATTGGGGGTATCTATGATCGGTAAAAGTGGGAGGATTGTGTTTTTGGAAGTGAGTCTCCTGAAGGGCGACTATTTGCGCTTTAGTTCTGTGGAAATAGTTCAGTGCCAGTTTTCTCTTCTGGGGGGAGTTTAACCCCTTAGCATTTAGGGAAATTACTTTAACCATACTCTAGCACAGAGGGGTAGCAAGCCATGGGAATATATTTGCAGGGGTGGTAGAGGCCTGACATAAACAAGAGGATTAAATACCAGGACATATTAGAGAGAAAAAAACGTGTAATTAAAAACAAAACAAAATAAAAAAGAGAAGAGTGATCCCACATGGGACCAAGGCCAGCCAGCACTAACAGGCGGCTGGGTACAAAAGAGATATGGGGGGGTAGCGGCCAATCTCCTACCTCCCGTACAAGGGGGAAGGTACATTTCCCTTCTCTGAAGGTATACCGACCCTGACCAACATACTTAGGGTTTAACTTCAACTCCCTTAGGTTATAGGTGGATCTACCGTGGGGAACAAGAACAGCATAAACAGCTCTAACATTTAAATGGCAGAGGGCAGAAACTAGACCTCATGTTAATAAACCTAGAAAAAGTGAACACTGAAAACATAAAGGGTTAGTGGTGATACTTTAAACACACACATGTGAGCTATATTAGGTAACCCCAACTTCTTTGCGTGCGGTTAGCCAGTGCCCCGTGCCGTGCCTTGATTTAGGGAAGGACATAGACTAACTACAATTAGCATTTATAAACGACAGGTATCCTGGGCTGACCACGCCAGAACCAATGGGTTAAATACATATTTTGTATCCCGGCCAGTCCTCACCCCACCGTCGACCAGTCCTGCTGAAGTCGACGTGTGGAAGGGGAGTCCGCCCCGGGCTTGGGAATGTTCCATGAGGCCATAATTTTCAGGCCATCCTCTGGATTATGGATAGCAACTGTGGAGCCTTCTCGGTGGACCAGCAGCTTTGTGGGGAAGCCCCATCGATATGGGACATTCGCCTTTCTAAGAGCTGATGTAACAGGATAGAAGGAGCGTCTTTTAAGAAGCGTGGCTGCCGATAGGTCTCCGAAGAGTTGAATTTCACCCAGGATGGCAGACGATTCGGCAGATGGTCTTGCAGCTTTCAATAATGCTTCCTTGATATGGAAGTAATGCATTTTCAGAAGTACATCCCTGGGAGCAGCATCGGGAGCGGCTCGCGCTTTAGGAAGCCTGTGTATTCTGTCAATAAGAAGGTCCGCCGTTGTAACATGGGGGAGAAGTTTCCTAAATATATCCATAGCGTAGTCATGTAGGCTGCTATTTGAAATGTTTTCTGGGATGCCCCGCAGCTTGAGATTGGAACGTCGGGACCTATCCTCCAGATCTGCAATCTTATCGCGTAGCGATTTGACTTCTGCTTCTAGGGCGTCATGGGAGTCTATCAGCCCATTATGAGAGCCGACGACCTCCTCCATCTTGGTCTCGAGATGGTCAGTGCGGCTACCCAATTCGTCTACAGCTTGTTGGCAGTTTTGAATGGCGGCCCTGATCTCTGCTGTAACTTCATTCTTGAACTCTGTAAAGAGGAGTTTCAATGTGCCCACTGTGAGTGCGTCCGAGTCCGTAACTTGAACGGGTGATGCATTAGCAGATGGAGCAGGGGTTGACGAAGTCATCATATGTGCGCCTGGTGATTCAGGCACAGCAGAAGGCTTTTCTGTACCCTTAGGGTGTGACGTGTGAGGCGAAGCCTTAAAGAAGGGTATCTGGGAGATAGGCTGAGGTGTTTTGCTTCTTTTGGGAGGCATATCAAGCGACTCTAGACTCAATAGTGTGCTGGTAGAATAAATACACTTGACGAACGACAGATCCACAGGTAGAGTTGCGGTCAGATCAGTTCATAATTAACATGGGAGGTAGGAGAGATAGGCGAAGCTAATTGAGCATGGTGGGTTTTCCAAGTCTAATCAAAGGCATGTTAGAAATTTACAAGTGATGTTTGTAGGTGTATAAACACAGCCGGCCACTAGATGGAGCTCCTTAGCCTGGAATGTTACTGTGCAGACTTCACGTGTGGGGAACAAGGCACCCGTACAGCCTGGGCACCCCCTACAGTTAAGCAGATGTGAGGATAAGACTGGAGGGTGTACAGGGGGCACGAGTGCAGGGACGCTGGTCTGTGTGTACCCCAAGCTGCTCAGGGAAGCTACAGGTATGGCCCAGGGGAGTCCAAATCACTGCAGCGCGGGAGGCTGACAGTTAGAGGGGGTATGCCCCGGTTTTAGTGCTCCTGAGCAGACCCAGGGTAGTGGGCAGCCCGCAGCAGGCAGCACGCAGGGACCCCCCAAGCTTGTACTGCAGGGGGCTGTATTTATGGACGCTGCGTCGCGTCTGCCTTTACAGGCAAGATGGCCGCCGCAGCAGCCGGGAGCCCAGCTCCTTTTAGCCTGCACCCGGGCGCGACCCCCCCTCTCGCCCGCTCACCGCGTGAGTTGCAGGGTGTAAGCCGCCTGCGGTGATGAAGCGGCGTCTGGGAGCGCAGTTCTCTTCTTCTGCCGCTCAAGCTGTGCTGTCCGCGACGGAGCTCCGGAATCGACCACCGGCCGCACTCGAGGTCCCTGCTTCTGCTGGGGGGAAAGGCCACAACCCGCAGAGACCCGGAGATGGGTCCCCCGGCTCCGCAGCACGTTTCACCCCTCTTGTGAGGCTGGCGGAAGGTAAGGGGAGATGTTTCCACTCGTGGGTGCCGCGAATAGAAGTAGTTATGGGGCCACAAGTAGGGTAGATAGCGGGAGCTCCGGGAATCCACGTCTACCAGGGTATCCAGTCAGGCCACGCCCCCGACGATGGGCTTTTTAATCCCATGGACAACAACTTTTTCCCCCACAGGTGCCTCATTCCCCCCTGGTGCGTCATTTAAGCAAACCGAGTCTCCATCCTCCTCGACAACTTTCTCCTCAGTGCCAGCTACATCAATATCCTCCTCCTGGTGTACAACATCACCTTCACTAATAAAATCTGGAACTAGACTGTGGGTGATCCTTCCAGCATATGCAGAGGGCGTACTGCAAATGGTGGAAGGAGCCACCTCTTCACGTAGTGATGGGAAGGTCTGGCATCACAACCACCGCTACCATCTGACTCTCCATGGGGATTTGGGATATGTCTTTAGAAGGATGAGTTTTTTCCAGATTTATTGTTTTTTTTTTCTGAAATTTTTTCAGACTTTTTTGAGTCGGTGTCAGCCTAACTCTCTTTGATTTCCTATTGGGCGGGGAGAGAGGAGGAGGACCACTAGTCATGAAGTTTGGCCATGGCCTTAGCCGTTCCTTGCCACTCCGTGTCGTAAATGGCATATTGCCAAGTTTAAGTTTCTCTTCCAATGATTTACATTTCATATTTTTATTCCTTTTACGGAAGTTTGGTTTCGATTGTACATGCCCTCTGCTTTCACACTGGGCATCGGCCGTGGCAGACGACGTTGTTGGCATTTCATCGTGTATGCCATGACTAGTGGCAGCAGCTTCAGAACTATGAGGAAGTGCATCTTCATCTTTCCTTTGTTTGTTAACCTCCATATTTTGGATCTCCATTATTATTGTGGAGTTATGTCACAGAACAGAACCACTGGAGTGCAATTATATATGTCAGTGAGTATGCACCAGCAGGCAGTTATTATTACAGATACAGCAGTATTAGGCAGTGAGCCACACACCAGACAGGTACGGCAGTATTAGGCAGAGAGCCCCAGACAAGACAGGTAGATAATGATATACAGCAGTACAGGGGCGCTGGAACGTTTTTAGGTTGGGGGGGGCAAGATATAATCTCATTTTGGCGCCCCCTAAATTGCTATATGTTACCCCCGGGCACTATACACACTGGCAGCGGCATATACACGTGGGCATTATACACAGGGCAGCGGCATATATGCATGGGCATTATACACAGGGCAGCGGCATATATGCGTGGGCATTATACACAAGGCAGCTGCATTTACGCATGGGCATTATGCACAGGGCAGCGGCATATACACGTGGGCATTATACACCGGGGGGATTGAGGGGACTGTCACTGCTGGAGCTAGAGCAGGAGTGCTGCAATGCTGAGAGCCTGCTGACACATGCATTCAGTTCTAGCAGGGAAAGTACACTTTGTACTTCTACGGAGCGGCAGACGGGCAAATGATGAATGGGGCAAAGAGGGTCTTTTCCGGGAGTCCCTGAGGCTCCAGCCACACATCAGGGTAGGGACAGGGAATTCAACGTGGGCTCCTAGCTTTAGCACAGCGAGACGTTGGTGGCAGGGAGTGGAGCGTGGGACACCAGTCAGGGGCCCTTGTAAGGGAGAGTACCTGTATCCTGGAACAAGGTGCAGGCTCCTGCCCGTCTCGACTGGTCCTCCGGCCATCGGTCAGGCTGGCGCTGGCTTCCTCTCCTGTGCAGGGGCGTTCTAGTGTGGGCGCTGCTATTGCAGCGTTGCCACACTCAGATGCACCGCTTCTGCTCTGGGCTGCTTCAAGTGGGGAGGGTCTCTACGCCCGCGTGTCCCTCCTTCCTCTTCGGCTCCCCGCAGCAGTCATCCATGTGGGCGGACGGCTGCGAATAGGAATCGGATTCTTGCTGAGGCGCTAAAGCAGCTGTGCGGGCGGGCGGCTGCGATTAATCAGTAATATAGGCCAGGGGTAGGCAAGTAATTTTTGATGGAGTCCGGAATTTTGAAATGATTTTGGTCGATGTCCAAAAAATGCTGCCAATACGGGGACAATGCTGCCAATACAGGCACAATGTTGGCAATACGGGGACACTGCTGGCAATACGGGCACAATGCTGGCAATACGGGCACAATGCTGGCAATACGGGCACAATGCTGGCAATACGGGCACAATACAGGCACAATGATGGCAATACGGGGACACTGCTGGCAATACGGGCACACTGCTGGCAATACGGGGACACTGCTGGCAATACGGGCACACTGCTGGCAATACGGGGACACTGCTGGCAATACGGGGACACTGCTGGCAATACGGGGACACTGCTGGCAATAAGGGCACAATGCTGGCAATAAGGGCACAATGCTGGCAATAAGGGCACAATGCTGGCAATACAGGCACAATGCTGGCAATAAGGGCACACTGCTGGCAATAAGGGCACAATGCTGGCAATAAGGGCACACTGCTGGCAATACGAGGACACTGCTGGCAATACGGGGACACTGCTGGCAATACGGGGACACTGCTGGCAATAAGGGCACAATGCTGGCAATAAGGGCACAATGCTGGCAATAAGGGCTCAATGCTGGCAATACGGGCACAATACAGGCACAATGCTGGCAATACGGGCACAATACAGGCACAATGCTGGCAATACGGGGACACTGCTGGCAATACAGGCAATACAGGCACAATGCTGGCAATATGGGGACAATGCTGGCAATACGGGCACAATGCTGGCAATACGGGGACACTGCTGGCAATACGGGGACACTGCTGGCAATACAGGGACACTGCTGGCAATAAGGGCACACTGCTGGCAATACGGGGACACTGCTGGCAATAAGGGCACAATGCTGGCAATAAGGGCACAATGCTGGCAATAAGGGCACACTGCTGGCAATATGGGGACACTGCTGGCAATAAGGGCACAATGCTGGCAATAAGGGCACACTGCTGGCAATAAGGGCACACTGCTTGCAATATGGGGACACTGCTGGCAATTTTGCTCACCTCTTTGGTCCTTGATTCTGCGGGCGGGTGGGCAGCGCCGGGCGGGAGGGCGGGCGGCCGGGCAGCGCCGGGAGGGAGGGCGGCCGGGCAGCAGGGAGGACGGCCGGGCAGCGCCGGGCGGGCAGCAGGGAGGACGGCCGGGCAGCGCCGGGCGGGAGGGAGGGCGGCTGGGCTTGGCGCGCGCTGGCCGCATCTTCAGCCCCCGCCCACATGAGCCGCTCACTAGTCAGGGGAAGGAGACGTCACGTCTCCTTCCCCTGGCTTCCGCATCTGCCTTAGCGCCGCCGCCACAGAAATTTTGGGGGGGGCAAGCTGCCCCCTCGCCCCCCCCGTTCCGGCGCCACTGCAGCAGTATTTAGGCAGTGAGCCCCAGACCAGAGGGTAGATATGACAGTATTGGGCAGTGAGCCACAGACCAGACAGGTACGGCAGTATTAGACAGAGAGCCCCAGACCAGACAGGTACGGCAGAATTAGGCAGTGAGCCTCAGACCACAAAGGTAGAGATTTACGGCAGTATTTATTTATTAGCCAGTGAGCCCCAGACCACAAAGGTAGAGATATACGGCAGTATTTCATTATTTATTAGCCAGTGACCCCCAGACCAGACGGTACATACGGCAGTATAGGCAGTGAGCCCCAGAACACAAAGGTAGGGATATACGGCAGTATTTAATTTTTTATTAGCCAGTGAGCCCCAGACCAGACGGTACATACGGCAGTATAGGCAGTGAGCCCCAGACCACAAAGGTAGAGATATACGGCAGTATTTAATTATTTATTAGGCAGGCAGTATTTAATTATTTATTAGCCAGTGAGCCCCAGACCACAAAGGTAGAGATATACGGCAGTATTTAATTATTTATTAGCCAGTGAGCCCCAGACCAGACGGTACATACGGCAGTATAGCCAGTGAGTCCCAGACCACAAAGGTAGAGATATATACGGCAGTATTTAATTATTTATTAGCCAGTGAGCCCCAGACCAGACGGTACATACGGCAGTATAGCCAGTGAGCCCAAGACCACAAAGGTAGAGATATACGGCAGTATTTAATTATTTACTAGCCAGTGAGCCCCAGACCAGACGGTACATACGGCAGTATAGCCAGTGAGCCCCAGACCACAAAGGTAGAGATATACGGCAGTATTTAATAATTTATTAGGCAGGAAGTATTTAATTATTTATTAGCCAGTGAGCACCAGACCACAAAGGTAGAGATATACGGCAGTATTTAATTATTTATTAGGCAGGCAGTATTTAATTAATTATTAGCCAGTGAGCCCCAGACCACAAAGGTAGAGATATACGGCAGTATTTAATTATTTATTAGCCAGTGAGCCCCAGACCAGACGGTACATATGGCAGTATAGCCAGTGAGCCCCAGACCACAAAGGTAGAGATATACGGCAGTATTTAATTATTTATTAGGCAGTGAGCCCCAGACCACAAAGGTAGAGATATACGGCAGTATTTAATTATTTATTAGGCAGGCAGTATTTAATTATTTTTTAGCCAGTGTTCCCCAGACCACAAAGGTAGAGATATATGGCAGTATTTAATTATTTATTAGCCAGTGAGCCCCAGACCACAAAGGTAGAGATATACGGCAGAATTTATTTATTAGGCAGTGAGCCCCAGACCAGACGGTACATACGGCAGTATAGGCAGTGAGCCCCAGACCACAAAGGTAGAGATATACGGCAGTATTTAATTATTTATTAGGCAGGCAGTATTTAATTGTTTATTAGCCAGTGAGCCCCAGACCACAAAGGTAGAGATATACGGCAGTATTTATTTATTAGGCAGTGAGCCACAGACCAGACGGTACTTACGGCAGTATAGGCAGTGAGCCCCAGACCACAAAGGTAGAGATATACGGCAGTATTTAATTATTTATTAGGCAGGCAGTATTTAATTATTTATTAGCCAGTGAGCCCCAGACCACAAAGGTAGAGATATACGGCAGTATTTAATTATTTATTAGCCAGTGAGCCCCAGACCAGACGGTACATACGGCAGTATAGCCAGTGAGCCCCAGACCACAAAGGTAGAGATATACGGCAGTATTTAATTATTTATTAGCCAGTGAGCCCCAGACCAGATGGTACATACGGCAGTATAGCCAGTGAGCCCCAGACCACAAAGGTAGAGATATACGGCAGTATTTAATTATTTATTAGGCAGGCAGTATTTAATTATTTATTAGCCAGTGAGCCCCAGACCACAAAGGTAGAGATATACGGCAATATTTAATTATTTATTAGGCAGGCAGTATTTAATTATTTATTAGCCAGTGAGCCCCAGACCACAAAGGTAGAGATATACGGCAGTATTTAATTATTTATTAGCCAGTGAGCCCCAGACCAGACGGTACATACGGCAGTATAGCCAGTGAGCCCCAGACCACAAAGGTAGAGATATACGGCAGTATTTAATTATTTATTAGGCAGACAGTATTTAATTATTTATTAGCCAGTGAGCCCCAGACCACAAAGGTAGAGATATACGGCAGTATTTAATTATTTATTAGGCAGGTAGTATTTAATTATTTTTTAGCCAGTGAGCCCCAGACCACACAGGTAACTAGATAAGATATACAGCATTATTATTTAATAGGCTGTGAGCCCCAGACCACAGAATGCCAGACTGGCAGATTCATTGCAGGCAGCAGTGCAGCACCAGTGGACTATATATATTTATTTAATATAATTAATTAATTATTAATATATAAAATAAATGGCACAGCACCAGAGGTATGCCCCAGCACAGAGGAGACAGTAGTACTACAGGCAGGTACACAGTTAGACTGTTCTCCTAAGCAGAGGAGAACATAGTACACAGCAGCACTGAGGGAGACAGCCCTAGCAAATAAAATAATTAATTACAGCACAGCTCACCAGAGGTAGACCGCACAGAGGAGACAGTCGTACTACAAGTACACAGTTAGACTGTTGTCCTAAGCTGAGAACAGAGTACACAGCAGCACTGAGGGAGACAGCCCCAGCAAATAAAAAGGGGATTTTGTACTTACCGTTAAATCCTTTTCTCAAACTCCATAGGTGACACTGGAGAGTTACAGTGGGGAATAGAAGGCGACCACAGGGAGCTTGGGCACTTTTAGAATAAATTAAGAGTGACTAACTCCTCCCCTTCTACTTCCTCTCCTAGGCAGTCTAGGTATGTGCCCGGAGGGAGCTGGAAGAAAGAAAAAACAACACACTTCCAAGAGGAGGTTAAACATAACATAACATGTCACACATATACTCGCATAGAGTGAAAACGTAGTTGAAGAACATCATTCATAACAGAATGAACACACCCATAAGTGCTGGCAAACCGTAGATTGCAGGCTAAGTACAAAACAGCCTCCTAGCCTCAGGTAACTGAACAACCTGAAATAACAGTAGAAAGAAAGAGACAGCGTCGGGTGGGCGTCCAGTGTCACCTATGGAGTCTGAGAAAAGGATTTAACGGTAAGTACAAAATCCCCTTTTCTCTTTCCTCCACTAGGTGACACTGGAGAGTAACAGTGGGGACGTCCCAGAGCTCCCAACACGGATGGGATGACGCTGAGAGCCCCCTAACACAGAACGGCCAAACCGCAAAGCAGATGCCGCAAATGTGTCAAACTTGTAAAAACGGACAAAGGTCTTCTGTCCAGACTCTACAGAGATCTTGAATAGAAACTCCACGGGCAGCTGCCCAGGAGGTACCCACCAACCAAGTAGAATGGGCGGATATCGAAGAAGGTGGCACTCTAGAAGAAGCCACATAAGCTTGACGAATTGTGAACCTGATCCACCTGGCCAGGGCCTGCTTACAGGCGGGCCCTCCAGGACACAGGGAGTCATAGAGGATAAAGAGAGCATCTGACTTACGCACAGACTCCGTTCTGGCAACATATATGCGCAAGGCCCGGACTACGTCCAGTGCTCTAGACTCATCTGAGTCCTCCCAAAAGGCTGGCACCACAATAGGTTGGTTAATGTGGAATGCCGAGAGCACCCTTGGGAGAAAAACACTAGAGTTGCGCAGCTCCGCTCTATCCTCATGAAAACGCAAGAAAGACACCCATCTGGCCGATGCCAAGGCCAGCAGTAAAACAGTCTTCCAAGTGACCTATTTTAGGTCCACTTCCTCCCTGGGTTCAAACAGAGAAGACTGGAGGAAGGCTAAAACCAAGTCCAAGTCCCATGGAGCAGTGGGTGGCCTAAAGGGAGGTTGCAGCCGCAACACCCCCTGGAAGAAAGTCTGAATCTGAGGAAGAAGCGCCAGCTTCCTCTGGAAAAAATAAAAATAAAAGTAAAAAATGGAGAGGGCAGATACTTGAACCTTCAAGGACCCCAGCCGGAGTCCCGAGGAAAGGCCCTTTTGACAGAACAGCAGCAACCTGGTCAACTTGAAGTTCACAGGAGAAACCCTCCTGGATTCACACCAGGCCCCATAGGCCCACCAGATGCGATGGTAATGCACAGAGGTAACCTGTTTATTGGCCCCTATCATGGTAGGTATCACTGCCTGCGGAATCCCGTCTTTCCTCAGAATGGACCTCTCAACAGCCATGCCGTCAAATGTAGACGTTGTAGGTTGGGACAGGTGAACGGACCCTGCCTTAGCAGGTCGTCGCAGAGATGTAGGGGCCATGGTTCGTCTACTAACAGGCCTGTTAGAACAGTGTACCACGACCGGCGAGGCCAGTCCGGGGCAATGAACAGCACTGTCACCGACTCCCGTTGGATTCTCTGAAGGACCTGAGGGATCAGAGGCACTGGAGGGAAGATGTAAAGGAACTGATCCGTCCAAGGGGCGGTGAGAGCATCTACTGCCACTGCTTGAGGATCTCTTGTCCGAGTGCAGTACCGGGGCAACTGATGGTTGTGCCTGGAGGCCATCATGTCTATCTGAGGACATCCCCACCGATGAATCAAGGTCTGGAAGACCTGGGGGTTCAGACACTACTCTCTGTGATGGGCGTCTCACCGGCTGAGGTAGACTGCCTCCCAATTTTCCACGCCTGGTATGAAAATGGCAGACACGGCCCCTGCGTGCTCCTGCACCCAGCACAGAATCCTCTTCACCTCTCTCATCGCTGCACGGCTGCGAGTGCCTCCCTGTTTGTTTATGTAAGCCAGTGATGCCCGAGCCTGATGGGAAAGGGTGATTCGCTGATGTAGAAAAAGATGCGAACCTGACCACTAGCGGAGCAGACACAGATGGAAGGGGCGAGATCGAAATCGCCCGTACTGTACCGCCTTGAACGTGGCCACCATCCTTCCCAGCCGCCTCGTGCAGAGGAGGACTGAGACCTTTCCGATGCTGCAACACCAGTCGGACCGTGCAAGGACACTATCTTGTCCATTGGGAGAAAAACCCTTCTCTGGACGGTATCCAAGGTCATCCCCCGGAACAGAATCCTCTGAGAAGAGGTCCGTTGCGACTTCTGGATATTGAGCATCCAGCTATGGGACTCCAGAGTCTGAAGCGTTAGCTGATTGTTGTGCAGCAGGATCTCCTTGGACGGAGCCTTCAGCAGAAGGTCGTCCAAGTAATGGACAATGGTAACCCCCTGCGCCCTGAGTATCTCCATCATGACCGCCATGACCCTGGTAAATACCCGTGGCACAGAGGAGAGGCCGAAGGGAAGGGCTCTGAACTGCAGATGGCAGTTCTAAACGGCAAACCGCAGGTAAGCCTGGTGAGGGGGCCAGATGGGGAAGTGCAGGTATGCATCTTTTATATTGATGGATACTAGAAACTCCCCAGGCTCCAGGCCTGCAATGACCGACTGCAGAGACTCCATCTTGAAGTGAGTGAACTGCAGAATTGGGTTGAGCTGTTTCAGATTCAAGATGGGCCTTACTGAGCCATCCGGCTTGGGAACCAGAAACAGGCTGGAATAAAATCCCTTTGACCTTTCTGATTCTGGGACTGGGATAACTACTCCCATGTCCCTGAGCTTTTGAATGGCCCCCTGCAATGCCCTGGCCTTCTCCAGAGAAGCTGGCAAACAGTGGACGTAGAGGAGGAGGCAACAAGAAGTTTATCTTGTAGCCTACTGCAACCAGGTCCTTTACCCATGTGTCCTGGCACGACCTGGACCATACCTGCTGGTAAAACAGCAGACGGCCCCCCACCCTTTCCAGGCAGGGACTGGGAGAGTCATGCTGAGGGCTTTGAGGTACCCTTTGCATCCAAGATGGGTGCGGTGGCAGAACCTCTTCCTCTGCCTCTGAAGCCTCTGGAGCTGGTAGCTGCTCCACGTGGCCTACCCATGAATCTGGGGTTGGGGCGGAAGGAACGAAAGGACTGCCCTCCTGTAGTTGGGAAGGACCTGCGTGGGGGAGGGGCTGCTGTAGGCAGAAACTGCGACTTACCCCCAGTAGCCTGTGAGATCATCTTGTCCAGCTCTGAACCAAATAACGCCTCACCAGCAAAGGGTAATGCCTCCACCGCCTTCTTGGAGTCGGCGTCCGCATTGCACTGTCTCAACCAAGAGTACGGTGAGCCGAGACTAAAAGGGCAGAGATGCTAGACGCAAGCATACACACATCTGAAGAGGCTTCTACTAGGTAGCCTGCAGCCTCACGTATGTGCTCCACAAGAAGCAACATATCTCCTGCACCTGGGTCTAGAGAGGAGGCCACCTGGGATGCCCAGACCTCCATGACCCTATTGACCCAACAGCCCACCTGCGCTGGCCTCTGCAAGAGACCTGCGGCCGAATAAATATTCTTCAGGGTGCTCTCTAACCTTCTGTCTGAGACATTCTTGAGGGTAGAGGCACCTGGAATGGGCAACACTGTCTTTTTAGACAAGCGTGATACCGAAGAATCAACAGCAGGGGGCGTCTCACATAACTTCCTAGCATTCTTAGAAAAGGAAAGAACCTTTGGGACACCTGAACTTCTTGTCCGGGTGTAACCAAGCTTTCTGCTGGTGATCATCCAGCTCTTCTGAGACTGGGAAGAATACCGACTGCTTTTGCTTTTTAGCAAACACTGAGGGGCGCGCTGCAGGCCTCTCCTCCTAATAGACATTGAGGGTTAACCGGACAGTGTGTATTAAGTCCTCTAAACCCTGAGAGGGGAGATCAGTGTCCTGCAACAGTGGAGCCTCAGGCTCATTAAATTCACCCTCCTCTAGATCTGGCATGTCATCATCTGTATCATCTAACAGAGGGACTTGAGGAAACATCCTGTTAGCAGAAGCCAGTCTGGGGGGAGGGGGTGCTAGGGTGTCAGCATGTAATGCTCTAGACCACGGGTGTCAAACACAAGGCCCGCGGGCCAAATCCGGCCCGCCAGACCTCGTCATGTGGCCCGCGCAAGGAGATAGCACGCAGGGGCAGTGTGTCTAAAACAGGAGTGCTGCGGGCCGCGTCTACGTCCGCCTTACCTGTTCCTCCACTGTCGGCGGCCATGTTCCAGTAGGCACACATGTATGCGGCTACAGAAACATGGCCGCCGGCCTCCACGGCTACGTGGAGGAGGGCCCGGCCGCCTGTTCCCTCTGATGCCCGGCAGTGACAGACACTGGGTGGGGACGTCATGACGATGACGCCGCCCGCCCATGCGTCTGTAGAGAAGTAGGAGCAGGCAGGGAAGCTGGACCGGGAGTCGAGGACAGTGTGGCCGCAGCAAGCAGTGAAGAAAAGCTGGAAGCCGCAGCAGCTGCAGGACAGACGGAGAAACAGTAAGTGAGGATGAGGATCACACTCACAATAAAAAAAATATATATATCTGCTGTTTCCTGAGGTGTCCCCGTGTATATTAATAACATTGCCATGACACCACAGGCTGCTCCTTCTGTATAATCATTTGTGTCATGGCATTACTTTTATTATATTATACAGGGGGAGCAGTCTGTGGTGTCATGGCATTATTATTATACAGGGGGAGCAGCCTGTGGTGTCATGGCATTCATTTTATATTATACAGGGGGAGCAGCCTGTGGTGTCATGGCATTATAATTATTAAGGGGGACCTACAGATACAACCGGCCCTTTGAGGGTGACCAAAATGCTGATGCGGCCCCCGATGAATTTGAGTTTGACACCCCTGCTCTAGACAGACCCTCAACAGCAGAGGTTAATTCTGCCTGTTGATCCCTTGCTGCATCCCTGTCCTGTCTTGCAGATAACTCAGAAGCTAGCTGAGAAATCACTGTAGACAATTGGGAAGCCCATACAGGGGTGTCCTGCCCCGCTGCTGGAGGCGGAGGGACTGGGGCTGCAGCACATGGGGGACATAAAATGGCGCCCTCAGCGTGTGGGGTGAACTTAGTGTTGCACTTCTTGCAAGCAATATTTTTAGGAGCCCCACCAGCCATCATACACTCTACAATCATCCACAGAGAGGAGAGAGAGAGGTTAAGTACCGGACAGGAGAGGAGGTATACAAAGGCAGAGTCTGCCACAAGCCAGAGACGCGCACTGTATATAAATATAACTTGCGCCGGCTAAGGGACCTTCTTGGACACAGTCCACGCCGCCCTGACCTCCTATGTCCCGCTGTGACTCACTGTACCAGGGTCACCTGCACTCATAAGACGCCTCGAGGGAGCCGCGGATCACGCTGTTGCTGTAATGGCTGCCGCACCTTGAAGAAGGAGAAAAAGGAAGTGCCCAGCATAGCGTGCGACCTATTTGCATCTCCTTCGCTCTCACTATGGTGCCAATTTTTGAGAGTGTGCTGCCGCGTCTCTTTCGCTGAATCCCCCGCTAGCAGGGGATCAGCGTTATACTTACTCCTGCCATGGCTGTCGGGTGCGGCATGCTGAATGGTCCTCGAGGCGCGCTGCGTGCAGCGGCGACGGGATCTCTGGATCTGTGGATCCTGCAGCCGGGTACCGGAGGCGAGCTGCATGCAGCTGCGACTGGACCCGCCGACAGCGCCCTCGTCGCAGGCAGGTAGGGACAGGGGGCTACCTGCCTGTCCTCCTGCTAATTGCAGATCCTTAAAAAATAAAAAAGCCCAGGAGTGAGCATTGAATTCACCCAGCTCCCGCAGGGCACATGCTAAGACTGCCTAGGAGAGGAAGTAGAAGGGGAGGAGTTAGTCACTCTAAATTTATTCTAAAATTGCCCAAGCTCCCTGTGGTCGCCTTCTATTCCCCACTGTAACTCTCCAGTGTCACCTAGTGGAGGAAAGAGAAATAATCAATTACAGGCAGCACAGCACACCAGAGGTAGACCGCACAGAGGAGACAGTACTACAACAAGTGCACAGTTAGACTACTACACAGCAGCACTGAGAGACAGCACCAGCGATTGCAAAAGCTCAAGGTCAAGCTCAAGTTTAAGCCCCAGCAGCAGCACCAACACACCCTCTCCCAACCCACTACTTGACTGGAGTGAAGATGGCGGGGCGCGGCAGCTGCTTATAAAGCCTTGCGAAATCTGACGCCGGGAGATGACGTTCTAATCACGCGGATGGACCGAGTCAGGCGGGAATCTCCGAGCGCTGCTCGGAATCGGGCTCGGAATGATGACGTCCGTGGGGGCTCGGATCTCTGAAATCCGAGCCCGCACATCTCTAATTTTAAGACGGTAATCTGTGCAGTCTAAAAACTTTTTAAATACCTGGTCTAAGCAGGTTTTGCAGTGTGAAAGCAGCATTAATGATTTGTGTGGTAATGTCATTCCGTATTGGCACAATGTTTATGTAAATGGCACTTTGTACTTTGTGTCATTTACCTGGATTTTACTGGAAACTTAATATGAATTATTATTAAAAGTTATGTTTTATATATTTCATGTGCACAAGACAATCCCTGTGATTTCTGTACGGCCCCTGTGATACCCTGCTGCCGGTGCCTACATATATGGCCGGTGGTCCGCGGTATGTTCTGCTCCATCTGCGCTGTCCTCCTGTGTATGTGTGAGTGCAGCGTTACGGTATAGGTGGCCATGCAATAGAACGATATCAGGCCCGAATTCACAATTCCGACGGGTCGTGCGATCAATTGTGTGCACATTGTGGGGTGTAACGTTACGACATATGGTCCCGCGTGTCGAGAGGTCGCACCACTGATCGTACGTGCTGCACGTATGATCAGTCGGCTTTGCTACCTGTCGTAAGCAGATCCTATTGTATGTGCTTTTAAAAGCTCTTAGTTCTAGTGTATGGCCTCTTATCTGTGCTCAAATTATACATTGTTATCAGTTATATGGGGCCTTATTCTAGTTCACTCTTTCTGAAAAAATCCTTCTTAGTTGGACAAAAGCATGTGCACTGCAGGGGGGCAGATGTAACATGTGCAGAGAGAATTAGATTTGGGTGAGTAATTTTGTTTCTGTGCAGGGTAAATACTGGCTGCTTTATTTCTACACTGCAATAAAGATCTCACTTTGAAGTAAAACCCCACCCAAATCTAATTCTCTCTGCACAAGTAACATCTGCCCCACCTGCAGTGCACATGGTTTTGTCCATCTAAGAAGGAATTTGTCAGAAAGAGTAAACTAGAATAAGGCCTATGGTCTCTAATGGCTGTCCAATCCTCTGTGGGTACTGGTCGCACTCTGTGGTCACTGGCTATACCACGTATCTACTGTACGGACCCTACCCCTGTATTCCCCTGACGGTCTGACACTGGGCCTGGTTATGTTATGCAGGGTGTGTATTGCCAGCAGAGATCAAAGTCTGTTCCTGAAAAGGAAACTTTCTTTCACTTTCTGTTTCTGTCTGATTGTGTTCTGGCAGCAGGAAGCTCAGTATTGTATCCAGTTCAGTCTGTATCCGCAGGAGCCAGGACCACGGTACTGTATGTGGGGTATATGGGGGTAATAGAGGATGTAGGAGAGGCTGTAGGGGGCAGGTAATGTACGGAAGGGGGCGAGTTGTGCATAGTTTTGTATAACACACTGTAATGTGCAGCTGAGATCTGCAAGTTCCACATTTTTGCTCTGTATCTGTCAGATTACATATTACAAAGCTGATATTGTGTGTACCAGCCGTGGCACATGGAAAAGCCGCTGGCACCACCCCCTCATGTGACATCACAGGTTGGGACTGCAGTGTGTACAACAGCCCAGAGCATCTACAGCCACTGGCACCACCCCCTCATGTGACATCAGAGGTTAGGGCTGCAGTGTGTACAGCAGCCCAGGGCATCTATGACCGCTGGACCAACCCTTTGTGTAATCACAGGTTGGGGCTGCAGTGCATAGAACATTCCAGAGAAACTACGGCTGCTGGCCCCATCCCCTCATGTGACATCACAGGTTGGGGCTGCAGTGTGTAGAGCAGCCTAGTGCAGCTATGGTGGCTGTCACCACCCCCTCATGTGACATCACAGGTTGGGGCTGCAGTGTGTAGAGCAGCCTAGTGCAGCTATGGCCACACGCCCCACCCCCTCATGTGACATCACAGGTTGGGGCTGCAGTGTGTAGAGCAGCCTAGTGCAGCTATGGCGGCTGACACCACCCCCTCATGTGACATCACAGGTTGGGGCTGCTGTGTGTAGAGCAGCCTAGTGCAGCTATGGCCACACGCCCCACCCCCTCATGTGACATCACAGGTTGGGGCTGCTGTGTGTAGAGCCGCCTAGTGCAGCTATGGCCGCTGTCACCACCCCCTCATGTGACATCACAGGTTGGGGCTGCTGTGTGTAGAGCCGCCTAGTGCAGCTATGGCCGCTGTCACCACCCCCTCATGTGACATCACAGGTTGGGGCTGCAGTGTGTAGAGCCGCCTAGTGCAGCTATGGCCGCTGTCACCACCCCCTCATGTGACATCACAGGTTGGGGCTGCTGTGTGTAGAGCAGCCTAGTGCAGCTATGGCCACACGCCCCACCCCCTCATGTGACATCACAAGTTGGAGCTGCTGTGTGTAGAGCCGCCTAGTGCGGCTATGGCCGCTGTCACCACCCCCTCATGTGACATCACAGGTTGGGGCTGCAGTGTGTAGAGCAGCCTAGTGCAGCTATGGCCGCTGTTACCACCCCCTCATGTGACATCACAGGTTGGGGCTACTGTGTGTAGAGCAGCCTAGTGCAGCTATGGCCGCTGATACCACCCCCTCATGTGACATCACAGGTTGGGGCTGCAGTGTGTAGAGCAACCTAGAACATCTATGAGCCGACATGTGCCGACAGGCGGTATTTCATACCCTATCATTCACTAGGGCGTGGTGGGAGTATATAATAGTGTGCTGAGCGCAGTGTCATGCAAGGGGACGCGAGGCAACATTTCAATGTCCATGTTCACTGTGTCGACATTCGGGGGGAAAAAAACGGTGAAAACCCCCGTGTCGACCTTTTGACTGTCGACCCCATCCATGTCGACCTAATGCTTGTGTTGACCTAATGACCATGTCGACCTAAACACATGTCAACCTTCATGCATGTCGACCTAGTGGTGTTGACCTAGTTGCTGTTTATCTAATGATCCATACCCATGGTGTAGGTCTGATGAATATGGGGAGAGGTCTGAGTGATATGTGGGGGAGGTCTGATATATATGTGGGGATGTCTGATGGACATGTTGGGGAGATGGGATTAATATGTGGGGGAGATCTATAGGCATATGGGAGACATCTGATGGACATGTAAGGGAGACATCTGATGGACATGTAAGGGAGACATCTGATGGATGCATTGGGGAGGCCTGATGGGCATATAGGGCAGATGTGATGGACATGTAGGGGAGGTCTGATAGATATGTGGGGGATGTACTGTATGATGGAAATATTGGGGAGGTCTGATGGGTATATAGGGGAGATGTGATGTGTGTGTGGGATGTCTGAGGTGAGGTCTGATAATTATGTGGAGGAGGTCATATAGGCATGCGGGGAACGTATGATGGATGTGTATGGAAGAACTGATGGATACTGTACATTGGGAGGTCTGATGGGTATATAGAGGAGATGTGATGGATACATTGGGGGGTCTGATGGGTATATAGGGGAGATGTGATGGATACTGTACATTGGGAGGTCTGACGGGTATAAAGGGGAGATGTGATGGATACATTGGGAGGTCTGATGGGTATATAGGGGAGATGTGATGGATACTGTACATTGGGAGGTCTGACGGGTATATAGGGGAGATGTGATGGATACATTGGGAGGTCTGATGGGTGTATAGAGGAGATGTGATGGATACATTGGGAGGTCTGATGGGTGTATAGAGGAGATGTGATGGATACATTGGGAGGTCTGATGGGTATATAGAGGAGATGTGATGGATACTGTACATTGGGAGGTCTGATGGGTATATAGAGGAGATGTGATGGATACATTGGGAGGTCTGACGGGTATATAGAGGAGATGTGATGGATACTGTACATTGGGAGGTCTGGTGGGTATATAGGGGAGATGTGATGGATACATTGGGGAGGTCTGATGGGTATATAGAGGAGATGTGATGGATACTGTACATTGGGAGGTCTGATGGGTGTATAGGGGAGATGTGATGGATACATTGGGAGGTCTGATGGGTATATAGGGGAGATGTGAGGGATACATTGGGAGGTCTGATGGGTATATAGGGGAGATGTGATGGATATATTGGGAGGTCTGGTGGGTATATAGGGGAGATGTGATGGATACATTGGGGAGGTCTGATGGGTATATAGGGGAGATGTGATGGATACATTGGGAGGTCTGATGGGTATATAGAGGAGATGTGATGGGTACATTGGGAGGTCTGATGGGTATATAGGGGAGATGTGATGGATACATTGGGAGGTCTAATGGGTATATAGAGGAGATGTGATGGATACATTGGGAGGTTGTATGGGTGTATAGAGGAGATGTGATGGATACATTGGGAGGTCTGATGGGTATATAGAGGAGATGTGATGGATACATTGGGAGGTCTGATGGGTATATAGAGGAGATGTGATGGATACATTGGGAGGTCTGATGGGTATATAGAGGAGATGTGATGGATACATTGGGAGGTCTGATGGGTATATAGGGGAGATGTGATGGATACATTGGGAGGTCTGATGGGTATATAGGGGAGATGTGATGGATACATTGGGAGGTCTGATGGGTATATAGGGGAGATGTGATGGATACATTGGGAGGTCTGATGGGTATATAGGGGAGATGTGATGGATACATTGGGAGGTCTGATGGGTATATAGGGGAGATGTGATGGATACTGTACATTGGGAGGTCTGATGGGTATATAGGGGAGATGTGATGGATAAATTGGGGAGGTCTGATGGTTATATAAGGGAGATGTGATGGATACATTGGGAGGTCTGATGGGTATATAGAGGAGATGTGATGGATACATTGGGAGGTCTGATGGGTATATAGGGGAGATGTGATGGATACATTGGGAGGTCTGATGGGTGTATAGAGGAGATGTGATGGATACATTGGGAGGTCTGATGGGTATATAGGGGAGATGTGATGGATACATTGGGGAGGTCTGATGGGTATATAGGGGAGATATGATGGATACATTGGGAGGTCTGATGGGTATATAGGGGAGATGTGATGGATACATTGGGAGGTCTGATGGGTGTATAGAGGAGATGTGATGGATACATTGGGAGGTCTGATGGGTGTATAGAGGAGATGTGATGAATACATTGGGAGGTCTGATGGGTGTATAGAGGAGATGTGATGGATACATTGGGGAGGTCTGATGGGTATATAGAGGAGATGTGATGGATACTGTACATTGGGAGGTCTGATGGGTATATAGAGGAGATGTGATGGATACATTGGGAGGTCTGACGGGTATATAGAGGAGATGTGATGGATACTGTACATTGGGAGGTCTGGTGGGTATATAGGGGAGATGTGATGGATACATTGGGGAGGTCTGATGGGTATATAGAGGAGATGTGATGGATACTGTACATTGGGAGGTCTGATGGGTGTATAGGGGAGATGTGATGGATACATTGGGAGGTCTGATGGGTATATAGGGGAGATGTGATGGATACATTGGGAGGTCTGATGGGTATATAGGGGAGATGTGATGGATATATTGGGAGGTCTGGTGGGTATATAGGGGAGATGTGATGGATACATTGGGGAGGTCTGATGGGTATATAGGGGAGATGTGATAGATACATTGGGAGGTCTGATGGGTATATAGAGGAGATGTGATGGATACATTGGGAGGTCTGATGGGTATATAGGGGAGATGTGATGGATACATTGGGAGGTCTAATGGGTATATAGAGGAGATGTGATGGATACATTGGGAGGTTGTATGGGTGTATAGAGGAGATGTGATGGATACATTGGGAGGTCTGATGGGTATATAGAGGAGATGTGATGGATACATTGGGAGGTCTGATGGGTATATAGGGGAGATGTGATGGATACATTGGGAGGTCTGATGGGTATATAGGGGAGATGTGATGGATACATTGGGAGGTCTGATGGGTATATAGGGGAGATGTGATGGATACATTGGGAGGTCTGATGGGTATATAGGGGAGATGTGATGGATACATTGGGAGGTCTGATGGGTATATAGGGGAGATGTGATGGATACTGTACATTGGGAGGTCTGATGGGTATATAGGGGAGATGTGATGGATAAATTGGGGAGGTCTGATGGTTATATAAGGGAGATGTGATGGATACATTGGGAGGTCTGATGGGTATATAGAGGAGATGTGATGGATACATTGGGAGGTCTGATGGGTATATAGGGGAGATGTGATGGATACATTGGGAGGTCTGATGGGTGTATAGAGGAGATGTGATGGATACATTGGGAGGTCTGATGGGTATATAGGGGAGATGTGATGGATACATTGGGGAGGTCTGATGGGTATATAGGGGAGATATGATGGATACATTGGGAGGTCTGATGGGTATATAGGGGAGATGTGATGGATACATTGGGGAGGTCTGATGGGTATATAGGGGAGATGTGATGGATACATTGGGAGGTCTGATGGGTATATAGAGGCGATGTGATGGATACATTGGGAGGTCTGACGGGTATATAGGGGAGATGTGATGGATACATTGGGGAGGTCTGACGGGTATATAGGGGAGATGTGATGGATACATTGGGAGGTCTGATGGGTATATAGGGGAGATGTGATGGATACATTGGGAGGTCTGATGGGTATATAGGGGAGATGTGATTGATACATTGGGAGGTCTGACGGGTATATAGAGGAGATGTGATGGATAAATTGGGAGGTCTGATGGGTATATAGAGGAGATGTGATGGATACATTGGGAGGTCTGATGGGTATATAGAGGAGATGTGATGGATACATTGGGAGGTCTGATGGGTGTATAGAGGAGATGTGATGGATACATTGGGAGGTCTGATGGGTATATAGAGGAGATGTGATGGATACATTGGGGAGGTCTGATGGGTATATAGGGGAGATGTGATGGATACATTGGGAGGTCTGATGGGTATATAGAGGAGATGTGATGGATACATTGGGAGGTCTGACGGGTATATAGGGGAGATGTGATGGATACATTGGGGAGGTCTGACGGGTATATAGGGGAGATGTGATGGATACATTGGGGAGGTCTGACGGGTATATAGGGGAGATGCGATAGATACATTGGGAGGTCTGATGGGTATATATGGGGAGTAGTGATGGATACATTGGGAGGTCTGATGGGTATATAGGGGAGTAGTGATGGATACATTGGGAGGTCTGACGGGTATATAGGGGAGATGTGATGGATACATTGGGAGGTCTGACGGGTATATAGGGGAGATGTGATGGATAAGTTAGGAAGGTCTGATGGGTATATAGGGGAGATGTGATGGGTATATAGGGGAGATGTGGTGGATACATTGGGAGGTCTGATGGGTATATAGGGGAGATGTGATGGATACATTGGGGAGGTCTGATGGGTATATAGGGGAGATGTGATGGATACATTGGGGAGATCTAATGGGTACAGATGGAGCCGGGCTCCCTCTTGCTGGCAAATCGCCAGAACGTCACAGCTGGCGATCCGCCAGCAGGTCGGCTCTCCATCTGACTGAGACGCGCGTGCGTCTCACGCGCATCTCAGTTTCCGGCGGCGGGGCAACGGGAAACCTGTCCGTCTCCGCTTCAGGGAGAGAGTTAGGGGGGGTGCGGGGAGGTGGTGGGGACCCCGGGTGACCACCGACAAACTGGTGGGGAATCAGGGGAAGTGCCGTCGGAAGGGAATGCGCGCGCATCTCGTGCACGCGCGTCTCCTTTCGCAGATACAGATGGTGGGTGGCGGGGGATGGAGAATGGTGTCGCCATCGCCATCCCCTGCAAAGAAGAGACCCGCTCCATCTGTATATAGGGGAGATGTGATGGATACATTTGGGAGGTCTGATGGGTATATAGGGGAGATGTGATGGATACATTGGGAGGTCTGATGGATATAGGGGAGATGTGATGGATACATTGGGGAGGTCTGACGGGTATATAGGGGAGATGTGATGGATACTTTGGGGAGGTCTGATGGGTATATAGGGGAGATGTGATGGATACATTGGGGAGGTCTGACGGGTATATAGGGGAGATGTGATGGATACATTGGGGAGGTCTGACGGGTATATAGGGGAGATGTGATGGATACATTGGGAGGTCTGATGGGTATATAGGGGAGATGTGATGGATACATTGGGGAGGTCTGACGGGTATATAGGGGAGATGTGATGGATACATTGGGAGGTCTGATGGGTATATAGGGGAGATGTGATGGATACATTGGGGAGGTCTGATGGGTATATAGGGGAGATGTGATGGATACATTGGGGAGGTCTGATGGGTATATAGGGGAGATGTGATGGATACATTGGGGAGGTCTGACAGGTATATAGGGGAGATGTGATGGATACATTGGGAGGTCTGATGGGTATATAGGGGAGATGTGATGGATACA
The DNA here is from genome assembly GCF_055691185.1 of Crinia signifera. Lineage (NCBI taxonomy): Eukaryota > Metazoa > Chordata > Amphibia > Anura > Myobatrachidae > Crinia > Crinia signifera. Next base: position 10,630,366 of record NC_139223.1, read on the forward strand.
TTGGGAGGTCAGATGGGTATATAGGGGAGATGTGATGGATACATTGGGAGGTCTGATGGGTATATAGGGGAGATGTGATGGATACATTGGGAGGTCTGATGGGTATATAGGGGAGATGTGATGGATACATTGGGGAGGTCTGATGGGTATATAGGGGAGATGTGATGGATACATTGGGGAGGTCTGACGGGTATATAGGGGAGATGTGATGGATACATTGGGGAGGTCTGATGGGTATATAGGGGAGATGTGATGGATACATTGGGGAGGTCTGATGGGTATATAGGGGAGATGTGATGGATACATTGGGGAGGTCTGATGGGTATATAGGGGAGATGTGATGGATACATTGGGGAGGTCTGATGGGTATATAGGGGAGATGTGATGGATACATTGGGAGGTCTGATGGGTATATAGGGAAGTAGTGATGGATACATTGGGAGGTCTGATGGGTATATAGGGGAGATGTGATGGATACATTGTGGAGGCCTGACGGGTATATAGGGGAGATGTGATGGATACATTGGGAGGTCTGATGGGTATATGGGGGAGATATGATGGATACATTGGGAGGTCTGATGGGTATATAGGGGAGATGTGATGGATACATTGGGAGGTCTGATGGGTATATAGGGGAGATGTGATGGATACATTGGGAGGTCTGATGGGTATATAGGGGAGATATGATGGATACATTGTGGAGGCCTGACGGGTATATAGGGGAGATGTGATGGATACATTGGGAGGTCTGATGGGTATATAGGGGAGATGTGATGGATACATTGGGGAGGTCTGATGGGTATATAGGGGAGATATGATGGATACATTGGGAGGTCTGATGGGTATATAGGGGAGATGTGATGGATACATTGGGAGGTCTGATGGGTATATAGGGGAGATGTGATGGATACATTGGGGAGGTCTGATGGGTATATAGGGGAGATGTGATGGATACATTGGGAGGTCAGATGGGTATATAGGGGAGATGTGATGGATACATTGGGAGGTCTGACGGGTATATAGGGGAGATGTGATGGATACATTGGGGAGGTCTGATGGGTATATAGGTGAGATGTGATGGATACATTGGGGAGGTCTGACTGGTATATAGGGCAGGTGTGATGGACATGTAAGGGAAGTCTTTTGGCCATAGGGGGTTATTTTGATTTACTCGGAAAGGCACAGCCACTCTCTAATGGACAAAACCATGTGCACTGCAGGTGGGGCAGATGTGCAGAGAGAATAAGATTTCGGTTCAAACTGATATCTACAGTATATTGTAGTGTAAAAACAAAGCAGCCAGTATTTACCCTGCACAGAAACAATAAAACACCCAAATCTAAAGGGCTCCTTACACTTGTGAGATTTTGTGAGATTTGACCCAATTCAGGTGGATTGAGTCAATTTATCTGACAAAATCTTATGTGCCTGATGTGTAGGACACAATCCACAATCCTGTGCCATTGGGTATAACCAAGAGATTGAAAGAGATTGATCCTCCTGCACATAAGATAAATCTCGAGTCAATCAGGTCCAACTTGTTGAGATAATAAGTTGAACAAGTGTAAGGGGGCCCTAACTCTCTGCACATGTTACATCTGCCCCACCTGCAGTTCATATGGTTTTGTCCATTACAGAGTGATCGTGCCTTTCCGAGTGAATCAGAATAACCCCCATAGGGTGGGTCCGACTCAGCCTCTATGTGATTGCTGACCTACTCTATGTATCCCCGCTAAATCGGACCCAGAGTCTTTATCTCTATCCTCTTCTCTGACCGTACAGGAAGATGTCCTGCTGTAATCAGTTAGTGGTTGGTATATTTTCAAGAGAAGATCACCGCTCATACGATTGGCTGACCAACCGTGTGAGGTCAGTGACGGGAGTGAAGGATGTGCGCGATGTTCATATCACCAACAACTGGTCAGATTTCACTGGTCAGACCCCCAAGTGCACGTTTGCCATCCTATATCACAGCAAGAGGAGAGGACGGATAAATGTCACTGACGTCACAGACAGCCTGTATGATAACGAGCTGAGACACTTGTCAGATGTATACGGTAAGTTATATACACAGGACACACTCAGTTTGTACATACAGTATTTTATCTATTTGCAACCAACAATAAACAGCACATTATTGTATGGTGATCCCAGAAGAAAGCTGAGGGGTAAATGCTGTAATTGGTTTATGTAATCCTTGTCGGGCCTACACACATCGCGGGTGTGCTGAGCGATCTGAGCTATGCTAGATTACCCAGATCGCTCAGCACACACACAGCGATGCGTAGCGATATGTGCTGAGCGAACTGTCAGCGCCAGTGTTCTCCGGTGAATGGCAATGACTACTTGTAGAGGCACTATAATGAAATACACACTCTTTACCCTCCCTGCCTGCCTGCAGCCTAACCCTCCTCTGCCAGCAGTCTAACCCTAACCCTCCTCCCCGCAGCCTAATTCTCCTCCGCCCTGCAGCCTATCCCTAACCCTCCTCCCCGCAGCCTAACCCTAACCCACCCTGCAGACTAACCCCCAGCTGCCTAACCCTACCCATTCCCCACAGCCTAACCCTAACCCTCCTCCACTAGCAGCCTAACTATCCTCCGCCAGCAGCCTAACCTTAACCCACCTCCCCGCAGCCTAATCCTAACCTTCTTCCCTGCAGTCTAACCGTAACCCTCGTCCCACAGCAGCATCAACCACCTCCACACAGCCTAACACTAACCCTAACCCACCCTGCAGCCTAACCCCCAGCAGCCTAACACTAACCCACTTCCCCGCAGCCTAACCCTAACACACCTCCCCACAGCGTAACCCTAACACCCTCACCCAGAAGTTTTATCCTAACCCACCTCCCCGCAGCCTAACCCGAACCCTCCAGCAGTATAACCCTAACCCTCCAGCAGCCTAACCCTAACCCACTTCCCCGCAGCCTAACCCTAACCTCCCCTCCCTGCAGTCTAACCCTCCAGCAGCCTAACCCTAACCCACTTCCCCGCAGCCTAACCCTAACCCTCCCTGCAGCCTAACCCCCAGCAGCCTAACACTAACCCACTTCCCCGCAGCCTAACCCTAACACCCTCACCCAGAAGTTTTATCCTAACCCATCTCCTCGCAGCCTAACCCTCCCTGCAGCCTAACCCTAACCCTCCCTGCAGCCTAACCCTAACCCTCCAGCAGCCTAACCCTAACCCACTTCCCCGCAGCCTAACCCTAACCCTCCCTGAAGCCTAACCCTAACCCACCAGCACTATAACCCTAACCCTCCGTGCAGCCTAACCCCCAGCAGCCTAACCCTAAACCCCACACCCAGAAATCTAACCCTAACCCACCTCCCTGCAGCCAAATCCTCCCTGCACTCTAACCCTAACGCCCCATCAGTATAACCCTAACCCTCACTGCAGTGTAACCCTAACCCCCCAGCAGCCTAACCCTAACCCACTTCCCCGCAGCCTTACCCTAACTCACCTCCCCACAGCCTAACCCTAACCCCTCACCCAGAAGTCTAACCCTAACCCACCTCCCCGCAGCCTTATCCATCTGCCCTCAGCCTAATCCTATCCCACTTCTCCACAGTCTAACCCACCTCCCTGCAGCCTTACCCTATACCTCCCCCACTGCAGACGAGACATAGCCATCTTCTCCCCTAACCTTCCCCTATTTCTCCCCCCTTGCAGCCTAACCCTCTCCCTCTTTTCCCCTAACCCTCCCTCCTCAAAGCCTAACCCACATCCCCACAGTCTAACCCTAACATTGTCCCCATACGCAGACTAACCCTCCCCTATCCCATCCCTCTTGAAGCCTAACCCTAATCCTCTCTTAGCCTAACACTCCCCTATCTCTCCAATCTTGCAGCCTAACACACTCACTCGCCTTCCCTAACCCTCTCCCCTCTTCAGCATAACCCTCCCTGTCTGCAGCCTAATCCTATCAGACATCCCCAACGACTAAAATCCCCCCCCCCCAGCAGACTAACTGTAACCGGCTCCTCCCCTAACCCTCCCTGCCTGCAGAATACCTCTCTCTCCTCCCCGATCTCTCCCCCACTGTAGACTCTCCCTCTCCTCCCCTAACCCTCCCCCACTGCAGACTAACCCTCTCCCCCTCCTCCTTTAACCCTCCCCCACTGCAGACTAACTCTCTCCCTCTCCTCCCCTAGTCCTCCCCACTGCAGACTAACCCTCTCCCCCTCCTCCCCTAACCTTCCCCCACAGCAGACTAACCCTCTTCTCCCCTAAACCTCCCCCACTGCATACTCTCCCTCTCCTCCCCTAACCCTCCCCTACTGCAAACTAACCCTCTCCCTCTCCTCCCCCACAGCAGGCTAACCCTCTCCTCTCCTAACCCTCCCCCACTGCAGACTGACCTTATCCTCCCCTAACCTTCTCCCACTGCAGACTAACCCTCTCCCCTCCTCCCCTAACCCTCCCCCACTGCAAACTAACCCTCTCCCTCTCCTCCCCTAACCCTCCCCCACTGCAGACTAACCCTCTCCCCCTCCTCCCCTAACCCTCCCGCACTGCAATATAACCCTCTCCCTCTCCTCCCCTAACCCTCCCCTACTGCAATATAACCCTCTCCCTCTCCTCCCATAACCCTCCCCCACTGCAGACTAACCCTCTCCCCCTCCACCCTTAACCCTCCCCCACTGCAAACTAACCCTCTCCCTCTCCTCCCCCAACCCTCTCCCACTGCAGACTAACCCTCTCCCCCTCCTCCCTTAACCCTCCCCTACTGCAATCTAACCCTCTCCCTCTCCTCCCCTAAACCTCCCCCACTGCAATATAACCCTCTCCCTCTCCTCCCATAACCCTCCCCCACTGCAGACTAACCCTCTCCCCCTCCTCCCTTAACCCTCCCCCACTGCAGACTAACCTTCTCCCTCTCCTACCCTAACATTCCCTCACTGCAGACTAATCCTCTACCCCTCATCTAAGTAACCATCCCCCACTGCACCCCTCATCCCCTAACCTTACCCCACTGCAGACTAACCCTCTCCCCTCCTCCCCCACTGCAGACTAACCCTCTCCCCTCCTCCCCCACTGCAGACTAACCTTCTCCCTCTCCTACCCTAACCCTCCCTCACTGCAGACTAATCCTCTACCCCTCATCCCCTAACCTTCCCCCACTGCAGACTATCCCTCATCCCCTAACCTTCCCCCACTGCAGACTAGCCCTCATCCCCTTACCTTACCCCACTGCAGACTATCCCTCATCCCCTAACCTTCCCCCACTGCAGACTAGCCCTCACCCCTAACCTTACCCCACTGCAGACTAACCCTCTCCCCTCCTACCCCACTGCAGACTAACCATTTGCCCTCCTCCCCCACTGCAGACTAACCCTCTCCCCTCCTCCCCCACCTCAGACTAACCCTCATCCCCTAACCTTACCCCACTGCAGACTAACCCTCATCCCCTAACCTTCCCCCACTGCAGACTAGCCCTCATCCCCTAACCTTACCCCACTGCAGAATAACCCTCTCCCCTCCTCCCCCACCTCAGACTAACCCTCATCCCCTAACCTTCCCCCATTGCAGACTAACCATCTCCCCCTCCTCCACTAACCCTCCCTGCAGCTAATGTTTGTTGCCTAGTTCTTTTTTTTTTTTGTGTCTTTATTTATATATTTTTTTTATAATCAAAAAAGACAAACATATAGAATGGTACAATACTTATAAAAAACAGATGTTTACAGCAACATACAACGATTCAATTCCTTTGTACCATCCACATTAACATAGATCAACAACCACAAAGACAAAGACAGACACACAAATTCACAGCCCCCTTTTTTTTTTCCCCCAATCCAGGCCCAGTGGACCACTCCAACTAGATCCCCATATCTGACCACACCCTATTGCACAATCCCCCTACTCAGGCCTCTCCCCTGGCTTATCTTGCATAAGTCGCATTATACCCAAGTTCTCCTAATTACTACAGTCTCCCCTTGATTTAGAATATACACTAATATCTGTGCCCCCCAGGACTTTTACGTACCCTGCACTATGATGGTTCTACTGCTTACATCGACCACAGATCACAGAGATTCCACACAAACACCGTGGCTAATATATGAAGAAACAGACAAAAAAAAAAAAAGGAATTATATAGTGAATCTATTAAAGATCAAGTACCAAACCTGAATTAAACTATTTTTTATATCTTGTGACTAACAACTCATAATGCTTATGTGAGGTACGATCCCTTCTATCTAGGGAAATAATAGTTGAACCAGAATGTAACTAGAAGATCACTTCCCCCTTAGAACACACACAGGAAATTATTTAGGTGAATGGAGAAGCTGCCCACATCCTCCTGAACAGTTTCTAAATAACATATTATTATACCAGTAACATAACAGTGATGTCCCTGCAAGAGGCTGTGTGCGTCTGAACAGTGCAACATTTGAACTGCTCCATCAGGTACCATCTAGTGCAGTGGTTCCCAACCCTGGTCCTCAAGTACCCCCAACAGTGCACGTTTTTCAGGTCACCCAGCAGGTGCACTCATTATTCAGGCACATTTGAAAAGATCGACAGGTGGAGCTAATTATGTCACTTGTGATTCTGTGTGGAGACCTGGAAAACGTGCACTGTTGGGGGTACTTGAGGACCAGGGTTGGGAACCACTGCTCTAGTGGCTGCCAATACACAAAACACTTATATCCCCCCCTCAGAGATGAGGAGCAGTGTCAGCCTTTTGTTACATAGGACCAGCGTATAATACAACAGGGTTGCCGACTTTTAAATGCTCCTCTCCGGGACAAGCCCGGAGAGGAGACTTGCCTTACCCGATCGGGGGGCGGGGATTGGCTGTGACGTCATTAAGCCCCGCCCCCATTATGGGAAAAAGGATAAATGACTGATCTCCATGGAGGGGGCGGGGCTAAAATGACACGATTGTGCCATTTTAGCTCCGCCCCCTCCTCTGAGACCCGCGGATTGCGGCATTTACATGCCGCGATTTGGGGGGCTCAGGGGGGTCCCCCAGATTCCGGGAGGGTTGCCCACCCTTCCGGGGGGCCGGGAGGGGGACCCGATTTTCGGGAGACTCCCGGGAATTCCGGGAGGGTGGGCAACCCTGTAATACAAGTACACAATGACATTAGTGTAAGTCATATTATCACATCCGGGTGCTGATGATGATGATGACGTATCTCCGGAGTCTGATGCTGGACTTAGACTCCAGCGCTGATGATGTCACTGGTCTATTAGAACCTCCCTCAGCTCCAGTGCAGTTATGGAGTCACCTGTCACCGCCGCCGGTGTGTTTGATACTCCCCCGCTCAGTGGCAGCTTGCCTTGTGCTGGATGGGGGTCTGATGCCATGTTAGAGGTTGGTGGTCTCGTCAGGAGCCTGGTCGCAGCGGCCTGCAGGAGTAGTGTGGTTTGGTTTCTGGCCGGCGCCGCAATCTTGGATAGGCAAATGTACCATTGGCCAATCTGCACTCCTTACCTGTGCTTCCTGACAATCAGCCTATGGGAGGCGAGTGCTGGGTATTTAGCCTGGCCTCTCTGACCATAAGCTGTCAGTCCAAATTGTCTTTTCATCTGTGCACTACCTCGAGCCTGCAGATTCCCTTGGGCCAGGCATGTCCAAACTGTGGCCCTCCGGCTGTTGTTAAAATACACATCCCAGCATGCCTTGCCATAGTTTTAGCATTCCATAATAGCAAACTGTGGCAATGCATGATGGGACTTGTAGTTTAACAACAGCCGGAGGGCCATAGTTTGGACATGCCTGCCTTAGGCCAATGCTGGTTCCTCTGCTCTGCCACAGCTTTCACCTGAGGTCCTTTCTTGCTACACCTGCTGATGATATCATCTCTCCTGTTGGTGTTAATCCCACCTGCACAAGTGGACGATCTAGTGCTGCCTCTGTCCTTTTTGGCTCCTCCCCCTGCATCTTTTGCAAGTCATCTGGATTCAGCTAAGTCCCAGTAGAATTGTTCTCCAAAGTTAAAGCATTTCAAAGACGTCATAGTTTATCTTAAAGCCACAGTATCATTGTCAAAGCATTATAGAGGCTGACATTATGGGGGAAATATAATAGGGTGAGAGAATCAGAAAGTAAGAGATTTGGTAAGAAATCTCCATTTTTTTTTTTTTTTTTTAAAGCGGCAATCAGTTACACTGCACAACCAATTTGATATTGAAGTGTAAATGATTGCCGTTTTAAAAAAAAAAAACCTGGAGATTTCTTACCAAATCTCTCACTTTATGATTCTCTCCCCCTATTATATTTCACCCTATATCTTCTGAGTCCAAGGTGTCTTTATTCTTCCTAAGCCGAGAGTGTCTCAGAGACTATGCTCTAAGTTGTGCTATAATGATTATAGTCCTATTTAAGTTATTCTATTGCAAGTCAAAGGAATCATTGCTCTAGTTCCCATTACTCCTTGTTGTTATTTGTTCCCAGTCCTGAAGTCTATGGCTGGTATATTTCTAAGTTGGTTTGTAATCTTTATGAGGAATAATTACTTAAAGCATCCAAGCTTTACCCTATTATTATTATAATTTTATTTATAAGGCGCCACAAGTGTTTTGCAGCGCCGTACAAAGGAACAATACAGGGAGACAAAGCTTGGCATAACATTGAATAAATAACAAAAATACAGTACAAATAAAGAGCGTCACAGTTCAATACACATTACAGCTTAAATGTAAGTAGTGAGGACTCAATCAACATACAACTAGAGGCTTGAGGCCAGTGATGGAGGTGAGTATGCGGACGAAGATGGTCACTGAGTGTTGGAGTATACGAGAGCTGTGAGTGACATGTGAAGAGAAGTGGGCTTTGACAACAGGAGGGAAGAGGGCCCTGCTCTGAGGAGCTTACAATCTAGTAGGAAGGGGAGACAGACAGATTACAAGAGGTGCAAGCAAGTGGGTGGTGGTTAGATAGCAGGATGTAAACAGGCAAGGGGTCGGAGAACCTGCTGGTTTATGCAGTGGAAGGGTACGCTTTGATGAATAGGTGAGTTTTCAGTGCCCGTTTGAAGCTTTGCAAGGTGGGGGAGAGTCTAATGGAGCGAGGGAGCGCGTTCCACTGAAGGGGTGCAGCACGGGCAAAGTCCTGTGCTCTAGCATGGGAAGCAGTGATCGGGGTGGAGGAGAGACGACAGTCGTCAGCCGACCGTAGAGGGCGGGAGGGTGTATGAATGGAGATGAGGTTAGAGATATATGGAGCAATGGAATTAGAGATGGCCCTGTATGTGAGTGTGAGGTGTTTGAAGAGGATTCTGTAGGGGAGTGGGAGCCAGTGCAGATTTTGCTGAAGGGGAGTGGCAGAATTAGAGCGGCAAGCTTTACCCTACTGTAAGTCATCTGTGTCCATTACTCCTGCTGCACCACCAATTCCATCTGACACTACCGGTGAGATTTAATACAATGAGAGATTCAGAAAGTGAGATATTTGGTAAGAAATCTCCAGTTTTTTTAAAGCGGCAATCATTTACACTGCTAAACTAGTTTGATTTTGAAATGTAAATGATTGCCGCTTTAAAAAACCTGGAGATTTCTTACCAAATCTCTCACTTTCTGAATCTCTCATCCTATAAAATCTCTCCCTACAGCTGTGACACAGGAGATCTGGGCCCTATGGGCCTTATTCTAGTTCATTCTTTCTGACAAAATCCTTCTTAGATGGACAAAACCATGTGCACTGCAGGGGGGCAGATGTAACTTGTGCAGAGAGCTTTTGGAGAGAATTAGATGGTGGTGTTTTACTTCAAAGTGAGATCTATATTGCAGTGTAAAAATAAAGCAGCCAGTATTTACCCTGCACAGAAACAAAATAACTCACCCAAATCTAATTCTCTCTGCACATTTTACATCTGCCCCCCTGCAGTGCACATGGTTTTGTCCATCTAAGAAGGATTTTGTCAGAAAGAGTGAACTAGAATAAGGCCCTACTGTATATAACAGAGGTGTAAGAGGCATTAATAGTACCTGTGATATCAGTATATAATACTCTGAGACCTAGAGGTAACAACAGTGGAAATACTTATTCTGTGAAATGTATGACACAACACCATGCACTTATCTGTGTGGTTTGTGCAGGGAGAGACAGAGTGTTGGTGGTGATTGATGATCTGACGGACACTAGTGAGAACGAGAAGAGACGGATCCTCCAGCAGCAGCCCAGCATTGGGACCCTGGCCCGGGGTCTGTTCCTCTATGACAAGGGGCAGGGGGGCAGTGATGAGAGGACTCCATTACAGAGACAGAGAAATACAGATCTGGAGAATATTATCAGAAGTAAAGGTAAGTAACGAAGGAGACATAGTTATTCTGGCGAGGAAAATGCTTCTGTAGGCTGACCCTAACCCTCCCCATCCACAGCTTAACCCTAACCCTCCCCATCCACAGCTTAACCCAACCCTCCCCATCCACAGCTTAACCCTAACCCTCCCCATCCACAGCTTAACCCTAACCCTCCCCTTCCACATCTTAACCCTAACCCTCCATTCTTACTGGCTAACCCTAATCCTCCCATACCTCCCCTCCCACAGCCCAACCCTAACCCTCCCCTCCAGCACCCTATCCCTAACCTTCCCTCCCACAGCCTAACCCTTACCTCCCCACCCAGAGCATAACCCTTACCTCCACACCCAGAGCCTAATCCTGACCTCCCCCTCCCCTAAAATCTCTACCCACAGCCTAACCCTAACCTCCCCTCCTGCACCCTATCCCTAACCTTCCCTCTCACAGCCTAACCCTAACCTCCCCTCCCACAGCCTAACCCTAACCTCCCGTCCCATAGCCTAACCCTAACCTCCCGTCCCATAGCTTAAACCTAACCCTTACCTTCCATACCGTAACCCTAACCCTCCATTCCCACAGGCTAACCCTAATTCTCCCCTCCTGCAGCCTAACCCTAACCTCCCCTCCAACATCCTAACACTAACACTCCCCTCCTGCAGCCTATCCCTAACACTCCCCTCCCACAGCCTAACCTTAACCTCCCTCCCACACCCTAACCTCCTCTCCTACAGCCTAACCCTATCACTTCCCACTCACAGCCTAACCCTATCCCATCCCTCCCACAGCCAAATCCTAATCCTCCCCTCCCACAGCCTAACCCTATACCTCTCCTCCCGCAGCCTAACCCTAACACTTCCCACTCACAGCCTAACCCTATCCCACCCCTCCCACAGTCTAACCCTATCCCTCCCCTCCCCTCCTGCAGCCTAACCTTAAAACTCACTTTCCACAGCCTAAACCTATCCCTCCCCTCCCAAAGTCTAACCCTATCCCTCCCCTCCCAAAGCCTGACCCTATCCCTCTGACAGCCTAATCGTATCCCTCCCCTCCCACAGCCTAACTCTAATCCTAAAACTGCTATTCCACAGCCTAACCCTAACCTCCTCTCCTGCAGCCTAACCCTATCCCTAACACTTCCCATTCACAATGTGACCCTAATCTTCCCCTCCCAAATACTAACAATAACCTCCCCTCTCACAGCCTAACCCTATCCCTCCCCTCCTGCAGCCTAACCCTATCCCTCCCCTCCTGCAGCCTGATCTTAAAACTCACTTTCCACAGCCTAAACCTATCCCTTCCCTCCCACAGCCTAATCCTAAAACTGACCAACCACAGTCTGATCCTCCCTCCCACAGCCTAACCCTATCCCTCCCCTCCCAAAGCCTAATCCTATCCCTCCCACAGCCTAACCCTATTCCTCCCCTACCACAGCCTAACCACAGCATAAACCTATCCCTCCCCTCCCACAGCCTAACTCTAATCCTAAAACTCCTATTCCACAGCCTAACCCTAACCTCCTCTCCTACCGCATAACCCTATCCCTCCCCTCCCACAGCCTAATTAATTTTAAGACTCACCTTCCACAGCCTAACCCTAACACTCCCCTCCCGCAGCCTAACCCTATCGCTCCCCTCCCACAGCTTAACCCTAACGCTTCCCTCCCGCAGCCTAACCCTTATGGTCCCCTCCCCACAGCCTAACCCTAATGCTCCCCTCCAGCAGCCTAACTCTAAAGCTCCCCTCCAGCAGCCTAACCCTCTGCTCCCCATAGCCTAACCCTAACCTCCCCTCCCGCAGCCTAACCCTAACCTCCCCTCCTGCAGCCTAACCCTATCACTAACACTTCCCATTCACAACGTGACCCTAATCTTCCCCTTCCAAATCCTAACAATAACCTCCCCTCCCACAGCCTAACCCTTTCTCTCCCCTCTCACAGCCTAACCCTATCCCTCCCCTCCTGCAGCCTAACCCTATCCCTCCCCTCCTGCAGCCTAATCTTAAAACTCACTTTCCACAGCCTAAACCTATCCCTTCCCTCCCACAGCCTAATCCTAAAACTGACCATCCACAGTCTGATCCTCCCTCCCACAGCCTAACCCTATCCCTCCCCTCCCAAAGCCTAATCCTATCCCTCCTACAGCCTAACCCTATCACTCCCCTCCCATAGCCTAACTCCTATTCCACAGCTTAACCCTAACCTCCTCTCCTACAGCATAACCCTATCCCTCCCCTCCCACAGCCTAATTAATTTTAAGACTCACCTTCCACAGCCTAACCCTAACACTCCCCTCCCGCAGCCTAACCCTATCACCCCCCTCCCACAGCTTAACCCTAGCGCTTCCCTCCCGCAGCCTAACCCTTATGGTCCCCTCCCCACAGCCTAACCCTAATGCTCCCCTCCAGCAGCCTAACTCTAAAGCTCCCCTCCAGCAGCCTAACCCTAACCTCTCCTCCCGCAGCCTAACCCTCCCCTCCCCATAGCCTAACCCTAACCTCCCCTCCCGCAGCCTAACCCTAACCTCCCCTCCTGCAGCCTAACCCTATCCTCCCCTCCCGCAGCCTAACCCTAACCTCCCCTCCCGCAGCCTAACCCTAACCTCCCCTCCTGCAGCCTAACCCTAACCTCCCCCTCCTGCAGCCTAACCCTAACCTTCCTCTCCCCGCAGCCTAACCCTAACCTCCCCTCCTGCAGCCTAACCCTAACCTCCCCTCCTGCAGCCTAACCCTAATGCTCTCCTGCCACAGCCAAACCCTAACTTTCCCCTCCCACAGCCTAACCCTAACCTCCCCTCCCACGGCCTAACCCTAATGCTCTCCTGCCACAGCCAAACCCTAACTTTCCCCTCCCGCAGCCTAACCCTAATGCTTCCCTCCCGCTGCCTAACCATAACGCTCTCATCCCGCAGCCGAACCCTATCTCTCCCCTCCCACAGCCTAACCCTAACCTCTCCTCCCACAGCCTAACCCTAACGCTCCCCTCTTGCAGCCTAGCCATGACTCTCCCCTCCCGCAGCCTAACCAGAATGCTCTCCTCCCGCAGCCAAATCTTAATGCTCCCCTCCCGCAGCCTAACCCTAACGCTCCCCTCCTGCAGCCTAACCCTATCCCTCCCCTCCCCACAGCCTAACCCTAATTCTCCCCTCCCCACAGCCTAACCCTTCTGCTCTCCTCCCCACAGCCTAACCCTAACGCTCCCCTCCTGCAGCCTAACCCTAATACTCCCCTCCCGCAGCCTAACCCTAACGTTCCCCTCCCGCAGCCTAACCCTAACGCTCCCCTCCCGCAGCCTAACCCTAACGCTTCCCTCCCGCAGCCTAACCCTAACGCTCCCCTCCTGCAGCCTAACCCTAACGCTCTCCTCCTGCAGCCTAACACTAATACTCCCCTCCCCACAGCCTAACCCTATCCCTCCCCTCCCAAAGCCTAATCCTATCCCTCCCACAGCCTAACCCTATTACCTCCCCTACCACAGCCTAACCCTATCACTCCCCTCCCACAGCCTAACTCCTATTCCACAGCATAACCCTATCCCTCCCCTCCAACAGCCTAATTAATTTTAAGACTCACCTTCCACAGCCTAACCCTAACACTCCCCTCCCGCAGCCTAACCCTATCACTCCCCTCCCACAGCTTAACCCTAGTGCTTCCCTCCTGCAGCCTAACCCTTATGGTCCCCTCCCCACAGCCTAACCCTAATGCTCCCCTCCAGCAGCCTAACTCTAAAGCTCCCCTCCAGCAGCCTAACCCTAACCTCTCCTCCCGCAGCCTAACCCTCCTCTCCCCATAGCCTAACCCTAGCCTCCCCTCCCGCAGCCTAACCCTAACCTCCCCTCCTGCAGCCTAACGCTATCCTCCCCTCCCGCAGCCTAACCCTAACCTCCCCTCCCGCAGCCTAACCCTAACCTCCCCTCCCACAGCCAAACCCTAACTTTCCCCTCCCACAGCCTAACCCTAACCTCCCCTCCCACAGCCTAACCCTAATGCTCTCCTGCCACAGCCAAACCCTAACTTTCCCCTCCCGCTGCCTAACCATAACGCTCTCATCCCACAGCCGAATCCTATCTCTCCCCTCCCACAGCCTAACCCTAACCTCTCCTCCCACAGCCTAACCCTAACGCTCCCCTCTTGCAGCCTAGCCATGACTCACCCCTCCCGCAGCCTAACCAGAATGCTCTCCTCCCGCAGCCAAATCTTAATGCTCCCCTCCCGCAGCCTAACCCTAACGCTCCCCTCCTGCAACCTAACCCTATCCCTCCCCTCCCCACAGCCTAACCCTAATACTCCCCTCCCCACAGCCTAACCCTTATGCTCTCCTCCCCACAGCCTAACCCTAACGCTCCCCTCCCGCAGCCTAACCCTAACGCTTCCCTCCTGCAGCCTAACACCAACGCTCCCCTCCCGCAGCCTAACCCTAACGCTCCCCTCCCGCAGCCTAACCCTAACGCTCCCCTCCCGCAGCCTAACCCTAACGCTTCCCTCCCGCAGCCTAACCCTAACACTCCCCTCCTGCAGCCTAACCCTAACGCTCTCCTCCTGCAGCCTAACACTAATACTCCCCTCCCCACAGCCTAACCCTTATGCTCTCCTCCCCACAGCCTAACCCTAACGCTCCCCTCCTGCAGCCTAACCCTAACACTCCCCTCCCGCAGCCTAACCCTAATGCTCCCCTCCCGCAGCCTAACCCTAACGCTCCCCTCCCGCAGCCTAACCCTAACGCTTCCCTCCCGCAGCCTAACCCTAACGCTCCCCTCCTGCAGCCTAACCCTAACGCTCTCCTCCTGCAGCCTAAGACTAATACTCCCCTCCCCACAGCCTAACCCTTATGCTCTCCTCCCCACAGCCTAACCCTAACGCTCCCCTCCTGCAGCCTAACCCTAATACTCCCCTCCCGCAGCCTAACCCTAACGCTCCCCTCCCGCAGCCTAACCCTAACGCTCCCCTCCCGCAGCCTAACCCTAACGCTTCCCTCCCGCAGCCTAACCGTAAAGCTCCCTTCCTGCAGCCTAACCGTAACGCTCTCCTCCTGCAGCCTAACACTAATACTCTCCTCCCCACAGCCTAACCCTTATGCTCTCCTCCCCACAGCCTAACCCTAACGCTCCCCTCCTGCAGCCTAACCCTAATACTCCCCTCCCCACAGCATAACCCTAACGCTCTCCTTCTGCAGCCTAACCCTAACTCTCCCCTCCCGCAGTCTAATGCTCATGTTCCACGTGTTCCTAAATCTAACACGCTTGATCGAGGTTCCGCAGCCAGTATTGTGAATATATGATATGTTATGAAAAGCAATTCCCTGTTCATGTTGGTCCTGTTGTAGAGGCAGATATGATTGCATACAACATTCTGCACTGTAGCAGCAGAGTCCCCATAGGACGCTTTTCCTGTCACTTTTCCTGTTCCTAACATATTCTGGGCAGGATTTACTAAGGTAAATATGTGTTTTTGGTGGTTTTACCACATTTTCAAATGTATTAAGACCAGGCCGCCGCATTTTCGCCAGCCAGGGTATCGCCACCTTTGGGTTGGGATATAGAAGCCTATGGGCTTCACAACCCGCCAACTCCTGCCGCAGATGACGACCTTCCTCCCCATTGCTTACCTTCCTCCAGGAAGCCTGGACCCAGAAGATAAACTCCTCCTCCCCCTAGCAACACAGCCTGAGGACCTTCCGGCTGCAGGGGGAGGAGGAGGTGCCGGAGACAGCCTGCTTAGGTTTCCGGGTGTGTGTGTGTGTGTGTGGGGGGGGGGGGGGGGACCGAGCCCCCCCCATACATCATCTCAGTATTGTGGGGGCCTCCGCTACCGCATTTCGGTGCTAATTGCAATATGTGAGTCCATATTCGCTAGCATCGCTGCAATGGTGTGGGAAGGGAGGCTAAGTATTTTATTACATGCTGTTGTGTCTATACTTACTGCTGACATCATTAATATTTCCATGCCTGCATTAATTAAAACTGATGATGTCATCTATGATCTTCCAAGATGCGATGTACTAATGCACTGTGTTTTCTTTCACAGCCCATACAGCCATCCTGCGTGTAAGTATACTTACATTTCTTAAGCCTGATAATGAGTGTGAGTGTTGCAATGCATGTTTGTGTATCGGGGTTAAAGTCATGTGATCAGTGCTAGGTGTGATGACATTGTGTCTCCTGGATGACCTTTGTAGTAGTTTTAGTCTTGTCTTATTTTCTGTTTCTTTAATTTTTCATTTGAATGTGTCACACGACTGACATCATCATCAGAACAGTAATTGTGTTATCAGATTGCTTAAAGGTTGGATAAATATTAAATATAGAGGGGCTTACTTATCAATGAATATTTGCAAGGTATACACCCATGTTCTACGGGGGTACCCACAAATATTAAGCATCTCCAGGATGTGTAACCACCGGAGCACCGCCAGCATTTATTCCTTTCTGCAGCGGCTGCGTGTGATGTCCCACAGCTGCCCCGATAAGAGTCTGGACATGCCTACATTGTCCGGATCATTTACCGAAGATGGCGCGTCACAGCAGCTGATGACGCTGTTGCCAATCAGTGTGAAATTGCACCCTTCATAGCCACGATCTCACCCTTAAAGTTTGCGCACATGTTCTGCACCCGCTACGCATGTGTGAAAGTAAACCTAACACAGTCCAAAACTCGATCCCCAAGACACCTTGGCAGTCCAGGTCTCAGGGATATCCATTGTTGTGCACAGATGTATAATGAAACTGGTGAGGTATTAATTACAGATGTGTCTTCATCTGCTGTATATATATTATGTAACATCCTGTTTTATTTCTTATTAGAAATATAGTATCTGGCTGGTCTTGGTGGTGGTCTTTTCTACTGGGATTGTTGTTGTCCCCATTTGGCTGAGCATAAACAACGGATCTCAGAACATGACCTCTTCACTGCAATGTTACTCTACCACTTCCTATACTCCAGAGTGCAACACTGACCTTCTCAAAAATACCATTGATCAACTAAGAAATGCCACTGACCAGCTGAGAAATGCCAATGACCAGC
The DNA here is from genome assembly GCF_055691185.1 of Crinia signifera. NCBI lineage: Eukaryota > Metazoa > Chordata > Amphibia > Anura > Myobatrachidae > Crinia > Crinia signifera. Next base: position 10,647,642 of record NC_139223.1, read on the forward strand.
TGAGAAATGCCAACGACCAGCTGAGAAATGCCAACGACCAGCTGAGAAATGCCACCGACCAGCCTGGAAATGCCACCGACCAGCCTGGAAATGCCACCGACCAGCCTGGAAATGCCACCGATCAGCTGAGAAATGCCATTGACCAGCTGAGAAATGCCACTGACCAGCTGGGAAATGCCACTGACCAGCTGAGAAATGCCACCGACCAGCTGAGAAATGCCACTGACCAGCTGAGAAATGCCACAGACCAGCTGAGAAATGCCACTGACCAGCTGAGAAATGCCACTGACCAGCTGAGAAATGCCACTGACCAGCTGGGAAATGCCATTGGCCAGCTAGGAGATGCCACTGACCAGCTGAGAAATGCCTCTGACCAGCTAGGAAATGCCACTGACCAGCTGAGAAATGCCACTGACCAGCTGAGAAATGCCACTGACCAGCTGAGAAATGCCACTGACCAGCTGGAAAATGCAACTGACCAGCTGAGAAATGCCACTGACCAGCTGAGAAATGCCACTGACCAGCCAGAAAATGCCACTGACCAGCTGAGGTATGCCACTGACCAGCTCAGAAAAGCCACTGACCAGCTGAGATATGCCACTGACCAGCTGAGATATGCCACTGACCAGCTCAGAAAAGCAACTGACCAGTCAGAAAATGCCATCGACCACCCGGGAAATAAAACTGACCTGTAGTGAAATGACACCCATCTACCAGGAAACACCATCCACCTGGCAGGAAATACCACCTACCGCCACCGTCACTCTCAGACCCGGAAGTCCAGCGATGGAGCCGCCTCACCAAGCACAGCCCTAATCGGAAGAGTTGTCCTTTGTGTTACTAATCGCGTATGTTAGTGCATATACGACTATCAAAAATATGAATGCCGGGATGTGTGCCAGTGGACATTAGTGAACCCCTCCCTGGAGTGAGCTACAGTATAGATACTGTGTTCTCTGTGCTGGAACCTGCTGTTTGCTATGTAATTGTACGTATCTGTGCCTGGTCAGTGTCCTGTACTGTATGTGCCGCTATATACTATATATCTATAATGATATTCACTCCATGCTTGCACATTGGATTGTTGCACTTCTGTTGCTCATCTTTAAAACGGCCCCTTGGGGTTGAAACGTTGACCATTTTTATGCCAGTTTAACCCAATAAAAGTTCTACCTGCTGATAGTGGTGAGTGCCTTCTCTGGTGTTATTACAAGGAATTCACCTATATCATTTGGAACCTTGAATTCTATAGTGAGCACCCTGATACTGACCAGAATGGATGTGAGTGCAGACTTCCCAAATTGCATAATTAAATTCATATATAATCATTGTTTTATTCTACAAAAAGCTACATTTAAGGTCCATACGCACTGGCCGATGATTCTGAGCTGATAGCATCTAAAGGCCCCCATACACTAGCCGATTTTGGTCAGATTTCAGCCAGATCAGTCGGATCTGGCCGAAATCGGACCAAAATCGGCTAGTTTTGATGTCCCCTCAGATCCAATGCGCGGTCCCGTGCGCATCGGATCTGCGTCGGGTGGTCGGACCTGCTGCACGTCCGACCACCCGACTTGGGACCTAGTGGGGCGGCGCGGCGGTAGAGGGAGCAGGGGGGGCTGGGGACGCTGCGGGGGACACTGGCGGCATAGAGCCGGGCAGGGGGAGCCGGCGGGAGCTGTCAGTACGGAATAAAAAAAAAAAGCCCATACAAAGAATGGGCGGCCTGTGATTGGCTGAGCGCTCTCTCAGCCAGTCAGCAATTGGCTCAGAGAGCGCTCAGCCAATCACAGGCTGCCCATTCATACATAGCAGCAGCGGGGACGGGCAGCGCAGTGGCGGCTATTATATTTTTAAAATACTTGTCAAATGACCGGCCGCTCTCTGATTGGCTGAGAGCTCTCCGGCCAATCAGAGAGCAGCCGGTCATTTGACAAATATTTTAAAAATCTAATAGCCGCCACTACGCATCTCGTCCCCGCTGCTGCTATGTGTAATTACACTGCCCGGCCAGGTCAGCAGCGCTCACCGCACCCGCCGCCCGCCCCCGCTGCCCGCCCCCACTACCGCTGCCGCTGCCCGCCCCCACTACTCCTCACCGCCCTGCAACTCCCCGGGTTTTTTTTTTACATGGGATAAATCGCATGCGATTTATCCCATGTAAAAATGGCACATCAAGTGCCAAATTGTATGTTTGCCTCCCAGGGAGCTGCCGGGCGGCTCGCAGGTAAATTGGGTCCGACTTGTCCCTAGGACAAGTCGGCCTAATGTATGGGGGCCTTTACTTTTGGTGTTTTCAGCTTAAAACTACCCAACGGCCAGGGGATAAGTGCTGATGCAGACTCCCACATCATTGCCGGCCGCTGCCATTCATCTGCTGGTGTTACCAACCAAGTGGCCAGCTTTCCATAGCATCCTGTAATAGAGAGCCGCCCACCCCCAGGAAAATCACTGCTCTAGGTGAACATTGCGTGTATACACCTTTAATTACAGTGCATAAACTTATGTAATAAATCTTATACACATTATGTACAGATGAATTGCGTATTATAATACCCCTCATATGTAGCTGTTGTCTCAGTCAGGGGTGGATTGGGATAAAAAAACAGCCCTGGAAAAACTGCAATCAGCCCTGGAAAAATTGCAATCAGGGGTGGGGTCTATTGAAAGAAAGGGATCCCTCATAATTGGGCCTGATTCTTAGTTGGATACAGTTGCAGAGTCCTTGTGTCTTTTTCTACAGTTGTGTCAACAACTTTATGCTAATTCCACTACAATGCCCTTCCATGGTTTCATGAGCTGATTGAAATTTAAATGTGGCTCCTTTCCACGTTAGGGGGTAGAGGTGACAGACTGCTGGTTTGGGTGTATCAGAGGGTAGAGGGTGACATGCAGGTCCCGTGGTTCTGTGGGAGCAGTAAAGGGGGGTTGAAAATGAAGAACTCCCTTAAAGAATGTCTGAACCTGTGGGATGAGCGCCAGACATCTATGGAAAACAAAAACCTGATAAAGCTGAAACCTGGACCTTCAAGTATCCTAACCGGAGTCCTGCTGCAAGACCTGATTGCAGAAAACCAAGATGTGCTAAAGAATAAAACGTATTTGTGAAATGACGCGTTTCATACCACTCAATATAGGCCCTCCAAATACGATGGTAATGGGCCGTTGTGACCTCCTTTCTAGCCTTTAACATTTTTGAAATAACAGAGGCAGGAATACCACATCTTTTCAACAACTCGGCCTCAACAGCCACACTGTCAAACGAAGACAAGGTAAGTCTGGGTAAGTGCATGGTCCTTGTTATAGCAGATCTGCATGTAGAGGAAGACGCAAAGGGTCGTCTGAAAGGGGGAGATGCAGATCCATGTACCATGAGCTCTGCAGCCAGTCTGGAACTATGATAATTACAGACGCAGATTCCCACTTGATTTGTTTGTGCAGCCAAGTAAGTAGAGGGAGGGGGGGGGGGAAATGTACACTAGACTGTACCACCAGGGAATGGAAAAAGCATCTACTGCCACTGCCGCTGGATCCTGAGAACCAGCCATATAGAGGGGAAGCTTGTTGTTCCGCCGAGACATCATAACATCTATCTGCGGCCTGCCCCACCTGAGAGACAGTTGGTGGAAAACTTCCAGGTTCAAAGCACACTCCCCTGGGTGGAGATCTTGGCAGCTCAAATAGGCCACCTCCCAATTCTTCACTCCTTAAAAGGAAAACCACCGATAGACTGAGAGCTTGACGCTCCATCAACAAGAAGATCAGATAAACCTCCGTCATCGCACCCCGACTTTTCATTCCCCCTTGCCTGTTTAGATAGGCCACCGCTGTGACATTGTCTGAGTGAATCTGAATTGCCTTCCCCTGAAGAAGTAGTAGTAGTAGTTTGTTTATTTATAAGGCGCCACAAAGTGTACGCAGCGCCATACATAGCAAACAAAAAAACAAATTACAAGGTAACGTACAGGGTGTGTTGATAAAACAGAGCATAAATAGGGGTATAGCTGGTAGAGCTAAAATCAGCATCAGTTCTGAAGTAGGTGTCGAAATTGTCGAGGAGACTGAAGATGAAGTAGAGGAAGGGAAGAACAGGGCAGGATTGCTGGTGAGGTAAAGAGGTAGGGTGAGTACGTGAGGAAGGACGACCCTGCTCATAAGAGTTAACAGACTAAAAGGAGGTGGGTGGGTGGATGAACCAAAAACAATAGGATAAGTAGGAACGGATGGATGGGGTAGGGTAGGCAGAATGCGGGGGTACTGTGCTAAACCCAATGAGCAGGATGCACTGTAATGCTGTAGTCCCGGACTGACCCAGCGAGCAGGAGGAACAATGCTTGCACCAATGCCAAGCGTACCGCTCTCTATTCCAAAACATTGATATGAAGAAGGGATTCCTCCCTGGACAACCGACCCTGAAAGGTGTGTCCTAGAGTCACCGCCACCCAGCCCAGAAGGATGGCATCAGTCGAGACCAATGTCTATTCCCAAAGGCCGTATCTGCGACCATGTAGGAGATGGTCTATGTAAAGCCACCAGTGCAAAGACAGCCTTATGTTTGGCTTCAGCGTTATAGATCTGTGCATGTGGAGGTGAGATCCTGTCCACTGGGAAATAAGATCCCATCGGAAAGTCCTTGACCGGAATCTCCCATATTGAAGAGTCTCGAAGGAGGCCACCATCTTCCACAGGAGCCTGATAATAATAATATATCTTTATTATCAGCAAATGCCCATATACAATGAACACTTAATGAAATTTAAATGTGAACAGTACAGCGCAGATGTTACGATCCGCCTTCAGCAGGTCGGTGTAACTCTGCAGCTAATATATTCTGTGTGGGTTTCGTATTTGTTCACTGGATCAGTGCTCCGGGTTTTGCTGATCCACCTTGCCTGGTGTTTGTGCATACCCTGGTCCTTGGGTGTGGCTGCATGCTAGGTTATTTAGGTAGGCTTCCAGCATGCAGACCCTGCCAGTTATATTTCTTAGTGCAGTTCTGTTTGTCAGGGTTCCTGCTCCAGAGTGTTCCTGGTCCCAGCACCATGAATCAAGCATCCACAGTATTTGTTACTCGTGTTCCTGGTTCCCTGGTTACAGGGGCGGATTGGGATGGAAAAGCAGCCCGGGAAAACTATGGTAGCAGTCCTAAAGGGCGGGGTCTTTTGAAGGGGTGGGGTCTGTTGATCAGGGTGGTATTACTCATCATCTGTTTCCGGGTTAGACACAATAGCGACCTTCCTTGAATATTTGCTGCAGTTGCATCTGCACTTCTTTCTGCCTGAGTCAGACCTCTATTTACCTGCCCCTACATAACTGACCCCTCCGTACCCACCACTACATAACTGACTCCTCCATACCCACCACTACATAACTGACCCCTCCATACCCACCACTACATAACTGACCCCTCCGTACCCACCACTACATTACTGACCCCTCTATAACCACCACTACATTACTGACCCCTCCATACCCACCACTACATTACTGACCCCTCCATACCCACCACTACATTACTGACCCCTCTATACCCTACACTACATTACTGACCCCTCTAAATCCACCACTACATCACTGACCCCACTATACCCACCACTACATTACTGACCCCTCTATACCCGCCACTACATCACTGACCCCTCTATACCCACCATTACATTACTGACCCCTCCATACCCACCACTACATTACTGACCCTCTATACCCACCACTACATTACGGACCCTCTATACCATACACTACATTACTGACCCTCTATACCCACCACTGCATTACTGACCCTCTATACCATACACTACATTACTGACCCCTCCATACCCACCACTACATTACTGACCCTCTATATCCACCACTACATTACTGACCCCTCTATAGCCACCACTACATTATTGACCCCTCTATAGCCACCACTACATTACTGACCCCTCTATACCCTACACTACATTACTGACCCCTCTATACCCACCACTACATTACTGACCCCTCTATACTCACCACTACATTACTGACCCCTCTATACCCTACACTACACTACTGACCCCTCTGTACCCACCTCTACATTACTGACCACTCTATACCCATCACTACAACACTTACCCCTCTGTACCCAACACTACACTACTGACCCCTCTGTACCCACCACTACATTACTGACCCCTCTATACTCACCACTACATTACTGACCCCTCTATACCCTACACTACACTACTGACCCCTCTGTACCCACCTCTACATTACTGACCACTCTATACCCATCACTACAACACTTACCCCTCTGTACCCACCACTACACTACTGACCCCTCTGTACCCACCACTACATTACTGACCCCTCTATACGCACCACTACATTACTGACCCCTCTATACCCTACACTACACTACTGACCCCTCTGTACCCACCTCTACATTACTGACCACTCTATACCCATCACTACAACACTTACCCCTCTGTACCCACCACTACACTACTGACCCCTCTGTACCCACCATTACATATGTATCATATGTATCCCCTGCGCACTACATAACAAAAATATTGTTAAAAATAAAACAATGGATAATGTATTGACAAAATGGGAAGCACTCCAGTCTGAGGTGGAAGGTGGGTGGGTGGCGGGTGGGTGGCAGAAAGTGGGGTCCGGGCAGCACGTCCCTGGGGTTCGGGCAGTGTGGGGCGGGCATGGGGTCCTTGCAGTGGTTGGACAGTCAGTGGCGGGGTCCTGCGGCGGATGGGAACTAGTTCACATCTGCCGCAGGGACTCCGCCACTGCCCATCCACTGCAGGGACCCCCTGCCCACCTCGCGCTGCCCCTGATGCCCATGGCACTATAGAACCTGTGAGAGGAGGCATTTTGTACAAATATATAACACATCTATATTACTTACTAATTAAGCCTTCCCACTTCAGTGTCAGGTCTCCTCACACCCTCCAATGCTCACTGCTGCTGCTGCCGGGCCTCCTGCTACCGATGTTCCAGATTATGCTTTACTGGGCAAACTGTTCCCTGCTGTAGGAGCGGCGCCGTTGTGCACCCTGCCCCATGCTTACAGGCGCCCACAGCCTCCTCCTCCCAGTCCCTAAGTACAGATGACGCGGCGCCGCCTGCGTCCTCCTGCCCCCGGCATACAGGCGGTATGTAGATGGCGCTGCCTGCCTTCTGCGCCACTCGTACTGGCGGCGCTGCCGTGCTCCCTGCTCCCAGTGTAGAGAGGGAGCATGTTGTGAAAATAAATTCAAGAGAGTGTGTGATTGTCTGCTGGGCACACTGCCGGCAGTACAAGCGGGCCCAGCAGGGGGGGGATGGAGCCAGCCCAGCAGGGGGGATGGGACCGGCCCGCCGGGAAATGACCCGGTGTCCCGGTGTACCTGCCTGGTTACTTCAGTCTCAGTAACTGCTTTGCCCAGCCTGCTGTGTCTGTGCCAGACCCTGCTGTCAGCTGTCATTTCAGATAAGTCAGGGGTTCCCTGCATCCTTATCTTTGCATTATCTACCCCGGATTCGGCAGACCCAGGACCAAGGGCCCGGACCCCCGGACCCTGGAGTACTGGACCCCTGGACCTGGACCCTTGAGGCCCGCACCCAGGAGCACCAGACCCCGGACCCAGGGACCTACCGACGGGATCAAGATAGGTAAGTATCAGTATGTATGGGCTTTGGATGTATTAAAGTTTTATTTTTATTGTGTCTGTGTGTGTGTTTATTTGACTATTTTTATTACTGTGGAACTACAAGTGCCTTTTAATGCCCCGCGTGCTGGGACTTGTGGTTCTCCAAGTCCCAGCTTGCGGGGGAGGCTTGCTGGGACTCATAGTTCCACAGTATTAAACAATAGGTCATTCTATTTTTTTACACAGAATCATCTCGATGCCCACCGCCCAGGGGCATCGAGGACAGCACCAGGCTTCAGCCTGGTCAGGTAAGTCCTGGAGGGGGGGGACTCCTTCATTGGCGGGTCCCCACTCCCCCAGGGCCCCTGGCCAGGCTGACTGGTCGGTAGGGATGAATGCTTTGGCCGGGGGGACTTGTATAAAAAGTCTCCTGCCGGCTGTGGCATTACCCTGCTGGCTGGTTTGGCCTGGGGACCCCTAGTCATTTTTTCCCCTGTATTTTGGGAACCAGCCCCGGACCTGGAGCCTGGGGCTGGTTGTAAAAAAATCGGGGAACCCCTATTTGCTGGGTTTCCTGATTTTTTATTACCATGTAATACCCTGGAAACATGTATTATTATTAAATGTCATAACGGGGTTGACTATGTATAGCTAAGGGTACTGTGTTCTTCATATCAGCTCCAGTTGATGGGACCCTGTAGCTCACAAGGACTGGCCTGTTGTTAATAAGAAAAAGGGGACTGATAAAGTTGGACTGATCGAGCCCCAGGAATGCGTGCCCACAGCACCCCGGGGATGGCCGCGGGGAAGGGGATATAAAAAGGACTGCGGCCGTTGAAAGCGGTTAAGCAGCCGCCGTAGAGGAGAGAAAGGGCAGGACTGCGCAGCTGGAAGTGGCACGGAGATACGAGATATACTTACAGGAGGTTCTTGGAGGTCAGGCCAGCGTGGACAGTCTCCGGGGCATCGTCTGACGGAGCCACGGTGAAGCATCCCGGGAGGCGGCAGCGATGCGGAGAGTGAGGACGCGTTCAGCCGCCAAAGACAGTCGGAGGTGCATCATCAAGGGGCGGCGACAGGGGAGGAGGAAGGAGATCGCAGGACCAGATACAAGGCGGCGCCGGTACAGCTGAGACTCCAGCCGGGGAGTGGTGAGTGTTGAGCACGCCCCACTGATTCAACTCCCGCCATCAGCCTGCCACTACGTCCCGCCCCAGGAACGCCCCCACACATAGTACAGAGTGCAGAAGAGAGCTAAACCCGGCTCCAGCCTTAGCCAGGGGACGCCCACAGACATTCACGCAGTGTAGCTGCAGAGGAAAAGGGAGTGTTCCCTCCGCCTACCCCACATCGTTTCACGCCCCTAACCACGCCCCAGGAATGTCCTTACATAGTACAGAGTGCAGAAGAGGGCTAAACCCGGCTCCAGCCTTAGCCAGGGGACGCCCACAGAGGTTCATCTAGTGTAGCTGCAGAAGAAGGGAGAGCGATTAGCTGCAGGATCATAGCCTGGTAGAGGAACCTGCTAGAGTTCATCTGACAGGGACAGCATAGTGCAGACGTTGCCGAGTAAAGCAGGAAATATTACTCAGATCCTCCACCGCATGTCAGGACAGCTCTACGAATATGATGTCCCTAGTGAATAAAATCGATTCCGTCTGACAACTGACAAGACACCAAGCACCCTCTACCGACAGGAAGGCTTATTTAGCCTGTTGGACCTATTATTCATTGAAAGTGTACGATCTACAGAATAGTTCAGAGAATTGAAATAAAGAAAGACAGCTGGTGTTCTCAGTATAAATTGAGATAGAATTCCTAGAGTTACAGGTACCTGGCAGCATAGTCCGACTGAACAGATCAGAGAGGACATCACATCTTTAGCCTTCATAAGACTTCGAAGCAAGGGCGTAACTACCATAGGTGCAGGGGGTGCAGCTGCTATGGGGCCCAGAGCTGAGAGGGGCCCACTTTGCCTGTCAAAGTATCATGTGCTATATACATTTTTCACCATTAGTTGATGAATAGGGGCCCTTACAAACTTTTGCTATGGGGCCCACATGTATCTAGTTACGCCACTGCTTCGAAGTATACTAAGGAATAAACTAGGGTCCCTCTGCCGTGTATAGTAAGAAGCCGGAAGCTTCTATACAGTAACTGTTAATAACACTTTGTTGCAAACCAATTGCTCAGGTGACCCAATTCATACTGAAACTGCGACTGTAATGTGGGAGATACAGGGGCTCCAAGTTGTATGATATATTTGTTGCAAAAGCCTATTATAGTCGAATTGTTATAAGTGTAGAAGTAAGTTGTAATGCATTTGTGGTAGAATAAGTAACCTGTTTTAGGGAAATGATAGTGTAGCATATTGTAATATGTTAATGTATTGTGATGTTAAGTTGTGCAGTGGATGGTAAACTGTCAGGATCTAACCTGTCAGGATAAAAGGTCATTGTTGTTTTAGACTACCCTGTTGCCTGTTTGTAGTCATAATAAACCTTTAATTATAAATACAACGGGTTGTACTTACCTGTAGCGAAGAAAGACAACGCAGCTGAAGAACGAGAACCTGAAAGAGAGAAAGGTAACCAAGTGTAAGAAAAGAATTACAGCGTATTACAGAGATAAAATTGGCATCCACGAACAGGATACGAAAAGGAAAATGTCGAGTCCTCAAAACCCTGCATCAATATCTGGAAGAAGGTTCTTACCGGCAATAGACCCCTCACCCAATAGAAGAGTAAGCTCCACGATGGAAGCATCACCTATTACAATGCCCTATTATTTCGGTGCTCCGTGGATACCAACGTATTCGGGAGATAATCGCACACCAGGAACCACCACATTTAAAGACTTCAAGGACCAGATGATATCTATGTTCAAGGTATATAAACTTGGAGAAACACAGCAAATAGAAATACTAATGGGACAATTGAAGGGACCTGCACGTCGTGAGGTCAAGTCATGGGCGGAAAAAGAAAGGCAAACAGCCGAAAACATCTTTAAAAAACTTGCCAGCATATTTGATCTAAGAACGGTGGCCGAGATAAAAAGTCGCCTCTATGCAAGGAAGCAACGCCCTAATGAAACCCTCAGAGACTTTGCATTGGGATTACAGGAGGCATTGAAGACCATTCAAACGCTAGAACCACAAGGGGAACTACACGGAGACCAGACCCTTATTAACCTATTTATCGAAGGGGCTTCTGGAGAAGCGACGCGCGCCCAGTTAAGAATGTGGAGGCGACAAAATCCAACGTATACCTTTCCCGAATTTAAAGAGACAATACTACAAATTCTGGGCCTAAACTCAAGCGTCGATGCAGATAACAAGGAGACCTTTGAGATATCGGAGGAGACGGGGATGGCGGAGGCCAGCCGAACCTTGAAAGGCCTAGTCACTCAGCAAACACAAGCAGAAAGGGACCCTCTCCTCCTAGAACTAAGTAAGAACATGATGGAGTTGGGACGAGAGTTGAAAGAGATTCGTCAAGAACAGGTCGAGGCCAGACGCAGAGGGTGGTGACAGAATGCGAATGGGAGAACCCGTCCCCGCTGGGATATACCCCGCTAGTATGACCGAAGAGCCACTGACCAGTTCGATGATCAAGGTCGGCCGATCTGTTGGCGGTGCCGGCAGAGTGGGCATATTGAACGGAGCTGCCCGCAAGAAGTTTTAAACGATCAGACCCCAGGGAGGCGGACCGACCCTCGGGAGGAGACGCACATGTAGGTCCAATACCAAAAGAGTGGAGGTCGCACTATGTTGGAGAGTGCCCCCACTTGAACATTAAGATCAACAACACCACCCTGCCAGCCCTCGTCGACACTGGGTCGCAAGTAACGACGATTCAATTAGAAGAGTTTGCCAAATACTGGAATAAAGAAGAGCTCTGAGAAGTACCCACTAATTGGCTACAGTTGATACCCAGCAACGGCCAACAGATCCATATTAAAGGATACTGGGAAGCAGATCTGTGCCTTGGAGCGACCAAACTGGAGAAACAAGGATTCTTAGTTACCACCGTGCAGAATCAACACATGCCGCCCGTTATATTGGGCATGAATACCCTGAGGAATTGTCGGGAGGAATTGGTAGACCTCCTGAAGAAGGAAAAGCGTCTCGCCACCCCGAAAGAGAAGAAGGCCTTACAATGAGCTGTTCGAGTGCTTGTAGGACAGCAGAAGTTTGTAAACAGCCAGGGCGAAGCGGGCAAGGCGAGAGCTGTTGATCGGCATCCAGTGATTCTCAGGCCAAACTCTGAACACATCGTATGGTGTAAAGCGAAGATTGGACCTGGGGGTCAAGACTACGAGGCTGTTCTAGAGTCCTGTGACCTCGAGGGGTGGAACCGTTATGCTGTGGCCAGAACATTAGCCAAAGTTGACAGGGGAAGGGTCCCTATTCGAGTATTGAACCCTCATAACTACCCCATTAGACTCTTCAGGAACTGCCCGATAGCTAGCATTGTCCCAATCAACTTTCAAGATGTGGTGGAAGGGAGGGATTCAGAAAATTCCCAGGAGCATATCGCTGGACAGACAGTATCACCTGACTGCGAGCCTGCGTGGTGGTCTGATATTCAGATTGGGGATACCAATACCCCGACAGAAAAGAAAGAGGAAGTCCTCTGCATCGTATAGAAGAACGCGGCCACATTTAGTCAATATCCTTCTGACTTCGGGAGAGCAGAAAATATACATCATCGCATACCAACGGGTACTCACCCGCCCATCAAAGAAAGACATCGGCCTTTACCGCCAACACTATACCAACCCGTACGGAAGATGTTGGCCGAAATGAAAGAAACCGGTGTAATCCATGAAAGTTGCAGTCCTTGTGCAGCCCCAATTGTCCTTGTTAAGAAAAAAGATGGAAGCTGTCACAACTGAAGGGCTGGATGAAGTCGTGTGGTGTGTAGCAACCGGAGACGGACCAGAGGAGGAAGGATTAAATCGTGCAGGTTTAATAATAGAATTCATAAATGGAACAATACACACTTGAATACTTTCTTTAAGTGGCAGATAGTGGTAATAAGAATTGAGCCGGCACGGCACTTTGAAAGAAGAAAAAGTTCATTTAAACAATGACAATTCAAGCACTGCGGACGGCAGGCTGGGGTCTTGAGAAATGAAGAAATCCGGAAAAGAGAATGTACTTGATGGTAATGAGGGATCCTTGAAGACTGAAAGAAGATGGATGATGACAGAAGAATGGGAAGTTGCTTGGAAGCAGACGGCTTGAAGAGCTTAGGCCAGGAAGCTCAGGGATGCAGGCAGAGACCAGACTATAGAGAGAACTGGCAGCGATGGGGTTAAGCTGAATCGAGACCAACACAGAGCACTGAAGCAAGGCACCACGTCAGGAGAGGTGAGTCAGAGAGCCGGAGTCAGCTGGGAGCTGTGAACGCCTCTGGAGACTCTTTGTACTGACACTGAACAGGCCTAGGCAAATCCCCTATATCCCTAGAGGGCGGCTGCCATTGGCTGTCAGGTAAGTATGGGCGGAAACCTCAGACAAGGAACAATCTGCTATTTGCCCTGAACCAAGATGGCGGCGCCGGCCTCCCGGCGCCCCTACAGCACATACCGCTACACTTGCCGGCGTCCCACGCTGCCTGCTGCCCACCAGACTGCCGCTGCCTGCTGCCGCTGACCTGGAGACCACTACACGCTAGCCGACGGCGGGCGCGAACGGGTGAGTAGTAAGCCCGCCGCGGCTTCGTGTGACAGTAACCCCCCCCCCTTTCTGGGTGACCCCAGGGCACCTACGCACCTTGTGGGGATTCCTTTGAAAGAATTGTCTCATCAGACGGGGAACATGGAGATCTGCAGCATCAACCCAGGAATTCTCTTCAGGACCGAATCCAAGCCACTCTACCAAATACTGAAGATGGGTATTGCGGCAACGTGAGTCGATAATGCGCCTCACCTCGAACTCTGTCTCTCTCTCCGAGCCAATCTTGGGCGGTTTAGGCACCTTTTTCTGATATAAGTTCAATCGCAAAGGTTTCAGAAGAGACACATGGAAAGAATTTGATATTTTTAAGGAAGAAGGGAGCTGTAGTCTGTAGGCCACCGGATTAATCACCTGAGTGATGGGGTACGGCCCGATGAACCGAGGAGCCAGCTTCATGGACGGTAACCGAAGGCGTATATGGCGGGTAGACAGCCATACTCGATCTCCAACCTTCAACTTAGGAGCCGCTCTTCTTTTCCTGTCTGCCATCCTTTTATATCGAGCGGATGCTTTGAGGAGAGCGGTATGGACGTCTGACCAGATCTTTGCAAACCGTTGTAGGAAAGAAGCAGCTGCAGGGACTTCGGACAATGATAGATCTGAGAACTCCGGAGATCGGGGATGCTTGCCAAATACAGTGAAAAAGGGAGTGGTGCCGGAGGAAGAATGATAGGAATTGTTGTGAGCAAATTCCGCCCAAGGCAGAAGGTCTACCCAGTCGTCTTGAGAGGAAGAGACGAACAAACGAATGAAGGCCACCAAGTCCTGGTTGACTCGTTCTGTCTGCCCGTTGGTTTGTGGGTGGAAAGCAGTGGAGAACTTGAGCTTGACTTGTACAGCGGAACAGAGAGCCCTCCAAAACTTTGCGACGAACTGCACGCCACGGTCAGATATAATCTCTTTGGGCAACCCATGGAGTTTGAAGATGGTGGAAATGAAGAGCTGAGCCAACACTGGAGCAGATGGAAGGCCTTTCAATGGGTAGAAGTGCACCATCTTTGAAAACCGGTCAACCACCACCCAAATTACCGTATGCCCTTTGGAGGGAGGAAGTTCGCAGATAAAGTCCATAGACAGGTGGGACCATGGTTCTGTTGGTATGGCTAGAGGTAGAAGATGACCGACAGGAGACGTTCTGGAGGACTTATGCTGAGCGCACTTTACACAGGAGGCGACAAAGGTGGTTACGTCGCGACGAATGGTAGGCCACCAGTATGAACGCAACAGGAACATTAAGGTCTTCTGTGCCCCGGTATGCCCTGCGAAACGGGAAGCGTGTGCCCAGGACAGCACTCTCTTTCGGAGACTGAGGGGAACGAAGGTCTTGCCTGGTGGAGGTGAAGGCTGGACTGTTACTTGAGCAAAGACCAGAGGGTCGAGGATGGGTCGAGGAGGAGTCTCAAGATCAGCTGAAGTTTCAAAAGAGCGTGAAAGAGCATTGGCCTTGGCATTCATCGTCCCGGGTCCTAATCTGATTTGAAAATCGAAGCGTTCGAAGAACATGGCCCAGCGGGCTTGACGAGCTGTAAGACATTGGGCGTGCTTGAGGAATGAGAGATTCTTATGGTCGGAGTACACAGTAATTTTATGTCGTGCCCCCTCCAGGAGGTACCGCCACTCCTCCAATGCAGATTTGACTGCCAGTAACTCCTGCTCTCCAATGGGGTAATTCTTCTCTGCTGGAAGAAACTTCTTGGAGAAGAAGGCACAGGGATGAAGCACCTGGTCCTCCCCTCTCTGCGACAAGATTGCCCCCACCCCCTCTGAGGATGCGTCCACCTCAAGAATAAAGGGTTTGGCTGGAGAAGGATTGGGGCGGAGACAAAAGCATCCTTTAGTTGTTGGAAGGCTTGGGAGGCCTCAGGTGACCACTGACTTGGATCAGAACCCTTACGGGTTAGAGCAGTAAGGGGTGCAGCAAGGGTGCAGAAGTTCCGGATGAAACGACGATAGTAATTTGAAAAGCCCAGGAACCTCTGGATGCCTTTGAGCGTGGTGGGCGCTGTCCAGTCTAAGATGGCTCTTACTTTTTCTGGATCCATCTCTATCCCAGTGCTGGAGAGGATGTGGCCAAGGAATGGAATGGAAGTGACCTCAAAGACGCACTTGTCTAGCTTGCAGAATAATTTATTTTGGCGAAGGCGCCGCAAGACCTCAGCTACTGTTTGCCGATGGAGATGGAGGTTAGACGAGAAGATGAGGATGTCATCGAGATACACCACAATGGAATGATACAGTAAATATCGAAATATGTCATTTACAAATTGTTGGAAGAAGGCTGGAGCGTTGCAAAGACCAAATGGCATCACCAGGTATTCGTAGTAGCCATCTCGGGTGTTGAAAGCCGTCTTCCACTCATCTCCAGATCGGATACGGATCAAGTTGTACGCCCCTCTTAGATCCAGTTTCGTAAAGATGGAAGCCCCTCGGATTTTGTCGAATAATTTGGTGATAAGAGGTAAAGGATAGCGGTTCTTTATCGTGATATCGTTCAGGCCCCTGTAATCGATACACGGCCGGAGGGTTCCATCTTTTTTTTCACAAAGAAAAACCCCGCTCCGGCTGGCGAAGTGGACGGGCGAATGAACCCCTTATCCAAGTTCTCTCGAATGTAGTCAGACATGACTTTGGTCTCCGGCAGAGACAAGGGGTAGATGCTGCCCCGCGGTGGGAACTTCCCAGGTATCAACTCTATGGGACAGTCCCAGGCACAATGAGGCGGCAGGGTATCGGCACCTCCCTTGCTGAAGACGTCAGAAAAAGAAAGATATGGTGTGGGTAACGACAAGGGTGGAGCTGGTGAAGACGAAAGACTGGAACCTCCTACATCTTGAGGATTAGTTTGATGGAGTGGAATGACACGAGGCATGCAAGTAGTTAGGCAGTTCGTACCCCAGGCTGTGATCTCCATACTGGTCCAATCAATATGAGGGTTGTGCTTAGTAAGCCATGGTAGGCCCAGGACTACCTGGTGTGAGGACTGAGGAAGGACAAAAATTCTAGAGTCTCTTGATGTAAGGCACCGACGAGAACTGTCACTGGATCGGTTTGAAGGGTGATTTGCCCACTGCTGATGCGACTCCCATCTACTGCAGTGAGGACCAACGGATGGGCCAAAGGTTGCACCGTCAAGGAATGTTGAAGGACGAAAGAAGAAGAAAGGAAGTTCCCGGCTGCTCCGGAATCTAGTAGAGCCTGGATCTTGATTTTTCCCTGAGGGCACACAAGGGTAACAGGAATGGTGGGTACAGTTGAAGAGGGAGATGAAAGCAGGACTCCTAACCTGACCTCCCTCGGGGAGGTTAGGAGCGGTCGTTTCCCGGACGCAGTGGACAGGAAGACAACAGATGAGCGGAAGAACCGCAGTACATGCAAAGATTCTCACGACGTCTACGGGACTTTTCTTCAAAGGAAAGCAGAGAGCGGTTGATCTGCATGGGTTCGTCTGGTGGTGTGGTTGTGGAGGGCCCAGGTCTAGGAACAGGAACAGCGTTGGTGGTGAGACGAGGGCGGAGACGATCGGAGCGATTTCTCTCTAGTTGACGCTCCTGCATCCGTAGATCTACTTTGTTGCACAAGGAGATGAGTTCAGCCAAAGTAGCAGGAGAGTCATGGGTAGTTAATTCGTCCTTGATACGACCTGCCAGCCCATTCCAGAAGGCGGAGACGAGAGCCTCTTCGTTCCACTTTAATTCCAAAGCCAGAGTCTGGAACTGCACAGCATATTGTCCCACTGAACGACTACCCTGGCGAATCCTCAGGATCTCAGTAGCGGCAGACGACACTCTGCCAGGTTCGTTGAAGATGCGACGGAAAGAGGTAATAAAAGCTTCATAGTCATTGAGCAGGGGATCAGCACGTTCCCAGAGAGGGGACACCCAGTCCAAAGCCGACCCTGCCAGGAGAGACACAATATAAGCCACCTTTGCCTTGGAGGTAGGAAAGTGAGAAGACTGTAAGGTGAAATGCACATCGCATTGGTTCAGAAACCCACGGCATCCTTTCGGAGAACCATCATATTTGCTGGGGGTTGGTAATTGCATGTGATGAGGAACTATTGGTCCAGGTGTAGGAACAGGGACTGGAACCTCTGGTGCTGAAGCCACAGAAACAGAGGGAGCCGTCTGGGGCGGAGCCAAGACCTGAAGGAATTGAGCCACTTGACGTTGGGTAGCCTCTACTTGCTTCAGACGAGCCATGATGCTGTGAAGTGCGTCCACCATGGAAGCCTGTTCTTCACCCGACTCCATCGGGTCAGTACAAACTGTCACAACTGAAGGGCTGGATGAAGTCGTGTGGTGTGTAGCAACCGGAGACAGACCAGAGGAGGAAGGATTAAATCGTGCAGGTTTAATAATAGAATTCATAAATGGAACAATACACACTTGAATACTTTCTTTAAGTGGCAGATAGTGGTAATAAGAATTGAGCCGGCACGGCACTTTGAAAGAAGAAAAAGTTCATTTAAACAATGACAGTTCAAGCACTGCGGATGGATGATGACAGAAGAATGGGAAGTTGCTTTGAAGCAGACGGCTTGAAGAGCTTAGGCCAGGAAGCTCAGGGATGCAGGCAGAGACCAGACTGTAGAGAGAACTGGCAGCGATGGGGTTAAGCTGAATCGAGACCAACACAGAGCACTGAAGCAAGGCACCAAGTCAGGAGAGGTGAGTCAGAGAGCCGGAGTCAGCTGGGAGCTGTGAACGCCTCTGGAGACTCTTTGTACTGACACTGAACAGGCCTAGGCAGATCCCCTATATCCCTAGAGGGTTGCTGCCATTGACTGTCAGGTCAGTATGGGCGGAAACCTCAGACAAGGACCAATCTGCTATTTGCCCTGAACCAAGATGGCGGCGCCTCTACAGCACATACCGCTACACTTGCCGGCGTCCCACGCTGCCTGCTGCCCACCAGACTGCTGCTGCCTGCTGCCGCTGACCTGGAGACCACTACACGCTAGCCGACGGCGGGCGCGAACAGGTGAGTAGTAAGCCCGCCGCGCACCGCCGCGGCTGCGTGTGACAGAAGCCTTCGGTTCTGTATCGATTACAGAAAGCTAAATGCCATTACCCATAAAGATGCTTATCCCTAACCCCGGATAGAGGAATCATTAACTGCCCTCAAGACCGCCAAATACTTTTCGACTCTTGATTTGACCAGTGGATATTGGCAAATTCCCATGGCCCCCGAGGATAAAGAAAAAACAGCGTTTTACGACACCAATGGGCCTCTTTGAATTCACTTGCATGCCTTTTGGCTTGTGCAATGCCCCTGCCACCTTTCAACGAGTAATGGAACATTGCCTCGGTCACTGCAACTTCGAACTAGTCTTGCTATATCTCGACGACATTATAATCTTTTCTAAAAGTTTTGAACAGCACCTGGACATCTGGATTATGTGTTTGGCCATCTAGCCCAGAGTGGACTGAAGCTCAAACCCTCAAAGTGCCACTTGTGAAAGCCAAAAGTCCACTATCTGGGACATATAGTTAGTGAAGAAGGAGTGCAACCAGACCCCGACAAAATCGGAGTAGTACGGGATTGGCCCATCCCCACTACAGTGAAAGAAGTCCGCAGTTTTCTAGGCTTCGCAGGGTATTACAGGCGATTCATTGAACACTTTGCTAAAATAGCCACCCCGCTTCATGAACTGTTTTGAGGCAAAACAGGCTGTGAGAGAAGAAGTACATCCCCAGTAGTGTGGGCTGAAGAACAACAAAACTCATTCCAACAACTAAAAACATCCCTGATAGAGGCGCCACTGTTAGCCCATCTGGATTATTCCAAACCCTTTCGTGTCTATACGGATGCGAGTCATCAAGGACTCGGGGCAGTACTAGCCCAAGTACAAGAAGGAAAGGAACGGGTTATAGCCTATGCCAGTAGAGGTCTGCGAAAAACTGAGAGAAACGCAGAGAATTATAGCACTTTCAAACTTGAGCTTCTAGCCCTGGTATGGGCTATCTCAGAAAAATTTTAAAATTATCTCTCCACCACCTCGTTTGTTATAGTGACGGACAACAATCCATTAGCCCACTTACACACTGCTCATTTGGGGCCATTGGAACAGAGATGGCTATCCAGACTGGCCAACTTCCGGTACACCGTTGAATACAGAAGTGGCAAGTTGAATAGTAACGCGGATGCGCTGTCCCGACTTCCAACTGAAGATGTGGCAGAGTTAGAAAAAGACCAGGAGGAAGAGGTGGAAATCCCATACTCGTATCCCTCTAAGAGGGATTCACTTCTCGCGACTTCTGTAATCGCCCATGAGAACTTGGACTCTGATGATTTGGCTGGTGGATCCGTAAGCTTTGATTGCGAAATTGTACAGAAGGAGAGTCCGGTGGTGCAAGAGTTACTCCGCATCATGAAGAACAAGATCCGATTGACAAAAATACAAAGGGACAGCGCCGACCCAGAGTTAATCAAGTTGTTAAGGCAGCAGGAACGTTTCCGGTTGCGACATGGCTTGCTGGTTCGGATCAGCCTCGACCCGGGCACGCATCGGTCCAATGTGCAGAAAGTTGTCTCAAGACAAGAGTCCCGACTCCTACCACGATCAATCTGGACATTTTGGCTCGCAGAAGATGGAAGCAGTCCTACGGAAGAGATACTTTTGGGTTAACATGCGAGCGGATGTCGAACAGTGGTGTCGAAATTGTGTGGCCTATAATCTAAAGAAACAGCCCAGACAAGATCAGAAGGATCCCCTCTGCCCGATCAAAAGCCACCAACCGCTAGAATTGATCGTTCTGGACCACGTGAAACTAGAGATGGCATCCAACGGGGTCCAGTATGCCTTGACGATGGTAGATCATTATAGTAAATTCTTGATAGCAGTTCCAGTTAGAGATTTGTCCACAAAAACCACAGCAGAGGCCCTGTTGAGACACCTGATTAGACCCTATGGATACCCCGAGCAAATCTTGACTGATCAGGGACCGGCATTTGAAGCGCAAGTATTTCATGAACTCTGCAGTCTATGCGCATGCACAAAATTACGAACAACGGCTTACCATCCACAATGCAATGGATTGTCTGAACGGGCAAACCAAACCATCATTGGCATGCTAAGGAGCCTCTCCACAGAGAAACATTCACATTGGCCCATTGTCTTGGCTGAGTTGGTATATATATACAACAACACGGAGCACTGCTCTACAGGCTTCACCCCGTTTTATTTGATGTTTGGACGGCACAGGAAATTGCCCAAAGATGTTGAATTGGATTCTGGGGTGAATCCAGCAAAGAACTTCCGCACTGAATGGGTGGACGAGCACCAACGACGAATAGGGATCGCCCGAAAAATTCTACAAAAATGGATGGAAGAACAATCATTTTTATCAAGTTCACTCTCCCCGAGACTGTCAGCGGTAATTTTGCCCATATTTTAATTTTATTAGTTAAGTAGGCCACTAAGGGGTTAAGATTTTGTTCCTTATATTCCCCCGGGTCCCTGGAGACCCACACTCCCAGGTATTTAAAACTATGTACCCATTTCAATGGGGTATCTACCAGGGGAGATCCGGAATCCTTTGCTCTAATTGAAAAGATATTTGATTTGTTCCAGTTTATTTTAAACCCTGAATGCTCTCCAAATCTCTCGATCTCCCACATTACCAATGGTGCAGCTTTGCCCCCATTATTTAAGAAGATCAATAAGTCGTCGGCATAAAGAGCCACGACATCCTCTCTATTACCCATCCTCAACCCCTCTATTCCTGGGTGTTGTCGTAGAATGCATGCTAATGGCTCAATCGTCAGGGCAAATAAACCGGGAGAAAGTGGACACCCCTGCCTAGTCCCTCTATAGAGGGAAAAAGCTTGTGAGGTATGCCCGTTAATCGCCATTCTGGCACTTGGGGCCGCGTAAAGCAATTTTATCCAATTTATAAATCCTGGTCCTATTCCCATTTCTCTCATCACCTCCCAGAGGTAATGCCACTCCACGGAGTCAAAAGCCTTGACTGCGTCGAGCTACATCACCACCGGGAGGGGACGGACCGCGTCCAGGACCTGCAGGTGCTCAAATAGCTTTCGTAGGTTCACCGTTGTAGACTTCCCCTGCATGAAGCCGGTTTGGTCACTATGTACTATTTTCCCTATATGCTTATACAATTTTGAGGAAAGCACTTTTGCCAAGATTTTGGCTTCTGTGACTATCAGAGATATTGGCCTGTAGGATTCCAGTAATACTGGGTCCTTTTCTGCTTTCAGTAAGACCACTATTTTGGCCTCAGACATGGACTGCGGGAGCTTATTTTCCTTGTAACAGGCGTTAAATACTTCCAATAACAGGGGCGCCATTAGTTCCGCATATCTTTTATATATCTCGGCAGGTATGCCGTCCAGTCCCGGGGATTTGCTACTGGGTAATGAGCTAATTGCCTCTTTTATTTCCACTAGATTAAGGGGGGCTTCTAACTCGCTCCTCTCTTCTTGTGACAGCCTAGGCAAACCTATATTGCGTAGAAACTCGCCCGTCTCCTCCTGAGTGGCCTTTGTTCTGGACTCGTATAGTTCCATAAAGTAATCTCTGAAAGCCTTAAGTATATCTTTACTTTCCTCGACCAAAATGATTGTTCTCCCGAAGTTCCTTTACATATTGCAACACTCACCCCAATACGTAGATAATGCATTTTTTAGAAAAATAAACAATATACTTACAACATTTATATGGAATAATTCGCGGGCCAAAGTAGGACTACAATATCTAACAAAAAAAAAGAGATAAAGGGGGGTTAGCACTACCTAATTTCAAATTGTACTACATGGCAAGCCAGATGTCGTTATTAGTAGACTGGGTTAAACCGGAGGTCCAGAACGAGGGGATAGTGAAGCTTATTTCCCAGACTGAAAGGGGAATTTCGCCACTGCAGAAATTGGTAAGGGGTCAAGTAAATAACAAGGACGCCCCGATTGTGACGCAAGCGGTTAAAATATGGCGGGAATCAAATAAGTGGATGGGAATGTCTGAAATAGATGACGACCACCCTTTAAATGACCCTTTGGCTTTGAAAGGGATTAAGTATCTCCAAGTGGCCAAAGTGTGGGAACCGTGGGGGTTGACAGCTATGAGCCAGGTATATGAGGGGGAGATATTTAAATCCTTCAGCCAGATTCAGGAGGAGTTCTTGGTGCCCACTAGGCATTTCTTCAGGTATCTTCAACTGAGGGATGCCTTGGGGGCACATTTTAAGGATGGGCCTCCGAGGTTTGGACCATCCATATTTAAAAAAAGTACTTAAGGCAGACAAGAAAAATAATCTTACTTCGGTTATCTACAATCAGTTATTATCAGCAGATCAGGGCGTGACACAAGAACTCCGAGCCCAGCGGGAGAAATGGGAAAAGGATGTAGGGCCTATAGACCCCGATGAATGGTCCAAGGCAATGGCAGCGGTTCCAAGGGCCACAAACTCGATCAGGGTGCAGCAGGTACAATTCTTTGTGCTCCACAGGGCATATCTAACAACCACAAGATTAATGAAGTTTGGGGCCAGATCAACTGATGAATGCCCGAAATGCCATACCGCACCCGGTTCGTTTTATCACTTGATCTGGAATTGCCCCAAAATACAGATATTTTGGGAGAAGGTGATACAAACGCTGGTAGACACGGGTATTAATAGAATGTACCTAACAGACAGAAATTGCTTGTTGAATATAAATAATGTAGGGGTCCAAAATAAGGAGGATAGGGACTTTGTTAATAATGTTTGCGCCCTGGCCAAGGTTATGATCGCAAGGTCCTGGCTGGCGGACTCAGGTCCAGATTATGAGGGATGGAAAGCACTGGTGGAATACACGATCAAACATGAGAAATGCTTATATATATGTAGAAATGCACTGAATAAATTTACAAAAACATGGAGTCGGTGGATAGACCAATAAAATAGTAATAGCACAAGGAAGAGGGAGATATTGCCTTCCCTCTCCTTTGACTTTTTATTATCTTACTTAAAATAATCTATATATCTTTTTTTTCTTTAGTTTTATTCTGAGAAAACACCTTTTGTCACAAATAATAAAAAGCCACATAAAAGATAAAGGATCTGGGAAGGGATAGTAATAAAGAAGTAGAGAAGGGGGGGGGAGGGGGGAATCACATAGAAAATCAATGAATTAATCACTAACGGTAGAATTCCAGAGACCACCAGCCAGGACCAAGAAAACTGGCCAGTAGTGGCAATATTTTTATGTATTTATTTTTTGTTATATAGAGAAAGGACCCTTATAAAATCTTAGGAGATGAGCAAGAGTTTCATAAAGAATAGGCCCTAGAATAAATATGGAAACCCTTACTCCATCAGGATACAATGCCATAATAGTACAGTATATGTGAGAAGTATAAGAAACAAAATAGATAGATAGCGATAACTAGGTTAACTCATACTGGGCGGATGTGTGTTATTGTGTTGTTTTGTGTAGGAAATGTTAAATGTGAATAAAATATATATATATATAAAAAAAAAAAAAAGGGTATATTACTTGCAGTACTAGATGGAAATCTGGGTACAGTGAAAAATGGCCATCCCCCGGGAAGGGGACAAGCCACGCAAAGATCTGTAAATGTTGTAAATCCCTTTTAGAATATGAAATGTTTTCTATGTATGAAATGTTTGTATGTTTTTTATATGTATATACTCAATAAAAATTAAAAAAAAAAAAAAAAAAATGGATGGAAACGGTGCATCTTCGACAAGAACGGAACTACAATATTAACGCCAAAGCGGCTCCCTTAAAGATCGGGGATAAAGTCTGGAGAAGAAAGATGCGTCGAATTAGTAAACTGGATGTTCTGTGGGAAGAAAAGCCATACATGGTAGTGAGCTTACCAGATAAAGACTTACAGGCTTACCAAATTCAGAGAGAGGAAGACGGCCCCATCGTTACGGTGCCTAGGGACCAGTTGAAGTTGTGTCCCGCTGAAGTTCCTGTTTTCACCCCTACACATCGACCGGATATGGACACACCAAAATCCGTGGGAAAGGTACCTTTCTGTGATCCAATGGATTTACTATTGTTTATGTGTGGGCCAAATTCATCGAATATCACCAGGAGAAGGAGTGATCTGCCGCAAGAGGAACAGTCAGTGGAGAGGGAGTCAGAAGCTCACACTACTATAGCTCAACTTGGAAATACTGGGAGTATTGTAGTGCTTAGAAGATCAGAGCGTAGTACAAAGGCTATACCCCCTTTGAGATATCAGGTTTAGAAGTTATGCTTGATAGAAATGTTGTAAACAAGAATAGCGATATAACCCTTTCGGAAAATTGTATATATGTATATAAAGGTAGAGAAAGTTTTTGTTTTGGACTTTGGATAGCGACTACTGTGCACGTATTTCACATGGGACAATGTTTGAAAATAAGTAATTTATTTAAACACAGAAGAGAAAAGTATAAAAATACATATATATATTCAAACAATGTAATAAAACCACAATAAAAAATATATCAGATTTAAACCAAAGAGACCGAATAAAATAAGGGGGTGGGGATGGATAAAAAAAATGGATACTAAAATGACAATATGTATTAATAAAAGAATGGGATGGCGATGGTGTTAATTTAATAAACTGACTGTACTATAAGAACACAGCAAGTGTATTAGATAACTATATTAAAAAAGTGTCAATGTGCCACCTGGTAAGTATGCAAAGCCAAGTGCATCAAAATATACAAAGAAAGAGAAAAAAAAAAAAAAAAAAAAATATATATATAAATGAACTGCTGTTAGAACGAAATATTTGTA
Organism: Crinia signifera; assembly: GCF_055691185.1. NCBI lineage: Eukaryota > Metazoa > Chordata > Amphibia > Anura > Myobatrachidae > Crinia > Crinia signifera. The sequence goes on from NC_139223.1 coordinate 10,672,755, forward strand.
GTTTAGAAATATAGGTTAGCTTAACTTGTTAGCAGTGTAGTGAGGAGCAGGAGTCAGAAGTATCCCAACATGTTTCGTCCAACAGGACTTCGTCAGGGGTAAGGGACAGAATGACTGAGGCTGTATTTATAGCAGGGATAGGGTCTGAGGTGCCGCCCCCCTCGTTAACACTGCTTAATTAGACAAAAAATACCGTTTGAAAAAAGCATGATATAGGACTATGTGAGAGGTGCTGGGGTTAGTACCACCAATCCTCATAATAACAAGTTCAAAAACGAGTGTTGGAAAGTCTAAAACAAGCTGAAGGGGGTTTGGAGTGTGTCAGCTCCGTTTGCAGGGAGCGTGACATCACATCCGCCCCACTTCCGCCACACATCCGGCGTCCGTGTGGCTTTACCGCGCATGTGCGCCTGTTTGTTGAGGTCTCTCAGTCTGGTAGCTACGGAGCTACGTGCGCATGCGCGCCCCGTCTGTGGTTGTCCTTGTCTGTGCGAGTACGCTGCGTCTCTGACACTCTGTGTTACTCTGGAGACTTCACTGTGAGATGTTCCCATATGTTAGTACTGCGGGGGTTTCCATGGTGATCGCAAAGTGTCACCAGTCCTTGTTGAATGCCCTGGTGTTCATAGTCGTTTTTTTCATATTGTGAGACATATTCTGAGTATGGTGGATTCAGTTATTCTGTAAGTGATTCTCAAATTGTATGAGAACCAGAAATTGGCAAAAGTGAAGAAAAATTAATATTTTACAGATGCACAGTCAGTATTAAACGTTATAATATGAAGGTTAGCCACTACTAGTAGGAAAGCCCATAAGTGAATAAATAAATAAATAAAATAAATAAACCTGTAGAAATATGTGTAATATGAAAGTTGATTAATATTTATACTCAAAAGGGCATATAAAGATGGATACATAATTGAAGGCATGTCCGATAATATAGAACTATACAAATAATTAGCAGAGACAGGTGAATATAAGTATTTATTGACACCACAAAGGAACCGCACATACAAAAAACCTCCGCCGATGTTATGATACAGCACCCGATATTCCTGGGAGGTCCCCCTGCCCAGTACTAATCGGGCCCATCACTGCTTAGCTTCCAAGTTCGGATGTAATTGGGCGTCCCAGTGAGGTATGGCTGTATAGTTGTTTGGTTGGAGATCAATGCATGTACCCAGTTTCTCCTCTATGGTGTCGATGGTGACCTAATATGTCGGCATTATACGTTTGAAAGGAAGAGGTCTATGGGTGGAATTATCATAGTGGTGCTGTTGCTGGACTTCTCAGATGGTGACCCATTCTGGTACTACTCAGCGGAGATTATGTAGTGAACTACTGACCGCTGGAGATATTCCTCTTTTTGTCTCTCAAATGAAGGGTGCTATCTCATAGCTCTCATTGAAGCCTTCTGGGTGTAGCGTATTCAGCTCAAAGATCCAGTACATCTCTCGACGTGAGAGAAGGTTCGATAGATCACCCCCTCTCTCTCCAAGGGTAACGAGTTCAATGCCTCTAAAAGTCAATTTTTCGGGGTCCGAGTTATGGTGAGTGCTGAAGTGTTGGGAGACCGCATGTGTTTGTACTTTATTCTTAATGTTCCTTACATGTTCTTGTATCCGGATTTTCAGTGCTCTTTTGGTTTTACCTACGTAACGTAGTTCGCATGGACATTCCAACATGTAAATTACTGATGTTGTATTGCAGTTGATGAAGCTTTTAGTCTTGAATTCTTTGGATTTGTCTTTATTGAAAAAATTCTTTCTGCTGGGGTGAAGATACTTGCAGATGATGCAGTGGCCACATTTGTAACTGCCAGTGCATTTTGGTAGGCCACTGGGTTTGGATGATTCATCTCTGAGCATGCTGGGGGCTAGGAGGTCCTTCAGGTTTTTTTGTTTCCGGTATACAATCTGTGGTTTAATGGGTAATGAGTCTTTGAGTATGGGATCCATCTGTAGAATGTTCCAATGTTTATTGAGTGCTTCCTTAATGATTCCTTCATGATGGTTGTAAGTTGTGATAAATTTGACATCTGGTTCTCTGTTCACTTTGGGTTTGTATTCCAGTAGTTTTTTCCTGTCCAAAGCCCTTGCTCTTTTGTTGGCCCTCTCCAATACATGAGTTGGGTATTTCTTCTCCCTGAATCTGTCTGTGATCGCTTCCAGTTGTGCGTCTCTATCCTCTTCCTTCTTGCAGTTGCGGGTTATCCTGTGGTATTGGGAGTATGGAATATTGTCCTTCCATTTCAATAAGTGTCCGCTCTCATAATGTACATAGCTATTGGTGTCTACCTTCTTCACAAAGTTCCTTGTTACCACAGTATTACCTGTGCCCATCAGTACCAAGTCCAGAAATTCGATCTCTTTGTCACTAATGTTTGATGTGAAAGCCAGGTTTAAGTCGTTTTCTCCAATATATTTTAAAAATTCATAAAATCTCTGTTCAGAACCATCCCAAACCATTAAAATGTCATCTATATATCTTTTGAAAAATATGATGTTTTGTTTGTACGGGTGGTTATTGTAAATGTACCTTCTCTCCCAATATCCCATCAACAAGTTTGCAAAACTTGGGGCAAATATTGTGCCCATTGCAGTTCCACAAATCTGCAAATAAAAACGGTTTAAAAATTTAAAATAATTATGTTTCAGGATGAAATTCATGACGTCACAAATGAACTTCCTATGTGCTGTTGATAGTGAAGAATCTTCTTCGAGGAATTCATTGCATGCTTCAATGCCCAGATGATGCTGGATACAGGTGTAAAGGGATTGCACGTCTATCGTTGCCCACCTGTATCCCTCCTTCCAAGTAAAATCCTCCATGAGGTTCAGAACTGAAGTCGTATCTTTCAGGTAGGATGGCAAATTGTTCACGTGTGGTCGTAAAAAGATGTCCGCATATTCTGATAGATGGGACGTCAATGAATCAATCCCTGCCACAATAGGTCTTCCTGGTGGGTTGTCCATCGATTTGTGTACTTTTGGGAGAAAGTAAAATACTGGAGTGGTAGGATTCATGTGTAGGAGATACTGGAATTCTTCTTTAGTGAGAATATTCTCCCTTAAACCTTGTAGTAATAGGGGTCTTAGTTCTTCGATGTAGTTGTCCTTTGGGTCTTTCTGGAGTTGTACATATGATACGGTGTCACTCAGAAGTCGTTCGGCTTCCCTTACGTATGCTATTCTGTCCATGATTACAATGCCCCCCCCCTTATCTGCTGCTTTGATGACGATACTCTCATCTTTTTGGAGTGTCTCAAGAGCCTCTTTCTCCTTCTTTGTAAGGTTTTTACCAATAGGTTGAAGTTCATTATTTCCACAGAGTTCCTGTTTAACCAGTTCGTAGAAAGTTCCGATGTACTGACCCTTGGATTCAATCGGATAAAACTTAGATTTGTTTCTTAAACCAGATCTGGAAATATTGGTGGGGTGGTCAGATGAATCTTCTTCTTTCCTTAGAAAGTGTCGTTTCAGAGTAAGATGTCTGACGAATTTGTTGAGGTCTATGAAGGTGTCGAACTTATTGAGGGCTTTTGTGGGTGCAAAGGATAAACCTTTGCTTAGAAGTGAGAGTTCCGGTTCGGTGAGTTGACGTTGTGACAGGTTGAAGACACCATGGTTGGTAATAGGTTTTATTGGAGGTTCCGTCTCTTCTGTGAGTTTTGGTTTCCTCCCTCCTCTGCACCCTCGTCTTCTTCCAGTTGTCTTTTTAGGGGGGATGCGTGTGTTGCTTTCTCTGTAACTCTCTGTGTTAGTTTTTCTTTCATTTTGGTGCTGGGGCCCGGGGATAAAAAATTCTTATTAGATGCTTCATTAACGGTAGTAGATCTATTCCCAGGTGGGTTATTGGTGTACACTGGGTGGGTTCTTCTTTTCTCCCAGCTCAGGTTCCAGACTTCTTTTCTCGTGGTTTAAGTGAGAATATTCTCACTAAAGAAGAATTCCAGTATCTCCTACACATGAATCCTACCACTCCAGTATTTTACTTTCTCCCAAAAGTACACAAATCGATGGACAACCCACCAGGAAGACCTATTGTGGCAGGGATTGATTCATTGACGTCCCATCTATCAGAATATGCGGACATCTTTTTACGACCACACGTGAACAATTTGCCATCCTACCTGAAAGATACGACTTCAGTTCTGAACCTCATGGAGGATTTTACTTGGAAGGAGGGATACAGGTGGGCAACGATAGACGTGCAATCCCTTTACACCTGTATCCAGCATCATCTGGGCATTGAAGCATGCAATGAATTCCTCGAAGAAGATTCTTCACTATCAACAGCACATAGGAAGTTCATTTGTGACGTCATGAATTTCATCCTGAAACATAATTATTTTAAATTTTTAAACCGTTTTTATTTGCAGATTTGTGGAACTGCAATGGGCACAATATTTGCCCCAAGTTTTGCAAACTTGTTGATGGGATATTGGGAGAGAAGGTACATTTACAATAACCACCCATACAAACAAAACATCATATTTTTCAAAAGATATATAGATGACATTTTAATGGTTTGGGATGGTTCTGAACAGAGATTTTATGATTTTTTTAAATATATTGGAGAAAACGACTTAAACCTGGCTTTCACATCAAACATTAGTGACAAAGAGATCGAATTTCTGGACTTGGTACTGATGGGCACAGGTAATACTGTGGTAACAAGGAACTTTGTGAAGAAGGTAGACACTAATAGCTATGTACATTATGAGAGCGGACACTTATTGAAATGGAAGGACAATATTCCATACTCCCAATACCACAGGATAACCCGCAACTGCAAGAAGGAAGAGGATAGAGACGCACAACTGGAAGCGATCACAGACAGATTCAGGGAGAAGAAATACCCAACTCATGTATTGGAGAGGGCCAACAAAAGAGCAAGGGCTTTGGACAGGAAAAAACTACTGGAATACAAACCCAAAGTGAACAGAGAACCAGATGTCAAATTTATCACAACTTACAACCATCATGAGGAAATCATTAAGGAAGCACTCAATAAACATTGGAACATTCTACAGATGGATCCCATACTCAAAGACTCATTACCCATTAAACCACAGATTGTATACCGGAAACAAAAAAACCTGAAGGACCTCCTAGCCCCCAGCATGCTCAGAGATGAATCATCCAAACCCAGTGGCCTACCAAAATGCACTGGCAGTTACAAATGTGGCCACTGCATCATCTGCAAGTATCTTCACCCCAGCAGAAAGAATTTTTTCAATAAAGACAAATCCAAAGAATTCAAGACTAAAAGCTTCATCAACTGCAATACAACATCAGTAATTTACATGTTGGAATGTCCATGCGAACTACGTTACGTAGGTAAAACCAAAAGAGCACTGAAAATCCGGATACAAGAACATGTAAGGAACATTAAGAATAAAGTACAAACACATGCGGTCTCCCAACACTTCAGCACTCACCATAACTCGGACCCCGAAAAATTGACTTTTAGAGGCATTGAACTCGTTACCCTTGGAGAGAGAGGGGGTGATCTATCGAACCTTCTCTCACGTCGAGAGATGTACTGGATCTTTGAGCTGAATACGCTACACCCAGAAGGCTTCAATGAGAGCTATGAGATAGCACCCTTCATTTAAGAGACAAAAAGAGGAATATCTCCAGCGGTCAGTAGTTCACTACATAATCTCCGCTGAGTAGTACCAGAATGGGTCACCATCTGAGAAGTCCAGCAACAGCACCACTATGATAATTCCACCCATAGACCTCTTCCTTTCAAACGTATAATGCCGACATATTAGGTCACCATCGACACCATAGAGGAGAAACTGGGTACATGCATTGATCTCCAACCAAACAACTATACAGCCATACCTCACTGGGACGCCCAATTACATCCGAACTTGGAAGCTAAGCAGTGATGGGCCCGATTAGTACTGGGCAGGGGGACCTCCCAGGAATATCGGGTGCTGTATCATAACATCGGCGGAGGTTTTTTGTATGTGCGGTTCCTTTGTGGTGTCAATAAATACTTATATTCACCTGTCTCTGCTAATTATTTGTATAGTTCTATATTATCGGACATGCCTTCAATTATGTATCCATCTTTATATGCCCTTTTGAGTATAAATATTAATCAACTTTCATATTACACATATTTCTACAGGTTTATTTATTTTATTTATTTATTTATTTATTCACTTATGGGCTTTCCTACTAGTAGTGGCTAACCTTCATATTATAACGTTTAATACTGACTGTGCATCTGTAAAATATTAATTTTTCTTCACTTTTGCCAATTTCTGGTTCTCATACAATTTGAGAATCACTTACAGAATAACTGAATCCACCATACTCAGAATATGTCTCACAATATGAAAAAAACGACTATGAACACCAGGGCATTCAACAAGGACTGGTGACACTTTGCGATCACCATGGAAACCCCCGCAGTACTAACATATGGGAACATCTCACAGTGAAGTCTCCAGAGTAACACAGAGTGTCAGAGACGCAGCGTACTCGCACAGACAAGGACAACCACAGACGGGGCGCGCATGCGCACGTAGCTCCGTAGCTACCAGACTGAGAGACCTCAACAAACAGGCGCACATGCGCGGTAAAGCCACACGGACGCCGGATGTGTGGCGGAAGTGGGGCGGATGTGATGTCACGCTCCCTGCAAACGGAGCTGACACACTCCAAACCCCCTTCAGCTTGTTTTAGACTTTCCAACACTCGTTTTTGAACTTGTTATTATGAGGATTGGTGGTACTAACCCCAGCACCTCTCACATAGTCCTATATCATGCTTTTTTCAAACGGTATTTTTTGTCTAATTAAGCAGTGTTAACGAGGGGGGCGGCACCTCAGACCCTATCCCTGCTATAAATACAGCCTCAGTCATTCTGTCCCTTACCCCTGACGAAGTCCTGTTGGACGAAACATGTTGGGATACTTCTGACTCCTGCTCCTCACTACACTGCTAACAAGTTAAGCTAACCTATATTTCTAAACTACAAATATTTCGTTCTAACAGCAGTTCATTTATATATATTTTTTTTTTTTTTTTTTTTTTTTTTTCTCTCTTTCTTTGTATATTTTGATGCACTTGGCTTTGCATACTTACCAGGTGGCACATTGACACTTTTTTAATATAGTTATCTAATACACTTGCTGTGTTCTTATAGTACAGTCAGTTTATTAAATTAACACCATCGCCATCCCATTCTTTTATTAATACATATTGTCATTTTAGTATCCATTTTTTTTATCCATCCCCACCCCCTTATTTTATTCGGTCTCTTTGGTTTAAATCTGATATATTTTTTATTGTGGTTTTATTACATTGTTTGAATATATATATGTATTTTTATACTTTTCTCTTCTGTGTTTAAATAAATTACTTATTTTCAAACATTGTCCCATGTGAAATACGTGCACAGTAGTCGCTATCCAAAGTCCAAAACAAAAACTTTCTCTACTAATCACCCCCTGAGTGGCACACCACCGCTCCTGGACTTAGCTGACGCCCCAACCATAATATTAGGGGAGTGCACTATATGGGATTACGCTCCTGGACAAACTACCTGTTTACACCCTCCTGGCGCACATCTCACCAAATTCTAACCTTTCCACATGTATATAAAGGTGTGAAAAGACTTTTGAGAAGTTTGAACTGTATAGATGCCCGAGGACTGGCATCATTCTACCGGGGAGGCATATAATACCCTGGAAACTTGTATTATTATTAAATGTCATAACGGGGTTGACTATGTATAGCTAAGGGTACTGTGTGCTTCATAGCAGCTCCAGTTGATGGGACCCTGTAGCTCACAAGGACTGGCCTGTTGTTAATAAGAAAAAGGTGACTGATAAAGTTGGACTGCTCGAGCCCCAGGAATGAGTGCCCACGGCACCCCGGGGATGGCCGCGGGGAAGGGGATATAAAAAGGACTGCGGCCGTTGAAAGCAGTTAAGCAGCCGCCGTAGAGGAGAGAAAGGGCAGGACTGCGCAGCTAGAAGCGGCACGGAGATACGAGATATACTTACCGGAGGTTCTTGGAGGTCAGGCCGGTGATGACAGTCTCCGGGGCATCGTCTGACGGAGCCACGGTGAAGCATCCCGGGAGGCGGCAGCGACGCGGAGAGTGAGGACGCGTTCAGCCGCCGATGACAGCCTGGTGCTGGTTGCAGCCGTGGGGGGGGACCTCACGCGGATTTTTTTCATTTATTTATTTCTCTTTTTTTTTTACACTCTGCATCCTGCACGGATCTGACTGATCCTTGCAGACTGCCAGAAAAATGCGTATATATATGGCCGCTAATATGAATTAATACATACCTCCCAACTTCTGTGATGACGGAATAGGGACACTCGCGCGGCAAAGCGTCTCGCGCTATAGCGTCTAAGTAGTAGATGCTATAGTGTCTAAGTAGTAGACGCAAAATTCAGACGCCCACTTTGTTAGTGGTGTGCCGGGCCGTCTATTTCTCTGTGGAACTACAAGTACCACAATAACCTGTCAGCCCTAGGCTGCCACGGAGTCACTACGCTGACAATTTAGTTCAAGCTGGAGCCATGAAACTACACAAGTAGCGTAGCAACCTGAGCTGCCGTGGAGTCACTATGCTGACCGGTCATTCTGGCACCTGTAGTTCCACAGAGAAATAGTTCAAGCTGGCGCCGTGAAACTACACAAGTAAAGTAGCAACCTGTCAACGCTGAGCTGCCGCGGAGTCACTACGCTGACCGGTCATTCTGGCACCTGTAGTTCCACGGAGAAATAGTTCAAGCTGGCGCCGTGAAACTACACAAGTAAGGTAGCTAGGCTGATAATGCGGTACGATGACTACGCTAGTCATGAGAACAGTACTGCCTACGCTGACTACACTACGCTACTTCTGACTGACTAGGCTAGCTGACTGACTTAGATGCTGTTTCTGACTGGGACGCAACTTCTGACTACGGTGAACTAGACGCTGTTTCTGACTACGGTGGACTAGACCCTATTTCTGTCACACACTACGCCGATTTTGACAGGGACACTTACGCTAACTACATACTGCCTACGCTGACTACACTACGCTACTTTTGACTGCCTATGAGGTACTTATTTATTTATTATTTATGTACTTGTTTACGGACGCTGATAACGTAGCTTAAGGCAGTCTGGCAATCTGCCAAGATTCTCAAACCCCCTCCCCTGCTGGGGACTTATAATGATTTAAGGTTTTAGTACCTTTTCTCAAATATATCAAGGCGGGCCGGGGTGGATTGCATCTCCTCTCCAGGGTGAAGGCTCCTGACTGCTGTCATGCTGCTCTGTCTATCAAGCATGGTGTGACATCATTACTTCATGTCGTGCGGTGGGGATTTCCTGCGGCTCCAAGTCCTGGCGGTCGGCTTCTTCCTGCAGTGCGTAGTATGAATGTGGAGAAGGGTGGGCAGATGAATGAGGGGGCGTGGGGTGGCTCAGCAGTGCGGGCGGTGGTGTAAAAGGCAAGTGAAGGGCCGGGGGTGCTGGGGATAGAGCTGCCCGGGCCCTACCCTCTGGAGCCCGGGTCCCACGCACCCCCACACCCCCAGTCGGCATCCCTGTTTACGGTCAGCAGCAGAGCCAAACCATACTAAAACACCATAGGTGAGAACACTTTCAATAACACTAGAGTAGAACTTTACCAGAGTTCTCTTACACATGCCAGATGAACGTTGTTTCCTTAAGAAAATCATAAGCTGGGGAGCCTTCTTTATGACAATGTTTATGTGTGTTCTCCATAAAAGGTCTTTTGACATATTTATGCCTAAAAATTTCAAAAGTCTCTACTCTCTCAACTTGTTGGCCATTCAAGACTAGTGGATGGTATGAATCTTGGTGGTACTAAAGTTTACAATCATTTCTTTGGTCGGTACTTATGTATTATCTGGACTCCCATGTTAAATGCACCCCATTTTTTCATACCCCTACTATCCAACTACGCATGGAGTTGATCCTATATAGTGTGGCGAGCGCAGCGAGCCACCGTGCCCGAAGCGTGGCGAGCGCAGCGAGCCCCGCAAGGGGACGCGGTCTCACAAGAAAAACGGGAGCCCAGATATTACATAAGTACCCTTTGGTCTTATCCACATTTAAAACCAGACAGTTGTCCCTACTCCAGGACTCTAGTCTGGACACTTCCAACCTGTAATCCATTTCTATACCATTAACAATAATACCCACTATAGCATTTTCATCTGCAAATGTAATAATTTGGACAGATTCAGTGCTTGAGGAACAATCATAAGTAAGTAAACAAGAAGTAAACAAGAAGTACAACAGAGGGCTCAAAATGCACCCCTGTGAACTGAAATCCAGGGTGTATATATATATATATATATATATATATATATATATATATATATATATATAACCGTAGTGCAGGTGGCGCTGATAGCTTTCAATTCTCTAATGAGTCCAGCAATGTTAGCCTTTTTAGCAAAGAGGCACAGAAGTTCACCAAAGTCCAATAATGTAGACTGCAGCTCCCTCAATTGGATAATGACCAAACATCCAGGGTCAGGACCAGTGTTCCCTCTAAGCTGTGCACAAGTGCGCGCGCACACACTTTGAGGAGCATGCGCACAGACATTACAACTGAGCGCACAAAGCAGAAGTGGTCCCTTTTTGAAGTTGTGGACTCAATTAATGTGTGTTTCACCCATTAACTACATTGTGTACTGTATTTTGAATGTTTAAATGTTTAATATCATTTTAAAGTAAAGTTAACACAAATGCTGAATGTCATTTTCCAGTTATATATAAGTGACGCACAAAATTTTTAATTTCATTCCAAAGTTGCACAGCCAAAATCTTTAGCCGCACACAGCCTTCGTAAAATTAGAGGGAACATTGGTCAGGACGTATAAATCTAGAGAAAACAGAGAACAGAGGGGCGCTCCATGGTGCATGTAAACGATATATTTATTATGGAGGAACACACTCCTTAGAGAGAGATAAAAGCAAATGCTCGTACCAATAAAAAAACAGCGTGGGCTGGTTACACATGATAAAATACACAATACCACGGCAAATCTGCTCCAACCGCATCTCCACTGGCATCAGATCCACAGGGACTCGCAGACGCTGGGTTGCGCCGGCCGGACTTGGAAACAGGAGGCCGGGGACACACAGGCAGAAGACAGCGCCGGGACACAGTCAGCACGGGTATCACTGACCACGCCCTAACGCGTTTCGTCAAAGACTTCGTCAGAGGGCGTGGTTCAGTGAATACCCGAGAATGATTTATCCCACACTACCACCAATCAGAACCTCTGAAATGCCGGTGATGTCATATTCTAATTTCAGGTGGGACAAAAATTGCAGGTGATTTAGGTTTCACCATAACCACACTTTGTGTAAAACATAAAAGGATTATTTAATCCATTAGAATTGCTATACAATATAAAACCGCAAATCTAGTGCGGATATAGTAGTTCCCTAAATGAGAGAATATATTAATATCCCAGTGGCGTTCAAACATGAATACATGGAGCGCTACATGGTATTATTATTATAATTATTATTATAATTTTATTTATAAGGCGCCACAAGTGTTTCGCAGCGCCGTACAAAGGAACAATACAAGGAGACAAAGCTTGGCATAACATTGAATAAATAACAAGAATACAGTACAAATAAAGAGCGCCACAGTTCAATACACATTACAGCTTGGATATAAGTAGTGAGGACTCAATCAACATACAACTAGAGGCTAGATGCCAATGATGGAGATGAGTATGCGGACAAAGATGGTCACTGAGTGTTGGAGTATAGGAGAGCTGTGAGTGACATGCGAAGAGAAGAGGGCTTTGACAACAGGAGGGAAGAGGGCCCTGCTCAGAGGAGCTTACAATCTAGTAGGAAGGGGAGACAGACAGATTACAAGAGGTGCAAGCAAGTGGGTGGTGGTTAGATAGCAAGATGTAAACAGGCAAGGGGTCGGAGAACCAGCTGGTTTATGCAGTGGAAGGGTACGCTTTGATGAATAGGTGAGTTTTCAGTGCCCGTTTGAAGCTTTGCAAGGTCGGGGAGAGTCTAATGGAGCGAGGGAGTGCGTTCCACTGAAGGGGTGCAGCACGGGCAAAGTCCTGTACTCTAGCATGGGAAGCAGTGATCAGGGTGGAGGAGAGACAACAGTCGTCAGCCGACCGTAGAGGGCGGGAGGGTGTATGAATGGAGATGAGGTTAGAGATATATGGAGCAATGGAATTAGAGATGGCCCTGTATGTGAGTGTGAGGTGTTTGAAGAGGATTCTGTAGGGGAATGGAAGCCAGTGCAGATTTTGTTGAAGGGGAGTGGCAGAATTAGAGCGGCGGGAGAGGAAGATAAGCCTGGCTGCAGCATTGAGGACAGATTGGAGAGGTGCCAGTTGGGATTGAGCGAGGCCGGTGAGGAGAACATTACAGTAGTCAAGCCGTGAGATGACCAATGAGTGGATGATCAGCTTAGTTGCACTCTGTGAGAGAAAGGGCCTGATGCGAGCAATGTTGCGTAACTGAAACCGGCAAGAATGGGCCTGTATATATAAATTATATATAAATATATAATTACCACCTTATATATTTATACCAATTTTATAGTGGCATCTCAAAGTGTCTAATATCGGGAACAATATATAATACAATTTATGAACATAAAAAATTCATTAAATACACAACACATCAAATTTACATGTGCAAACCTGTAAACAATTTTTACAGTCATGATAAAAATGACAATATATTTTCTTCATAAAAAATGTCATAAAAATTCATAAAAAATCACATGAAAAATACATAAAAAATACAGAAAAATACCCGTGCAATACAAACAGTCAGACATCAATGAAAAAGGATTTTTTGGGATGATTGCTGAAAGACATAAAAAGACAGAGAAAAAACATCAGAAAAAAACATCACTGGTTAATATATGGAGTGATTTCGTAACCCTCATTTAATCCCAAAGGAACCAATGTATTTAACTTGAGAATCCAATGAGTTTCACGCCACTGGGATATTAATATATTCTCTCATTTAGGGAACTACTATATCCGCACTAGATTTGCGGTATTATATTGTATAGCAATTCTAATGGATTAAATAATCCTTTTATGTTTTGCACAAAGTGTGGTTATGATGAAACCTAAATCACCTGCAATTTTTGTCCCACCTGAAATTAGAATATGACATCACCGGCATTTCAGAGGTTCTGATTGGTGGTAGTGTGGGATAAATCATTCTCGGGTATTCACCGAACCACGCCCTCTGACGAAGTCTCTGACGAAACGCGTTAGGGCGTGGTCAGTGATACCCGTGCTGACTGTGTCCCGGCGCTGTCTTCTGCCTGTGTGTCCCCGGCCTCCGGTTTCCAAGTCCGGCCAGCGCAACCCAGCGTCTGCGAGTCCCTGTGGATCTGATGCCAGTGGAGATGCGGTTGGAGCAGATTTGCCGTGGTATTGTGTATTTTATCATGTGGTAACCAGCCCACACCGTTTTTTTATTGGTACGAGCATTTGCTTTTATCTCTCTCTAAGGAGTGTGTGTTCCTCCACAATAAATATATCGTTTACATGCACCATGGAGCGCCCCTCTGTTCTATGTTTTCTTTAGATATATATATATATATATATATATATATATATTAGGTGATTCATCGCGCCCTACGGGCTCTCTTCACATCGTCGTAAGGGGCTGCGCCCCCTTAATTTGTGAACATTTGTATATGAGAAAGATGGTTAGAATTGTATGAAAGATGCCCTGTATTGCAACTTGAGTTATAGGTGAAATGTGTTAAATAGAGAGCATATGATGTGGAAGGTGGTGTGTAATGTTTTGTTTAATTAACCCCTTCCCGCCGCAGCCTGTTTTTGCCTTCCTGACAGAGCCCTTTTTTCAAATCTGACATGTATCACTTAAGTGGGGATAACTTTTTTTTACTTATCCCAGTGATTTTGAGATTGTTTTCTCGTGACACATTGTACTTCAAGTTAGTGGTAAATTTGGGTCGATACAGTCTGTGTTTTTTTGTGAAAAATACCAAAATGTCATAAAAAAATGGAAAATTTTGCAATTTTCAAAATGTTAAATTTTCTGCTTGTGAGACAAATAATCATACCACTCAAAATAGTTAATAACTAACATAGACCATATGTATACTTTATGTTTCCATCATTATTTCAACCTCCTTTTAATTTTTTGGACACTAGGAGGCTTAAAATATGAATAGCAAATTCTCAAATTTTCAATAAAATTTCAAACACTGATTTTTTTAGGGACCAGTTCAGTTCTGATGTGACTTTGAGCGACTTGTATGTGAGACACCCCCATAAATGATGCCATTTAAAAAACTGCACCCCTCACAGTATTCAAAACAGCATTTTGGAAGTTTGTTAACCCTTTAGGTGTTTCACAGGAATTAAAACAAAGTGTAGGTGAAATTTGAAAATTTCATTTTTTTGCAGATTTTCAATTTTAATACATTTTTCTAAGGAACACAGTAGATTTTACTAGAGAAATGTGACTAAAAATTGATTCCCCCAATTCTTTTGTTTTCATAAATATCCTATATGTGGCCCTAGTGTGCACGTTGACCAAACCACAGGCTTCATAATAGAAGGAGCACCTACTTGATTTTGGAGCCTCCTTTTTATGAGATTATTTTTTAGGCACCATGTAGGTTTCTAGGCACCATACGGTGCTAAAAGTTAGGAACCCCCCACAAGTGACCCCATTTTGCAAACTACACCCCTCAGGGAATTCATCTAGGGGTATAGTGTACATTTCAAACCCCCAGGGGTTTCACCAATTGTGGTACAACTGGGCTGTGAAAATGAAAAAATACATTTTTTACACAAAAATGCAGTTCTGGCTCAAAATTTTTCATTTTCACAAGGAATGAAGGAGACAAAGCACCACAAAATCTGTGCCCCAATTTCTCCCGAGTACGGCAATGCCTCACATGTGACCAAAAAATACAATTTGGGTGCATGGCAGGACTCAGAAGGGAAGGAGTGATATTTGGATTTTGCAGCACAGATTCTGGTGGAATGTTGGTGGGTGCTATGTCGCATTAGCAAGACCCCCGAAGCACCAATACAGTGGAACCCCCCCACAACTGACCCCATTTTGCAAACTACACCCCTCAGGGAATTCAACTAGGGGTATAGTGTACATTTCAAACCCCCAGGGGTTTCACCAATTGTGGTACAACTGGGCAGTGAAAATGAAAAATTAAATTTTTTACACAAAAATGCAGTTCTGGCTCAATATTTTTTATTTTCACAAGGAATGAAGGAGACAAAGCACCCCAAAATCTGTGCCCCAATTTCTCCCGAGTACGGCAATGCCTCACATGTGACCAAAAAATACCATTTGGGTGCATGGCAGGACTCAGAAGGGAAGGAGTGATATTTGGATTTTGCAGCACAGATTCTGGTGGAATGTTGGTGGGTGCTATGTCGCATTAGCAAGACCCCCGAAGCACCAATACAGTGGAACCCCCCCACAAGTGACCCCATTTTGCAAACTACACCCCTCAGGGAATTCAACTAGGGGTATAGTGTACATTTCAAACCCCCAGGGGTTTCACCAATTGTGGTACAACTGGGCAGTGAAAATGAAAAATTAAATTTTTTACACAAAAATGCAGTTCTGGCTCAAAATTTTTCATTTTCACAAGGAATGAAGGAGACAAAGCACCCCAAAATCTGTGCCCCAATTTCTCCCGAGTACGGCAATGCCTCACATGTGACCAAAAAATACCATTTGGGTGCATGGCAGGACTCAGAAGGGAAGGAGTGATATTTGGATTTTGCAGCACAGATTCTGGTGGAATGTTGGTGGGTGCTATGTCGCATTAGCAAGACCCCCGAAGCACCAATACAGTGGAACCCCCCCACAAGTGACCCCATTTTGCAAACTACACCCCTCAGGGAATTCAACTAGGGGTATAGTGTACATTTCAAACCCCCAGGGGTTTCACCAATTGTGGTACAACTGGGCAGTGAAAATGAAAAATTAAATTTTTTATACAAAAATGCAGTTCTGGCTCAAAATTTTTCATTTTCATAAGGAATGAAGGAGACAAAGCACCCCAAAATCTGTGCCCGGTACTTGTGAGTTATCCGGGCTCCCGATTTTTTGATTGTATGCCTTAAGTTAAGGCATACAATCAGATGCGATGCGATATCGCATCGCATCGCATGCGACCATCGGATGCGATGACCCGATTTTTCCATAGGAATCAATGTTAAAATTGACTGAGTCCATTTTAACATGGAATTCAATGGGAAAAAGGGGTCCTTTTCATACCCCTACTATCCAAGTGGGCATGGAGTTGGATATAAACCTGTGGCGAGCGTAGCGAGCCACCGAGCCCGAAGCGTGGCGAGCGAAGCGAGCCCCGCGAGGGGACGGTATTCTGTGTCCCCTCGCGGGGCTCGCTACGCTCGCCACGCTTCGGGCTCGGTGGCTCGCTACGCTCGCCACAGGTTTATATCCAACTCCATGCCCACTTGGATAGTAGGGGTATGAAAAGGACCCCTTTTTCCCATTGAATTCCATGTTAAAATGGACTCAGTCCATTTTAACATTGATTCCTATGGAAAAATCGGGTCATCGCATCGCATCGCATCGCATCCGATGGTCGCATGCGATGCGATGCGATGTGCCCGATCCGACCCGATTTAGAAATCGGGAGCCCGGATAACTCACAAGTACCCTGTGCCCCAATTTCTCCCGAGTACGGCAATGCCTCACATGTGACCAAAAAATACCATTTGGGTGCATGGCAGGACTCAGAAGGGAAGGAGTGATATTTGGATTTTGCAGCACAGATTCTGGTGGAATGTTGGTGGGTGCTATGTCGCATTAGCAAGACCCCCGAAGCACCAATACAGTGGAACCCCCCCACAAGTGACCCCATTTTGCAAACTACACCCCTCAGGGAATTCAACTAGGGGTATAGTGTACATTTCAAACCCCCAGGGGTTTCACCAATTGTGGTACAACTGGGCAGTGAAAATGAAAAATTAAATTTTTTATACAAAAATGCAGTTCTGGCTCAAAATTTTTCATTTTCACAAGGAATGAAGGAGACAAAGCACCCCAAAATCTGTGCCCCATTTTCTCCCGAGTACGGCAATGCCTCATGTGTGACCAAAAAATGGCATGACTCAGAAGGGAAGGAGTGATATTTGGATTTTGCAGCACAGATTCTGGTGGAATGTTGGTGGGTGCTATGTCGCATTAGCAAGACCCCCAAAGCACCAATACAGTGGAACCCCCCCACAAGTGACCCCATTTTGCAAACTATACCCCTCAGGGAATTCAACTAGGGGTATAGTGTACATTTCAAACCCCCAGGGGTTTCACCAATTGTGGTACAACTGGGCAGTGAAAATGAAAAATTAAATTTTTTTACACAAAAATGCAGTTCTGGCTCAAAATTTTTCATTTTCACAAGGAATGAAGGAGACAAAGCACCCCAAAATCTGTGCCCCAATTTCTCCCGAGTACGGCAATGCCTCATGTGTGACCAAAAAATGGCAGGACTCAGAAGGGAAGGAGTGATATTTGGATTTTGCAGCACAGATTCTGGTGGAATGTTGGTGGGTGCTATGTCGCATTAGCAAGACCCCCGAAGCACCAATACAGTGGAACCCCCCCACAAGTGACCCCATTTTGCAAACTACACCCCTCAGGGAATTCAACTAGGGGTATACTGTACATTTCAAACCTCCAGGGGTTTCACCAATTGTGGTACAACTGGGCAGTGAAAATGAAAAATTAAATTTTTTATACAAAAATGCAGTTCTGGCTCAAAATTTTTCATTTTCACAAAGGAATGAAAGAGACAAAGCACCCCAAAATCTGTGCCCCAATTTCTCCCGAGTACGGCAATGCCTCATGTGTGACCAAAAATGGCAGGACTCAGAAGGGAAGGAGTGATATTTGGATTTTGCAGCACAGATTTTGGTGGAATGAATGGTGGGTGCTATGTTGCACCAATACAGTGGAACCCCCCCACAAGTGACCCCATTTTGCAAACTACACCCCTCAGGGAATTCAACTAGTGGTATAGTGTACATTTCAAACCCCCAGGGGTTTCACCAATTGTGGTACAACTGGGCAGTGAAAATGAAAAATTAAATTTTTTTACACAAAAATGCAGTTTTGGCTCAACATTTTTTATTTTCACAAGGAATGAAGGAGACAAAGCACCCCAAAATCTGTGCCCCAATTTCTCCCGAGTACGGCAATGCCTCATGTGTGACCAAAAAATGGCAGGACTCAGAAGGGAAGGAGTGATATTTGGATTTTGCAGCACAGATTCTGGTGGAATGTTGGTGGGTGCTATGTCGCATTAGCAAGACCCCCAAAGCACCAATACAGTGGAACCCCCCCACAAGTGACCCCATTTTGCAAACTACACCCCTCAGGGAATTCATCTAGGGGTATAGTGTACATTTCAAACCCCCAGGGGTTTCACCAATTTTTATACAACTGGGCTTTGCAAATGAAAAATTAAATTTTTTTACACAAAAATGCAGTTCTGGCTCAAAATTTTTCATTTTCATAAGGTATGAAGGAGAAAAAGCACCCCAAAATCTGTGCCCCAATTTCTCCCGAGTATGGCAATGCCTCATATGTGACCAAAAAATACCAGTTGGGTGCATGGCAGGACTCAGAAGGGAAGGAGTGATTTTTGGATTTTGCAGCTCAGATTCTGGTGGAATGAATGGTGGGTGCTATGTGGCATTAGCAAGACCCCCGAAGCACGGTGAAATGATGAACCTAATAATCCATAGATGTGTGGTATATTTTAAAACACTCCTTTATACATAGGCCTGGTTTGTCGGGGCAAGTTTCACAGTGGAAAATAGTATCCTTTCTTATTCCCTTTTTATAGCAAACTTTGCACCTTTTTTTGTCCTGCCCTTTTTTGCAGTGGAGGGGATTTCGTTAGGAAAATGCTGCCCTGGTACAATACGGGGGCCAGTACTAGAAGTACTGGGGCCCTCTGCCTGCTGGTTCCCAAATATTAGGCCCTTTATGACTTCCTCTTGAAAGTGCATAAATGTCCCCCTCTGGCTGGTAGAACGGAATAGCACGTAAGCGTTATACAGTGCCATCTGGATGATATACACGGCCAGCTTCTTGTACCAGATTTTTGTTTTCCGCAGGGCACTGTACGGCTTCAGTACCTGATCTGAAAGATCCACTCCGCCCATGTACTTATTGTAATCTAGGATACAATTAGGTTTTGAGGTGTGGGTACTGGTACCTCGTACAGGGACGGAGGTGGTACTGTCTCCATGAATTGTTGTCAGTATAAGGACATCCCTCTTGTCCTTATATTTGACCAACAACATATTTTCGGTGGATTGTGCCCTGCTTTCACCCCTTCTCAGTACTTGGGCAATGTGCGTTTTTGGGAGGCCTCTTTGTTTCTTGCGCACAGTACCGCAAGCTGCTGTACCTCTGAACCAAGGGCCTTAAACAGGGGGATGCTAGTGTAAAAGTTATCCACATAGAGGTGATAACCTTTATCCAGGAAGGGGTGCACTAAATCCCAGACAATTTTTCCACTAACACCTACAAGGGAGGGGGGGCATTCTGGCGGTTCAATTCTTGAATCCTTCCCTTCATATACCCTAAACCTGTGGGTGTACCCTGAGGTGCTTTCACACAGTTTATACATTTTTATGCCATACCTTGCCCTCTTACTGGGAAGGTACTGGCGGAATTTAACCCTTCCTTTAAAATGTATAAGGGACTCGTCGATACAAATAAATTTTTCAGGGGTGTACATCTCTGCAAATTTGGCACTGAAATGATCAATGACCGGCCTGACTTTGAATAGCCGGTCAAAGGTGGGATCATCTCTGGGTGGGCACTGTGCATTATCGGTGTAATGTAAAAATTTAAGGATTGTCTCAAAACGAGTCAGAGTCATGGCCATACGGTAAAGTGGGGTGCTGTACAGAACATCTGTACTCCAATATTGCCTAATTTCTGGCTTTTTTACTATGCCCATATGTAACACCAGACCCCAAAACGTCATCATCTCTACTGCATCTACAGGGGTCCACCTAGCAAATGATGACGTGGGGTTTTGAGCAATAAACTGCTGGGCATATAAATTACTTTGGTCCACCATTAAATTTATAAAATCATCAGAGAAAAATAATTTGAAAAAGTCAATTTCTCTGAGACCTGTTGAATCAAATTGGATTCCTGGGAATGCCAAAAACTCAGGAACCTGGGGCTCAAAATTGTCTGGTGGTGGGGTCCATACGGGATCAATCATTTGGGGGGGGGGTCTCAGCTGCTCTACGGGGGCGTCTTTGAGGGGGTCCCTCATCACTAGATGAGGAAGATGAGGTTAAGACGAATCCTTCAAATTCCCCGCTTGCATCACTGGCTGTGTCAGAGTCAGAGGCAAGCATGGCATATGCCTCCTCCGCTGAATACATTCTTCTGGATGACTGGGATGACATTTGGGATGACATTTGGGATGCCATTTTTATTTTTGTGTTTCTGTGAGTGTAATGTTTCAACACGTGTATAGTGTAGGGGGGGTACAAACTTTATTTCAACACGGGGGGTATGTAGTGTGTAGTGTGTATGTAGTGCAGAAAAAAAAAATACTTTATACAGGAATTTGATCCCAATAAAAAAAAAATATTAGATCAACCCTGTGGCAAAAATGCTGATCTGTGATGTACGTCACTCAGCAACTTCAAGGCAGCTTTTGGTACAACCTTGAAGGGGTTAAAAAAAAAAAAAAAAGGTCCTGCGCCAAAAATTGAGCACAGATGTTGGTCAGTAACGTCCGTCACTGAACAGCGCTCAAAGGCAACAGGAATTTGATCCCAAAAAAAAAAAAAAATAGATCAACCCTGTGCCGAAAATGCTGATCAGTGATGTACGTCACTGATCAGCGCTCAGCGGCCACAGGTCACCCACAAAAGCAACGTGGGTGTAAAAACAATTTAAAAAAAATAAACCACAGCACTCTCCAAAAAAAAAAACAATTTAAAAAAACTGCAGAAAAAAAATTATATCAACCCTGTGCCAAAAATGCTGTTCAGTGATGTACGTCACTGATCAGCGCTCAGCGGCCACAGGACACCCACAAAAGCAACGTGGGTGTAAAAACAATTTAAAAAAAATAAACCACAGCACTCTCCAAAAAAAAAACAATTTAAAAAAACTGCAGAAAAAAAATTATATCAACCCTGTGCCAAAAATGCTGTTCAGTGATGTACGTCACTGATCAGCGCTCAGCGGCCACAGAACACCCACAAAAGAAACGTGGGTGTAAAAACAAAACCCCACTGCACTCTCCAAAAAAAAAAAAACTGCAGATCAGTGATGCAGTGATGCAACACTGATTAGCAGTGAGGGGCAGCAGGCACACAACTGTGGGTGCAACCTGACAGGGTATATATAAAAAAAAAAACCCTGCACCCCCAAAAAGTTGCTGATCAGCACAGATATACTGATCAGCACAAAAGGGGGGGCAGCAGACACAAAATATAGCACTCTCTATCACTCTCTGTCACTATCTCTCACTATCTCTCACTATCTCTCACTATCTCTCACTATCTGTCACTCTATGACACTGCAGCAGCAGCACACAGGAAGTCACAAGATCCAGGAAGCATCCAGCTGCTGGCAGCACGCTACCAGCGGTGATCAGGTAAGTATCAGGCAAGGATCAGGTCAGTATATCACGACAGATTGGCACGGTGACCGCTCTGCACGCAATTCCAGACCGGAATGGCGTCTGCAGCGCAGTCACCGTTAGTTTAAATCACACGCAATGGCTGTGATTGGTCCGTCGGTCCGACGGACCAATCACAGCCTTGGGGGCAGGTGGGGTGAGGTGTGGTCATCACCGGTGACCCCCTCACGCCCCCTCACACCCGGCGGTGATTGATCCCTGTGTTACCGAGCGTCTGATTCGCCGGTAACACAGGAAAACGCTGCGATTGGCTGTTCACATTGAACAGCCAATCGCAGCGATCGCCGACGGGGGGAGGAATCGCCACCCCCCCTGGGCATGCTGGGACATGTCTGCTGTCAGGGACAGCAGACATGTTTAAACTGTCACCGCGTCTATAGACGCGGTGACAGTTTAAAGTCATGACGTATATATACGTCATGTGTCGGGAAGTACATCCCGGCCATGACGTATATATACGTCAAATGTCGGGAAGGGGTTAAAAAGCGGTTACAGAGTAAGATGTACATTGATAGTGTGGAGGGTACAGTGACATTTGTGGGTGTGGGGGGGAGGGGGGGGGGCTGTGTGTGCATGTTGTTTAGGTGTGTGTGTGCAATAGTATAGTAGGGTGTTTCTGAGTCAGTGGCTCCCCACTGGCAGAGGTCACGACACAGGAAAACAGGAGGCTGGGTAGTGATAGGAGTGTGTGGGCATAAGGGGGACTAAAGAGGAGGGTGGGAGATACTGTGCAGCTTCTGCCAGTGGGTGAGGGTCCAGCGTGGCAGTACAGGAGAACAGGATGGTGGCCCTTAGTCAGTGTCTCCTCCTACTGGGTGGGAGTTCGGGTGCATGAGAGCAGGAGGCTGGGCTATGAGGCATGATAGGGGCATGTGGGCAAAACAGCGTCAGCGACTCCCCAGTGGTGGAAGTTACGGTTCAGGAGAGCAGGAAGCTGGGTAGTAATAGGGGTGTGTGAGTATACGGGGGACTAAAGAGGGGCTTAGGGGTGCCGTGAATTGCGGGAGGGGCGCGGGGGTGCCGTGAATCAAGGGAGGGGGGGGCGCAGGTGTCGGCGAATCGCGGGAGAGGGCGGGGGTCCGCAAAGTGTGGGAGGGGGCGTGAATTGCGCAAGGGGGGGTTGCGAATCGCGGGAGGGAGGGTGCGCAGGGGGGGTCCGTGAATTGCGGGAGGGGGGGGGCACGGGACGCGATGAATCACCTAGTTGGTTATATATTCTTGTAGAAGGATGGTAGGATGTTGCTGTCATTCAGAATGCATGTACATAAACAGTAATAGTAGCAGTAAAAGGTCTGACTTAAAACACCTACAGTAAAACAGAACAGGTGTTGAATTGGTTGATGATGTGTAGGATGACGTGCACATAGTTCATAGTTGTGACTGGAAAAAAATTGCTACAAGAAAAAATCAACACAGAAAGTTCAACACATGTAAATGTTGACATAAGTGTGGCACTTCATCAGTGTCCATGTCGACACATGAGAATGAATATGAAAACATTCAAAAAAAGAAAAATAAATCTTCAAAAACTCATGTCAACCTTTTTCATTGTCGACCATAGCCGTGCCAGTGTTTTGCATGTGCCATTTAATCCTGGGGTTGCCGTGAATCGCGCGCGGGGGTGGGGGGAGGAGGTGAGGGGTGTCCGCGAATCAAGGGAGGAAAGGTCGTGGGTGGATGCCGTGAATTGCGGGAGGGGGGGTCGCGGGGGGGGGGTGTGGGTGCCGCGAATCGTGGGAGGGGGGGGCGCGGGGGGTTGCAGTGAATCGCGGGAGGGTGGGTCGCGGGGGGTTGCCGCAATGACAGGAGGGGGGGTGGGGAATCGCGGTAGGGGGGGTCGTGGGGGGCACCGTGAACCGCGGGAGGGGGGGCCCGGGGGGTTGGCGCGAATCGTGGGAGGGGGGGTCGCGGGGTGCCGCGAATCGCAGGGGGGGTGTGTCACGGGGTGGGACCGCGAATTGTGGGAGTCACCGAGGGTGCAGCGAATTGCGGGGGGTGTGCTGCAAATTGCGGGAGGGTGGTCGCGGGGGGTGCCGCGAATCGCCACAAGAAAAAATGAACACAGAAAGGTCAACACATGTAAATGTTGACATAAGTGTGGCACTTCATCGGTGTCCATGTCGACACATGAGAATGAATATGAAAACATTGAAAAAGTGAAAAATAAATCTTGTCAACCTTTTTTATTGCCGACCATAGCCATGTCAGTGTTTTGCATGTGCCATTTAATCGTGGGGATGCCGTGAATGGGGGGGGGGGGGGGGGGGGAGGTGCATACCTCCCAACATGACCCTCTCCAGGAGGGATGTGGGATGGATATTAGACAGCACTTACATAGACAGCCATTACATCGACACCATTAGTTCGACAGCTCAATAGGTCGACATGGTTTTAGGTCGACATACCATTAGGTCGACATGTCATTAGGTCGACAGCTCATTAGGTCGACAGCTCATTAGGTCGACAGCTCATTAGGTCGACATGTTTTTAGGTCGACACTGCCATTAGGTCGACAGTGTCTATGTCGACAGTCAAAAGGTGTACATGGGTTTTTTCACTGTTTTTTGGCCGAAATGTCGACACAGTGGACATGGACACAGTTTGAAGTGAACCGCAGCCCCTCGCATCGCTCGCTTCGCTCGCCATGCTTCGGGCACGGTGCCTCGCTGCGCTCGGCACACTATTTTATTCTCCCACCACGCCCTAGTGGATAGTAGGGCATGAAATACCGCCTGTCGGCACATGTCGGCTCAAAAAACAGTGAAAAAAAACATGTCGACCTTTTGGCTGTCGACATAGACACTGTCGACCTAATGGCAGTGTCGACCTAATGAGCTGTCGAACTAATGAGCTGTCGACCTAATGGTATGTCGACCTAAAACCATGTCGACCTATTGAGCTGTCGAACTAATGGTGTCGATGTAATGGCTGTCTATGTAAGTGCTGTCTAGTCCGGATACCCTCCAGGATGGACACATTGCTCTGTTTCTGGACTTTCTTCTTAATTTATGGATTACCATCACCTGTGCTTAAACACCTTTCTTATTAATTACCCTGTTTAAAGCAGGTGATGACAATCATAAATTAAGATGGAAGTCCACAAACAGAGCATTCTGTCCCTCCTGGAGAGGGTCATGTTGGGAGGTATGGAGGTGTGGGGCGCTCACCTGGAGTGTCTGGTGAGTAGCTGTGTCTTTGCTGTGTAACATGGGCCCTTATTCTGATCGGTGCGGATATTCCCGCTTGCGTACGGCCCGCCGATGTTTATCGTCTGCGCATGTGCAGAGGTCACTCTGCGCATGTGCAGGAGATTTCGCCGCATGGATTCTTTATACGCCGCACAGGGGGCGTAGAGGGGCGTGAGGGGCTACTTAGCCTCATTACCCTATGCATACGCCCCCCGTTTCATGGGCGTTCCCATGCAAACGCGGGGCGTATGCATGGTAATGAGGCCGTGACGCGTGGGTACGGGGCGGGCATCTGACATCGCCGGATGTCAGCTGCCCGCCCCCATACATGATTTCACACGGACAAGTGTCCGTGTGGTCTTGTGTTGCGGGACCTGGTGGAGCGTGCGGCCCTGCATTCGATGTTCGGCGACCATCGAATGCAGGGGCTGCTCCCACCATGGAGGAGGCGTATCCCCGTCCAATTTCATGCGGATCACCACATATCCGCGTACGGACGGCAGGTGGCGATCCGTATGGAAGGCGGGGATTCGCCTGCACGGTTGCGGCCGCATATTCTGATCGGGCCGCACCGATCAGAATAAGGGCCATGGAGAGGCAGAGGGTGTCTGGCACTGTCTGTGGGCTCACTGGGCTGGTTCTCTGTCATCTGAGTCAGTCATGTGAGTCAGAGGCTCCACCCAGCGTTATAGCTCCAGACACACTTTGAGTGACAGATGTAGCCAAATATATAAGAGATATATATATATATTTATAGAATATATGTATGAAGATTGAGTAGAGTTTTTTTTTTTTTTAAAGGCTATTTATTTCCCTGTTTAAAAGGAATAAAATATTGCTGGAATGCATAGAGACGCTATTGATATAAGTGGAACGTACTGCAATAAATTCCAAAGGAGGGAGAGATATGTACCCTGTACTATGATCCCGTCCATAAGTTATATAGGGCCTTATTTTAGTTCACTCTTAGAGGCAAATTCCTTCTTAGCTGGACAAAACCATGTGCACTGCAGGGGGGCAGATGTAACAGGTGCAGAGAGAGTTAGATTTGGCTGGGGTTTTTCTTCAAAGTGAGTTCTATATTGCAGTGTAAAAATAAAGCAGTTAGTATTTACCCTGCACAGAAACAAAATAACTCACCCAAATCTAACTCTATCTGCACCTGTTACATCTGCCCCCCTGCAGTGCACATGGTTTTGTCCAGCTAAGAAGGAATTTGCCTCTAAGAGTGAACTAGAATAAGGCCCATAATTACAGAAGTAGTAGTGTAACGCAAATGTGCGGTCCACGTGATGGGGAGACACAGGCTGTCCTGATCTCATAGTGTATGCACAGTACCTGCCCACCGTCATACTCTTTTAGTACAGATCTGAACGTGAGCATCAAGTTGGCCAGTACTTCTTTATAAAAGCGTATCACCATAGCCCTGTCTTTACCGCAAGTGCTGTGCGCTCCACAAGGCCGGTAATCAGATACACTTCCGGATCATCGAAGAAATGTTTAATCTCTTTTATCTCATTCTGTATATGAAATAATTGCAGAAAAATGAATTTAATGTTTTTTTTTCTGGATTAAGGTAGAGATATATATACGGTTTTCACTCATTTTAATGAATATATAAGGTATTAGTCTGTTTTCTGATACCTCACCTGACAGGAAGAGGAAGGGCGGGCTCTATTACTTTAGGTATAAATATCCCATCAGTTTCATTATACCCCCAAGACTGAGAAGGTTGAAAAGCGTTGGTGGTTTTGGAGGTACCTGCTATCTGTTTATCTGGACTCATAACATTTGGGACAGTTTGTGATGTGTATAAGGAGGGACACCCGGGTTTACATCTAACCCCCATGCGCCAACAGACAAGCCTATATGTTGAAGAGACCAGACACGGTACCAGGCTTTTTTATACTGTATATGGATTTTATTGTATGAATAAAATTGTTACATTATACAGTATGAGCATATATGCTTTATGTTCAGATATCTGAGGGATATTAGAGGAGGTTTCGATTGCCTGCTGTGTGGCCCCCATACTAGGTGACTGAACTTGGCCTAAGCGAGGCCAAAAAAGGGTACGGAGGCTGAAACCCCCCCTAGTCTCATTGATTTATCATCACAGTACCGCAAGCTGCACCATGAATTCTTCTCTCTTTTGCTTTTGAGGTCAACACTGTGGATGATTAGACCCAGACATATATGTTACTGCTTATGGGATGGGTTTGGGGGTGTGGTGCCCCCTGTGTTGGTGTGGCTGGGCTGCTTCAGGTTGGCACACCCTAACACTTTATTAACACTTATGTTTTCCTTATTACATTGTATATATTTTGTATTTTAATCACACCTTCACTCCCTTACATAGCACTTACAGATGGGGCAGCGCCCATCTTTGCAGTGGCTGGCGATTCCATCGCCAGCCACCTCCAACGCCATGGCTCCCGCCAGGGGGCGCACGTGACGCTCGCGCGCCCCCTGGCAACAACGGAACGGAGCCTGGCTCCAGTCCCTGCTGCCTCGCCCGCCCTCCACGAGCGCCCCCCTCGCCGCCCCGAGCTATCCTCTATCCCTGCCCGTCTCCCTGAAGTGGAGACGGGCAGGGACATGCAGCGTCCCCGCAGAGATACTGGGACGCGCGTGCGTGTGAGACGCATGCGTTTCCCAGTTCATTGGAGCTCCTGTCCGCCAGGTCTTGCCAGAGGGGAGGTGTTGGCGAGCCCTGGACAAAGATGAAGCTGCTGCATCTGTATGTGCTTCTTACTAACCCCTACAAATTTTCATTTGTCTACTGCCTTGGTGTAGTCAGCCTGTGCCAGCATATTGGAGGCCCAGACACCAGATCCATGCCCAGTATTAGGGAACCCCAGTGACACAGAGACGCCTTGACGTACGGCCTGGGGGCTTAGCCCTATATCTGCAGATATATGCAAACAAGATCTCTGTATTATTTGATTATTATGTGTATATTTACACTCAGTGTGCAATTGGGATACAAAATTTTTTTTCCTAACCAGGATTACCCCTCCCTTTTGGCACCTGAGTGACAGCACAATCTGATTGAGCAGCTTGCCCACAAATGTGTTCTGTACAATATGCCGCCTGTAAAGGGGAGAGCCTCAACAGCCTTCTTGATCTTAACCTCCGCCTGCCACGAACGCAGACACAAAGAGCTTCTGGCTAAAACTGCCGAAGCCAAAATCCGAGCCCCCACAACAGCCGTATCTGTGGCAGCCTCCACCAAATACCCTGCCGCATCCTGAATATACTCAGCAAGAGGCAATCACTCAGCCCTTTGTCTGTTCTCCGACAACCCATTGGCCAGCTCACCTGCCCGTTTCTCAGTGGCTTTACTAACCCATTCCCCAGCCAAGGCTGGACGTAACAGAAAACCAGTTGTGGTTTAAATTGATTTAAGTGTGGCATCCAGTGTGCGATCTGTGGCCTCTTTTAATGTCACCGCCCCCAGGATGGGCAGAGTGGTACGCTTAGACAACCTAGACACAGATGTGTCAGCTGGAGGAGGAGTCTCCCACTTAACCCTAGATTCCTGTGGAAAATGGCACAGCAGTCTTAATCTTTTAGAAGAAACAAACAGAGATAAAAACACAGCGCTACTCGGAGGATGAATCAATGTAGATAACCACCATGGGATAAAATTCACTAATCCACATTTATTTAATTATATAATATAATAGATAGAATTCTCTAACTTAAAAATACAAATAGAAAGTATAAAACAGAGAAATGAATTGGCGCTAGCAGCAGTTGGATGATATATTAATGCAGCAGTCTCTCTTGGTGCAAATGTAGGGGTGACCTTTTATTCGGTTGCAGTCCTGTTCCTATATTTACCACCAGTATTGGCAACAATGTCCTTATTCCAATTTTAAACACTCACTATTGATGGATCCTCACTCGCTTGGTGCTGATTTTTCGCAAGGGGTATCCTGCAGTGGAGGAGGTATAGCAGCAATGAATTGTATGAAGCCCAGGATTGAGGCTCTGAGGTCCTGGGAATGGAAACACGTTGGTCTAGTCCGGGGGTGCAGTGTCACTCACAAATGGAACCAATTTACCATAGGTCTAAAGGTCAAGAGAGGCTGATCAGTGGCAGCAGTTCTTGGGCTAACGCATTTCGCCAGCTCAACTGGTTTTATCAAAGGTGCTTTGTTATGTAATGTGATATTACTTTATTGGAAAAAGGGGGTGAAAAGGTCGCACAGGAATATATAAAGTTTATATTTTATTAGTGGACCCTCATATATTATTTCCTGAAATATTTCTTAGATGAGAGAGGGTGTGCTATCACTGGACACCAAAAAACACAAATTTACAAAAAAGAGAAAGGTGTGTCGCTGGGTGATGAACCTGAAGAATGATTCATTTAAAATGTAACCTTTATTAGTTATATTGTTAAAAAATGTAGTGAAGTATTAGACACACAAATCACACAACACAAAGTGAATTTAAAAGGGATAATATACCCCAACTCTGTATTCTCCCCTTTCTGATCTCCCACTAATGTCAGTGTGGTGTTTTATCATACACCCACTGGTATCTGTAATGATAATTGTTAGTAACAGGTGTGGGAGTGGACTCAGCTGTCAACCTGGCCGTATATATCCAATGCAGGGATTATACCTTTATTAGTAGGGTATTGGATATTTTAATAATCCGCAAATATAACAATGGCGGGTAGCGGGTGGATGCGCAGTTCAAACCTGTGCCCGGGTGCGGTATCAGGCTTCTGACATGATCGCTTACTTCACTGTCAGTTCGCCTTACTGCTACCTCCTAGATGTACACGGTTCCTGCTGCCGCCCGCTGTATGACAGACTGGGCTGAGGCGCATGAGATGAGCGCCAGCAGACTCAAATCTGTCACAAGGATCAGTGTATCTCGGTGTGGACGCCACACACCGTGACCTCTGACGCGTGCCCAGTGGAGACTGGCGCACGCGCTGTACTGCGGCTCAGGCTGAATTACAGTTTCACAAATATTTACACATTGGTATATGGGGAGGGGAATAGGGGAGTCATAACAGATGCTGACAGGGTCAGCGTACGCTTCGCTTAGAGAGCTTCATCTGGTCCGGATGAATTTACCACTTACTTGCTGTGGGATACTACTGGCTTTTGCAGCAAGCATAATCAGTATTGAACTTTGACCTTTGTAAAAAAGAGGTATACTACCGAGATAAAGTTGAGCCGATGTGCGGACTGAGTTACACTGTGACAGTTAGAATACGCAATACGGTCTCAGTTCCCTCTTATGCAATTTTAGCCAAGAGGCACATAAGGACTGAACACTCTCAGAGGTGCTTGCAATAATGTGCACTTTCATCTCTCTTGGATGAAAGATACAAAGTAACATCTTGTACTAATAGTAACACATTCTTTCCCTGTGACAAATTGACACAAATACTGAGCAGTGAAATTGCAGGCATTACCTGTGGCTCTCCAGATGTTGTCAAACTACAAATCCCATCACAGTTTTGCTATAAAACTGTGGAATGGCATGCTGGGATTTGTAGTTTGACAACATCTGGAGAGCCATTGGTTGGCCTGTCCTGCATTAAGCTATACCCTGAGTGTTAATTTTTGTACATATGAGGCTGGCTTTATACTTGCCCAATACAAATTAAAATTATTTCAGCACACGCGGCACGCTCGCACGTGCATTTTTGTAAGTACCTCCCCCATCTGTATGTTTATATATGTTCTTTTATATTTTGCTTGTTTTATAATTAAAATAATAAAAGTTAGATTTTAGGACTCATTTTCTTCTATTGATGCACCACACCAAGACAAGTCTATTTTCTCTCTTCTTTTTGTGATTTATACTATTTGTCAGTGGTAGCACACCCCTGAATTACACAAGCAATAAAGCTGCTATAACTACAGACAGGATGCCATCTCTGTATCTACCTAACATAATTGTGCGATTGTACCCAACCCCCCCCCCCCCTTTCTATCTGAACTAGAACTAGAGGGAGAGAGAAGCCACAAACCCCAAAGTCACACCCACAATAAATAACTTTTCCCCCAGCCAGGACTTAAAGTACAAAAGACAGAAAAAAGCAGCGCTCATATCTGACAATTAAATCAATGATATATTCTTTAATAAGATCAATACATAATAAAATACATATATATATATATATATATATATATATAGATATAGATACGGGGGGACCCCTTCCTGCGCTATTAGGAATGGAAACAGCACCTCTGAAGGATCTTCTGTTAGACAAGACCCAGATGATAGAAATGGAAAAACAAGGGGGTATCAGAGTGCGCTAGAATACAACAAAAGTGGATTCAAACAATCAATATTTAATATAAAATATAAAAAATAAAATAAAAAAATAGTACAAGTACAAGTATAAAAAAGAGCCCTTATAGTTAAGGGTATCTTCAAAAGTACAATTGATGAACAGAGATGATTGTTGTTTAATTCAAGTGGTCTTGATCACAATTATCCCAACGCGTTTCGTCAAAACATGACTTCATCAGGGGCGGATATAGTAATCAGCAATGACCATATATGTCATAAAAACAATAATTTGCCGCTAAGTATTCCAGAGTCAATTCTGATATGACAACAGCAATCGTGAAGAAACAGGTGAAATCAATGCAAGTTCAAAAAACAATTTTTATCGTGATGTCTCAGAAACATTCCAATATGATTTCAGCAGTCATAAAGGCAGGATGATTCCAATAGAAATGTCAAGAAAATTGCCAGATATGCAAAAATTATTAGAGAGCTCAGGATCTAACAACCAGTCAGCAGGGATTCACCAATGCAAGCCTGTTTTGACGAAACGCGTTGGGATAATTGTGATCAAGACCACTTGAATTAAACAACAATCATCTCTGTTCATCAATTGTACTTTTGAAGATACCCTTAACTATAAGGGCTCTTTTTTATACTTGTACTTGTACTATTTTTTTATTTTATTTTTTATATTAACCCCTTCCCGACAATTGACGTACATTTACGTCATGGTCGGGAAGTACTTCCCGACACATGGCGTAAATGTACGTCATGGCATTTAACTGTCACCGCGTCTATAGACGCGGTGACAGTTTCAACATGTCTGCTGTCCCTGACAGCAGACATGTCCGTGCATGCCCAGGGGGGGCTGCGATGCCGCCCCCCCGTCGGCGATCGCTGTGATTGGCTGTTCAGTGTGAACAGCCAATTACAGCGTTTTCTGTGTCACCGGCGAATAACGTTCACCGGTGACACGCGATCGGAGGTGATTGGTGCTGTAAAGTACAGCACCAATCACTGCGGGGTGTAAGGGTGACACTGGTGTCACCCCACCTCACCCCGCCCGCCCCCAAAGGCCGTGATTGGTCCGTCGGACCGACGGACCAATCACAGCCATGGAGGGGGGTTTAAACTAACGGTGACTGCACTGCAGACGCCATTCCGGTCTGGAATTGCGTGCAGTGCGGTCACCGTGCCAATCTGCCGCGATATACTGACCAGAACCTGGCAAATACTTACCTGATCCTTGCAAATATCTTGGCTGCTTCATCTGTGCTTGTAGTGTGCTGGATGCTTCCTGGATCCTGTTACTTGTGACTTCCTGTGAACTTGTGCTGCTGCAGTGTAATAGCGTTAGTTAGATAGAGAGAGATAGAGAGAGATAGTGTCAGAGAGTGCTGTATTTTGTGCTGCTGCAGTGTGATATAGTTATAGAGAGAGAGATAGAGAGAGATAGAGAGAGATAGAGAGAGATAGAGAGAGATAGAGAGAGAGAGATAGAGAGGCCTAGTGACAGAGAGTGCTATATTTTGTGCTGCTGCAGTGTTATAGTTATAGATAGAGAGAGAGAGATAGAGAGAGATAGAGAGAGAGAGATAGAGATAGTGACAGATTGTGCTATATATTTTTTATATAACTGACTGCTGCCCCCCCTTTTGTGCTGATCAGTATAAATTAACTGATCAGCAACTTTTTGGGGGCGCAGGGTATTTTTATATATATATATATATACCTGTCACTGCTGCTGCTGCAGTGTCATAGAGTGTTAGATAGTGAGAGATAGAGAGATAGAGAGAGATAGTGACAGAGAGTGCTAGAGAGTGCTAAATTTTGTGTCTGCTGCCCCCGCCTTTTGTGCTGATCACTATATCTGAGGTGATCAGCAACTTTTTAGGGGTGCAGAGGTTTTTTTTTTTTTTATATATACCTGCCAGTTGCACTGTCAGTTGCACCTGCTGCCCCTCACTGGTAATCAGTGTCGCATCACTGATCACCTTTTTTTTTTTTTGTGTGTGCTGTGGGGTCTTTTTTTAATTTTTTTTTTTACACACACTGTGATTTTGTGGGTGTCCTGTGGCCGCTGTGCGCGGATCAGTGACGTACATCACTGATCATCTTTTTCGGCACAGGGTTGATCTATTTTTTTTTTTTTTTTGATCAAATTCCTGTTGCCTTTCAGCGCTGTTCAGTGACGGACGTTACTGACCAACATCTGTGCTCAATTTTTGGCGCAGGACCTTTTTTTTTTTTTTTTTTTTAACCCCTTCAATTTTTTTTTTTTAACCCCTTCCTGACAGAGCTAGTTTTTGCGTTCCTGACAGAGCCATTTTTTTCAAATCTGACATGTCTCACTTAAGTGGGGATAACTTTTTTTTGCTTTTACTTATCCCAGTGATTTTGAGATTGTTTTTTCGTGACACATTGTACTTCAAATTAGTGGTAAATTTGGGTCGATACAGTCTGTGTTTTTTTGTGAAAAATACCAAAATGTCGTGAAAAAATGGAAAATTTAGCGATTTGCAAAATGTTAAATTTTCTGCTTGTGAGACAAATAATCTTACCACTCAAAATAGTTAATAACTAACATAGACCATATGTCTACTTTATGTTTCCATCATTATTTCAACTTCCTTTTAATTTTTTTGGACACTAGGAGGCTTACAATATGAATAGCAAATTCTCAAATTTTCAAGAAAATTTCAAACACTGATTTTTTTAGGGACCAGTTCAGTTCTGATGTGACTTTGAGGGACTTGTATGTGAGACACCCCCATAAATGATGCCATTTCAAAAACTGCACCCCTCACAGTATTCAAAACAGCATTTTGGAAGTTTGTTAACCCTTTAGGTGTTTCACAGGAATTAAAACAAAGTGTAGGTGAAATTTCAAAATTTCATTTTTTTTGCAGATTTGCAATTTTAATACATTTTTCTAAGGAACACAGTACATTTTACTAGAGAAATGTGACTAAAAATTGATTCCCCCAATTCTTTTGTTTTCATAAATATCCTATATGTGGCCCTAGTGTGCACGTTGACCAAACCACAGGCTTCATAATAGAAGGAGCAACTACTTGATTTTGGAGCCTCCTTTTTATGAGATTATTTTTTAGGCACCATGTAGGTTTCTAGGCACCATAAGATGCTAAAATTTAGGAACCCCCCCACAAGTGACCCCATTTTGCAAACTACACCCCTCAGGGAATTCATCTAGGGGTATAGTGTACATTTCAAACCCCCAGGGGTTTCACCAATTGTGGTCCAACTGGGCAGTGAAAATGAAAAATTAATTTTTTTACACAAAAATGCAGTTCTGGCTCAAAATTTTTCATTTTCACAAGGAATGAAGGAGAAAAAGCACCCCAAAATCTGTGCCCCAATTTCTCCCGAGTACGGCAATGCCTCACATGTGACCAAAAAATACCAGTTGGGTGCATGGCAGGACTCAGAAGGGAAGGAGTGATTTTTGGATTTTGCAGCTCAGATTCTGGTGGAATTTTGGTGGGTGCTATGTCGCATTAGCAAGACCCCCCAAGCACCAAGACAGTGGAACCCCCCCACAAGTGACCCCATTTTGCAAACTACACCCCTCAGGGAATTCATCTAGGGGTATAGTGTACATTTCAAACCCCCAGGGGTTTCACCAATTTTGATACAAGTGGGCAGTGAACATGAAAAATTACATTTTTTTACACAAAAATGCAGTTCTGGCTCAAAATTTTTCATTTTCAGAAGGTATGAAGGAGAAAAAGCACCCCAAAATCTGTGCCCCAATTTCTCCCGAGTACGGCAATGCCTCACATGTGACCAAAAAGTACCAGTTGGGTGCATGGCAGGACTCAGAAGGGAAGGAGTGATTTTTGGATTTTGCAGCACAGATTTTGGTGGAATGAATGGTGGGTGCTATGTTGCACCAATACAGTGGAACCCCCCCACAAGTCACCCCATTTTGCAAAGTACACCCCTCAGGGAATTCATCTAGGGGTATAGTGTACATTTCAAACCCCCAGGGGTTTCACCAATTTTGATACAAGTGGGCAGTGAACATGAAAAATTACATTTTTTTACACAAAAATGCAGTTCTGGCTCAAAATTTTTCATTTTCACAAGGAATGAAGGAGAAAAAGCACCCCAAAATCTGTGCCCCAATTTCTCCCGAGTACGGCAATGCCTCACATGTGACCAAAAAATACCAGTTGGGTGCATGGCAGGACTCAGAAGGGAAGGAGTGATTTTTGGATTTTACAGCTCAGATTCTGGTGGAATTTTGGTGGGTGCTATGTCGCATTAGCAAGACCCCCCAAGCACCAAGACAGTGGAACCCCCCCACAAGTGACCCCATTTTGCAAACTACACCCCTCAGGGAATTCATCTAGGGGTATAGTGTACATTTCAAACCCCCAGGGGTTTCACCAATTTTGATACAAGTGGGCAGTGAAAATGAAAAATTACATTTTTTTACACAAAAATGCAGTTCTGGCTCAAAATTTTTCATTTTCACAAGGAATGAAGGAGAAAAAGCACCCCAAAATCTGTGCCCCAATTTCTCCCGAGTACGGCAATGCCTCACATGTGACCAAAAAATACCAGTTGGGTGCATGGCAGGACTCAGAAGGGAAGGAGTGATTTTTGGATTTTACAGCTCAGATTCTGGTGGAATTTTGGTGGGTGCTATGTCGCATTAGCAAGACCCCCCAAGCACCAAGACAGTGGAACCCCCCCACAAGTGACCCCATTTTGCAAACTACACCCCTCAGGGAATTCATCTAGGGGTATAGTGTACATTTCAAACCCCCAGGGGTTTCACCAATTTTGATACAAGTGGGCAGTGAACATGAAAAATTACATTTTTTTACACAAAAATGCAGTTCTGGCTCAAAATTTTTCATTTTCAGAAGGTATGAAGGAGAAAAAGCACCCCAAAATCTGTGCCCCAATTTCTCCCGAGTACGGCAATGCCTCACATGTGACCAAAAAGTACCAGTTGGGTGCATGGCAGGACTCAGAAGGGAAGGAGTGATTTTTGGATTTTGCAGCACAGATTTTGGTGGAATGAATGGTGGGTGCTATGTTGCACCAATACAGTGGAACCCCCCCACAAGTCACCCCATTTTGCAAAGTACACCCCTCATGGAATTCATCTAGGGGTATAGTGTACATTTCAAACCCCCAGGGGTTTCACCAATTTTGATACAAGTGGGCAGTGAAAATGAAAAATTACATTTTTTTACACAAAAATGCAGTTCTGGCTCAAAATTTTTCATTTTCAGAAGGTATGAAGGAGACAAAGCACCCCAAAATCTGTGCCCCAATTTCTCCCGAGTACGGCAATGCCTCACATGTGACCAAAAAATACCAGTTGGGTGCATGGCAGGACTCAGAAGGGAAGGAGTGATTTTTGGATTTTACAGCTCAGATTCTGGTGGAATTTTGGTGGGTGCTATGTCGCATTAGCAAGACCCCCCAAGCACCAAGACAGTGGAACCCCCCCACAAGTGACCCCATTTTGCAAACTACACCCCTCAGGGAATTCATCTAGGGGTATAGTGTACATTTCAAACCCCCAGGGGTTTCACCAATTTTGATACAAGTGGGCAGTGAAAATGAAAAATTACATTTTTTTACACAAAAATGCAGTTCTGGCTCAAAATTTTTCATTTTCACAAGGAATGAAGGAGAAAAAGCACCCCAAAATCTGTGCCCCAATTTCTCCCGAGTACGGCAATGCCTCACATGTGACCAAAAAATACCAGTTGGGTGCATGGCAGGACTCAGAAGGGAAGGAGTGATTTTTGGATTTTACAGCTCAGATTCTGGTGGAATTTTGGTGGGTGCTATGTCGCATTAGCAAGACCCCCCAAGCACCAAGACAGTGGAACCCCCCCACAAGTGACCCCATTTTGCAAACTACACCCCTCAGGGAATTCATCTAGGGGTATAGTGTACATTTCAAACCCCCAGGGGTTTCACCAATTTTGATACAAGTGGGCAGTGAACATGAAAAATTACATTTTTTTACACAAAAATGCAGTTCTGGCTCAAAATTTTTCATTTTCAGAAGGTATGAAGGAGAAAAAGCACCCCAAAATCTGTGCCCCAATTTCTCCCGAGTACGGCAATGCCTCACATGTGACCAAAAAGTACCAGTTGGGTGCATGGCAGGACTCAGAAGGGAAGGAGTGATTTTTGGATTTTGCAGCACAGATTTTGGTGGAATGAATGGTGGGTGCTATGTTGCACCAATACAGTGGAACCCCCCCACAAGTCACCCCATTTTGCAAAGTACACCCCTCATGGAATTCATCTAGGGGTATAGTGTACATTTCAAACCCCCAGGGGTTTCACCAATTTTGATACAAGTGGGCAGTGAAAATGAAAAATTACATTTTTTTACACAAAAATGCAGTTCTGGCTCAAAATTTTTCATTTTCAGAAGGTATGAAGGAGACAAAGCACCCCAAAATCTGTGCCCCAATTTCTCCCGAGTACGGCAATGCCTCATGTGTGACCAAAAAGTGGCAGGACTCAGAAGGGAAGGAGTGATATTTGGATTTTGCAGCACAAATTCTGGTGGAATGATGGTGGGTGCTATGTCGCATTAGCAAGACCCCCAAAGCACCAATACAGTGGAACCCCCCCACAAGTGACCCCATTTTGCAAACTACACCCCTCAGGGAATTCATCTAGGGGTATAGTGTACATTTCAAACCCCCAGGGGTTTCACCAATTTTGATACAAGTGGGCAGTGAACATGAAAAATTACATTTTTTTACACAAAAATGCAGTTCTGGCTCAAAATTTTTAATTTTCACAAGGTATGAAGGAGACAAAGCACCCCAAAATATGTGCCCCAATTTCTCCCAAGTACGGCAATGCCTCACATGTGACCAAAAAGTACCAGTTGGGTGCATGGCAGGACTCAGAAGGGAAGGAGTGATTTTTGGATTTTGCAGCACAGATTTTGGTGGAATGAATGGTGGGTGCTATGTTGCACCAATACAGTGGAACCCCCCCACAAGTCACCCCATTTTGCAAAGTACACCCCTCAGGGAATTCATCTAGGGGTATAGTGTACATTTCAAACCCCCAGGGGTTTCACCAATTTTGATACAAGTGGGCAGTGAACATGAAAAATTACATTTTTTTACACAAAAATGCAGTTCTGGCTCAAAATTTTTCATTTTCACAAAGAATGAAGGAGAAAAAGCACCCCAAAATCTGTGCCCCAATTTCTCCCAAGTACGGCAATGCCTCACATGTGACCAAAAAATACCAGTTGGGTGCATGGCAGGACTCAGAAGGGAAGGAGTGATTTTTGGATTTTGCGGCTCAGATTCTGGTGGAATGAATGGTGGGTGCTATGTGGCATTAGCAAGACCCCCGAAGCACGGTGAAATTATGAACCTAATATTCCATAGATGTGTGGTATATTTTAAAACACTCCTTTATACATAGGCCGGGTTTGTCGGGGCAAGTGTCACACTGGAAAATAGTTTGCTTTCTTATTCCCTTTTTATAGCAAACTTTGCACCTTTTTTGTGTCCTGCCCTTTTTTCCAGTGGAGGGGATTTCATCAGGAAAATGCTGCCCTGGTACAATACGGGGACCAGTACTAGAAGTACTGGGGCCCTCTGCCTGCTGGTTCCCAAATATTAGGCCCTTTATGACTTCCTCTTGAAAGTGCATAAATGTCCCCCTCTGGCCGGTAGAACGGAATAGCACGTAAGCGTTATACAGTGCCATCTGGATGATATACACGGCCACCTTCTTGTACCAGATTTTTGTTTTCCGCAGGGCACTGTACGGCTTCAGTACCTGATCTGAAAGATCCACTCCGCCCATGTACCTATTGTAATCCAGGATACAATTAGGTTTGGAGGTGTGGGTACTGGTACCTCGTACAGGGATGGAGGTGGTACTGTCTCCGTGAATTGTTGTCAGTATAAGGACATCCCTCTTGTCCTTATATTTGACCAACAACATATTTTCGTTGCATATTCCCCTGCTTTTACCCCTTCTCATTACTTGGGCAATGTGCGTTTTTGGGAGGCCTCTTTGGTTCTTGCGCACAGTACCGCAAGCTGCTGTACCTCTTGAACCAAGGGCCTTAAACAGGGGGATGCTGGTGTAAAAGTTATCCACATAGAGGTGATAACCTTTATCCAGGAAGGGGTGCACTAAATCCCAGACAATTTTCCCACTAACACCTACGAGGGAGGGGGGGCATTCTGGCGGTTCAATTCTTGAATCCTTCCCTTCATAAACCCTAAACCTGTGGGTGTACCCTGAGGTGCTTTCACACAGTTTATACATTTTTATGCCATACCTTGCCCTCTTACTGGGAAGGTACTGGCGGAATTTAACCCTTCCTTTAAAATGTATAAGGGACTCGTCGATACAAATAAATTTTTCAGGGATGTACACCTCTTCAAATTTGGCACTGAAATGATCAATGACCGGCCTGACTTTGAATAGCCGGTCAAAGGTGGGATCATCTCTGGGTGGGCACTGTGCATTATCGGTGTAATGTATAAATTTAAGAATTGTCTCAAAACGAGCCCGGGGCATGGCCATACGGTAAAATGGGGTGCTGTACAGAACATCTGTACTCCAATATTGCCTAATTTCTGGCTTTTTTACTATGCCCATATGAAACACCAGACCCCAAAACGTCATCATCTCTACTGCATCTACAGGGGTCCACCTAGCAAATGATGACGTGGGGTTTTGAGCAATAAACTGCTGGGCATATAAATTAGTTTGGTCCACCATTAAATTTATAAAATCATCAGAGAAAAATAATTTGAAAAAGTCAATTTCTCTGAGACCTGTGGAATCAAATTGGATTCCTGGCATGGCCAAAAACTCAGGAACCTGGGGCTCAAAATTGTCTGGTGGTGGGGTCCATACGAGATCAATTATTGGGGGGGGGTCTCAGCTGCTCTACGGGGGCGTCTTTGAGGGGGTCCCTCATCACCAGAGGAGGAAGAGGAGCTTAAGGCAAATCCTTCAAATTCCCCGCTTGCATCACTGGCTGTGTCAGAGTCAGAAGCAAGCATGGCATATGCCTCCTCCACTGAATACATTCTCCTGGATGACTGGGAGGACATTTGGGAGGACATTTGGGAGGACATTTGGGATGCCATTTTTATTTTTGTGTTACTGGTAGTGAAATGTTTCAACACGTGTATAGTGTAGGGGGGGGTACAAACTTTATTTCAATCCGGGGGGTATGTAGTGTGTAGTGTGTATGTAGTGCAGAAAAAAAAAAAAATACTTTATACCAATAAAAAAAAAAAATGAAGGGGTTAAAAATAAAAAATTTAAGGGGTTAAAAAAAAAAAAAAAGGTCCTGCGCCAAAAATTGAGCACAGATGTTGGTCAGTAACGTCTGTCACTGAACAGCGCTCAAAGGCAACAGGAATTTGATCAAAA
Source organism: Crinia signifera (assembly GCF_055691185.1). Lineage (NCBI taxonomy): Eukaryota > Metazoa > Chordata > Amphibia > Anura > Myobatrachidae > Crinia > Crinia signifera. Next base: position 10,713,396 of record NC_139223.1, read on the forward strand.
AAAAAAAAAAATAGATCAACCCTGTGCCGAAAAAGATGATCAGTGATGTACGTCACTGATCAGCGCACAGCGGCCACAGGACACCCACAAAATCACAGTGTGTGTAAAAAAAAAATTAAAAAAAGACCCCACAGCACACACACAAAAAAAAAGGTGATCAGTGATGCGACACTGATTACCAGTGAGGTGCAGCAGGTGCACAACCTTTGGTGCAACTGACAGGTATATATAAAAAAAAAAAACCTCTGTACCCCCAAAAAAGTTGCTGATCACCTCAGATATAGTGATCAGCACAAAAGGCGGGGGCAGCAGACACAAAATTTAGCACTCTCTATCACTCTCTGTCACTATCTCTCTCTATCTCTCTATCTCTCACTATCTATCACTCTATGACACTGCAGCAGCAGCACTGACAGGTATATCTATATATAAAAAAAAACCTGCGCCCCCAAAAAGTTGCTGATCAGTTAATTTATACTGATCAGCACAAAAGGAGGGGGCAGCAGTCAGTTATATAAAAAATATATAGCACAATCTGTCACTATCTCTCTCTATCTCTCTCTCTCTATCTCTCTCTATCTCTCTATAACTATCACACTGCAGCAGCACAAAATATAGCACTCTGTCACTAGGCCTCTCTATCTATCTCTCTCTCTCTATCTCTCTCTCTCTATCTATAACTATATCACACTGCAGCAGCACAAAATATAGCACTCTCTGACACTATCTCTCTCTCTCTCTCTCTCTCTCTCTCTATCTCTCTCTATCTCTCTCTATCTCTCTCTATCTCTCTCTATCTCTCTCTATCTCTCTATCTCTCTCTATCTCTCTATCTATCTCTCTATCTAGCTATTACACTGCAGCAGCACAATTTCACAGCACAGGAAGGCACAAGTAGCAACAGGATCCAGGAAGCAGTGATGAAGCAGCGATCAGGTAAGTATGGAGCAAGGTTCTGGTCAGTATGGCGGCAGGGGGGTACGGTGACCGCACTGCACGCTATTCCAGACCGGAATGGCGTCTGCAGTGCAGTCACCGTTAGTTTAAATCCCCCTCCTTGGCTGTGATTGGTCCGTCGGTCCGACGGACCAATCACGGCCTTTGGGGGCGGGCGGGGTGAGGTGGGGTGACACCAGTGTCACCCTTACACCCCGCGGTGATTGGTGCTGTACTTTACAGCACCAATCACCTCTGATCCCGTGTCACCGGCGAACGTTATTCGCCGGTGACACAGGAAAACGCTGTGAATGGCTGTTCACACTGAACAGCCAATCACAGCGATCGCCGACGGGGGGGCGGCATCGCAGCCCCCCCTGGGCATGCACGGACATGTCTGCTGGGTCAGGGACAGCAGACATGTTGAAACTGTCACCGCGTCTATAGACGCGGTGACAGTTTAAATCCATGACGTACATTTACGCCATGTGTCGGGAAGTGCTTCCCGACCATGACGTAAATGTACGTCAAATGTCGGGAAGGGGTTAACCCCTTCAATTTTTTTTTTTAACCCCTTCAATTTTTTTTTTTTTAACCCCTCCATTTTTTTTTTTTTTGTATAAAGTATTTTTTTTTTCTGCACACTACATACACACTACATACCCCCCGGGTTGAAATAAAGTTTGTACCCCCCCCTACACTATACACGTGTTGAAACATTTCACTACCAGTAACACAAAAATAAAAATGGCATCCCAAATGTCATCCCAAATGTCATCCCAGTCATCCAGAAGAATGTATTCAGCGGAGGAGGCATATGCCCTGCTTGCTTCTGACTCTGACACAGCCAGTGATGCAAGCGGGGAATTTGAAGGATTCGCCTTAAGCTCCTCTTCCTCCTCTGGTGATGAGGGACCCCCTCAAAGACGCCCCCGTAGAGCAGCTGAGACCCCCCCCCCCAATAATTGATCTCGTATGGACCCCACCACCAGACAATTTTGAGCCCCAGGTTCCTGAGTTTTTGGCCATGCCAGGAATCCAATTTGATTCCACAGGTCTCAGAGAAATTGACTTTTTCAAATTATTTTTCTCTGATGATTTTATAAATTTAATGGTGGACCAAACTAATTTATATGCCCAGCAGTTTATTGCTCAAAACCCCACGTCATCATTTGCTAGGTGGACCCCTGTAGATGCAGTAGAGATGATGACGTTTTGGGGTCTGGTGTTTCATATGGGCATAGTAAAAAAGCCAGAAATTAGGCAATATTGGAGTACAGATGTTCTGTACAGCACCCCATTTTACCGTATGGCCATGCCCCGGGCTCGATTTGAGACGATCCTTAAATTTTTGCATTACAACGATAATGCACAGTGCCCACCCAGAGATGATCCCACCTTTGACCGGCTATTCAAAGTCAGGCCGGTCATTGATCATTTCAGTGCCAAATTTGAAGACATGTACATCCCAGATAAATTCATTTGCATAGACGAGTCCCTTATACATTTTAAAGGAAGGGTTAAATTCCGCCAGTACCTTCCCAGTAAGAGGGCAAGGTATGGCATAAAAATGTATAAGTTGTGTGAAAGCACCTCAGGGTACACCCACAGGTTTAGGGTATATGAAGGGAAGGATTCAAGAATTGAACCGCCAGAATGCCCCCCCTCCCTCGTAGGTGTTAGTGGAAAAATTGTCTGGGATTTAGTGCACCCCTTCCTGGATAAAGGTTATCACCTCTATGTGGATAACTTTTACACCAGCATCCCCCTGTTTAAGGCCCTTGGTTCAAGAGGTACAGCAGCTTGCGGTACTGTGCGCAAGAACCAAAGAGGCCTCCCAAAAACGCACATTGCCCAAGTAATGAGAAGGGGTGAAAGCAGGGGAATATGCACCGAAAATATGTTGTTGGTCAAATATAAGGACAAGAGGAATGTCCTTATACTGACAACAATTCACGGAGACAGTACCACCTCCGTCCCTGTACGAGGTACCAGTACCCACACCTCCAAACCTAATTGTATCCTGGATTACAATAGGTACATGGGCGGAGTGGATCTTTCAGATCAGGTACTGAAGCCGTACAGTGCCCTGCGGAAAACAAAAATCTGGTACAAGAAGCTGGCCGTGTATATCATCCAGATGGCACTGTATAACGCTTACGTGCTATTCCGTTCTACCGGCCAGAGGGGGACATTTATGCACTTTCAAGAGGAAGTCATAAAGGGCCTAATATTTGGGAACCAGCAGGCTGAGGGCCCCAGTACTTCTAGTACTGGCCCCCGTATTGTACCAGGGCAGCATTTTCCTGATGAAATCCCCTCCACTGGAAAAAAGGGCAGGACACAAAAAAGGTGCAAAGTTTGCTATAAAAAGGGAATAAGAAAGCAAACTATTTTCCAGTGTGACACTTGCCCCGACAAACCCGGCCTATGTATAAAGGAGTGTTTTAAAATATACCACACATCTATGGATTATTAGGTTCATAATTTCACCGTGCTTCGGGGGTCTTGCTAATGCCACATACCACCCACCATTCATTCCACCATAATCTGAGCCGCAAAATCCAAAAATCACTCCTTCCCTTCTGAGTCCTGCCATGCACCCAACTGGTATTTTTTGGTCACATGTGAGGCATTGCCGTACTCGGGAGAAATTGGGGCACAGATTTTGGGGTGCTTTTTCTCCTTCATACCTTCTGAAAATGAAAAATTTTGAGCCAGAACTGCATTTTTGTGTAAAAAAATGTAATTTTTCATTTTCACTGCCCACTTGTATCAAAATTGGTGAAACCCCTGGGGGTTTGAAATGTACACTATACCCCTAGATGAATTCCCTGAGGGGTGTAGTTTGCAAAATGGGGTCACTTGTGGGGGGGTTCCACTGTATTGGTGCTTTGGGGGTCTTGCTAATGCGACATAGCACCCACCATCATTCCACCAGAATTTGTGCTGCAAAATCCAAATATCACTCCTTCCCTTCTGAGTCCTGCAACTTTTTGGTCACACATGAGGCATTGCCGTACTCGGGAGAAATTGGGGCACAGATTTTGGGGTGCTTTGTCTCCTTCATTCCTTCTGAAATTGAAAAATTTTGAGCCAGAACTGCATTTTTGTGTAAAAAAATGTAATTTTTCATTTTCACTGCCCACTTGTATCAAAATTGGTGAAACCCCTGGGGGTTTGAAATGTACACTATACCCCTAGATGAATTCCCTGAGGGGTGTACTTTGCAAAATGGGGTGATTGTGGGGGGGTTCCACTGTATTGGTGCAACATAGCACCCACCATTCATTCCACCAGAATCTGTGCTGCAAAATCCAAAAATCACTCCTTCCCTTCTGAGTCCTGCCATGCACCCAACTGGTATTTTTTGGTCACATGTGAGGCATTGCCGTACTCGGGAGAAATTGGGGCACAGATTTTGGGGTGCTTTTTCTCCTTCATACCTTCTGAAAATGAAAAATTTTGAGCCAGAACTGCATTTTTGTGTAAAAAAATGTAATTTTTCATTTTCACTGCCCACTTGTATCAAAATTGGTGAAACCCCTGGGGGTTTGAAATGTACACTATACCCCTAGATGAATTCCCTGAGGGGTGTAGTTTGCAAAATGGGGTCACTTGTGGGGGGGTTCCTAACTTTTAGCATCTTATGGTGCCTAGAAACCTACATGGTGCCTAAAAAATAATCTCATAAAAAGGAGGCTCCAAAATCAAGTAGGTGCTCCTTCTATTATGAAGCCTGTGGTTTGGTCACCGTGCACACTAGGGCCACATATAGGATATTTATGAAAACAAAAGAATTGGGGGAATCAATTTTCAGTCACATTTCTCTAGTAAAATGTACTGTGTTCCTTAGAAAAATGTATTAAAATTGCAAATCTGCAAAAAAAAAAAAATTTTGAAATTTCACCTACACTTTGTTTTAATTCCTGTGAAACACCTAAAGGGTTAACAAACTTCCAAAATGCTGTTTTGAATACTGTGAGGGGTGCAGTTTTTGAAATGGCATCATTTATGGGGGTGTCTCACATACAAGTCCCTCAAAGTCACATCAGAACTGAACTGGTCCCTAAAAAAATCAGTGTTTGAAATTTTCTTGAAAATTTGAGAATTTGCTATTCATATTGTAAGCCTCCTAGTGTCCCAAAAAATTAAAAGGAAGTTGAAATAATGATGTCAACATAAAGTAGACATATGGTCTATGTTAGTTATTAACTATTTTGAGTGGTATGATTATTTGTCTCACAAGCAGAAAATTTAACATTTTGCAAATTGCTAAATTTTCCATTTTTTTACGACAGTTTGGTATTTTTCACAAAAAAACACAGACTGCATCGACCCAAATTTACCACTAACTTGAAGTACAATGTGTCACGAAAAAACAATCTCAAAATCACTGGGATAAGTAAAAGCAAAAAAAAGTTATCCCCACTTAAGTGATACATGTCAGATTTGAAAAAAAGGGCTCTGTCAGGAACGCAAAAACTGGCTCTGTCAGGAAGGGGTTAAATATTGATTGTTTGAATCCACTTTTGTTGTATTCTAGCGCACTCTGATACCCCCTTGTTTTTCCATATATATATATATATATATATATATATATATATATATATATATATATATATATATATATATATATATATCATTCCAAGTGCCCGGCACTCCTACTCCTATCCACACAGTGCAAGTGAACATATAAATACACAAACCAAGCAGAGAAAACCCTGCCCCCCGCCTCATCAGCCCACAACAACTCTCACCTGCGAGCTCCCCTGCTGACTGTCTCACCTGTAGCCATCACTGCTTGGTTTGTGTATTTATATGTTCACTTGCACTGTGTGGATTGTTCCCTGAGGACGGGCTGCGCCCGAAACATGTTGGAGCCACAATAAATGTTTCTTTGCTTCACTAAATCCGAGAGTGCCGCCTACATCCATCCCAGCATCTACAAGAGCTTACTAAAGCTATAAGGAAGGCACCGGGTCATACTAAAAGACATCCATAGGAGTGCCGGGCACTTGGAATGATACATGGGTATTGGAAGCGGTGATATCTCTCACAGTTTGCAGCACCAGCCAAGGCACCTGTCGGATCCAATTAACCTCATAAGGGAAAACCTTGTTCCATCTGCCAGCAGCAGCAAACCCCAGGGGTAAGGCAGAGGTCAGAAGTTGGACCATCGCTGGCTAAAAATCCTCATATAAACCACCAGCTGACAAATCGGATTACAAATATGGAACCCAGTATACCGGGAGTAAGCTTTGCTCAGGTCGACACAGGTGACCGGTTTAGCTACTCTGAAAGTGATGCCGACACAATATTGGAGACAGCATTTACACAATCACAGGTGCTGACTGTGGAAAATGAGGACTTGTATAGGGATTGGTACTTCCTTAAAAAACGGGAAGTGGATTACATATTGCATGCCACCACGCTGGCCGAGTACTATAAGGACAAACAGATCCCCCGCGGGTTTAGGGTCCGCAATGTCCCTACAATTGGGCGACAGAACGTGGCCTTTTGCAAGCGCTGGGTCAGTATCCTGAATAAGTGCTCCATGGACTTGTTACTATTGGTTGTGGATGAATCATCCAAGGAGCTGGCAGCAACTCGCAGCAAAATGGAGGCATTTGAAAATGCTAATTTATCCACACTTAATGCTGACACGCAAGTCGACTGGAATACTAAATTGAAGAACCAAATTGACACTTACCGGAAAGAACTGGTAAAATATAAACGTGAAAAGCGCAGGAAGGTGCAGGCGGATTATGACACCAATCGGGTGTATCAGTGGTTGAGCACTGCAGGTCCACAAGTGAGTAATCCTGGTCGACACAAACAGCGCCGACACAGACAACCACCACATATTGATTACGAGGGGACAAGTACCTCCGCAAGTGACCTGGATAACCCGACCCCGACACCTACTGAAAATATCCACCCTTTAGGGGTACGGACCCGGGCGGGTCTAAAAACACCCGCAGGCAGGGGAGCAGGCGGACGAGGCGCGGTCGGCAGACCGAGAGGCAGAACAAGCCGAAAAAGCAGCCGCCCATAAAAGAATTGGTCTTCAATTTATCAAAAACACCACTCAGTGAGACCGAAGTGGCAGTCCTATCAAAGGGGCTGTCATTTGTACCATGTCATACAAGAGACAGCTTTGAGTGGAAAGTTGACTGCTACAAATTTGGAAGATCCCTGCGACTTAAAGAGTTCTTTAAGGATAAAACAATGGCGGACCCAAAAGATGAGGGGATACCGCAGTAGGTTAAAAAATTACAACAAAAATCATCTTTTGACCCCCAGTGACAAGCCCCTCAATTAAGACCCTAATAAGAATGATGGAGGCAACCAATCAGACCATTACACCCAATGGACACCAGAACCTGACCAGACTGGAGAATGAGGCCCTTACAAGTTTACGCAAAAGGACTGACATTATTATAAGGAAAGCGGATAAAGGGGGCTCTGTCGTGGTACAGGACCTCCCAGACTACATGCGCGAGTGTGAAAGACAACTTGATGATGCCCAGATTTATGAAGTTCTTACACAAGACCCCACGCCAATATTCAAAAAGGAATTGGAGGGATTATTAAACACTTCGGTTCAGAATGATGTCATCTCCGAAGGACTGGGTAAAGCATTATGTACAGAGTATCCTGTAATACCGTCTTTTTATACTTTACCAAAAGTGCACAAGGGTTTGGACAGGCCCCCTGGCAGACCAATCATCTCAGCCAGGGGGTCTCTCTTTCAGCCAGTATCCACTTACCTGGATGCTTTGCTGAACCCTTGTGTGCAAGCCACTAGGTCTTATTTAAAGGATACAAACCAGCTAATAGAGTGCCTCAAGAATTTAGGAGATGTACCGGATAACATCATCTTGTGTAGTGCCGATGTGGTCGGACTCTATACCTGCATACCCCATCAAGAAGGGATGCAGGCAGTAGAACACCTACTTAGGAACAGCCCTCAATATCAAGGCCCCCCCATATCTTTGTTTATGGACTTGCTCTCTATGGTACTGCATAAGAATTATTTCTTGTACAATGGTGTTGTGTATCGACAGCGACTTGGCGTGGCGATGGGGTCCAATGTGGCCCCATCCTACGCCAATGCGTATATGAACGCAATTGATCATAAATAATTTTTTTCAGCGCAACATGCAGAGAAGGTGTTACTGTATTTACGTTTTATTGATGACTTACTTGTTCTTTGGCGGGGCACCCCAGAAGAATTAAAAGAAGTGTTTGAAGCACAAAATGCTAGCAACAGCCCAGTAAAACTCACATACAATCTTAGTAGGGATACAGTTAACTTTCTGGATGTTAAAATACAGTTGATCAATAACAAACTTGAAACGTCACTTTTTGTTAAAGAAACAGACCGCAACACCATTCTAAGACAGGAAAGTTGCCATCCCATCCCCCTGAAGCAGGGGTTACCTTACTCTCAAATGTTGAGGGTGAGGCAAATCACCAGCAGGGAAGATAAGGTACAGGAAGAACTTGATAATATGCAAGCCAAGTTTGAACAGAGAGGCTATAAAACCAGGGATCTGGTTAAAATTAAACAAAAGGTTTTGGCCACACCCAGAGAACAGGCACTAAAAGGGGCAACCAAAGATAAAACTTTGGGTAACAGGATCCCCTGGGTTACTAAATTTAGTGTGGAAAGCAGAGAGACCACTAAAAAGGTTAAAGCACTTTGGCCTATTGTTGCCACAGATCGTGATCTAAAAAGTCTACACAACACCCGGATCATGCCAGCCTATAAGAGGGGGCGTAATCTGGCAGACCTTTTAGTCAAAACCGATGTATCCACACTAGTAAAATTAAGCACACCATCACATTTCCTGTCAAGACCTAAAGGATGTTACAAGTGCATTGGCTGCATTACTTGCAGCTCAATGCTTACGGGGGACATAGTCAGTCACCCGCATACTGGAAAAAAGTTTAAAATTAGACACTCTGTCACATGCTCATCTAAATTCGTGGTGTATATTCTGTCTTGTCCATGTGGTCTGTACTACGTGGGCAAGACAGAATGTCAGTTCAAAGAACGTATGGCCAGTCACCGCTTGGCCATCCGACAGGCCATCAACACAGGTCGGAGTGACCAACCAGTAGCTCGCCACTGTGTAGAACACAAACACAGTTTGGCAAGCATCAGATCAAAAATCATAGATCAGGTTCCCACCACAGCCAGAGGAGGTAATAGAAAAAAACAACTTTTACAAGCAGAGGCCAGGTGGATCCACTTACTTGACACGCTGGCCCCCAGGGGCCTAAATGAGCAACATGGGTTACAACATTTTATCTAATTTTTGTACTGTTTACAAATTTACCCAGATGTTGTCACTGACAGGTCTAAAGAAATAAGAACCTTTAGAATTATATAGATTAGATCTGTCAAATTGCTGCTGTGCCATTTTGTATGTATTTTGTCCGTTTTTAATATATTTTTTATGCACTGCTGCAATACAGCAGCTATTAAATGATGCCAGATTGGTGTCTCTTAAACTGACCTAATGAGGTCTCTTAAAACACATTATCACAGTTTTTTAATAGTTTGATTTTTTGTATCACAGGAGCGTCTCATTGCCTAGGCAACGTACACCGGAAGCGGCACCCAGAACGAGGCTTGGACTCCCTGTGCACTCCACAGCGTGAGGCGAAGGCTGATGACATCAGAAGAAGAAGCTGCAGCTTCAACTATGGTGTCCGGGCCGGCAGAGCGCAGTGATGGCTACAGGTGAGACAGTCAGCAGGGTAGCTCGCAGGTGAGAGTTGTTGTGGGCTGATGAGGCGGGGGGCGGGGTTTTCTCTGCTTGGTTTGTGTATTTATATGTTCACTTGCACTGTGTGGATTGTTCCCTGAGGACGGGCTGCGCCCGAAACATGTTGGAGCCACAATAAATGTTTCTTTGCTTCACTAAATCCGAGAGTGCCGCCTACATCCATCCCAGCATATATATATATATATATATATATATATATATATATATATATATATATATAGCAAAAGGAGAAATCCGGCACTCCACCAAAAGTATAAGCTGTACTTGCTCCGGTGCCTTCCCAGGTTCAGAGACCCAATGTAGTAGAATGGCAATAAGGCGTCACTCGGAGACTGCGTGAAGGTTCAAAGCTTTATTGTGGTGACCGACACCAGTGTTTCGAGCCCTTAGCTCGTCCTCAGGGTACAACTGAGGACGAGCTAAGGGCTCGAAACACTGGTGTCGGTCACCACAATAAAGCTTTGACCCTTCACGCAGTCTCCGAGTGACGCCTTATTGCCATTCTACTATATATATATATATATATATATATATATATATATATATATATATATATATATATATATATATATATATATATATATATATATATATATATATTTAAAACATGAAATGATTGATAATGGACCCAATTTTTATAGTCACCAGTTTTAGGAAAATTCAACCTGCACTGATAGATAGGTGGAATGGAGTCCTTATTAGCCACTTGATGGTATCCTGATGATGTTTAAATGGAAACAGTGGTGAAGGCTGCTCAATCAAATCAGTAATTCTCCCCCAGGTGCTGCAAGGGAGGGGGATTTAACCCCCAGCACACCAAAGGGAATTAGTAATAAGATTTGAAAATCCAACATAATAGAGGGTCATTCAGAGATCTTAGTTACATATATTTTGCAAAAGATATAATAAGCTTCCGGGCCTCGTCAAGGCTTCTCTGATACCATAAGTCCTAGAGAGCAACAGGTACCAGGTACCAATGTGTTTCGCAGTACTACTGACTGCTTTATCAAGGTAAAGCAGTCAGTAGTACTGCGACACGCATTGGTGCCTGTTGCTCTCTGGAACCAATTTGATTTAAGACCATTTCCTCCACACCAAAGGACTTACTTTTCCTGCTAATTCATCTGATCGGATTCCACTCATCTTTTGAAGTCCGTTGCCCGTTTCAATATGGACACCTGACCACTTTAAGGAGTAAAGACTCCCGAGCAGGCTAATTACATCCTGTGCCATCGGTTGAGTCCATTTAAACATCATCAAGATACCATCAAGTGGCTAATAAGGACTCCATTCCACCTATCTACCAGGATCAGTGCAGGTTGAATTTTCCTAAAACTGGTGACTATAAAAATTGGGTCCATTATCAATCATTTCATGTTTTTAATATATATGTATTTTATTATGTATTTATCTTATTAAAGAATGTATCATTGATTTAATTGTCAGATATCAGCGCTGCTTTTTTCTGTCTTTTTTATTTCCCTTTTTCTTAGGGAGCTGACTACTCCCTGTAAGCAGCTGCTTTGGGTAAATAATTTGAGGCAGGCGCTCTAGACTAACGAGTGGTTGGTACCTTTCCTTTTAGGACTTAAAGTACCCCTGAGTCTTCTTGTGGGGAAAAATACCAGACTGCACAGGGACCCTGGAGAACTGGGAGATGCCAACATCTGTAGGGAGCCAGCAGTGTGGGCAATATGGCACCTGCAGGCTGAAGGACACCAGCAGCCAGGAAGAGCCTCCCTCCACTCCCATGCCTCTGAAGTATGATGGCCGGGTATAAGCGCCCCCCCCCCCCCCCCCCGCGCGCCTGCTGTGAACCCGTAACATGAGCTGTGTGCTGCTGCGGCGGGTCCCCAGAGCCAAGGCCCTGGGGGCTGAGTCCGGGAGGCAAACTGCATGCTGTTCCATGTAGCAGGCAGATAGGAGGCTGCACTGTCTGCCTGATCTGAAGAGAAGAAATAATAAATAAAAATAAAGAAATGAAATCCTATAATCCAGGACCAGAGCCCAGGGATCCGACTCCTCCGGGCACTTTTTTCTAAGGCTGGGGTCTGGACGGGGATAGACAGGGGAGGAGCCTGCCACACTGAATTTTGTTAAAGTGCCAACACCTCCAGACCACATCTCTACCATGACGTGTAGCAGCACACGCCCACCGCGCTTCTAGGTGCCACCTTCACACTCTCCCTGACATGCTATTTTATAAGTAGGCAAGTATAGTTACATTCCTTTTGGAAACAGAAGAAAATAAATAACACCGCAAATAGTTGCAAACAAATAAATCCAATATTGCAGGCGGCAATGAGTACTTGCTAAATTCCTCAAAATATAGAGTATATACAGAAGTTAATATTCGTTAGAAATATATTGCAACAAGCATTTAAGCACATGTATGCCCATATAAGGAACTAGTCACGCCCTTTGGGTGGAGCATGACACGCCCCCTTAACTGGGCGCTGGGAAAAATTGTACTACCAGCTGTACAGTATCTCTCTGAAACTAGTTTTCAAAAGTAATACCGGGTTTGTGGGTCCACGGCGATGGGCAAAAATAACATGAATCACATTATTTTAGCCCCTGCCCTAATCAGCGGATCCACAAATTGCAGAGTGTGACTGCCAAGGCTTGGTGAAGTCAGCCTCATCCCGCACCCCTGACACGTAGGGGGAAATTTACCAATATGAAAAACCTAGTTTTTCGTATTGGTATTTTCCCTACGGTTGCATACGATTGTTTAAGTCGTATGCAAACTCGTGTTCCGGAGGGGGATTTACAAAGCAGTCAGATACGACTGCTTTGTAACCCTCCGATGGTGTAACAATTCGTATTAGCGGCCGTATATACGGCTGCTAATACGAATTATTTCTAGCAGTCTGCACAGATCAGTCAGATCCGTGCAGGCTGCAAGGTGTAAAAAAAAATAGAAAAATAAATAAATAAAAAAAAAAAACGGCGTGGGGTCCCCCCCACAGCCGAAACCAGCACCAGGCTGACAGAGCCTGGAGCTGGTAATTAAAAATCAGGGAACCCGACAAATAGGGGCTCCCCGATTTTTAACAACCAGCCCCAGGCTCCAGGTCCGGGGCTGGTTCCCAAAATACGGGGGACAAAATGACTAGGGGTCCCCCGTATTTCAAGAACCAGTCCCAGGCACAACCAGCCGGCAGGGTAATGCCACAGCCGGGGGGAGACTTTTTTTTTTTTCAAATTTTTATTAATTTTTACACACATAATGCAAGCACAATACAAACATTATAGACATTTAGACCACAAAAAATGAAACATATAGGGGGGATGCAGAGTAAAATACAGTTTTCCTATATACATCCCTCTATTTTACAATGATTACTTTTCCAGTTTAAAAAGGAGGAAAGGGGAGAAAAAAAAAAAAAAAAAACACAGTCCTGGGTAATATGTGCACAGTAGGAACCATAACGACAAAGGGAAAAGGGGGGGGAAAGTAAATAAAGAAAGGGATAGGGCTCCCAAAACGAACACCCGAAACCAGGGCTATTTTTGTGCAGGCTCCAGCAGGAACTGTGGCCCTTATTCTAGTTCACTCTTTCTGACAAAATATTTCTTAGATGGACAAAACCATGTGCACTGCAGGTGAGGCAGGTGTAAAACCCCACCCAAATCTAATTATCTCTGCACAAGTAACACCTGCCTCACCTGCAGTGCACATGGTTTTGTCCATCTGAGAAATATTTTGTCAGAAAGAGTGAACTAGAATAACGGCCACAGTTCCTGCTGGAGCCTGCACAAAAATAGCCCTGCCCGAAACCAGCCGGACACGGAGACGCACGGTACTGTGTGTACATCGTGCGGCTCCGCCTCCCGAATGCCGCTATTGGCCGCCTTGCGGCCTAGCGGCTCCTGATTGGCCGCTAGGCCGCAAGGCGGCCAATAGCGGCATTCGGGAGGCGGAGCCGCACGATGTAAACAAACACCGTGCGTCTCCGTGTCCGGCTGGTTTCGGTGTTCGTTTTGTTTTTTTGCCAAGACACTTACCTGGACTACGTCGCGCTGGGACAGGTGAGTATGGTTTCCTTCCACAGCTTCCCAAATGGATTTCGTCGGATCCGGACGGCGACAGCGACGGTCAACATGGAGGAAGAAGACGACACAGGACCAGAAGACGCCGACACAGGACATCAGGGCTACCTACGGAAAGAAGATCGGTAAGTATTAGTATGTGTGGGCTTTGTATGTAATAAAGTTTTATTTTAAAAGTGTATCAGTGTGTTTTGTGCACTATTTTTTTAACTGTAGAACTACAAGTGCCAGCGGGCCCTTTAATGCCCAGCAGGCTGGGACTTGTGGTTCTCCAAGTCCCAGCTTGCTGGGGAGGCTTGCTGGCACTTGTAGTGCCACAGTAAAAAACAATAGTTTAACCTTATTTTTACACCATTTATCAGCTCAATGCCCACCGCCCAGGGGCATCGAGGACAGTACCAGGCTTCAGCCTGGTCAGGTAAGTCCTGGAGGGGGGGGACCCCTTTATTGGGGGGGTCCCCACTCCCCCAGGGCCCCTGGCCAGGCTGACTGGTCGGTAGGGTTAATGCTTTGGCCGGGGGGACTTGCATAAAAAGTCTCCCCCCGGCTGTGGCATTACCCTGCCGGCTGGTTGTGCCTGGGACTGGTTCTTGAAATACGGGGGACCCCTAGTCATTTTGTCCCCTGTATTTTGGGAACCAGCCCCGGACCTGGAGCCTGGGGCTGGTTGTTAAAAATCGGGGAGCCCCTATTTGTCGGGTTCCCTGATTTTTAATTACCGGCTCCAGGCTCTGTCAGCCTGGTGCTGGTTTCGGCTGTGGGGGGGACCCCACGCCGTTTTTTTATTTATTTATTTTTCTATTTTTTTACACTGTAGCCTGCACGGATCTGACTGATCCGTGCAGGCTAAAACGCAAATAGAACAGGAAAATGGTGTTCTATTTTCCTGTCGTATTTGCGTGGGTGTTTCACACCACTTAGCAGCCGTATTGTCAGTATGGCTGCTTAGTAAATCAGAAACCACCATTCTTTTGAATGGTGATTTCTGTCGTATCCTATCGATGGTGTAGGACATTCGTATTTGTAAATACAAATACGAATGTTCCATCTTTAGGACTACGAATTGTTGTATTTTTGGGATTGTAAATCCCAAAAATACAAATTCGTAAAAAAAAGGTGTATTTCTGCCTACAAATACACCTTTTTTCTACGAATCCATTTTGGTAAATGTCCCCCGTACTATCTCGTCTCCTCTCCGGGCTCCTACCTGGAGAAGAGGAAAAAAACAGGAGGCAAGTATAGTATCTCTTAATAATTATCTGAATCTGGTAATAGGAGACCTGGCAGGTTATATGGTTATATGGTGTCAGCTATGTGTTTGTACTGTGCTCCTTCCTTTCACTTTCGCTATCTGAGAAATACAGGGTGGAACTGACGGTAAGAGACAGGCTGCTGTATTACAGTAACACATAGTAGCACAGGTCTGCTGGGAGAGAGGCACAGGACAGACGCTCATACATCTCATAGGAGACAGGTAAGGAATAATTTCATATACCCTGCAATGCAGACCTGGGGTCCCAGCAGCTGTGTGCTGTGTAATGTACAGTATAAAGCAGGGGTGTGCTGTGTAATGTACAGTATACAGCAGGGGTGTCCTGTGTAATGTATACAGCAGGGGTGTCCTGTGTAATGTATACAGCAGCAGTGTTCTGTGTGGTCAGTGGCTGGGGTGGCACTGACTAGTGTCAGAGCCTGATGTACACACACACATACCCAATATGTTGCAGAAGCAGCCTGTAATCTGTTGGGCACTGTCTGCTTCCTCCTCATGGCAGTGGGGTATGTTGGGGTATGAGTGGGCGGGATGCCGTTATTTGGTCTACAGTATGATGGTAGACAGTCATTAGGTCAACACCACTAAGTCGACATGGTTCTAGGTTAAAAGGTCATTAGTTCACCAGGTCGTTAGTTCGACAGTGTCTAGGTCGACAGTCAAAAGGTCCACACGGGGATTTCTCACTGTTTTTTGAGCCGACATGTGCCGACAGGCGGTGTTTCATGCCCTACCATCCACTAGGGCATGGTGGGAGAATAAAATAGTGTGCTGAGCGCAGCCAGGCACTGTTCCCAATGCATTGCGAGCGCAAGGGGATGTGATGCACTTTAAACTGTGTCCATGTTGACTGTGTTGACATTCAGGTAAAAATAAATAAAACCCCCATGTCGACCTTTTGACTGTTGACCTAGACATTGTCGAACTAATAACCTGTCGAACTAACGACCTGTCGAACTAGTGGCCTTTCGACCTAGACCCATGTAGACCTTTTCCAATGTCGACCTAGACCCATGTAGACCTTTTCCAATGTCGACCTAATGGTGTCGAACTAATGACTGTTGACCATCATGCTGTAGACCAAATGATCCCAACCCGAGTGGGCGCGCCATGTGCCCCCCTTGCCCTGCCCCAGCTTCTGCTTCATGTTGGCTGCTCCCAGTTGATATGTATAAGATAGAGATATGTTCTATGTGTTACTGTAATCATTTCCTGAAGCACAGTATACTGGAGTAGCACAGGTGAGGACATACCTCCCCACATTCGGGAATGCTCCAATCGGGGTTCACAGTATTGCAGCTACCGAGAGCCACACCCCCCATTTACCGGCACATTGGGGGCATTCCCAGCACTCAGCTAAGCAAAATAGCGAGTGACAGTGAAAGCTGTGGGGGCTTTTAAGGTTCGAAGAGGGGAATGTGTTCTTATTACCAGAGCCCACCCCCAGTATACTTACCTTGGTCCGGGAGGTGGGTCTCTCTTCCTCCTCAGCACCATCTTCCCAGTGACAACACTGAGTTATGGTGACAGGAGCTTTCTCAGTGACTTATTATTTAATGACCATAATGGGGCTTATTGCACCTGCCCCATCATAAGGCATTAGTGTATCTGTGTCCCATTGAGCTCACACCACACAACCTGCACCCATTAGCTGGCACTGCAGAACAGCAGGATTCACTGGGAATCACAGCGGCAGCCATTTTCCTGGTGATTTCCACATGCACGCGGGCACCATGTTCTCGGAGACCTGCCAATGTGCAGTAGAATCCAGCTTACTGTGCTGCCAGAGAGCAGGGGTCCTGTACACTGGCCCTCACCTCTCTTACAGCAGCAATGCTATAGAGTTGATTAACATCCCTCACCTCAGAGCACCATCGCACATCACAACTAGGGTGGCCAATCCCGGGATCGGGATTGGCGGGATCTCGGGATTTGGCCTAAAAAACGCTGGGACTTGAATCCCGGGATTGGACCTTCCAATCCCGGGATTCCGGGATTGGCTGTTTATGTGCATATCAAAGCCGGGCAGCGTCTGAGCGTGCGCTCAGACGCTGCCCAGGAGTTCCCGATCCCCGGCCTGCAGTCTGGAGCGGGTATGGGCAGTCCAACCTGCGCAGCATGACCTCTGAGGGTCACGCTGCGCAGGCCGCACCGCCCATATCTGCTCCAGAGTGACCTCTCAGCCCTCACCATAGTCCTCAAGTTGCAGCTTCGGCTGCCACCGACGCCGTCACCCGCCTGCTCCTCTCGTTCCCGCTGCCTGCACCCGCTGATGTCTGCCCTGTTTCTGGCCTCCCGCCCTCCCATGCTCTCATGTAAGTAAATATGTGTGGGGCGGCCAGAGTGGGGGGGGGGCAGGGCTCCTTTTTTGCCTATTCTACCCGTGCATACCGCTTGGAGATTCCCGGGATTGAGAAAATGCCCCGGGATTGGCATCCCTAATCACAACCAATCAGCATATACCTTTCCTTTATCGAGCACAGACTTTATATGGACAGTTAGAAGCTGATTGGTTCCACATCGCCTCCAGTCTATTTCGGTATAAGGATTGATACGGTATATCTCCCCCATTGTAAAATAACTCTGAGGTGACGGATCCTGTAATAGAACAATGGGCTGTCAGAACATAATTGTGTTACATCCGAAATGTGTCATCTTAGTGTTACGTTATCCCATAGGCCATGACGTCTACCATTCCAAAGATGGCCGCCCCCATCTGTTTAATTGAGAATCCTGCTGGTAAGAAGTTGAAAGTGAATCCTGAAGCCTTACAGATACTGCAGAGGATTTCCCAGCCACTGGTTGTGGTGTCCATCATAGGACCGTACCGAACGGGAAAGTCTTATTTGATGAACAAGTTATCAGGACGAGGTCAGTATATTACCATATTGTTACAGTTATTGTTATATATATATATATATAGGGGATGTGATGCGGTCAGCATCCTGGCAGTGGGGATGCTGCATTCTCAATACCAACATCGGTATCTCAGCTACCGACAGAAGACCAGCGCCAGAACCACCCGACTATGAGTATACCGGCGCCAGAATACCGACCCCCACTAACGAGCCGGTGTTCCATCTGACTGGGACGCGCATCTAAATTTTCTGGTGGCAGGGGACGCTTCAGGGAGACGGGCAGGGTTAGGGTGGAGCAGGGAGGTGAGATCGGGTGGCAGGGAACTCTGTAGTAAGGAAACGCACGCGAGTCTTGTGTGTACGTGTCCCCATCTGGCGGCTGGTGGGAGCTGGCAGCTGGCGAATCCACCGCCAGCCCACTGTAAGAATGAAGGGCGCTCCATCTGCAGGTGGGACTTAGATTAGGCTGCGCGGGAGGGAGGTTAGGGTTAGGCTGTGGGGATGGAGGGGTAGGCACTTAGAAAGGGAGGTTAGGGTTAGGACAGGGGGTTGGGGGGCAGGTTTAGGTAGGGTATGACGATAAGGGTTAGGCTAGGGATGGCCATCGTTGCCATTGCCATCGATGGTTGCCATTGATGGCAATTCTGCAACAGGCCATCGATAGTGGTAAACTATGCAATGGCTGACCAACAATATTTTTAAATATCGATGGTCATCCATTGTGTTTGATTGATTGGCCTGTGGGCCAATCAAAACACGGGGGCGGGGCTTCACGGGTGTCGGAGCTATGCTCCGTGTCCCGGCACTTTGGAAAAAAAAAAAAAGCAAAACATCGTTTTGCTCTTCCATCGATGGAGGGAAACCATCTGGTTCTCCCCCATCGATGGCAAAAGTATTCGTCATCGGCCATGAACCATCGATGATTTCGAATCATTGATGGTCGATGGCCATCCCTAGGTTAGGCTTAGGGGGGAGGGGGGGGGGGGCAAGCAGAGGGTACGTTTACCTATCTGACCCTGTATCCCATATTTATGTAGCATGTGCTATAGTGGGGATTGTATTACAGATACGTAACATTCCATAGTAGCAGAGAGAAGGTATATATGAGCCTAGAATCCAAGATATTTGGGGTCCAACTGTTACATAATAGACTGGATGCTAACAAATGTAGGTGTCTGTGTCATTATTTCTATGGAGCTACAAGGTGTCTGCAGCGCCGTACAGAAATTATACATCAATACATACATCAATACATAGAACATTAATAAGCACAGCAATACATAGGACATCAATACATAAATCAATACATAGCACATCAATACATACATCAATACATAGGACATCAATAAGCACAGCAATACATAGGACATCAATACATAGGGCATCAATACATAGCACATCAATACATACATCAATACATAGGACATTAATAAGCACAGCAATACATAGGACATCAATACATAAATCAATACATAGCACATCAATACATACATCAATACATAGGACATCAATAGAACCAAAGGTTATGTTTTACATGTACATGGATAACGAGCAGGACCCTTTTTCCTCTATATGACTGTTTCACTCCTTTCAGCAGCACCTAACCCCAGGTCTCTGCCCCCCTAATGATGACTTCAGTATCCTGTCCCCTGATGTATCATTGTGTTGTACTGTGAGCCGTTTCCTTGTTTTCCCTCATTTCTGTATTGCCAGGCGCTGTGGAACCCCTTTGGCGCCATATACATGACAATACTAAGACAATAGAACAAGATGAAATGTTTCCTTTCCTGTATTCTCCATTATTAGCAGTAATATTATTATATTAGGGTCAGGGCTTCTGCCACATGATCTGGGTTATGTCCTTGCCGGGAATGTCTCTTGTACTGCGCTCTTCCATAGGCGGCTTCTCTTTGGGACACACGGTTAAAGCCAATACAAAGGGCATCTGGATGCAGTCAGTTCCGCACCCCAAGCAGCGCGGCCACACCCTGGTACTGCTGGACACAGAAGGGCTGGGCGATGTGGACAAGGTAACCCACGAACCTACGTGAGGTGTAAGCTCTTGGGTCTCTCAGCGATGTCATCAGTATTTGTCTTGCAGGGGGACAAGCAAAATGACCGTGTTATCATGTCTCTGGCGCTGCTGATGAGCAGCGCTGTCATCTATAACAGCCGGGATGTAATAAACCAGGACGCCGTGGAGAAGCTGCAGTATCCTTTATTACGTATTCTGGTTAAAGCCTGTCAATATGACGGCTTGCACAATGTCATTTCACTTTGAGCTGTGACAGTTTTTAGCCACAAACTCTCCACTACCCCCCCCCCCATCTGCTCCTACCTCCAATCTCCCAAGCTCCCTCTCTCTATATCCAACAAATTTGAAACAGATCAGTGTCCCTGCAAAAATAGTTTTCGCTTTCTGTTATGACATCTTTCAGCACACAAAGGAGTCATTTGGTCCGTCGAATGGCCTCTAGTGGTCACTGGTAATATTTCACCTCATAGTGGTGATGAATAGCTAGCGATAGATAGATAGATAGATAGATAGATAGATAGATAGATAGATAGATAGATAGCAGGGGCGTAACTAACTATTTAGCGCCCCCCGCCGCACGTTTATTTGGCGCCCCCCACCTAACCTGCCCCCCCTTCTTTCCTGCGGTCTGCGTTTCGCCCGGCTCTCTGTCGGGACCTTCCTGACGTCACGGCTCCGGCCGGCTCCTGCTGCTACAATAAAAACAGACTCTTAGAAAATGGCTGCCCCCATACTGCAGACAGAAAACTGTCTGCAGTATGGGGGCAGCCATTTTCTAATTGTCAGTTTTCATTGCAGCAGGAGCCGGCCGGGACCGACAGAGCCGGGCGAGACGCAGACCGCGGGTAACTATAGCCCCGCAGCCCCCCTGGCGGCGCCCCCAATTTCTCTGCGCCCCCCCACCACCGCGGGGGCTGCGGAGCTATTGTTACGCCACTGATAGATAGATAGAGATGAGACTACAACTGCGATTCCCAAGGCCTGTTATGTGCAGACAAACACAGTGAGGGAACATTGACTATAACACCCCCCTATATCCACAGGAGGGTGCTCAGGACAGAAGACCAGTGTCTTTCCTTGACAATCTCGCAGCTCTGTTACTGAGCTACATCAGCGCATTCTGCAGAGTGCAAATGTCCAGGAGGACGAGGATCAGGAGAAGTCAGAAGACAGGGCGGCCCCGTACTTTCTCTGGGTCGTGCGAGATTTTACCCTGAGATCAGAGCTGGGAGGCCGTGCAGTCAGCTCTGATGAATATCTGGAGGAATGTCTTAAGGATTTACCGTGTATGTACCGGACACTAACACCAGTGATAGCTCAGTGTCGCTGTGTGATATGATGTGATTGATCTTTTATCATCATTTTGAAAAAAATCTTATTTAATTTGAAATCATTATTTTCCATATCAAATCCATAATGCTCATTCCCTCAGTATTCCTGGACACGGTAAGTCATGACTCCCGGTTGGTTGGTTTTTAACCACTTGGCGGCATGGTCACAATGTTTTCCACCACACCAGGCAAGGCGTTATCTGATCTGGTCACTAACGATGTAACCAGACAGATACACAAGTACTGCTCTAAGAGAGGTCTCCCAGGATCCTCTGCTTCCCTGCACCCTCCCACTGTGGCTGCCATGCCGCCAATCACAGCTGATTGGTCAGCGTGGTAGGACCACCCACCCAGCGCCTGCAGACACCTACGAAATTTAAATCCCTCCCAAAGTTTTCTTGGATTCTGTGTTGTGCTGGATTAGCTGAGTTTGTAAAACTTGCTAATTGTTTGTGTTTTGTGCTTTATTGCAGCTGTTAAAACCCTGAAGGCAAGAAGCAAGAATGATATGCGAAGCGCCATCCGATCCCATTTTCCCAAGCGCAAATGTTTCTTATTTGAGCTTCCCTCCTCGGACAAAGAAGTCCTGAATCGCATGGACCGCGTGCCTGACACACAGCTCCAACCAGCGTTCATCAAAGAGACCAAGGCCTTCTGCAAGTTCATCCTGGAGGAAGTGCCGGCAAAAAGACTACGACCAGGAGAACCCATCAATGGACCCAGTGAGTCTACAGCAGGTCTAGGAGCACCTTGGCGGTGATCCCGAGTGAGGGGTGATCTGGGTCAGAACATTACCATACCACTCACCTCTGGCTAGTTGTCTGGCCAGAAGGCCTGGTTCATGTATTCTTTTCAAAGTCAGTCCAAAGTAACATAGTAACATAGGGCCTTATTCTGGAGATACAAGCACTTAAGGCGCTAGAATCTGATAGGAGTATTTCCAGACAGCAGCGGAGGCAGTGTGTGACCCCCGTCCAACCTCCATACTGACCACAGGATGCTGCGGTCCGGAGGCTGGGCTTCCCCCATTGATGTAAACAGGAGCTGAGTCAGATGAATGTGACAGGTAGCAGGTGGGATGAAAAAGACGTTAGTCCATCGAGTTCAACCTATCTGACTTGTAACTACTGACGTGTAAGTCATATCTATAGGATTCCCTTAGTGGGCAATAATGTATCCAGTTTTGATGTAAATTCATTAACAGTAGTCACTGTAACCACCCCACCGGCAATGAGTTCCAGAATGTTACTGCTCTAATGGTGAAGAATCCTCTTCTTAATTCAGTATGGAATTTCTTTTCCTCGAGCCTCAGTACATGCCCGCGTGTCCTAAGTATAGGCCTGTTAGTGACCAATCATCTCCCAGTTCCATATGATTCCCAGTCCTGTATGTGAACATACTAATCATATCTCCTCTCAACCTCCGTTTCTCCAGTGAAAACATATTCAGCCTGGTTATCCTATCTTTGTATTCTAGTGATTCAAGACTTTTTACTAGCTTAGTCGCCCTTCTCTGTACCTGTTCCAATTCATTTATGTCCTTTTTAAGGTGCAGTGCCCAGAACTGGACATAGTAATCTGAGTGTGGTCTCACCAATGCCTTGTCATCCCTTGTCATCCCTGAGTGTGGTCTCACCAAGGCACTATCACATTGGCATCCCATGAATCCATTCCCCTATTAATGCATGCAGCGTCCGGTTTGCTTTTGCTGCTGCACTGGAGCACTGTGCACTATTACCCAATTTTTCATCTATGATGACCCCCAGTCCTTCTCCACTGCAGAATTCCCTATAATAACTCCATTTAGCCTATAAGTAGCTTGTTCATTTTTGTTCCCATAATGAATAACTTTACATTTATCAACGTTAAACGGCATTTTCCACCTTTCCGTCCATCTTTCCTGTTTAATTAAGTCACATTGTAGTGTATCCACGTCCTCAAATTAGTTAATTTCCTTACTCAATTTCATGTCATCCGCAAATATTGCAAATTTACTTGCAATGTCACTTCCTATATCATTAATGAATATATTAAACAAGGTGGGTCATAATATTGAACCTTGGGGGACTCTACTTTGGACCTTACCCGATTGTGCAACCAGTTTTTAATTAATTTCCACATTTTATCTCCTAACCCTAAGTTGCCTAGTTTTATTAATAACCTTTTGTGAGACATCGTGTCAAAAGCTTTAGTGAAATCAAGAAGTATTACAACAACAGATTTCCCTAAGTCCAGCCCCCTACTGACTTCCTCATAGAAGCTTATTAAATTAGTCTGACATGATCTATTTTTGAGGAACTCATGCAGAGCCTTACTTATCACTTTCTCCTGTTCTAAGAAATTTTGGATACTATCTCTTATTATTCCTTCTAATATTTTCCCCACAATGGATGTAAGGCTGACCAGCCTACAATTTTCAGGGTTAGTTTTGCTGCCTTTCTTCCATATTGGTACTATGGTAGTTCATTAGCGCCAGTAGCGCCAGTCCCTCGGTACCGTCCCAGAGTTTAACGATTCATCGAATATCAGATATAATGGTAGTGCTATGACAGAAGTCATGCAATAGAGTGTGGTGGTGGTGTTGCCACAATTGCAACATGTATTAATGGATTATTTCTACTACTTGCTAGGTTGTTTTAAAACACTGATATGGCATCCCATTTATCTATTTGTTCTAGCTCTTTGCTCAACCCAGCTCATAAATGTCATTTTCCGAATGCATGGCAGTTATGAGCTGATTAGCTCCTCATTTCTGATGTGTATTAAATAGCTAAAGCTCTTTGATAAATAGGCCCGCATAGTATTATAGTGTTCTTGTTGGCCAGTCATCATTAGTCAGTAATGATCTATTTATCACAGTGTCTTGGAGGTATATCAACACATACTGTATAACGGACACACAAAAACAATCATTGACTGAACATCCGTATTGTACATAGTAATTGTGTATCTCTCTTTGCGTCTCAGCTTTTGCGCACCTGATGACATCCTACATTAATGTGGTAACTACAGCTGATATTTCCTGTCTGGAGCGATCTGTGTCCCAGCTGTCACTGGAGGAGAACACAAAGGCGTTACACAGATCTTCTGATCTCTATAGCAATAGGATGAAG
The DNA here is from genome assembly GCF_055691185.1 of Crinia signifera. NCBI lineage: Eukaryota > Metazoa > Chordata > Amphibia > Anura > Myobatrachidae > Crinia > Crinia signifera. The sequence continues at coordinate 10,737,798 of NC_139223.1, forward strand.
GATCAGTTTGTGAACACTGAGCGAGAATTCCAGCAGTTACATGAAGCGTCACTAGAGGGCGCTGTCCAGGAGTTTAGGAATCTGTATGTGAAACATGAGAAGACACTGGCGGCATATGAGGAGCAGCTCAAGGTGAAGCATTGTAGCGCTTGTGAAAAGTTGACATGGGCAAGGTTGACAGTCAAAAGGTACAGTCGACATGGACACCGTATCGCCATGCTTTGGGCATAGTGCCTCGCTATGGTCAGCACACTACTATATTCTCCCGCCACACCCTAGGGGTGGGCTCAAATAAATGTCAGCTCAAAATAAGGTAAAAAAACCCATGTTGACCTTTTGACTGTCAACCTAGCCCATGTCGACCTAATGCTTGTTTTGTCCTAATGACCTGTTGACCAAAGCCCATGTTGACCTTTCCATGTGTCGATCTTGGACCAAGTTGACCTTCAGTGGTTGACACAATGCATGTCGACCTTAGTGCTGTCGACCTAATGACCGTATACCGGAGCTGACATCACACACCCTCCCCTCACACACTCAGACACTCCCAGCGTTCCGGACACTCCCAGCATTTACCCTGACACTACCAGCATTTTCCCTGACACTACCAGCATTTACCCTGACACTCCCAGCATTTCCCCTGACACTACCAGCATTTACCGGGACACTCTCAGCATTTCCCGGGACACTCTCAGCATTTACCGGGACACTCTCAGCATTTACCGGGACACTACCAGCATTTACCCTGACACTCCCAGCATTTCCCCTGACACTACCAGCATTTACCGGGACACTCTCAGCATTTACCGGGACACTCTCAGCATTTACCGGGACACTCTCAGCATTTACCGGGACACTACCAGCATTTACCCTGACACTCCCAGCATTTACCCTGACACTACCAGCATTTACCGGGACACTCTCAGCATTTACCGAGACACTCTCAGCATTTACGTGGACACACAGCATTTCTTCTGAGAATTCCAGCGTTTCCCACAGACACTCCCAGCATTTCCCCTGGACACTCCCAGCATTTCCCCTGGACACTCCCAGCGTTTCCCACAGACACTCCCAGCATTTCCCCTGGACACTCCCAGCTTTCCCCCAGACACTCCCAGCATTTCCCTGGACACTCACAGCATTTCTGTGGATACTCCCAGTGTTTCCCGGAGAATTCCAGCGTTTCCTCAGAGAATTCCAGCATTTCCCCCGGACACTCTCAGCGTTTCCCCGGACACTCCCAGTGTTTCCCCCAGGCACTCCCTGCATTCCCCTGACACTCCCAGCATTTCCTCAGACCCTCCCAGCATTTCCCCTGGACACTCCCAGCGTTTCCTCCAGGCACTCCCAGCGTTTCCCTGGACACTCCCAGGATTTCCCCCAGGCACTCCCTGCATTTCCCCCAGGCACTCCCTGCATTTCACAGTGGATGCACACCAAGAGAAGGGAATATTTCATAGAGAAGAAATATTCTGTTTTGATTTTTAAAATTTAAACTTTTATTGATAAATTCAAGGTAAAAAAAGGAGGAGACAGCTATCCTGTGCAGATTTTTTAACAAACAGAACCCACAAGATGATCTCCTTCTATTGCTTGTGACATTTTTTGGAGAGGTTAAAATTGAACATACATACATACAGCATATAGGGGGAAATTTACTAAGAATACGAATGCAAAAAGTTGCATTCGTCTCTTAATACAAATTAATACGACAGCATACTTCGTATGCAAAGTCGTGTTCCGGAGGGGGATTTACAAAGCGGTCATATACGACTGCTTTGTAACCCTCCGATGTCGTATTAATTCGTATTAGCTGGCCGTATATACGGCCGCTAATACGAATTAGTGTAGGCAGCCTGCACGGATCAGTCAGATCCGTGCAGGCTTCAAGGTGTAACAAGCACCAGGTTGAAAGAGCCGGGGCCGGTAATTAAAAATCAGGAAACCCGACAAATAGGGGTTCCCCGATTTTTAACAACCAGCCCCAGGCTCCAGGTCCCGGCTGGTTCCCAAAATACGGGGAACAAAATGAGTAGGGGTCCCCCGTATTTTAAGAACCAGCCCCAGGCCAAACCAGCCAGCAGGGTAATGCCACAGCCGGGGGACACTTATGATATAAGGTCCCGCGGCCAAAACATCCCTACTGACCAGTCAGCCTGGCCAGGGGCCCTGGGGGAGTGGGGACCCCCCCCAATGAAGGGGTCTCCCCCCCTCCAGGACTTACCTGACCAGGCTGAAGCTTGGTGCTGTCCCCGGTGACCCTGGAGCGGAGGTCACCGGGCTGATGGCAGTGTAAAAAAAAGAATAAACTATTGTCTAATACTGGGGAACTATGAGTCCCAGCAAGCCTCCCCCGCAAGCTGGGACTTGGAGAACCACAAGTCCCAGCCTGCGGGGCATTAAAGGGCCCACTGGCACTTGTAGTTCCACAGTATTAAAAATAGTAAAATAAAACACACTGACACACACTTAAAATAAAACTTTAATACATCCAAAGCCGTCGCTGTCGCCGTCCGGGTCCGACGAAATCCATGGAGGAACCTATGGAAGAAAACCATACTCACCTCTCCCAGGGCGACTTAGTCCAAGGGGGTCTTTGCAAAATAACAAACCGAAAAGCCGATCCACACCGAACAGCTGAGCCGCACGGTACTGTGTACATCATGCGGCTCCGCCCCCGAATGCCGCTATTGGCCACCTTGCGGCCTAGCGGCTCCTGATTGGCCGCTAGGCAGCCAATAGCGGCATTCGGGGGCGGAGCCGCACATGTACACAGAGTACCGTGCGGCTCAGCTGTTCGGTATGGATCGGCTTCTCGGTTTGTTATTTTGCAAAGACCCCCTTGGACTACGTCGCCCTGGGACAGGTGAGTATGGTTTTCTGCCATAGGTTCCTCCATGGATTTTGTCGGACCCGGACGGCGACGGCAACAGCAACAGCAACGGTCGACATGGAGCCAGAAGACGACACAGGACCAGAAGACCAGGACATCAGGACCAGGGCTACCTACGGGCTCAAGATAGGTAAGTATCAGTATGTACGGGCTTTGGATGTATTAAAGTTTTATTTTAAGTGTGTCAGTGTGTTTTATTTTACTATTTTTAATACTGTGGAACTACAAGTGCCAGCGGGCCCTTTAATGCCCCGCAGGCTGGGACTTGTGGTTCTCCAAGTCCCAGCTTGCGGGGGAGGCTTGCTGGGACTCATAGTTCCCCAGTATTAGACAATAGTTTATTCTTTTTTTTAGACTGCCATCAGCCCGGTGACCACCGCTCCAGGGTCACCGGGGACAGCACCAGGCTTCAGCCTGGTCAGGTAAGTCCTGGAGGGGGGGGGGACCCCTTCATTGGGGGGGTCCCCACTCCCCCAGGGCACCTGGCCAGGCTGACTGGTCAGTAGGGATAATGTTTTGGCCGCAGGACCTTATATCATAAGTGTCCCCCGGCTGTGACATTACCCTGCTGGCTGGTTTGGCCTTGAGCTGGTTCTTAAAATACGGGGGGACGCCTACTCATTTTGTCCCCAGTATTTTGGGAACCAGCCCCGGCCATGGAGCCTGGGGCTGGTTGTAAAAAACCGGGAAACCCCTATTTGCGGGGTTCCCGGATTTTTTATTACCGGCCCCGGCTCCTTCAGCCTGGTGCTGGTTACAGCCGTGGGGGAGACCCCACGCTGTTTTTTTTGTCTTTAATTTATTTATTTTTCTATTTTTTTACACTGAAGCCTGCACGGATCTGACTGATATGATGGATCTGACTGATATGATGGATCTGACTGATATGATGGATCTGACTGATCCGTGCAGGCTTCTGCCGAATAGGACAGGAAAATAAGTTGTATTTTCCTATCCTATTTGGCCGGGCATTTCACGCCAATTAGCAGCCGTATTATCAATACGGACACTTAGTAAATCAGGAACCACCATTCTTTTGAATGGTGATTCCTGTGGTATTCTATCGATGGTGTAAACATTCGTATTTGTAAATTCAAATACGAATGTCCCATCAATATGAATACGAATATTTGTATTTTTTGGCATAGTAAATGCCAAAAATACGAATACACCCAAACAATTCGTATTTTCCTAGGAAAATACGATTTTTTTTTTTTTCACAAATTCATGTTAGTAAATTCCCCCCATAATGTAACGTGCAAATGCACGAAAGAAAGAAAATGGTGTTTTTAGGGATTTAAAAGGGGTTTCCCTTAGGCTGGTTACAAGATGACACTGTGTTTGCGTTAGGTTCTTTGTGAGAGAAAAAATACAATTTATTTTATTCCGTCCTTTTCATAGGGTGGGTTTTACTGGGATTCTGGCCCTCTCTCACAGGGCTGTTAGTACTGCTAGTGGTGTGTAGTGCAGGTTTTTCCCAGTTTCCCGTTTATTTGGGATTTTTTATCACCGGATGGTTATATTGTTACAAGTTAAATCACCTTTAATTTGTTTATCAGGTATTCGGAGTAGAATTCACCAGACAGTTGTCTTGTCACTGTTTTTCTGGCCTCCTTTCTCCTAATATATTTAGGTGATTTATTGCCGTCTACTGGATATTTTTAATAGTACATGTCAATAAGTATACTTCTGAGTGTCTTTGAATATTGCTTATAATATACTGCACCACGTCTCCTGGGCTTTTTGATGTATTTCTTATATGCAGATGATATGGGATTGCTGAACGGAAATAGTAAAATAAATTAAATTAAATCCACGATTTAAACCGAAAGTTATATGAGATACAGAGTCCGGGGCAGACACAGTAAACCCCGAACTTTCGGGTTGCGGCCAAAAAGAGCCGCAATTGGCCGGAAAACACTATGTGACCGGTGTGATGACGTCATGCGCCGGTCACATGGGCGGGAGGCCGGAAGAAAGGGCGGAAACAGCATCACCAGTAAGGGCAAGACTGGTGAATGCCCATTGGAGGAGCGGCGCCATGTGATATTCAGCTAGTAAATGATTGGCCACCCTATACCAATAAATATAACAAGCAGGAGACACTCGGCTTGCAGCTTTGAGGAAGCAAAACTTGTGAAACACATGTTAGCCTGACCGCTGGCTACATAGTTGCTAAACATATGAAATGTATCAATAATGACATTATGACAGTATGATGTGTTTGTAGTTAGATACAACGTTCTGTGAGAGATAGTCAAAGTATACTAGGAGTGAATACCACCCTGGCTCTGCTCAATGCAGAGAATATTCTCACCAACCACTAGATGGCAATAAACAACAACAATTATTGAACTGGTGAAAATAAAACTAACACCCAACAACATAGCTTTGAATAATTGAATATTTAACCCAGGGCAAATGAATGTCAACATAAGTGGGTAAATTTAATGTACTTATATGGCAGAATACATGATCATTTAAAGGTGTTAGCCTAACTGTTTAATTAACATCATCAGTAATAGCTCAGTGAGAGAGAGCTATACCGCAACAAATACCGATATTTTTTGCAAATATTTTTGCATATAAGAAAATATTATAGGGCAGAGCCCATTATCCAGCTTACTCCAGCAGCAATAATAGCTCAGCAATCCAGTGTCATCTGCATATAAGAAATACATCAAAAAGCCCAGGAGACGTGGTGCAGTATATTATAAGCAATATTCAAAGACACTCAGAAGTATACTTATTGACATGTACTATTAAAAATATCCAGTAGACTGCAATAAATCACCTAAATATATTAGGATAAAGGAGGCCAGAAAAACAGTGACAAGACAACTGTCTGGTGAATTCTACTCCGAATATCTGATACAGTGTCGGACTGGGGCATGAAGGGCCCACCAGGGAAATGCACTCACAGGGGCCCACCAAGGGGCGTGGTCTTTTTGAAGGGGTGTAGCCACCTGACCAGAGAGTAGTGGCTATACACTATGCGATTTTGGGCAAATTTCATCCGATTTCTGCACTTTGGGATGATAATCAGGCAAAATCGGCCCAAAATCACAAGTGTGTGACATCTGATCCATAAATCCCCCACCCTGATAATAATGCACATAGGTCCCACAGATAATACAGCAAATAGCCCCCCCAGATAGTACAGGTGACGGATGGCTTCCCGACAGTCGGGATCCCGACTGTCGGAGCCCCATTCCACTCCCGATAATACAGCACATAGGTCCTCCACACACAGATAATAGTACAGTACATAGGTCCCCCCGGCGGGGTACTGGATGCGGCTGGAATAGCTGACACGCTGCTCAGAGTTAAGCAGCATGTCAGCTCTTCAAGCTACTGTACATCCAGCCCCGTTAGCATTACTGCCTCACAGTGCTGAGGTCATGGGTTTGATTCCCACCATGGCTCTAACTGTGCGGAGTTTGTATATTCTCCCCGTACTTGCATGGGTTTCCTCCGGGTATTCTCTGTAAAGCGCTGCAGAATATGGGTGCGCTATATACAGTAAGAAACTGTTAATAAATAATAAATAAATAAACTGAACCCTTCAATAGGGCCATATAATACCTTTTTGAAACCAGTGGACAGCACCAAGTAATTGTAGTGATAATACACACATGTGGATAGTTTAAACCTTTGAGTGCTAAGTGAATGTGTCAAAATTGGTGTGAAAATTGCCAAGCAAACATTTGTATTCATCATAATGACCTGTAAAGTCACCTTATATAGGAAATACAATCTATTTTTACACAATTATTTATTTTAATTTATATAACAAATGTGAGCGATGCTGGTATTTTTAGCAGATATTTTGTGCATCTCGTATAGAGATGTCAGCACTCAAAGAGTTAAATTTCATCCTAGTGCTGGAATCCTCTTCCTGTATTTTGATATTAGGGTAAAAAGGCAAGACAATAAGGAGGGAATTGGTACTTGTTTCCTAGCACGGCGCCCACTAAGCAAATAGCTTAGTGGGCTATTCTGCGTCGGAAAATCGCATCACATTGCATTGCATGCCGCTTTTGCATGTGATTGGATCGCATGCGATGCGATTTTCCTATGTAATTTCAGCACTCCTATTTTTAATGGACGGACAATGCGATCGCATGCGATCGCATGGTACCGCAAAATCGCATGCGAATGTATAGGGTACTATACCATTTAATGTACTATACAGTTGTATGAGATGCAATGACATTTACCCCCCCCCACCACCACTATCCACGCCACCCCGAAGTGTGGGGCGAGGGGCGGCGGAACGCGTCCTCCCGACCTTTTCATACCCCCACTATCCACGTCGGCGTGAATTTGATCTTATATAGTGTGGCGAGCGCAGTGAGCGGACACTGATTACGTTACATGTATTTGCTGCGCTCGCCACGCTTCAGGCTCGGTGGCTCTCTGCGCTCGCCACACTATATAAAATCAACTCCACGTCCACGTGGATAGTGGGGGCATGAAAAGGTCGGGAGGATGCAGTCCACTGCCCCTCGCGGGGCTCGCTGTGCTCCCCACGCTTCGGGGTGGCGTAGATAGTGGTGGGGGGCCTAAATGTCATTACGGGGGAAATTTACTAAGATGTGAGTTGTATTTCACATGGGAGGTTGCTATGGGCAACCAATCAGATGTTATCTTTTATCTTCTAGAAGGTGCTAAAATAATGAGAAGTAGTTTCTGATTGGTTGCCCATAGCAACATCCCATGTGAAATACAACTCACATCTTAGTAAATTCCCCCCCTACATCTCATACAACTGTATAGTACATTAAATGGCACCTTATACAATCTCATGCGATCACATGCAATTTTGCGGTACCATGCGATGCGATTTCACTACGGTAACGTACATAGGAAATCGTAATGCGACAGGCATCAGTCCTTAATTTCCTTACACGTGTTTTGCGTTAAGCTTGAGCACAGGCAAAACCTTAATGCGAAACACGTGTGGGGAAATTAAGGAAATGGTGTCTCCTCCAGCAGCAGCAGAGGAGATCTGACAAAATCAGCTTTGAACTTGGCTGTACAGATGACTGACAGTGTATACTATGACAGTTAACCAACTAGCTCTCCTGCTGGGACACGCAAGTAACATTTATCTACACAACACTGCAGATATCACTGTTACTAATATATATTTTCAGTACCTCAATTAGCTTAGTCATAATTTGAGTTCTTTGTGTATAGAGTGCTGCAGCTTTTCTCACTTCCTGTTTAATTGAAACTAAAAGGATTTTTGTTACATGCTTGATTAATGTGGAGTAGATCAGACTTATTTATACAGCAGCCAGAGACAAAATAGAATCATTATATATTTGATGCTTAAAAAAAAACCTGACATTTGATGTGTGTCTATATTTATGCATGTGAATGTTATTTTTAATAATAAATGGCTAATTTGCATATTTAATATCGGTGAATAACTTATGCTCTGTTTCCCAGGGACTTTATGCCCGACAGTTCTCTCTAATTTGTGGTCTAATAAATGGATTACCATGAAAACCAGAAGGTTGTGATAGCATACCCCTGATTTTTGTTTTCTTGTATCCATTTCTGTACTCTCTCATTCGACACCCCAGTGTTATTATTATTATTATTATATTTTTATTTATAAGGCGCTACAAGTGGTACGCAGCGCCGTACATATAGATACATTAAGTATAATTTGAATTCTCTGCAATGCTTAAACAGTAACAGGGATACTGGTATTCAAGTGTGGAAAAGCAGAAGTACCCTGTATCTGGATCCCATCTGTTCTCTCATTTGTGCTAATAAAAGGCAGTATTTTCAAACTTCACTGGGTTGCCAGAATTGTATCTGCTCTTTGAAGCCGAAAAGTGAAAGGCCCTGCCAGTACCTAGGAGGGTGACCTCTAGGGAATACTGGGTACAGTACTAAGCCAGAGCGGTATTGCACAAAAAGTAGAAACAAACGGATCTCTGTTTTATCTATACTTCCATCTTGGAATTCACCATAAATTAGTCGATTTATCTGCTATGAGTCCGCAGAGCGGATTAATGCTTTATACTGTATTTCTCCATTATTGAAGGTATTTGACCCTTCTCCCCACTAGTACTCAGAGGGTAAAGGAGATTCTGTTCACCTAATTTCCGCCTGATTACTCAGAGCTTGTGTTTGTATAAAGTATTTGTTGTTTGTTTGCCTCAAATTATCTTAAACTTAAGCCGTATTAAAAGTTATATTTTAAATGAACAATATTACAATAAGAGTGTCCCAGCAAGGATTTCTGTCTTCTGTGCCTTCCGAACTTTTTTTGCTCATAGTTCTTAGTAACTGAAATGTGGGAGCACCACCAACCCTTCATTTAAACTATTTCAATAAGTTCTTATATATGTTACAAGTTGGTATTCTCTATGATAAATACGCAGTTTGTGCAGCTCCATTTCCTGCTGCATTTTCACGGCAATTAGCAGCCGTATATTGCATAGGCCACTTAGTAAATTAGGTCTCACCATTCAACTGAATAGTGTTTCCTATTTGTATTCTTCCGATGGAATATAAATGCGTGTTTGTGAATACAAATATGAATGTGCCATAAATAGGAATACAATTAGGCGTATGTGCGGCATAGTAATTGCCCAAAATATGTGTAGGTATTCGTATTTGCATATGACTGCCTACGTATATGCCTAAAATAGGTGTATTGTTGTTGGTAAATCCCCCCCCCCCCCCCTGTGGCTTGCACAGGGCACCGCTAGGTAAATGTGACCCCTAGTATCACTCTGCTTATGGGTCTACGTCGGCCCCCAGCCCTGAGCTCTTGGCTTGATAACCGATAGGAGGTCGCAGCCGATGGTTTCTCACTTCCTGTTTTTCTCTATTATACTTTCCCATTTCTGGAAGCAGGACGACGTGATGAAACTTAGAGATGAGATCTGGAAGAACCATGAAGATTCCTCCAGGGAAAAATGCAAAGCTGTCCTTGAGAAGCTCAAGTCTGGCATGGATAAGTGTCTTAAAGCAGAAAAATACCACGTTCGAGATGGGCATAGCAAGTTTGTCACAGACAAGAACCGAATGGTAAAGAAATATAACCAAGAACCCAACAAAGGCGTAAAGGTAAAAATAGGATCCAGTCTTACATATATGGGGCTCTGTAGCTCTGGTTATGGGTCACTCATTAGTCCGATCTCACTATGCAGCCGGCTCCTCATCCAACACTCGGATCAGTCTCAGCTGCACATAACAATGTGCTGTGGGTGAAGGGGAATAGCCTGCCTGGGCGCAGGGTGGCTGTCTGGGTGTAGGGTGGCTGCCTGGGTGTAGGGTGGCTGTCTGGGCGCAGGGTGGCTGTCTGGGCGCAGGTTGGCTGCCTGGGTGTAGGGTGGCTGTCTGGGTGTAGGGTGGCTGTCTGGGTGTAGGGTCACTGCCTGGGCGCAGGGTGGCTGCCTGGGCGCAGGGTGGCTGCCTGGGCGCAGGGTGGCTGCCTGGGCGCAGGGTGGCTGTCTGGGTGTAGGGTCGCTGCCTGGGCGCAGGGTGGCTGCCTGGGTGTAGGGTGGCTGCCTGGGCGTAGGGTGTCTTCCTCTGCATCCATCGTGCAGGGTCCACTCCACCATCCAGGGTCCCGACACCTGTACAACTGAGAAATGTATTATGGGAGATTCTAGGCACTGCTAATGCTGCCTAATATTTACTATGTATAATAACATCTAATACTAATAATAAATGTTTTCTGTGTGAAGGCTGAAGACGTTCTTCAGGAGTATTTGAAGGAGTTAGAGGACATAGAAACTATAATCCGACAGACAGACAACACTCTATCAGGTGAGACGGTGTCATATATTCTCCTAATTCTCCACAACAAAGCAATTACTGTAGGTCCAGGCTGAACCTACCATTAGGCAGCTGCCTAGGGCGCTGGGATCTGGGGGGGGGGTTGGAGTACCAAGTTCACCTAGCGCAAATGTAAGGATGTTGATAAGGAAGACATCATGGTTGTACTTAATGAAGGTGGCGGCTGTGAACTTTTGAGACTCCGCCTCCACCCTTTATCTCGGGGTGCTGGAGAGTGGGTATTGGTTGCAGTGTGGGGTTGTGGGGGGGTTCAGTAGGTTGAAGTTTTGCTGGGGTGCCAAAAATCCTTACAGCAGCTGTAACTGGGGGAGTCTAAGTATTACTTGGGAATGGATCATTAGATCACCAGCATTATGGTCAACAAACATTTGGTCTACACCATAAAGTCGACATGCATTTAGGTCGACATGAGTTAAGGTAGACATGCAGGATGATCGACATGACATTAGTTCAACAGGGTCATTAAGTGGACATGGGTAAGGTCGACATTGTCATTAGGTCGACATGGGTAATGTCGACATTGAAAAAGTCGATTTTTTTTTTTAACCGGAATGTCAAAACAGTCAACACAAACTCGCTGCACTCGCCATGCTCCAGGCACGGTGCCTCGCTACACTCGGCACACTATTTTATTCTCCCACCACGCCCTAGTGGATGGTAGGGCATGAAATACTGGCTCTTGGCATATTTTGGCTCAAAAAACAGTAATAAACTAAGAACTAATGACCCTGTCGACCTTACCCATGTCGACCTTCCAGCATGTCGACCTTAAGTCATGTCGACCTAATGCTTGTCGACTGCTGGTGACCCAATGACTGTGTCCCATATTACTTATGGCACTGCCATGATTATTCACAGTGATAACCGCTGTCAGTGCGAATTAGATCCTGGACGTAAGTCTTTTACATGTGGGGACGACTAGCACATTGTCAGATTCTGGAGCCGCCGGGGACTGCGGCCTGCAATAGGCTGTTAGACCAAGCTATAAAAAAGTTCATTAATAGGCCCCTTAGACCGTACTGACAGCTTGCGATATAGAGAATACAGCAGGGTGTAATATCTGCTGTTATGTGTTCATCTCTCTGCTTCCAGCTAAAAAGCCCAAACTAACCCATGTGACCGACCCACATGACTGCACCCAGCTGACGCAGTATATTCAGAGTTATCAGCTGCCGACTGGGCGCTTCCGCCGTGTCCTCATACAACTCTTCGGCTACGCTGGCCATGGGAAGTCCTCTTTTGTTAACTCCTGCCTCTACGTGGTGGGCCACAACAGCTACAAGGACCAGGCCGGAGAAGCCACTTCATATGGAGGGAAAACCATAGACCGGAGAAGGTATGAGCTGACGGATAGTATCACCGTCGTAGACAATCGTGGATTTGCCAAGTTGGACTCCCCCGAAGCCTGGGAGATCTATGCCCAGCTCTGTAAGTTCTTTCTTCTCGAGCATTAGATATGGAAGACTATTTACTGTATGATGGTAAGAAGAGCTTGTCTGTGAGGCTCTCACCGGAGAAAGACAAGGCCAACACTGGAGGAATCAGGGAGTTCTCCAGAGCTCAACTTTATGCACTGAGGTTATGGGTTAAATTCCCCCCATGGCCATAACTGTGCGGAATTTGTATATTCTTCCTGTGCTTGCGTGGGTTTGCTCCGAGTACTCCCTTGCCTGCCACTTTCAAAATATATAATAGTAAGTTAATTGTGTCTCTTCCATCTGGCCATGTGGACCTCTATGGGCATAGTGGCTCAACCATATGTGAGAGGAGTTGAAAAATGTCTGACCGATGTTGTTTTCTTTCCCCAAGGTAATTTTGTGCCTTTTGATGAGATTGTTTTGTGGAAGAAGAGTCTAAAGGAGAGGATCGACGTGTTGACACAGGAAGGAAGTGAGGACACCACTGATGTGATCGTGCCCGCTCTGATATACAGGTACATTTGTAAGCCAGCGTTGCCCATCCCCTGCACTTTATAGCAATGGGCCCTTCCTGGTGCCGCTGGCAGGTAGGTGTCACAAATAATGCATTGTCCATTTAAGGCCTAATTACATGTTTGGAAATAATGTCCGGGAGATGATAGCAGTAAAATCAAAGCCCAGCGCCTATGGGGTGCTGTCGTATGGTTGACCGTAAAATGTTTAACCACTATTGGTTGACAGGTCAAAGGTTGACACACCAAATAGGTCGACATGAATTAGGTTGACATAGGCAAAAGGTCGACACAATCACAAACGTGTTTTTAACAATTTTTTTTTTAGGAAAGGACTTGTTCACACGAGGCACCATGCCCGAAGGGACATGGCTCACTTATACTGTGTCCATGTCTACATAGAGACTAAAAAACTCATGCCGACCCTTCCCAATTTGACCTTTTTTGTGTGTCGACGTTTTTCTATGTCAATCTTTTTGATTAGTCGACCTTTGACCTGTAGTCGACCTAATGACTGTCAACCCTTCTTACTGTTGACAGGTTGACCCATACCTGCACCTACCACATCACAAGGGGGTGTGTCCTGCTCTACACAATAAGTGTGTCCAGCGCCACCCATGAGGTATAGCTATTGTTGCTCAGAGGAGATGCCAGCGCCACCCATGAAGTATAGCTATTGTTGCTCAGAGGTGTGTCCAGCGCCACCCATGAGGTATAGCTATTGTTGCTCAGAGGAGTGTCCAGCTCCACCCATGAGGTATAGCTATTGTTGCGCAGCTATTGTTGCACAGCTATTGTTCACAGAATGCTACAAGAGGGGTTGTGTATGGGTGGCACAACGCTGACACAATGTCGACATTCCACATGTTGACAGTTGGTATGTCAACAATGCAGTATTCTATAGTCTGATCTATTAACCCTAATCCTAACCACAGTCTAACTGTAATTCTAAGCCTAATAGTAAAAGTAGGGTGTTTACATTCTGTCTGTCAGCATTCACAATGTCAGCATTATAACAATATCGCCATTCAGACAGTGTTTATATTCTGAAAGTCGACATTTAGAGTCCACATATTGAATTTATAAACCTTAAGTGGGAACTCTTTATTAACATTGGCCCTTATTCAGATCCGATCACAGTGCAAATTTGTTCTTAAAATTGGAAAAACCATGTGCACTGCAGGGGGCCAGATGTAACAGGTGCAGATAGAATTAGATTTGGGGTGAGTTATTTTGTTTCTGTGCAGGGTAAATACTGACTGTTGTTTCAAATTGGTCCACTCCTTTGTAACCCTGAAAGGGGCTGGCAAATAATAATAATAATAATGATAATTATTATTATTAGTCTAAATATAAATTATAATAATCAATTATTATTATTATTATTATTATTATTATTATTATTATTATTATTATTATTGGTACTCTTTACCTAGAAGGGCGCCCACGATTTTGATCATAGGCATCGCAGGTAAAGAAATTGCGTCGGTCGCATCGCATGCGGGCCCAAAATCGCATGCGATGCGACAGACGCGATGACCGCGATTTTGCATAGGGAACAATGTTAAATGGCCCACAGACCCCAAATAGGCACCCTGAAGTGTGAAATGGCCCCCCCAATTGTTAACGCCACCCCACGATTAACGTGAACCCGAAGCGTGGCGAGCGCAGCGAGCCCGCGAGGGGCGGCGGTACGCGTCCTCCGACCTTTTCACACACCCACTATCCACGTCGGCGTGGAGTTGAGAATAGAAAGTGTGGCGAGCGCAGCGAGCCACCGAGCCCGAAGCGTGGAGAGCGCAGCGAGTCCCGCGAGGGGACGCGGATACCTTCACAGGTATCCGCGTCCCTTTGCGGGCTTCACAGGTGTCCGCGTCCCCTCGCGGGGCTCGCTACACGGACACCTGTGAAGCCCGCGAGGGGACGCGTATAACTGTGAAGGTAACCGCGTCCCCTCGCCACGCTTCGGGCTCGGTGGCTCGCTGCGCTCGCCACACTTTCTATTCTCAACTCCACGCTGACGTGGATAGTGGGGGTATGAAAAGGTCGGAGGATGCGTACCGCCGCCCCTCGTGGGCTCTTTGCGCTCCCCACGCTTCGGGTTCACGTTGATCGTGGGGTGGCGTTAACAATTGGGGGGGCCATTTCACACTTCAGGGTGCCTATTTGGTGTCTGTGGGCCATTTAACATTGTTCCCGATGTAAAATCGGGTCAATTGGGCCATTTAACATTGTTTCCTATGCAAAATCGCGGTCATCGCGTCGGTCGCAACGCATGCGATTTTTGGCCGCATGCGATGTACACGCGATGCCCGGGATGGGCTCCCTTCTAGGTAAAGAGTACCTTATTATTTGTCCACTTTTTTGCAGTTCAGAACAATCCCTCAGTGAGCAGGAACACGACAGCATTAAAGATTTCCTAAAACAAGCCCAAAAACTGACTGGTAAGTAAGTGCCCGTTACTGTGATCTTATCCTGTAATACAGTAGCTGCAAACAGGAGCTCGCTTGTAATTCATTTGTTAAGGATACAGAGAATTACTAACGATGGGTCCACGTTTGTTCCCTGTGAGATCGCTGCCAATAAGCACTGATATCATTCTCCCAGACAGGAAAAAAATCCAGGGGGGGAATTTACTAAGCTGAAATGGCTACGAATACACCTATTAGTAGCCTGTTATGGCCGTATATGGCCGTAAATTCGTATATTTTTCTAATTTACTGTGGCGATATATACGCCCATTCGTATCCGTATTCCAGGCATAGTTGTATTCCTATTAAGGAATACGAATGCAGACGCGATTGTAAGAATACGAACCACCATTCATTCGAATGGTGATTCCAAATTACTGACCAATCAAACTGGCCATCCTGTATTGTGACCCGAAAATTCGGCTGAAAAATACTCCTAGTTTTCCAGCTGTATTTGGGTGAACTGCTAATTCCCCGTACAGTTTGCACCTATCAGATGTCAGCTGTCCGGTCTGTTCCCGTATAGGGAACAAGCAAAGCTAAGACACCAGAGAGTGTGTTCATTTTGGGTGTAGCTTCCTAATCATTCAATGGTCAGCGACCCAAGGCTGCGAATTGATGTTTATTCAAAACATCCATTCACAGGCGTGCGGGCGACTTGGCGAGCGGGGGGGGGGGGGGGGAGCAGGCGGCTGTGTGGGTGGTGGGTGGCATTTAATCCAATTTGCAGCGGTGGGTGTGGACCAGAATAAGGTCCTTACTGGGAACCACAAAGTAAAACAACACCACGACTGGTACTGTAAATGTATGAGCAATATATGAGTACTTTAGCTTTATTCAGTAAATCTTATATCATTTAGTATATTTGGATCATTTATTTTCTTATGTAAAAGACGATATATCTTCACTTTGTGTAAATGTCTTGTATGTCCTTGAGCTATACAGCCAATATATCCTATTCAGATTGGAATTAAAAGTTACATTTTAAATCTTGGATCTTGGATCGAAATACATACAAAATCCCGGCGGTCAAAATCCAAGCGTTCAAAATCCCGACGCCGGAATCCCGACTGCCGAAATCCTGACAAGGGGTGGACGTGGATCGCCCCCCGCTTGCGGCGTTGGGATTTCAACTGCATCCCCTCGGATCTTTATCCAACCTGATAAAAGTGTGCCTCCAACAATCTCGTTGGTAATGGATAATTGCCTTTTGCAATTTCTTTTGTGAGTACTAGATTATTTGATTTCCTGGGGCACCTCCAGCACCAATAGACGGTCTCTTATATAGAGAATTAGATTTTTGTGACTGCTGGTTTCTACATAAAGAAATATAATCCGTCCTCGTCCTGTGCAGGATACTTCATTTCTAGTGATCACCAAAGGTCAACAGGTGACACAAGAAATAGGCTGACATGGCGAAGGTCCTCAGGGTCGGAAGCATTATGTCGACAATAGTAAGGTTGACAGTCAAAAGATTGACATGAGTTTTTCACATTTTTTTCACCCAAAACAGGCGGTATTTTATATCCTGCCGACGAATAGGGCGTGGAGGGATAATATATTAGTGTGCCCAGTGCAGCGAGGCACCGTGCCCGAATCCTGGTGAGAGCAGGGAGCCGTACGGGGGGGACACGGTACACTGATACGGAGTCCATGTCTACTTACGTCGATAATCGGGACGCAATTTTTTTATTTTTTTTTAAACTCATCTTGACCTTTTGATGTTCCCATTGTTGACCTAATGCATGTGTCAACCTTCCAAACGTGTCAATCTTAGTCACGTCGACCCATTTCATGAGTCCTCCTGAGCCCTGTTGACCTTTAGCTGTTGACCTAATGTTTGTCGACCTTCATAGTGTCGACCAATTGACCAGTGCCAAATTAAGCCTTCGGGGGGGCCCGGGGTACTTTAGACAGGGGGGCCCCCTTGCACTTGTCATTACTGGCTGCAAACTGCATGGGGGAATATTACACTGTCAAAACACAGAGTACAGGCAGAATAAACTTCAATGGTCAACTGCAGGGGGGGGGGGGGATATATATATATATACACACACACACACACACACACACACACACACATACATACCACATGAAAAGCCTGTGTTTGTCCCTCTGCAACTTACTCTGTATGCTGTAGGACTGTAGGAGACCTAACAGTCCCAGTACTGCCTCTGATTAAAAACCGTCCCATGACTAGGCTGCTGCTGCTGTGCTCCATGGGCCTGAGAAGCATGTAATGAGCTCCACCAATCAGAGCTCAGCACAAACCTCTCAGCCTCTGCCCTCTTGTGCAAAGTGTCATGGGACTTAGTCAACTCCCAGTAATGCACTGCACACTTGTGCAGTCAGTGTGCCTTGGCTCCCGATGCTCAGCACCATTAATCATTGTCACATTGGTAGATAGGTGAAGCTGCAGCACTACCCCACTACCATGCACAAAACCTTTAGCTAGCTAGAGGGGGGCCCAGGTATACTGACTCCTTTTGCCCCTGCTTTAATCCAGCCCTGTCTGTGACCCATACCCGTTCTCTGTGTGGCTGAGCAGAGGACCGGGAAATAGGAGCGCAATACTCGGTGATAGGCACATGGTATTGCATAATGAAGGCAATCATCACCATCATGACAAATGCACTGTAATAATGTGTCCTCCTCTGCCAGGGATCCTGCCCTTCATCATCCTCACCAGGAGCGCGAGCGGAGCTGCGTCCAGTTTACAGGAAACTTTCACCCAGATGGGGATGGAAAACATCTACTGTGTAGAGAACTACCTCCAGTCTGACCCCAACGCCCTGCGGTCGAAACATCTCAACTTTCTGACTTTTCTCAAAGACGTGCTGGACTGCGTTGATTTCCACCTGCAGCAGTGCGCCCGCTTCCAGACTCAGCGCCGTAATTGGATGCGCATCCTTATGGAGATGGCCGGTACCATGAAAGATGACTAGCAGTTCGAGAAACCTTTTGTACCTATCAACCTAACTCTTGTTGACCATTTGGCCGATTGACTGTCTACCCAGACAACTGAAATTTTTTTAAAAATACCCTGAATTGTCAAGGTTTTTATTTTCCCTTTATTGATGAGTGTTATATTTTCAAAAATATTTACAATAAATAATATTTTTGAATTTCTACTGTATGTGATCGATCCCGGACTCATCAATAATAGACCAGTAACATGCAAAATTCATATTCGTATTCTTAATACGAATGAACACGACTGGCATAAACAAATTCGTATTCTGGAGGGAAATTTACAAAGCAGCCATATTTGACTGCTTCGTATTTTACGATGGCGTATGGATTTGGATTTTTGCTGATACAAATTTGTATCAGGAGCCTGCACGGATCAGTCCGATCTGTGCAGGCTGCAGTGTAAAATAAAAGCCTGTCATGGTTTAAAAAAATCAGGAAACAATTGAAATAGGGTTCCCCTTATTTTTTTAAATCAGCACCAGGCCCAAGGGACGGTCCTGGTTCCCAAAATACGGAGGACAAAATGAGTAGGGATCCCACATATTTCAAGAACCAGCCCCAGGCCAAACCAGCCAGCAGGGTAATGCCAGAGCCGGGGGGAGACTTTTTATACAAGTCCCCCCAGCCAAAGCATTTACCCCCTGACTGGTCAGCATGTGCAGGGGTCCTGGGGAAGTGGGGACCACCCAATGAAGGCCTCCTCCAGAACTTAACTGCCCAGGCTGAAGCCTGGGGCTGTCCCCGGTACCCTGGCCTGTGGGTACCTGGCTGATAGTGGTGTAAAATTAGAATAAAACCATTGGGTTCTGCTGTGGAACTATGATCCCAGCAAGCCTGGACTGCATACTGGAACTTGGAGAACCACAAGTCCCAGCATGCAGCCCATTAATGGGCTTTCTGGAAGTCTTCGTTCCATAGCAGAGCCAATAGTTAAAAACACACTGACACCTGTTAAATAAAACTTTATTACATTCTGAGCTCTTTCATACAGATACTTACCTATCTTGACCCCATAGGTAGATCTACCTCAGTCCGTCAGCTGGTCCTGAAGAAATCCAAGGGGTATCTGTGGAAGGAAATTATACTTACAAGGGTCCTCCGGCATAGATCGGGTCCTCTTCTGTCCATGTAGCATCCAGGGGACTTGGCGAAACAACAACCCGCCATACATGAACCCCACAGACTGAGGTGGAGCCGCCCTATGAGTTTGTTTACATCGTCCGGCTTCTCCTCCCGAATACCGCTATTGGCCGCCTAGTGGCCTAGTAACTCCTGATTGGCCGCTAGGTGGCCAATAGCACTATTAGGGAGGAGGAGCCGCACGATCTAAACAAACTCATCGTGCACCCCCTCCTCAGTCCGTGTGGTTCGCGTATGCCTAGACAGGTAAGTTTTGGAGGGGTTGTGGAGTGGGTTTAACCGCACAAGATCAGGTGGTTGTCACATTCAATTTCGGGAAATGTATAGACCCCCCCCCCCTTTTTAAGTACTCTTTCTGTGACCTAGTCACAATTTTAGAGGTTATTGGGGTGTGCTACCACTGGACAAAGGTTATCAAGGAAGAAAAGAAGAGATGTGTCACTATGTGGTGCACCAAGGAAAGTACTCCTAAAATTTAACTTTTATCAGATTAATAAAAAAAAAAAGTGACAATAACAAAACAGACGTACTGTACATTCATTAATGGAACAAACATGTTACAAAAATTAATAAAAAAGCTGATGTGGGTGTTTCCGTGCACTAATATTTGTTTTATATTAGTCTCTTGTTTTGTGCATGTATGGATAGTGAAAATGCTATGCTTTCCAGCACGGTCACTGATACATGTAATAACATATTGGGGAATCCCTTCTTTTTATGTGACTGTCATAAGCCTGTGTAATTATAGGTCTCTTCATACTCAGCCTGACCTCTGTATAGATTTCAGCATGTAAAATTTAACAAATCGTCGACAGTCGGGTAAAAAAACAGTGAAAAAGACCATGTCGACCTTTTGACTGTCGACCATGCCCATGTCGACCTAATGCTTGTGTCCAACTAATGTCCTGTCGACCTAGACCCATGTTGACCTTACTGCCTGTCAACCTAGTGGTGTCGACCCAATGATTGTCGACCTAGTTGCTATAGACCCAATGATCCCAACCCCTCTCACCAATTAGCGAGCTACGGATACCCATAGGACTGCATATACGGAGATTTCCACCTCTAATGCATACAGTATGTAGCAGTACTTGATTAAATGACTAAGCTGACAGGGAGTGATATATCACCAGTGTGTAACACGTCAGGTTGTCAGTGTAGGTCCGTATCACTAGTGTTTAAGACGTTAGGTTGTCAGTGTAGGTCCGTATCACTAGTGTGTAAGACGTTAGGTTGTCAGTGTAGGTCCGTATCACTAGTGTGTTATACCTTAGGTTGTCAGTGTAAGTCCATATCACTAGTGTGTAAGACCTTAGGTTGTCAGTGTAAGTCCGTATCACTAGTGTGTAAGTCGTTAGGTTGTCAGTGTAGGTCCGTATCACTAGTGTGTAAGACCTTAGGTTGTCAGTGTAAGTCCGTATCACTAGTGTGTAAGGCGTTAGGTTGCCAGTGTAGGTCCGTATCACTAGTGTGTAAGACGTCAGGTTGTCAGTGTAGATATGTATCACTAGTGTGTAAGACATTAGGTTGTCAGTGTAGGTCCGTATCACTAGTGTGTAAGACGTTAGGTTGTCAGTGTAGGTCCGTATCACTAGTGTGTAAGACGTCAGGTTGTCAGTGTAAGTCCGAATCACTAGTGTGTAAGGTGTTAGGTTGTCAGTGTAGATCCGTATCACTAGTGTGTAAGACATCAGGTTGTCAGTGTAGGTCCGTATCACTAGTGTGTCAGACGTTAGGTTGTCAGTGTAGATCCGTATCACTAGTGTGTAAGACGTTAGGTTGTCAGTGTAGGTCCGTATCACTAGTGTGTAAGACATCAGGTTGTCAGTGTAGGTCCGTATCACTAGTGTGTAAGACATTAGGTTGTCAGTGTAGGTCCGTATCACTAGTGTGTAAGACGTTAGGTTGTCAGTGTAGATCCGTATCACTAGTGTGTAAGACGTTAGGTTGTCAGTGTAGGTCCGTATCACTAGTGTGTAAGACGTTAGGTTGTCAGTGTAGATCCGTATCACTAGTGTGTAAGACTTTAGGTTGTCAGTGTAGGTCCGTATCACTAGTGTGTAAGGCGTTAGGTTGCCAGTGTAGGTCCATATCACTAGTGTGTAAGACGTTAGGTTGTCAGTGTAGGTCCGTATCACTAGTGTGTAAGATGTCAGGTTGTCAGTGTAGGTCCGTATCACTAGTGTGTAAGACATTAGGTTGTCAGTGTAGGTCCGTATCACTAGTGTGTAAGACGTTAGGTTGTCAGAGTAGATCCGTATCACTAGTGTGTAAGACGTTAGGTTGTCAGTGTAGGTCCGTATCACTAGTGTGTAAGACGTCAGGTTGTCAGTGTAGGTCCATATCACTAGTGTGTAAGACATTAGGTTGTCAGTGTAGGTCCGTATCACTAGTGTGTAAGACGTTAGGTTGTCAGTGTAGATCCGTATCACTAGTGTGTAAGACGTTAGGTTGTCAGTGTAGGTCTGTATCACTAGTGTGTAAGACGTTAGGTTGTCAGTGTAGATCCGTATCACTAGTGTGTAAGACGTTAGGTTGTCAGTGTAGGTCCATATCACTAGTGTGTAAGACGTTAGGTTGTCAGTGTAGGTCCGTATCACTAGTGTGTAAGACGTTAGGTTGTCAGTGTAGATCCGTATCACTAGTGTGTAAGACGTTATGTTGTCAGTGTAGGTCCGTATCACTAGTGTGTAAGGCATTAGGTTGCCAGTGTAGGTCCATAACACTAGTGTGTAAGACGTTAGGTTGTCAGTGTAAGTCCGTATCACTAGTGTGTAAGACGTCAGGTTGTCAGTGTAGGTCCGTATCACTAGTGTGTAAGACGTTAGGTTGTCAGTGTAGGTCCGTATCACTAGTGTGTAAGGCGTTAGGTTGCCAGTGTAGGTCCATATCACTAGTGTGTAAGACGTTAGGTTGTCAGTGTAAGTCCGTATCACTAGTGTGTAAGACGTCAGGTTGTCAGTGTAGGTCCGTATCACTAGTGTGTAAGGCGTTAGGTTGCCAGTGTAGGTCCATATCACTAGTGTGTAAGACGTTAGGTTGTCAGTGTAAGTCCGTATCACTAGTGTGTAAGACGTCAGGTTGTCAGTGTAGGTCCGTATCACTAGTGTGTAAGACATTAGGTTGTCAGTGTAGGTCCGTATCACTAGTGTGTAAGACATTAGGTTGTCAGTGTAGGTCCGTATCACTAGTGTGTAAGACGTTAGGTTGTCAGTGTAGATCCATATCACTAGTGTGTAAAACGTTAGGTTGTCAGTGTAGGTCTGTATCACTAGTGTGTAAGGCGTTAGGTTGTCAGTGTAGGTCCGTATCACTAGTGTGTAAGACGTTAGGTTGTCAGTGTAGGTCCGTATCACTAGTGTGTAAGACATTAGGTTGTCAGTGTAGGTCCGTATCACTAGTGTGTAAGACGTTAGGTTGTCAGTGTAGGTCCGTATCACTAGTGTGTAAGGCGTTAGGTTGTCAGTGTAGGTCCGTATCACTAGTGTGTAAGACGTTAGGTTGTTAGAGTAGGTCCGTATATGTTTTAAGGCATATAAGCTATGTGTCTGTGAATATTCTCCTAATCCAGATACACTGTATCACTGAAGTGTGCTATCTCATAATATGCACAACTTGCTATCAGAGTCTATTCTGGGTGTAGTATAATACCACCCCTCCTGTAGGTATTATCAATTTCTAGCAAAACATTTTGACTATACACAATCTAGGCTAATAGACATCTCTAGGACAGGCACATTTTTGGCCTCTTCTCTATCTGTCTACAGCAGAGATGGGGAACCTGGGCACTCCAGCTGTTGTTAAACTACACATCCCAGCATGCCCTGAAACTGTTTTAACAGTAAATGCGGGAGAATTCACAGAAATCACCAAGGCTAATCTTTTGTGGTAAAACTGTAGCAGAGCATGCTGGGATTTGTAGTTCCACAACAGATGTTAGTAATTTGCCCATAGTGTTTCTTACCTAGGACAATAAACTTGTAACACACGTATCTCCCAGTGATATATCTTATTAATATTTCTATAAAGTAGTAACTAAATATAGTAAACAACCAATGATGTACGACACCCTTCAATATATAATCAGAGTACATTTCGCATATAATTCCTAATTCAGACCTACAATGGACGTCTTGACGAAATTACAAGACGATAGTAGTCAATCCTAGAAAATGTCTGGCAACATACAATGCTTACATTGGTAAAGAGAGAAAGCATGTGTAAGTGGCGCACTTTAGATAATAGTAAATAAAATATAGCTTTTAATATATTTGGATGAAATAATATTATTTAAAAACTTGAACTTTTCTACACCTTTGACGCGCCTTGACAAAGTGGCTATAGGCACCAAAACGTTGGCCATACATGTGACCATCTTAATACACTACTTTGATCACGTAGTTGTTGAGTGCTGAATTTTTCTTTCTCAGATAGAAACAGGGTGATCGGGGCTGGAGCTGACATCACAGGACGTCTCCTTCTCTGAAACTCCCAGAAAACATCCAGTTACCCCCCCCCCCCCAAACACCATCTTCCTGTCAATCACTCCACGTATGCCTACCATAAAAAAGTAGTAGGGTTTAATTGCACATACGTACTATGGGTCATACAGATATCGATAATCGCTCAGCTTGCGACTTCACAGCCTTGTGATCAGGTCTGAATAACCCCATAGATTTGTGTAGCAGCTAAGTACTGTGTGTGACCTTCATATGCAGCCAGTACACAGCTAACTATAACTTGCTGTTTACATCGTTGCACGCCAGATAATGAACTAAGAGATATTATCCATGACAACTATTTTCCATGCTATTGATCTGTACCGTTCGTCCTGCAGATATTATATGGCTTACTGATTGTCCAGCGCATACAGCGGCCTTAGGAGTATATATAGCGTCTCTTACAGTGTAAACGTCTCTTCAGTTAGCTTAGTAACAGAAAGGAGGAGAAGAGACCTAGAAGCAAGGTTAGTACATAGCATATGTTATTTATGTATATGTACATACTGCATTTATGCTGAGTACCATTAATGTACATAAATAGACAATAATATAAAATCTAACGAGGCAGCAACGTGTCAGTAATGCAGAACCTGTAATAGAGCAGAACTTCCTATGCAGAAACTGGCTGAATAACGCTTTGTATAGAAGATATTAGCAATATAGAGAAAAGCTGGTATATATAGTATATATTATATACTATACTTGGTGATCCCTTGTCAGCTGAGTCCAGAAAAACAACACAACATACGCACTTAGGGGGTCATTCTAGTCTGTTCGGTCCCCGGTGTTGTGCTCAGCGCATGTGCAGGGCTGCTGTGCGAATGCCTTCAATGATTTGCATAGTCACCAAGGCATTCCCACCGGGGGGGGGTGGGGGGGGTTGGTGGATCCAGGCAGACAGGGGGCTGGTTGTGCCCATGCTGACATCGGCCTCCCGCCCCATTCTCGGACCGGACAGCACAAATCTAACTGCTTGCCCCCATACATTAGTCCGACTTGTCCTAAGGACTAGTCGGACCTGATTCCCCCCTGCAGCTCCCCGGGAGGGCGACATACGATTTGGCACTTGATGTGCCAAGTTTTGCAAATGATACATTGCATGCGATGTATCATTTGCAACTCCCGGGAAACTGCAAGGTGGGGGGAGCAGGGGGGTGGGGGACATTGGGGTGGTGGGCGGGGGATGCTGCGAGGCAGCTTGGGGGGGGGGGGGAGGCGGACGCTGCAAGCGGTGCAGGGGCAGCGGACGCTGCGGGGGACCCAGGGGTAGATTTATTATAGCGGCGCCTATCGAGCCGCTATAACAGTTCCTGCTTCGCCTCATTAGCGAGGCGAAGCAGGAGGGGACACTGACAAGATTTATTAAGATCTTGCCGCCGGAGTGGGGGAGCGCTAACTCCCCCCTCCGGCGATGTCCCTCCTGGAGACAGTGCATCAGTTAATACTGATGCGCCGTCTCCTTCCCCCCCGGCCGGCCGCACTGGGCATGCGCAGGATCTCGCTAGTGTCGCGAGATCCCAGCGCAGCTCAGCGCCAGCAGCTGGGACAGAGCTGTCCCTGCTGTTAGGTATAGTTCATCGCCGCCTGCAGCTGGCGAAGTCGCCAGCTGCAGGCGGTGGAACGGTCAGCGATGCTGACCGTTCATAAATCTGGCAGGAGGCAGGGGTGCAGTGCAAAATATCGCCCCTGCGCTATGCCTACTGCCCCACACCGCCGGCGTTAGAGTAAACGCTCGGCGGGTGTGATAGATCAGGGGAAGCGCTATCCCCTGCTATAACGCACGGTAATAGCGCAGATTCGGGCAGGGGGAGCCGGAGCAGGGAGCTGTCAATGCTCCATCCGGGCAGGGGGGGTGGGGGACACAGACGGCAGTAACATCATAGAGCCGGGCAGGGGGAGCCGGGAGCTGTCAGTAGTGGAGAAAAAAAAAAAAGCCCATGGGCAGCCTGTGATTGGCTGAGCGCTCTCTCAGCCAGTCAGCAATTGGTTGAGAGAGAGCTCAGCCAATCACATTCATTCATTGTATGGGCTTTTTTTTTCAGTACTGACAGCTCCCGGCTCCCCCCGCCTGGCTCTCTGGGGTAGATTTATGAAGTGGCGCTGTGGGCTAAATGCGCTATCCCCGTGCGCTGAAGCAGGGGATAGCGCATCTCCTAATCTATCATACCTGTGGTGTGGGTGTTCTAACGGCGGCGATGGGAGGGCGGGGAGATAGCGCATGTACTATTTCTAGTACAGCGCTCACCATTGAAACCTAATTTATGAACGGTCAGCATCGCTGACCGTTCCGCCGCCTGCAGCTGTCGACTTCGACAGATGCAAACGGCGATGCCCTATGCCTACAGCAGGGACAGCGCTGTCCCTACTGCTGGCGCTGAGCTGCGCTGGGATCTCGCGTGAGTAGCGAGATCCCGCGCATGCGCAGTGAGCCGGCTGGGGGGAAAGGAGACAGCGCATCAGTGTTAACTGATGCACTGTCTCCAGGAGGGACATCGCCGGAGGGTGGCGTTAGCGCTCCCCCGCTTCGGCGACAAGATCTTAGTAGATCTTGTCGGTGTCCCCTCCTGCTTCGCCTCGCTAATGAGGCGAAGCAGGAACTGTTATAGCGGCGCTCTTAGCGCCGCTATAATAAATCTACCCCTATGTCACTGCCGCCTGTGTCCCCCGCAGCGTCCGCACTACTAGCGCTGTGTCCCCCCCCTACCCGGACGGAGCATGACAGCTCCCTGCTCCGGCTCCCCCTGCCGCCTTCCTTGCCGGCGTCTCCCGCCCCCTCCCTCGCCGGCGTCCTTAGAGTCCCCACGGCTGCACATAAGATTTATCTTATGTGCAGCCGGTCCGACGTCCCGACTCTGACCCGATGCGCACGGGACCGCGCATCGGGTCGGACCGGGTGTCAATACATGCGATTTGGCCCGATTTAACTGCCCGATCCATCTGGATCGGGTGAAATCGGGGCCAAATCGTATAATGTATGGCGGCCTATGCACATCGTGAGCGGGTCGTCAGTGGCTCGTCCGACCCGCTCACGGTGACGCGGGGGGGGCACGACCCGCTCACGATGTGCACCGTGAGCGGGTCCGATCCGATGGCGACCCGCACCCGGCTGTATGGTCGTCATTGAGATCCTACCTGCAGCAGGTAGGATCTCAATAACGACGACCGACCCGCGGGACCGCGCATCGGATCGGTATCGGTCCACACCAGGACAGAAAAGGGCCCAATCAGCACACAATCTACATCCAATTGGTCGGAATTGGATCTAGATTGAGGGGATCGGGCCCTAGTCGTCCTGGTGTGTACCCAGCATAAGTCAGTCAAGACTTGCGAGCAGGGGGAAAAAATCAGTCAATCGACCATCTAATGATGAAGTAGTACAAAACAAAAAGAAGAACAAAAGAACAAAGTGGTGGTAGGCATGAAAAAGAAAAATAATTGAATAATCCAGTAAGATTAATATTTGAGTGTGGTAATAATAGCTTTCAACATAATTCGTTCCCAGACACTCCAGGTGAGGAGAAACAGCTTGTTCTCTTTAGGAAAAAAGTTCCTTTATTCCTGTAAGGTGTAGATACAGTACTGTACATAATAAGTGGTACAGATATAGATATAGATGTAAGGTAATAAATGTACCACTTATTATGTATATCTACACCTTATAGGAATAAAGGAACTTTTTTCCTAAAGATAAAAAGCTGTTTCTCCTCACCTGGAGTGTCTGGGAATTAATTATGTTGAAAGGTTTTATTACCACACTCAAATATTAATTTTACCGGATTCTTCAATAATTTTTCTTTTCTTCTCCCCCATCCACACAGCAACTAGTGTGCGGTGCATGATAGCTATAGCTGGACAGTGTGGTACAGTAGTAGTAGTAGTAGTAGTAGTAGGTACAGTAGTCAGCTGGCTATAGGCTATTGGACCCCGCCACTATATCAGGAGTAAACTTTGCACACTGCTATTTATTGACCTGGCCAAACAAATCTCAGACGCGTCCAAAGTCTGTGCCTCTGATCTCACTCAGGTGAGAACATAACCCAAAACATTATTCCACACACCCATTCCTGACACCCAGGTAAGAACCTATTACAGAGACATTATTATATTTATTATATGTTATTATATTGGTTCTTCCAGGATACCGTGGTCAGGCTGAGAATCGCTCTGGTTGTGTCTTTTCCAACTGACCCCGGGTTAAATATTTTCAAAACATAATGCTATTATCAGGTAATCAGTGGCAGAGAGAACGGGTGACCTGGGCGCCCTCATCTCTGCTACATTAGCGCATGACATTCATCCTGTATTTCACAGCGTAATTAAATACACCTCTAATATTTTATCTTCTGCTTTGGAGCACATTTATATTATACTTTAGAGATATAGAGATCAGTAATGAGTGGTGGTAATTCGCTAGTCTACAGTTATAGTACAGGGGTACCCTTTCCCGGCACCCCTCCTTCTCCTGCTGTCCCTCTCTATTATCACACCCACACTCTGCTGTGTTTCTCTGAAACAGGTGGGAGGAGTCAGAACTCAGACTGCCCTTATATGGCAACATGATGACATCATTTTTTTTATCAGCAGCTGATGTTGTTATTATTATAACTGTTGTTGCTGTTATTACTATTATTATTATTATTATTATTATTATTATTATTATTATTATATGGGTCTGGAGCTGCACCTTGTCCTGGCTCCCTGGGGATAGGCGTAAACTGCATAATCAATATATCAGAATTAAATGCTAGAACATTAACACAGATGGTAAAAATAGACCTGGATCAAAATTGATGGACTCCGGTAACCCCCACTAATCTCTTTCCTGTTGGATATTCCATCCCCTTTTAATGCTATAGCTTTACCCAATGGGGTCATTCTGGTTTGTTCACTCCCCCGCACGTTCGCACAGGGGAGCAATGTTTTGTTTCTGTGCATGCATGTAATGATTTATGCACATGTGCAGGCTCTCTTGGCGAACGGACTCGCGGACTTGCATAGTCGCCGGAACATTCACACGGAGCAATGCGAGGGGATATGGCGGCGGGCGGCGGGGTAGGCCCTCTGGGACTCGCTAAGCATTTTGCAGCTTACCGAGTCAACCAGAATCAGGGCCTCTCTGTATTCAATATAACTAATGTATTGATAGTTGTTAATTAACACATTTCAAATATTTTTATATAAAATACTTTCTCCACAACTTTTATTTACCTTGTTAAATTTCAATTCCCTTTTCTGTTCATATCAAAATTTATTGTCACGTCCGGGGCTGTCAATGGTCACCGTGGAGGGGAACTAGGCAATACCGGCTTTGGTTATGTGCGATATTTAGGCCCCTATAATTAATGCAAGAGATACGACTCCTAAAAGTCATGTCTATAGACGTGTCATATGAGTCCATGGCATACGTGTCCATGTCATATGTGTCCATGTGATATATGTCCATGTCATACATGTCCATGTCATACTGTAGCAATCCCAGTAACACTTTCTGGCTATACTCAGCTTGTAATAGCAAAACCCCACCAACAGGCAAAGGGAACACAAAGTAATGTGGCATCAGCTTTGGGCCTAATTCAGACCTAATCGCTCATCTGCAAATTTGCAGATAACTGTGAGAAGAAAGCCGCCCAGACAGAAGGAAACCTGCCCTGAGCAAGACATCACAGACAGTGGCGTCACTACCCGGGTGGGGGGATGAGGTCCACACCTGGGTGCCACCCTTGAAAGTGATGTAGGCCACGCCCCTGGAGTGAGGAAGATGGAAGCCACATCCCCTCTGGCATACCCCCCTTTTCAGCCAAGGTGGGGATAACAGTGCAGAGTGTCAGCCCGCCTGTTGACAACTCTTGTCCCAGACCCTCCCAGAAAACTCCTGGGCATGCCTGCGCTTTTCCTTTAAGAAAACATCGGTACTCTTTACCTTGAAGGGCGCCCATCGCGGGCATTGAATGCACTAAAAAAATCGGGTGCGATGCGACCGACGCGATGCCCGCGATTTCCCATAGGGAACAATGTTAAATGTCTCAATCGACCCGATTTTCCTGTTCAATGCCTCAATTGACCCGATTTTTCCATAGGAAACAATGTTAAATGGCCCACAGTGGCCAAATAGCCACCCTGAAGTGTGAAATGGCCACCACAATTGTTAACGCCACCCCACGATCAACGTGAACCCGAAGCCTGGCGAGCGCAGCGAGCCCGCGAGGGGCGGCGGTACGCGCCCTATGACCTTTTCATACCCCCACTATCCACGTCGGCGTGGAGTTGAGAATAGAATAGTGTGGCGAGCGCAGCGAGCCACCGAGCCCGAAGCGTGGCGAGCGGACGCGGATACCTGTGAAGCCCGTGAAGGGACGCGTTTACCTGTGAAGGTATCCAGCTGCGCTCGCCACACTATTCTATTCTCAACTCCACGCCGACGTGGATAGTGGGGGTATGAAAAGGTCGTAGGACGCGTACCGCCGCCC
This sequence comes from Crinia signifera, assembly GCF_055691185.1. Lineage (NCBI taxonomy): Eukaryota > Metazoa > Chordata > Amphibia > Anura > Myobatrachidae > Crinia > Crinia signifera. The sequence continues at coordinate 10,768,004 of NC_139223.1, forward strand.
CTCGCGGGCTCGCTGCGCTCGCCACGCTTCGGGTTCACGTTGATCGTGGGGTGGCGTTAACAATTGTGGGGGCCATTTCACACTTTAGGGTGCCTATTTGGCCTCTGTGGCCCATTTAACATTGTTTCCTATGGAAAAATTGGGTCAATTGAGGCATTGAACAGTAAAATCGGGTCAATTGAGAAATTTAACATTGTTCCCTATGGGAAATCGCGGGCATCGCGTCGGTCGCATCGCACCCGATTTTTTAGTGCATTTATTGCCCGCGATGGCCGCGATTTTTTACCTGCGATGACCACGATCAAAATCGTGGGCGCCGTGCTAGGTAAAGAGTACCAAAACATCTGGTCACCACCCACAAACGGCGGCTTCCTGTCAGACAAACGGCGAGAGGATTGCGATTAGATCCATGCTTTCTTTGCTATTAGGGCTCTCCCATGGACGCTGCGAGTGGTATGCATGTGCAGTCATTCCATAATCCATGTGAATTCGCTCAACATCAAATAACTGTGAATAACCCCCCTTGTCATGTCATGTCATTGTTTTCATACATTCATTAATGACAGAAATTTATTTGCTCTTTTTGTTTTTTTTAGATAAATATGATTTTAATTAAAGAGTATTTTAGAAAAGTATATACTTAGTTCAGCTGCACTGTACAGGCAACAATCCGGAGCAGAGGTTTCCTTATGTAGTATTAGAGGCTAATTTGGGCTACCCTTACCCCGCTGAGGCTGGGAGGGTGTAACGCTATGAGGTCCACAGGTAGCTGCTCCTCTAAATGGTAATGATGTGACTCTCGGCTTGTAGAACATCTGGCGATACTCCAGAAGGTTAACTTAAAGCAACCTTGGATTTAGGTTGAATGTAAATAGCAAAGATTAAAATGTATCATAAGACAAATATTCTGACAAATGTACATAATGTCCCCAGTAGAAGTGCTGCTTATACACATAATGACCATCACAAAGTCCTGGGCTATGCACACACTGGGGAATCATTACATGGCGAGCGGCTGTTATCTGGGAGTGTCAGGTAATACGCAGGCGTGGCCTGGTGTGTGAGGGGAAGTCATGTGACATCAGCTCCGCCCCCGATCAGCCTGATTCTATCACAGCCGCTGAGTAAGTCCTGGGCTACACACACACTGCACACACTGGGGAATCATTACATGGTGAGCGGCTGTTATCTGGGAGTGTCAGGTAATACACAGGCATGGCCAGGTGTATGAGGGGAAGTCATGTGATGTCAGCTCCGCCCCCGATCAGCCTGATTCTATCACAGCCGCTGAGTAAGTCCTGGGCTACACACACTGCACACACTGGGGAATCCTTACATGGTGAGCGGCTGTTATCTGGGAGTGTCAGGGAATATGCAGGTGTGCTCTGGTGTGTGAGGAGAAGTCATGTGACGTCAGCTCCGCCCCTGATCAGCCTGATTCTATCACAGCCGCTGAGTAAGTCCTGGGCTACGCACACACTACACACACTGGGGAATCCTTACATGGTGAGCGGCTGTTATCTGGGAGTGTCAGGTAATACACAGGCATGGCCAGGTGTATGAGGGGAAGTCATGTGATGTCAGCTCCGCCCCCGATCAGCCTGATTCTATCACAGCCGCTGAGTAAGTCCTGGGCTACACACAGACTGCACAAACTGGGGAATCATTACATGGTGAGCGGCTGTTATCTGGGAGTGTCAGGTAATACGCAGGCGTGGCCACGTGTGTGAGGGGAAGTCATGTGACGTCAGCTCCACCTCCGATCAGCCTGGTTCTATCACAGCCGCTGAGTAAGTCCTGGGCTACACACAGACTGCGCACACTGGGGAATCATTACATGGGGAGTTTGTTGCAAATCTTAATTTGTCCTTTGTTTCTCTATTTTCTTTCTTAGATGGGGAAAAAAAGAAAATGTCGTTCTGAGAAGATATCACTCATTGTGCTATTTATTTCAGTCACACAACTATCGATAGTGTTTGCTGTTCCAACAAATGAACCAGGACTCAAGGAAAATGGTAATAAATGGATCACAAACAGACCAGTTAGTGTATATGCAAACATATAAGAACTACTGTATCTAGCACATTGCATGGAATTACTGGGATACAGTCATTTAGTCTACAATAAGTTGGTCTACAAGCATCGGGTTGACACCATTAGGTCGACATGGGTCTAGGTTAACATCGGTCAAGGTCGACATGGGGTTTTGACTGCTTTTGAGCTTTAGGTCGACAGGTCATTAGGTCAACACAATCATTAGGTCAACATGGTCTAGGTCGACTGTCAACAGGTCGACATGGGGTTTTGACTGCTTTTGAGCCGGCATGTGCCGACAAGTGGTATTTCATGCCCTACCATCCACTAGGGTGTGGTGGGAGATTACAGTGTGCCTAGCGTAGTGAGGCACCGTGCCCGAAGCATGGCGAGGGGAAGGTACTACTGTATCCTGGATAGTTCATGGGATTACTACTGTATCCTGCACAATGCATGGGATTACTACTGTGTCCTGCACAGTGCATGGAATTACTACTGTATCCTGCACAATGCATGTAATTACTACTGTATCCTGCACAATGCATGGAATTACTACTGTATCCTGCACAATGCATGTAATTACTACTGTATCCTGCACAATGCATGGGATTACTACTGTGTCCTGCACAATGCATGGAATTACTACTGTTTCCTGCACAATGCATGGAATTACTACTGTTTCCTGCACAATGCATGGAATTACTACTGTATCCTGCACAATGCATGGAATTACTACTGTGTCCTGCACAATGCATGGAATTACTACTGTATCCTGCACAATGCATGGAACTTCTACTGTATCCTACACAATGCATGTAATTACTACTGTATCCTGCACAATGCATGGAATTACTACTGTATCCTGCACAATGCATGGGATTACTACTGTATCCTGCACAATGCATGGAATTACTACTGTATCCTGCACAATGCATGGAATTACTACTGTATCCTGCACAATGCATGGAATTACTACTGTATCCTGCACAATGCATGGAATTACTACTGTATCCTGCACAATGCATAGAATTACTACTGTATCCTGCACAATGCATGGAATTACTACTGTATCCTGCACAATGCATGGAATTACTACTGTATCCTGCACAATGCATGGAACTACTACTGTATCCTACACAATGCATGTAATTACTACTGTATCCTACACAATGAATGGAATTACTACTGTATCCTGCACAATGCATGTAATTACTACTGTATCATGCACAATGCATGGAATTACTACTGTATCCTACACAATGCATGGGATTACTACTGTATCCTGCACAATGCATGGGATTACTACTGTATCCTGCACATTACATGGAATTACTACTGTATCCTGCACATTACATGGAATTACTACTGTATTCTGCACAATGCATGGGATTACTACTGTGTCCTGCAAAATGCATGGAATTACTACTGTATCCTGCACAATGCATGGAATTACTACTTTACCCTGCACATTACATGGAATTACTACTGTATCCTGCACAATGCATGTAATTACTACTGTATCCTGCACAATGCATGGAATTACTACTGTATCCTACACAATGCATGTAATTACTACTGTATCCTGCACAATGCATGGGATTACTACTGTGTCCTGCATAATGCATGGAAATACTACTATATCCTGCACATTGCATGGAATTACTACTGTGTCCTGCACACTGCATGGAATTACTACTGTATCCTGCACAATGCATGGAATTACTACTGTATCCTGCACAATGCATGGAGTTACTACTGTATCCTGCACAATGCATGGAACTACTAATGTATCCTACACAATGCATGTAATTACTACTGTATCCTGCACAATGCATGGAATTACTACTGTATCCTGCACAATGCATGGAATTACTACTGTATCCTGCACAATGCATGGAATTACTACTGTATCCTGCACAATGCATAGAATTACTACTGTGTCCTGCATAATGCATGGAAATACTACTATATCCTGCACATTGCATGGAATTACTACTGTGTCCTGCACACTGCATGGAATTACTACTGTATCCTGCACAATGCATGGAATTACTACTGTATCCTGCACAATGCATGGAGTTACTACTGTATCCTGCACAATGCATGGAACTACTAATGTATCCTACACAATGCATGTAATTACTACTGTATCCTGCACAATGCATGGAATTACTACTGTATCCTGCACAATGCATGGAATTACTACTGTATCCTGCACAATGCATGGAATTACTACTGTATCCTGCACAATGCATGGAACTACTACTGTATCCTGCATAATGCATGGAATTACTACTGTATCCTACACAATGCATGTAATTACTACTGTATCCTGCACAATGCATGTAATTACTACTGTATCCTGCACAATGCATGGGATTACTACTGTGTCCTGCACAATGTGCATGGAATTACTACTGTATCCTGCACAATGCATGGAATTACTACTTTACCCTGCACATTACATGGAATTACTACTGTATCCTGCACAATGCATGTAATTACTACTGTATCCTGCACAATGCATGGAATTACTACTGTATCCTACACAATGCATGTAATTACTACTGTATCCTGCACAATGCATGGAATTACTACTGTGTCCTGCATAATGCATGGAAATACTACTGTATCCTGCACATTGCATGGAATTACTACTGTGTCCTGCACACTGCATGGAATTACTACTGTATCCTGCACATTGCATGGAATTACTACTGTGTCCTGCACAATGCATGGAATTACTACTGTGTCCTGCACAATGCATGGGATTACTACTGTGTCCTGCACAATGCATGGGATTACTACTGTATCATGCACAATGCATGGGATTACTACTGTATCCTACACAATGCAATCAATTCACATCCGGGAAACTTGCAGCTTCCATTTGAGTTTTTCTGCAATTTTATTTGTTTATTTATTCAATTTTGTATCAAATATTTTATTTCTTTTGATACTGGAACATTGTAACACTGAAACAACCTGAATGCAGTAACTGTATATTTCATTTATTACTGATACGCCTTTCAGATATATTCCATTGTCCCAGGTTTTTGCACATAAATGCGCATCAACCAGAGATTTTGCGAAGTCTGAAAGGTGTTGACGTTTTGAAAGTTGGCATTTAAAAGGTGTCTGTATTTTGACTGTCTGCCAATGCTTGTCTGTATTTTGAATGTCAAGAAAGTATACTGAGCCCATACTCTGCTATCAATATAGTAATATTGTATAGTAATATAGTAATTAAGGCTAAAAAAAGACATTAGTCCATCGAGTTCATCTTCTTAACTTGTAACTACTGACGTGAGTAAGTCATATCTATAGGATTCCCTTAGTGGCCAAGAATTCTGTATATCCAGTTTTGATATAAATTCATTAACAGTAGCTGCTGTAATCACCCCACCGGTAATGAGTTCCAGAATGTTACTGCTCTAATGGTGAAGAATCCTCTTCTTAATTCTGAACGGAATTTCTTTTCCTCGAGCCTCAGTACATGGCCGCGTGTCCTAAGTATAGGCCTGTTACTGACCAATCATCTCCCAGTACCATATGATTCCCATTCCTGTATTTGAACATACTAATCATATCACCTCTCAATATTGAGTTTGAGGTGGCGAGAAGACATTCATAGACTCGGCCCAAAACCAGTGGTGACAACTTTGGGGTTGATAGATTTGAGTATCATCCGCATATAAGTGATACTGAAATCCGAAAGAGCTGATTAGTTTGCCAAGAGAGGAAGTATAGATTGAGAAAAGCAGAGGACCTAAGACTGAGCCTTGCGGAACTCCGACTGACAGAGGTAGTGAGGAGGAAGTAGAGTCAGAGAAGCGAACACTGAAAGAGCGATCAGATAGGTGAGATGTGAACCAGGAAAGGGCTGTATCATTAAGACCTAGGGAGTGTAGTGTTTGTAAGAGAAGAGAGTGATCCACAGTGTCAAAGGCAGCAGAAAGATCTAGAAGAATAAGTAGTGAGTAATGGTCTTTAGACTTGACAGTTACCAGATTATTCACCACTTTAGTCAGTGCTGTCTCAGTGGAGTGTTGGGAACGAAAGCCTATTACATTTCTCCCATTGCCTCTCTCCACTTTGTATCTCTCCAAGCTTTGATATACTACATATATTTCTGTACAATAATGATTTTGGAATATTTATATTGGCGAATAATGAGTCTCTCACTGATATACATTTATTCCTATGTCTTTATGCATTCAGGACAAGCGAGGGCTGCACAGTGCTCTGATATCGCGATCAATGACCGGATAGACTGCTTCCCAGAGCCCGGAGCTTCCGAGGTATAGTAACGCTCTCTATAAGCACTGACTGGTAGCGCTCCTGTATCTGGAGCCTTATTACTGCTACGTTTCCAGCTTCCCAGAGCCCGGAGCTTCTGAGGTATAGTAACACTCTCTATAAGCACTGACTGGTAGCGCTCCTGTATCTGGAGCCTTATTACTGCTACGTTTCCAGCTTCCCAGAGCCCGGAGCTTCCGAGGTATAGTAACGCTTTCTATAAGCACTGACTGGTAGCGCTCCTGTATCTGGTGCCTTATTACTGCTATGTTTCCAGCTTCCCAGAGCCCGGAGCTTCCGAGGTATAGTAACACTCTCTATAAGCACTGACAGGTAGCGCTCCTGTATCTGGAGCCTTATTACTGCTACGTTTCCAGCTTCCCAGAGCCCGGAGCTTCCGAGGTATAGTAACGCTCTCTATAAGCACTGACTGGTAGCGCTCCTGTATCTGGAGCCTTATTACTGGTACGTTTCCAGCTTCCCAGAGCCCGGAGCTTCTGAGGTATAGTACCGCTCTCTATAAGCACTGACTGGTAGCACTCCTGTATCTGGAGCCTTATTACTGCTATGTTTCCAGCTTCCCAGAGCCCGAAGCTTCCGAGGTATAGTAACGCTCTCTATAAGCACTGACTGGTAGCGCTCCTGTATCTGGAGCCTTATTACTGGTACGTTTCCAGCTTCCCAGAGCCTGGAGCTTCCGAGGTATAGTAACACTCTCTATAAGCACTGACAGGTAGCGCTCCTGTATCTGGAGCCTTATTACTGCTACGTTTCCAACTTCCCAGAGCCCGGAGCTTCTGAGGTATAGTACCGCTCTCTATAAGCACTGACTGGTAGCGCTCCTGTATCTGGAGCCTTATTACTGCTACGTTTCCAGCTTCCCAGAGCCCGGAGCTTCCGAGGTATAGTAACACTCTCTATAAGCACTGACTGGTAGCGCTCCTGTATCTGGAGCCTTATTACTGCTACGTTTCCAGCTTCCCAGGGCCCGGAGCTTCCGAGGTATAGTAACGCTCTCTATAAGCACTGACTGGTAGCGCTCCTGTATCTGAAGCCTTACTACTGCTATGTTTCCAGCTTCCCAGAGCCCGGAGCTTCCGAGGTATAGTAACGCTCTCTATAAGCACTGACTGGTAGCGCTCCTGTATCTGGAGCCTTATTACTGCTACGTTTCCAACTTCCCAGAGCCCGGAGCTTCCGAGGTATAGTAACGCTCTCTATAAGCACTGACTGGTAGCGCTCCTGTATCTGGAGCCTTATTACTGCTACGTTTCCAGCTTCCCAGAGCCCGGAGCTTCCGAGGTATAGTAACGCTTTCTATAAGCACTGACTGGTAGCGCTCCTGTATCTGGTGCCTTATTACTGCTATGTTTCCAGCTTCCCAGAGCCCGGAGCTTCCGAGGTATAGTAACACTCTCTATAAGCACTGACAGGTAGCGCTCCTGTATCTGGAGCCTTATTACTGCTACGTTTCCAGCTTCCCAGAGCCCGGAGCTTCCGAGGTATAGTAACGCTCTCTATAAGCACTGACTGGTAGCGCTCCTGTATCTGGAGCCTTATTACTGGTACGTTTCCAGCTTCCCAGAGCCCGGAGCTTCTGAGGTATAGTACCGCTCTCTATAAGCACTGACTGGTAGCACTCCTGTATCTGGAGCCTTATTACTGCTACGTTTCCAGCTTCCCAGAGCCCGGAGCTTCCGAGGTATAGTACCGCTCTCTATAAGCACTGACTGGTAGCACTCCTGTATCTGGAGCCTTATTACTGCTACGTTTCCAGCTTCCCAGAGCCCGGAGCTTCCGAGGTATAGTAACACTCTCTATAAGCACTGACTGGTAGCACTCCTGTATTTGGAGCCTTATTACTGCTACATTTCAAGCTTCCCAGAGCCCGGAGCTTCCGAGGTATAGTAACGCTCTCTATAAGCACTGACTGAAAGCGCTCCTGTATCTGGAGCCTTATTACTGGTACGTTTCCAGCTTCCCAGAGCCCGGAGCTTCTGAGGTATAGTACCGCTCTCTATAAGCACTGACTGGTAGCGCTCCTGTATCTGGAGCCTTATTACTGCTACGTTTCCAGCTTCCCAGAGCCCGGAGCTTCCGAGGTATAGTAACACTCTCTATAAGCACTGACTGGTAACACTCCTGTATCTGGAGCCTTACTACTGCTACGTTTCCAGCTTCCCAGAGCCCGGAGCTTCCGAGGTATAGTAACGCTCTCTATAAGCACTGACTGGTAGCGCTCCTGTATCTGGAGCCTTATTACTGCTACGTTTCCAGCTTCCCAGAGCCGGAGCTTCCGAGGTATAGTAACACTCTCTATAAGCACTGACTGGTAACGCTTCAGTATCTGGAGCCTTATTACTGCTACGTTTCCAGCTTCCCAGAGCCCGGAGCTTCCGAGGTATAGTAACGCTCTCTATAAGCACTGACTGGTAGCGCTCCTGTATCTGGAGCCTTATTACTGCTACGTTTCCAGCTTCCCAGAGCCGGAGCTTCCGAGGTATAGTAACACTCTCTATAAGCACTGACTGGTAGCGCTCCTGTATCTGGAGCCTTATTACTGCTACGTTTCCAGCTACCCAGAGCCCGGAGCTTCCGAGGTATAGTAACGCTCTCTATAAGCACTGACTGGTAGCGCTCCTGTATCTGGAGCCTTATTACTGCTATGTTTCCAGCTTCCCAGAGCCCGGAGCTTCCGAGGTATAGTAACGCTCTCTATAAGCACTGACTGGTAACACTCCTGTATCTGGAGCCTTATTACTGCTATGTTTCCAGCTTCCCAGAGCCCGGAGCTTCCGAGGTATAGTAACGCTCTCTATAAGCACTGACTGGTAGCGCTCCTGTATCTGTAGCCTTATTACTGCTACGTTTCCAGCTTCCCAGAGCCCGGAGCTTCCGAGGTATAGTAACGCTCTCTATAAGCACTGACTGGTAGCGCTCCTGTATCTGGAGCCTTATTACTGCTACGTTTCCAGCTTCCCAGAGCCCGGAGCCTCAGAGGTATAGTAACGCTCTCTATAAGCACTGACTGGTAGCGCTCCTGTATCTGGAGCCTTATTACTGCTACGTTTCCAGCTTCCCAGAGCCCGGAGCTTCTGAGGTATAGTACCGCTCTCTATAAGCACTGACTGGTAGCACTCCTGTATCTGGAGCCTTATTACTGCTACGTTTCCAGCTTCCCAGAGCCCGGAGCCTCAGAGGTATAGTAACGCTCTCTATAAGCACTGACTGGTAGCGCTCCTGTATCTGGAGCCTTACTACTGCTATGTTTCCAGCTTCCCAGAGCCTGGAGCTTCCGTGGTATAGTAACGCTCTCTATAAGCACTGACTGGTAGCGCTCCTGTATCTGGAGCCTTATTACTGGTACGTTTCCAGCTTCCCAGAGCCCGGAGCCTCAGAGGTATAGTAACGCTCTCTATAAGCACTGACTGGTAGCGCTCCTGTATCTGGAGCCTTACTACTGCTATGTTTCCAGCTTCCCAGAGCCTGGAGCTTCCGAGGTATAGTAACGCTCTCTATAAGCACTGACTGGTAGCACTCCTGTATCTGGAGCCTTATTACTGCTACGTTTCCAGCATCCCAGAGCCCGGAGCTTCCGAGGTATAGTAACGCTCTCTATAAGCACTGACTGGTAGCACTCCTGTATCTGGAGCCTTATTACTGCTATGTTTCCAGCTTCCCAGAGCCTGGAGCTTCCGAGGTATAGTAACGCTCTCTATAAGCACTGACTGGTAACACTCCTGTATCTGGAGCCTTATTACTGCTACGTTTCCAGCTTCCCAGAGCCCGGAGCTTCCGAGGTACAGTAACGCTCTCTATAAGCACTGACTGGTAGCACTCCTGTATCTGCAGCCTTATTACTGCTACGTTTCCAGCATCCCAGAGCCCGGAGCTTCCGAGGTATAGTAACGCTCTCTATAAGCACTGACTGGTAGCGCTCCTGTATCTGGAGCCTTACTACTGCTATGTTTCCAGCTTCCCAGAGCCCGGAGCTTCCGAGGTATAGTAACGCTCTTTATAAGCACTTACTGGTAACACTCCTGTATCTGGAGCCTTATTACTGCTACGTTTCCAGCTTCCCAGAGCCTGGAGCTTCCGAGGTATAGTAACGCTCTCTATAAGCACTGACTGGTAGCGCTCCTGTATCTGGAGCCTTATTACTGCTATGTTTCCAGCTTCCCAGAGCCCGGAGCTTCCGAGGTATAGTAACGCTCTCTATAAGCACTGACTGGTAGCGCTCCTGTATCTGGAGCCTTATTACTGGTATGTTTCCAGCTTCCCAGAGCCCGGAGCTTCTGAGGTATAGTACCACTCTCTATAAGCACTGACTGGTAGCGCTCCTGTATCTGGAGCCTTATTACTGGTACGTTTCCAGCTTCCCAGAGCCCGGAGCTTCTGAGGTATAGTACCGCTCTCTATAAGCACTGACTGGTAGCGCTCCTGTATCTGGAGCCTTATTACTGCTACGTTTCCAGCTTCCCAGAGCCCGGAGCTTCCGAGGTATAGTAACACTCTCTATAAGCACTGACTGGTAGCGCTCCTGTATCTGGAGCCTTATTACTGCTACGTTTCCAGCTTCCCAGAGCCAGGAGCTTCCGAGGTATAGTAACGCTCTCTATAAGCACTGACTGGTAGCGCTCCTGTATCTGGAGCCTTATTACTGCTATGTTTCCAGCTTCCCAGAGCCCGGAGCTTCCGAGGTATAGTAACGCTCTCTATAAGCACTGACTGGTAGCGCTCCTGTATCTGGAGCCTTATTACTGCTACGTTTCCAGCTTCCCAGAGCCCGGAGCTTCCGAGGTATAGTAACGCTCTCTATAAGCACTGACTGGTAGCGTTCCTGTATCTGGAGCCTTATTACCGCTATGTTTCCAGCTTCCCAGAGCCCGGAGCTTCAGAGGTATAGTAACGCTCTCTATAAGCACTGACTGGTAGCGCTCCTGTATCTGGAGCCTTATTACTGCTACGTTTCCAGCTTCCCAGAGCCCGGAGCTTCCGAGGTATAGTAATGCTCTCTATAAGCACTGACTGGTAGCGCTCCTGTATCTGGAGCCTTATTACTGCTACGTTTCCAGCTTCCCAGAGCCCGGAGCTTCCGAGGTATAGTAACACTCTCTATAAGCACTGACTGGTAGCGCTCCTGTATCTGGAGCCTTATTACTGCTATGTTTCCAGCTTCCCAGAGCCCGGAGCTTCCGAGGTATAGTAACGCTCTCTATAAGCACTGACTGGTAGCACTCCTGTATCTGGAGCCTTATTACTGCTACGTTTCCAGCTTCCCAGAGCCCGGAGCTTCCGAGGTATAGTAACGCTCTCTATAAGCACTGACTGGTAGCGCTCCTGTATCTGGAGCCTTATTACTGCTACGTTTCCAGCTTTCCAGAGCCCGGAGCTTCCGAGGTATAGTAACGCTCTCTATAAGCACTGACTGGTAGCGCTCCTGTATCTGGAGCCTTATTACTGCTACGTTTCCAGCTTCCCAGAGCCGGAGCTTCCGAGGTATAGTAATGCTCTCTATAAGCACTGACTGGTAGCACTCCTGTATCTGGAGCCTTATTACTGCTACGTTTCCAGCTTCCCAGAGCCCGGAGCTTCCGAGGTATAGTAGCGCTCTCTGTAAGCACTGACTGGTAGCGCTCCTGTATCTGGAGCCTTATTACTGCTATGTTTCCAGCTTCCCAGAGCCCGGAGCTTGCGAGGTATAGTAACGCTCTCTATAAGCACCGACTGGTAGCACTCCTGTATCTGGAGCCTTATTACTGCTACGTTTCCAGCTTCCCAGAGCCCGGAGCTTCCGAGGTATAGTAACGCTCTCTATAAGCACTGACTGGTAGCGCTCCTGTATCTGGAGCCTTATTACTGCTACGTTTCCAGCTTTCCAGAGCCCGGAGCTTCCGAGGTATAGTAACGCTCTCTATAAGCACTGACTGGTAGCGCTCCTGTATCTGGAGCCTTATTACTGGTACGTTTCCAGCTTCCCAGAGCCCGGAGCTTCCGAGGTATAGTACCGCTCTCTATAAGCACTGACTGGTAGCGCTCCTGTATCTGGAGCCTTATTACTGCTACGTTTCCAGCTTCCCAGAGCCCGGAGCTTCCGAGGTATAGTAACACTCTCTATAAGCACTGACAGGTAGCGCTCCTGTATCTGGAGCCTTATTACTGCTACGTTTCCAGCTTCCCAGAGCCAGGAGCTTCCGAGGTATAGTAACGCTCTCTATAAGTACTGACTGGTAGCGCTCCTGTATCTGGGGCCTTATTACTGCTACGTTTACAGCTTCCCAGAGACCGGAGCTTCCGAGGTATAGTAACGCTTTCTATAAGCACTGACTGGTAACGCTCCTGTATCTGGAGCCTTATTACAGCTACGTTTCCAGCTTCCCAGAGCCTGGAGCTTCCGAGGTATAGTAACGTTCTCTATAAGCACTGACTGGTAGCACTCCTGTATCTGGAGCCTTATTACTGCTTCGTTTCCAGCTTCCCAGAGCCCGGAGCTTCCGAGGTATAGTAACGTTCTCTATAAGCACTGACTGGTAACACTCCTGTATCTGGAGCCTTATTACTGCTATGTTTCCAGCTTCCCAGAGCCCGGAGCTTCCGAAGTATAGTAACGCTCTCTATAAGCACTGACTGGTAGCGCTCCTGTATCTGGAGCCTTATTACTGCTATGTTTCCAGCTTCCCAGAGCCCGGAGCTTCCGAGGTATAGTACCGCTCTCTATAAGCACTGACTGGTAACACTCCTGTATCTGGAGCCTTATTACTGCTACGTTTCCAGCTTCCCAGAGCCAGGAGCTTCCGAGGTATAGTACCGCTCTCTATAAGCACTGACTGGTAGCGCTCCTGTATCTGGAGCCTTATTACTGCTACGTTTCCAGCTTCCCAGAGCCCGGAGCTTCCGAGGTATAGTAACGCTCTCTATAAGCACTGACTGGTAGCGCTCCTGTATCTGGAGCCTTATTTGTGCTACGTTTCCAGCTTCCCAGAGCCCGGAGCTTCCGAGGTATAGTAACGCTCTCTATAAGCACTGACTGGTAACGCTCCTGTATCTGGAGCCTTATTACTGCTACGTTTCCAGCTTCCCAGAGCCCGGAGCTTCCGAGGTATAGTAACGCTCTCTATAAGTACTGACTGGTAGCACTCCTGTATCTGGAGCCTTATTACTGCTACGTTTCCAGCTTCCCAGAGCCTGGAGCTTCCGAGGTATAGTAACGCTCTCTGTAAGCACTGACTGGTAGCGCTCCTGTATCTGGAGCCTTATTACTGCTACTTTTTCACATATGTGTCTGATAACTATTTAACTACTGTATTAGAGGAAATTTACTAAGCAAAATACGGTTGGATTTGCCGTATTCGTATACTAATGTTGAATTACATTAGCTTTTTACGGCCGATATTACCAGTCCTATTTGTATTCCTGTAGTTATACGAATAAATACGCCATCAAAAGAATATGACTTGTATTTTACATTTACTCCCATGTTAATTTACTAACAATTCATATTTACAAATACATACGTAAACCAGGTGTAAACAAGTAGAAATAATCAAAAATTACGACTGATAAATTCTCCATGATTTCCTGGCGTATTTCACATCTTCACTATGTTCACATGTGAAATGATTTAAATATTAGCCCGCAGCTACTCCCATGAACAGATGTGCGTCCTATAAAATCCCTTTAAGCACCCACATATACCCACACACGCACACATACACACACACATACACACACACAAGCACACATACATACACACACACACTTCTCTGCTTGTTACATAGATGGGTACTCATTTATACATGGAGAAGTTTTCATAGTGGGCTGTGGGCTACCTGACTCCTGACACACGCATCAAAGAAGACGTCGGTGTCATGAAACAGAACATCAGCAGCAGCTTGTGCAGGTTCCTCGGGAGCTGCGGATCCCTCGTTTCATTTGTGCCCACTGGCGAATGATGCGCTTATACAGATGTTCCTGTTTCATTGTACCTACATTCTCCGTCTGTAGGATTGTATTACCATACCTCCCAACTTTGTAGCTGCAGAAATAGGGACACGCGTCCAAAAAGGGGGCGCGGCTTATGTAAATGAGGGGCGCAGCTTATTCAAATGAGCCGCATCCCCGTTTTCGGCCGGGAATAGACGCTGTGCGCATGCGCACAGCGTCTATTCTGTCAAATTGAGGGGGCTCCCATTTGCCCCCCCGCAGCGGGACACCTCCGGCCGCGGGTGGGACAGCAGGACAGGACCCGGTAATCGGGACTGTCCCGCTGAAATCGTGAGTGTTGGGAGATATGTATTACACTGGAGCAACATCAAATGTGACAAAAAGACGATACTCAGAGGCTTATTATAGAAATGATTGTGTAAATGAAAATATAAATTATAATGAAAAAATTCTATAAATAGTATGTATTAATTTCTATTAATTCACTTGCGGGCTTCTGGTGCTGTGGTGTCACTAAGCCCGATGGTTTGAACCTTGTTTTGGGCCCCCAAGGGCACGCTACAGGTGTGTACACACGTTATGATTTTGTGTGCTAGATTGTGCACTATATCTTACCATGTGTATGCACTATCCGACGTACGATGCGCGCTCCCGCCGGTCGTATGGGAGGGAGCTGCTCGGATGAACATGCAACTCAATTCTGTCTAGAAAGCATAAGATAGTATAGTGTAGTATAGCTGTGACGACATATGGGATTCAGTGAAAATCCCGACTGTCAAAATCCCGACAAGGTCAAAATACTGACATTTAAAATCCCGACAAGGTCAAAATACCGACATATAGAATGTAGACATGTGAAAAAGTCAACATGACTTTTGGTCGACAGGTCGTGAGGTCGACATGGGTTTTTTCACTGTTTTTTGAGCCGACATGTGCCGACAGGCGGTATTTTATGCCCTACCAGCCACTAGGGCATGGTGGGAGAATAAAATACTGTAGTGTGCCGAGCGCAGCGAGGCACTGTGCTCAAAGCATTGTGAGCGAAACGCGCGATGCGAGGAGCTGAGGTTGACTTCCAAATGTGTCCATGTCGACTGTGTCGACATTCGGGTCAAAAACAGTAAAAAATCCCATGTCGACCTTGCGACCTGTCAACCAAAAGTCATGTTGACTTTTTCACCTGTCTATGTTGGTATTTTGACCTTGTCGGGATTTTGACCTAGTCGGGATTTTGACCTTGTCAGGATTTTAAATGTCGGTATTTTGACCTTGTCAGGATTTTAAATGTCGGTATTTTGACCATGTCGAGATTTTGACCTTGTTGGGATTTTGACCGTCGGTCAATAGGTGTCAATGGGCTGCGAGTGTTCGGAGCCCTGCTAGCAGGTTAACGCCACCCCGATGAGCTCAATCCCCTACCCCTGTGCATGGCTGCAAACATGTTTGCAACCATGCACACAGTGGGAAAATAACTCACCATCGAATGATTTTCCCACTTCTAGCAAACGCGAGTAAGTCTAGACTTACTCAGCGCTGGTAAGGCGGTGAGGAGAAGGCGGGCGCTGCTGATGGCAGCAGCCCTCCCTCTCAAAGTCTGGAGAAGGCCTGCGTTTTGTGGAAAAATCCCAGAAAATGCATGGTTATCGCCGCATGGTGTCAATTATTTCGCTGGCTGTCTTTGTACGGACAGCGTGCCGTGTGCATGTGTGGTTGCAAAAAATCGCCCCCCCCCCCTGTCACCGGCTGACTCAGGTCACAGATAAGCAGCCCCATGCTCATTGCTGCTGGCTCATTCCGACTCATACCGCTCACTGCCCGACCCCTCCAGGTGCTCACCCCCACTCCCTCCTGGAGCTCACCTCCGGTGCACACACATGCGGCTGCAGGGACACTGGCCGCCTTTACTCCACCGCTCCCTCCTGGCGCTAACCACCGCTCCCTCCTGTAGACACAAATGCTACTGCAGGGACACTGGCCACGGCACTGGCCGCACTTACTCCCCCCGCAGCTGCTCGCTGACAGTCTGCAGGGACACTGGCTGCGCTTACTCCGCTGCCTCCTGCGGACATCCACATGGCTGACAGGCTGCAGGAACAGTGCCGCGGCACCCCTGTCACAGCGCTGCGGCTCCCCAGGGAGCCGCGGCGCACAGTTTGGGAACCGCTGTCTTATGCACATTAACTTATGTATGATATTTTAAGTACAAATCTTATGCCACTGGGACTAGGAAATAGTATACAATATCATACGAAACATAAATCGTACCGTGTGTACGCAATTTAAGACTAGAAAGGAAGAAAAGGAGTGGAAGCACCGCGCTATTTAATTAAAAACTGAGTTGCACCATGTATGGAATACACATGTATATATAAATATAAAAATATAAAAATCTTTTTATTATGGTAATATATATTCTTTGTAGAAATTGTATGAAGACAAACTGGGTGGCCACCAGTTAATGAAAATCAATAACAACAACTGTACACATTAATATAATAACTTCATTTGTTATACTAAAAAATATACAATATATTAAAAATAAGAAATCTGAAAATGTTTTGATACTCTAGTCCAGGGGTGGCCAAACCTGTCCTCAAGACCTACCAGCAGTGCATGTTTTCCAGGCAACCTTTGGATCTATAGTAGGAATGAATGCAGCAGGTTTGAAAATGTGACAGTTAGTAATGACTACAGCTGTACACCAGCTAGGTGATCTGGGGAATGTGACAGTTAGTAATGACTACAGCTGTGCACCAGCTAGGTGATCTGGGGAATGTGACAGTTAGTAATGACTGCAGCTGTGCACCAGCTAGGTGATCTGGGGAATGTGACAGTTAGTAATGACTGCAGCTGTGCACCAGCTAGGTGATCTGGAAAACGTGGACCGTTGGCAGATCTCGAGGACCGGTTTGGCCACCCCTGCTCTAGGCAATGGATGCTCTGTTAGTACTGTATTAATGTTGTATTTCTTTGTGCAAATAAACAGTTCTCTCAAAGTCAAATGAGGTATGAGTTTACTTGCCAATAATTAGATGCTATGGATGAGTGACAATAATGCCGCTGGTTCCTGCCGTGATGCCGGGACTCGACACCCATGGCAGGTGTCCAAGTGGAAGTGGAAGAGCTGGAAGTGGCGTATGGCATCTGTGCCAGGGGTTTAGATGGTCTGAATGTTGGCCGCATGCTCACCTCTCAGATGGTTTGTGTCTGGAGGCACAGCGTCTCACACCCTGTGGTGTACCTCAAACCTCATCACCCCCTTCGCGGAATCCGAGTCACAGCTGTGTAGTCTGTCATGTGTCACCAAGATTTATCATTGGACCTTTCTGTAGCAGAATACACTTTGCATGGCATGTATGTCCCACGGTGTAATCTTATTCTTGTTGCTGATTACAGGTGAGCTGCAGACAGCGAGGCTGCTGTTGGGTTCCGTCTAATGCCAACGCTGAGCCGTGGTGTTTCTATTCACAAAGCCACGGATATGAAGCAGAGAGTGGCAAGATCACCACATCCAAAGGTAAAACATGGTACCATAGGGTATATATATATATATATATATATATATATATATATATATATATATAGACAGATAGGGAATCCCAGCAAGCAGGACCCCAAACACGGCACTGGAAGGTCTTTGTAAACAAGTGGACTTTTATTTTCTCAACGTTTCGCGGGATTTAACCGCGTCGTCAGGAGAAACAAGCAAGACAATGGTACATACTCACTACTCACCTTATGTAGAGACCAGCACGCTGCATCCCCCGCCCACGCACCGCAAATCACGGAGACCGTCCACACCTGTAAGTGGCGCACAGAATGACATCATGCAGCCACAACAGGTCTGAGTTGCTTAGCAACCAGTGTATCTCCGAGATCAGCAGAGCCGGCCGGCGTTAGCAGAACAATGCAAGTCCCCACATAGGTGTTTAAAATATACATTTAGATAATACACAAAAAGAATATATATTACAGTAAAAATAACTGAAAAGACAGAAATACATATAAATACAATTAAAAATGACATTTAGTAAAATGTCACCACATACACATAAAAAACAATTAAGAACCAACAGTCAAATAAATTCAATATTTCAATTAGACACAGTGCTGTGTGTCGAGTACATCTAGTAGATAGTAGATCTACATCAAAGTATTCCAAGCAATACGCTCATTAAGGCCCCTTGGAGACACAGTATCAAGTCTGTATATCCAAGATGCCTCCAAGCGCAACAATTTTTTATTGCGATCACCCCCCCTGATATTCTCTGGTACATGATCAATTATTAAGTATTTGAGAGAACATAGCTGATGACCATGCATTTTGAAATGCACAGCCACCGGCTGATCACAAGGTTTCCCCATCAAAGCTGCTTTAATGGCAGATCTATGTAAAGCCATTCTTTCTTTAAATTTCCTGGCGGTTTTGCCTACATAATAAAAGCCACACGGGCAGATGATAATGTAAACCACGAATCGGGATTCACATGACAACACATGGCGTATTTTATATTTGAAGGCATTATGAGGATGCTTAAAAGTGCCACCAGTGATTAAATAACCACAGGTTACACAATTAGGACACCTATAACATCCAGGTTTTTTAGCAGAAAAAGTATTGAGTGTTTTATGATCACTTATATCGGTATGTACCAATAGATCACGGAGGTTTCTACCTCGACTGTAACAGGACAGGGGTCTAGTATTTTTAAAGCATTCCAACTTTTTATCAGAGGCTACAATTGGCCAAAGGGATCGGGTTGCAATTGGCAGTACAGGACTAGACGTGTCAAAGGTAGTAACTAATGGAAAAATTGCTTCTTTGGATTTTGACACAGGTTTTAGAAGATCTTTACGATGTAAGCCTAAAACTTTACTTTTGGACATTTGTAGCTGATTAAGGGGGTACCCACGTTCACGGAACTTGTCAATTACTTTATCCAACTCAGATGGGAGGGATGACCAGTCACTGCTGATCCCCGCCACCCTCACCATCTGTGAGTACGGAAGCCCTTTTTTCAGGGGGGGTGGGTGATGACTACTAGCTACCAATAGGGTGTTCCTATCAGTCTGCTTGGAAAAAACTGATGTCTTAATTTGTCCATTATTAATGCTTACAAGAACATCCAGGAATGCAATTTCTAAGTTACTACATTTAAAAGTAAATTTGATGGGAGAATCTAATTCATTGATTTCCTGCATCATGGCCAGGAAGGTGCTCTCACCACCACCCCATACCATGAACACGTCATCAATATATCTGCAGAACATCTGGATGTGTGGTCTGTGGCGGTGTGCAAAGAATACACTCTGTTCAAAACCGAACATGTATATATTTGCATATGATGGTGAGACCGCCGCCCCCATAGCACATCCAGATGTCTGCAGATATATTTTACCATCGAAAACAAAATAATTGCGGGTAAGGATAAGCTCCAATAATGTCAGATATAGTGTAACATCAAACCCGAAATTTTCAACCTTGTGACACAAAAAATCTTTAACTGCCCTCAACCCTTCTCCATGCGGAATTGAGGTATATAAACTTGTGACATCCATAACACATAACAGTGTATCTGGTGCCACAGTGCCCAATTCTAATGGACAAATTAAGACATCAGTTTTTTCCAAGCAGACTGATAGGAACACCCTATTGGTAGCTAGTAGTCATCACCCACCCCCCCCTGAAAAAAGGGCTTCCGTACTCACAGATGGTGAGGGTGGCGAGGATCAGCAGTGACTGGTCATCCCTCCCATCTGGGTTGGATAAAGTAATTGACAAGTTCCGTGAACGTGGGTACCCCCTTAATCAGCTACAAATGTCCAAAAGTAAAGTTTTAGGCTTACATCGTAAAGACCTTCTAAAACCTGTGTCAAAATCCAAAGAAGCAATTTTTCCATTAGTTACTACCTTTGACACGTCTAGTCCTGTACTGCCAATTGCAACCCGATCCCTTTGGCCAATTGTAGCCTCTGATAAAAAGTTGGAATGCTTTAAAAATACTAGACCCCTGTCCTGTTACAGTCGAGGTAGAAACCTCCGTGATCTATTGGTACATACCGATATAAGTGATCATAAAACACTCAATACTTTTTCTGCTAAAAAATCTGGATGTTATAGGTGTCCTAATTGTGTAACCTGTGGTTATTTAATCACTGGTGGCACTTTTAAGCATCCTCATAATGCCTTCAAATATAAAATACGCCATGTGTTGTCATGTGAATCCCGATTCGTGGTTTACATTATCATCTGCCCGTGTGGCTTTTATTATGTAGTCAAAACCGCCAGGAAATTTAAAGAAAGAATGGCTTTACATAGATCTGCCATTAAAGCAGCTTTGATGAGGAAACCTTGTGATCAGCCGGTGGCTGAGCATTTCAAAATGCATGGTCATCAGCTATGTTCTCTCAAATACTTAATAATTGATCATGTACCAGAGAATATCAGGGGGGGTGATCACAATAAAAAATTGTTGCGCTTGGAGGCATCTTGGATATACAGACTTGATACTGTGTCTCCAAGGGGCCTTAATGAGCGTATTGCTTGGAATACTTTGATGTAGATCTACTATCTACTAGATGTACTCGACACACAGCACTGTGTCTAATTGAAATATTGAATTTATTTGACTGTTGGTTCTTAATTGTTTTTTATGTGTATGTGGTGACATTTTACTAAATGTCATTTTTAATTGTATTTATATGTATTTCTGTCTTTTCAGTTATTTTTACTGTAATATATATTCTTTTTGTGTATTATCTAAATGTATATTTTAAACACCTATGTGGGGACTTGCATTGTTCTGCTAACGCCGGCCGGCTCTGCTGATCTCGGAGATACGCTGGTTGCTAAGCAACTCAGACCTGTTGTGGCTGCATGATGTCATTCTGTGCGCCACTTACAGGTGTGGACGGTCTCCGTGATTTGCGGTGCGTGGGCGGGGGATGCAGCGTGCTGGTCTCTACATAAGGTGAGTAGTGAGTATGTACCATTGTCTTGCTTGTTTCTCCTGACGACGCGGTTAAATCCCGCAAAACGTTGAGAAAATAAAAGTCCACTTGTTTACAAAGACCTTCCAGTGCCGTGTTTGGGGTCCTGCTTGCTGGGATTCCCTATCTGTCTACACAATTTCTACAAGGGCACGGAGGCTATTGATTATTGAGGAGAGAGTGCCAGTCCGAGTCGTGGATATATATATATATATATATATATATATATATATATATATATATATATCTCCAGGGGGAAATGTACAGGTCAGCCTGCCCCAAAGCTGTCCCTAGCTGATTTCATGCCCTAGATTAGATTTTTGTTGGTGCACAACGCAGCGGGCCCGGTGCCTCGCTACGCTCTGCACACTAATTTATTCTCCCTCCAGGGATGTCGTGGACACCCACGGAGGGAGAATGTGTCGGGATTTCGGCGGTCGGGATTCCGGCGTCGGGATCCTGAATGCCGGGATCCCGACCGCCGGGATTTTAACTGCATACCTTAAAATGCCAGGTAAAAGCGGGGTAGTTCACACTAACAGTGTGAACATAGTATAATTCACACTGAACCAAACAGTAGTGCCCTTTATACATGTTACGCCACACAGTAGTGCCTTTTATACACATTACACCACACAGTAGTGCTCTTTATACACGTTATGCCACACAGTAGTGCTCTTTATACACATTACACCACACAGTAGTGCTCTTTATACACGTTATGCCACACAGTAGTGCTCTTTATACATGTTATGCCACACAGTAGTGCTCTTTATACACATTACACCACACAGTGGTGCCCTTTATACATGTTATTCCACACAGTAGTGCCCTTTATACACATTACACCACACAGTAGTGCTCTTTATACACGTTATGCCACACAGTAGTGCCCTTTATACACATTATGCCACACAGTAGTGCTCTTTATACACGTTATGCCACACAGTAGTGCCCTTTATACACATTACACCACACAGTGGTGCCCTTTATACATGTTTTTCCACACAGTAGTGCCCTTTATACACATTACACCACACAGTGGTGCCCTTTATACATGTTATTCCACAGAGTAGTGCCCTTTATACACATTACACCACACAGTAGTGCCCTTTATTCACATTACACCACACAGCGGTGCTCTTTATACACATTATGCCACACAGTAGTGCCCTTTATACACATTAAGCCACACAGTAGTGCTCTTTATACACATTATGCCACACAGTAGTGCCCTTTATACGGATTCAGTATGAAATCCGGCGGTCGGGATCCCGGCGTTCAAAATCCCGACGCCGGAATCCCGACCGCAGAAATCCCGACAAGGGGGGGATGTGGATCGCCCCCCCCCCCCCCCTGCGGGCTCGTTGCGCTCGCCACGCAGCGGGCCCGGTGCCTCGCTACGCTCGGCACGCTAATTTATTCTCCCTCAACGGGTGTCGTGGACACCCACGGAGGGAGAAAGTGTCAGGATTTCGGCGGTCGGGATTCCGGCTTCGGGATTCTGAACGCCGGGATCCCGAACGCCGGGATTTTAACTGCATCCCCTTTATACATGTTATTCCACACAGTAGTGCCTTTTATACATGTTATTCCACACAGTAGTGCCCTTTATACACATTGCACCACACAGTGGTGCCCTTTATACATGTTATTCCACACAGTAGTGCCCTTTATACATGTTATGCCACACAGTAGTGCCCTTTATACACGTTATGCCACACAGTAGTGCCCTTTATACACACTGCACCACACAGTGGTGCTCTTTATACACGTTATGCCACACAGTAGTGCCCTTTATACACGTTATGCCACACAGTAGTGCCCTTTATACACACTGCACCACACAGTGGTGCCTTTTATACACGTTACATCACACAGTTACTGCTCTCTACATGTTGGAGCCTCCCAATTTCCAAAGCAAAACCAACCCCTTCCCCCTTGACTATTACAATTTACTGACCATAGCCCCCACCCCATCCGCACCAGTTACAAAATTAAGTTGCAATAATCATGGTCCCTATTATACCGGCCTGGCTGCTGCCCTTTCTCCTGGTGCAGCCAGAAATTGGGTAAGCAAGCCCTAGGCATGTGCCTGATGGGGAATCTGCCCCTGTAAATACAAATCATCCACCTTTCTGTTCATTAGGATCCACTCCCCTCCTTCTCCCCCTATTGTCATTATTGTATATTCTGTTCCTCAGATTGCGCAGTGATACTTAGTATGGTGGAATTGCTGAATACATTGTTTCTTTACAAGAAATAATGAAAAATAGCGTTTATGGTGTGTGTGTGTGTGTGTGTGTGTGCGTGTGTGTGTCTTGGAATTTGTCCTGTTGCAGACATAATGCAGCGTTTACTGATGTGAAGTTTCTTCTGGAACAGGAAATAGACAATTCCCGCTGTGTAGAAGAATAACAAAGCCTCTGTTACAGGGTTTGATGCTCGTCTGAGACGGCTGCCGACACCAAAAGTGTTTGGGACAGAAATAGAGGAACTCCTGCTCTCTGCGGAAATACAGTCCAAGAACCGCTTCCGATTTAAGGTTTGCTGATTAACCATATTTCATACTACGGGGCCTGAATCAGAGATGGTCACTAATCAGATGCAGAATTTCAACAAGGTATCCTAGGTGCTTACCAGGGGCCCAGCCAGGGCCGGCCTTAGGCATAGGCACACTAGGCAATTGCCTAGGGCATTTGGAATTCCTAGGGGCATCAGCAGCTTCTGCTGATTAAAATGATATGCAGCATGCCTATATTCTGTGTGAGTGAGGCTGTATCTGCATATGAAATAGTGTATCCATGGAAATCACTGTAACATAGCATTCCGTATGCAGGTACAGCCACAGTTGCACACAGAATATAGGCATGCCGCATATCATTTTAATCATCGGAAGCTCCTTGTGTGTGCTGGTCATAACAATGCAAATAAGACGAATTTTCAGCAAAAAAGGCACCCAACGTTAGCAGAAGGGCCAGGAGCTGCATGGCCTATTGAGACAAGATGTATGAGGAAACATCTGAATCCAAGCAGAGGCAGAGTTCACAGTATTAGCGGCTGTGCGAGTCCGGTCTGCGGGTGGGTTGGTTGTGCAATAGTGTTCGGCATATGTGTAAGGGGCATTATGTGTGTCATGTATAAATGCATTAATAATGTGCGACATATGTGTAACAAGCATTATGTGTGTCATGTGTAATGGGCATTTTGTGTGTCATGTGTATAAGGGCATTAATAATGTGAAACATATGTGTAAGGGGCATTATGTGTGTCATGTGTATGAAGGGCATTAATAAAGGTTGGCATAATGTGTAAGGGGCATTACGGTTATAAGGACATAAATAATGTGTGTCATGTGTAAGGGGCATTACGGTGTGGCATTATCAGGGGTGCCGAGAGAAAGGGGTAGGGGGTACAAATTACCCAGGCCAAAGCCTGATGGGAGGGCCCAGTGGGGGCCCTGGGCCCCCTCCCCTTAAGTGACAGCAGCAGCTGCAGCTCTTCTCCTCTGCCCAGCACACACTGCTTTGTGTTGGGTTGCAGTGTGGCCATGGAGGTGGTTAAAATACAATATTTTCTCAGGATTTTTTTCTAAGGGTATAATTTGATGAGTAATGTATATAAGGTAAAGTGGTACTACAATGTGATGTAACATGAATAAGGGACACTCTCACATGATATAATGTGAATAAAGTTGCACTACTGTGTGGCATCATTTGAATTTGGGGTAAAATTGTGTGGCCATGCCCCTTCCCAGCAAGAACGCACCCCTATTTGGGCTGCGCACCAAATGTGTGCACTGTTTCTATTTAAAATATTGCAGGTAGGAGCACCAAAATGATGACTGCTATGATGAGGGTTGATGGTGCTGGGAAAGGGGAGCAGTGTCAGACGCGGAACTAGTGGCGGTGCTAGGGGGCACCAGTCAAAATCTTGCCTAGGGCATCATTTAGGCTAGGGCCGGCTCTGGGCCCAGCAGGTCACAAGGGACTCCATAAATATATCCTCACGACTATCATGTGATGTCATGACATCACAAAGACCCACCCACACTCCCAAAGTCCCTTTAATGTTAATGATAGGATAAAATTTATTTGGACACACAGAATGGTCTCATCCCCTGTATGTGGGCAGTCAGGTTACTGTATATGTGACACAGAATGGTCTCATCCTCTGTATGTGGGCAGTCACTGGTTGCTGTACATGTGACACAGAATGGTCTCATCCGCTGTATGTGGGCAGTCACTGGTTGCTGTACATGTGACACAGAATGGTCTCATCCTCTGTATGTGGGCAGTCACTGGTTGCTGTACATGTGACACAGAATGGTCTCATCCGCTGTATGTGGGCAGTCACTGGTTGCTGTACATGTGACACAGAATGGTCTCATCCTCTGTATGAGGGTAGTCACTGGTTGCTGTACATGTGACACAGAATGGTCTCATCCGCTGTATGTGGGCAGTCACTGGTTGCTGTACATGTGATCCAGGTATGAGGCTACTTCCAACTTACCTAGAGCCTGATTCAGATCTGTGCACAATGCTGAGGGTCTTGCCTAGGTCTAAATCCAGCCCTCTGTCCCAAATTGAGCAAATATTGAAAGACTGCACATGCGTACCATACACACCGCGCATGCGGGATGGTGAATAATAAAGCGGCCGGAGATTGACTATCAGGAAGCCGGGTTTGTGGGTGGTTACGGGATGTTTTCTGGGAGTGTCAGGTAGAACGAAGGCGCGCCCAGGCGTTATCAGGGAGGGTCTGTGACGTCAGCTCCGGCCCCGGTCAGCCGGGCTCAGCCGCAGGTTAGTGGCAGCCTCAGAGCTCCTGACATTTGCGCAGAATGCAAAATCCTTTTAGTGATGCCAGTTATTATCCATTCGCAATTCAATTGCCGATTTGATCGGGGCGGGTTTTCTTTCTTAAAGAAAAGCACACTGGGCACACTGGGCCTAATTCAGTGTCGCTTGCTGCTTAGCGAGCAGCTTAATGCTGCACGCCGCCCAGCCAAGTATCGCTGCCTGTAACATGGCAGTTAGGAGACGATTGGCTGCTACTTTGGGGTGGAATGCACTAATGCCCTTATTCAGGTTGGCTGAATTTGCACGGGGAACGATGTGCATGCGCAGCAGCATTTCTTTGCCTGCGTATACCCAGCCTTTTGTGCGGGGGGGGGTGGAGAGGGGCGTGGGGTGCCGGCCTGGGCCATCAGCATGTGTGAACGCCTAGCATTTCATGGGCGTTCCCATGAAAATGCTGGGTGTACACATGCTAATGTGTCCGTGACACACGTGTGTGGGGTGTCAGCCACCCACCCAATTCCCTGCATTTTTACAGGTCTGGACCACCCTTACATATGTGTGCGATTTCTACATCATTCGATGGTCGGCGACCAGCCATAGATGGGGGAGGCTCTCACTGGCGTGCGAATGGATGTTAGTGTAAAACATCCATTCATGAGCCTTGCAAACGCATCCCGCCTGCGAATGTGTGGTGCCGGCTAACCAATCACAATGGTGCAAATTTGTGCCCGAGTGAGTCAACCTGAATAAGGGCCTAAGTATTGCATCTGTGCTGCGGTACATCCCACCACACATGGTGTACATACCTTAGGAATGCAATTGTGGGGGGCTGGGAGGGATCCGATTAGATCCCTCTCAGGGGAAAATCTAATGAGAAGCCCATAGGTTCTCTAGGTAACACCATGAAGAACTGGTGTTACCCACCACTGTGATGTCCCAGAATGCATTGCTTCCTGGTGCTCAGTGCATGTGGGAACTGTGGCCAAAGTATGGAGACGAACATTTCGATGTTTTGGGGTGTATTTTCCCTATAGCACATCCCATCCTTTATCTCTCTCCACTCTCCAAGCCTTAGTACATGTACCTCAATATGTAGTACGTTTCATGATTAATGTTTACTTCTAAATAAGAAATATATTCCCCTGTAATATACTGTATATATATATATATATATATATATATATAAATATATATATATATATATATGTGTAATTCCCTGTGAGATATATATATATATATATATATATATATATATATATATAATAAATATATATGTAATTCCCTGTGATATACTGTATATAAGGCTATTTATTTTCTCTGTAGATCACAGACCCGTTGAATAAAAGGTTTGAGGTCCCTCACGAGCACGTGGAGAGTTTTACTGGAACAGCGGAACCGAACCCAAACTACAACGTGGAGCTGGTAGAGAATCCCTTTGGCATTAAGGTTGTGAGGAAGACACCCGACGTCAGAGTCCTGTAAGTGCCACGTTTCTGCAATCAGAGTTCTGTAAGTGCCACCACGTATCTGCCGTCAGAGTCCTGTAAGTGCCATGTATCTGCCGTCAGAGTTCTGTAAGTGCCACGTATCTGCCGTCAGAGTCCTGTAAGTGCCACATATCTGCCGTCAGAGTCCTGTAAGTGCCACATATCTGCCGCCAGAGTCCTGTAAGTGCCACGTTTCTGCCATCAGAGTTCTGTACGTGCCATGTTTCTGCCATCAGAGTCCTGTAAGTGCCACGTTTCTGCCATCAGAGTCCTGTAAGTGCCACATATCTGCCGCCAGAGTCCTGTAAGTGCCACATTTCTGCCATCAGAGCTCTGTAAGTGCCACATATCTGCCGTCAGAGTCCTGTAAGTGCCACGTTTCTGCCATCAGAGTTCTGTAAGTGCCACGTATCTGCCGTCAGAGTCCTGTAAGTGCCACGTATCTGCCGTCAGAGTCCTGTAAGTGCCACATATCTGCCGGCACCTTATATCAATGCACCAACATCTAGGCCGCAATCATCTTAGTAGCTGATAAATCTGAGGTCAGACAAGTGATATGTAACAGATGTCACTGTAATTATTATTCATGGAATAAAAGCTAAGCCCTTATGAAATAGCAATGGGCCTCATTCTGATCCAGATACAACAGACATCGCAGCTGCCGTCCAAAATCCATTCGCAAGTCACCATGAAATGATTTTCCCAGCCTGAGTAACTCAGACCCTTCCACAGCGGGGGCGGAGATGACATCACAGACCCTCCCTGATATCGTCTGGCCACGCCTGCATTTCCCTGACACTCCCAGAAAGCTGCAGGTTGCCACCCACCAACACTGGCTCATTGTCAGTCATATGGTGAGGGGATTGCGAATAGGTCATGCACTATTTTTGTTGCTATTTCGGCTTGTACTTGGCTTGTGCGCTGAAATCTGAATTATTGAAAAGGAAATCGTATTGGATCTATACCCGAAATCTGTACACAGTCAGTTGTGTCCCTGTCTGTATGATGGGAGTAATTCAGACCTGATCACACGGCTGCTAATCTTCGGAGCCAAGCGATAGCGAAATCCTTCCTTGCATTAAGGTTTACGCTGTGCGAATGGATGTATACGGAGGCGAATCTACTGCAAAAATGTCCAAAACCCATCGTTAGATGCTCCCCATGGAATGATATCTCTAATTGGCACCAGTCATCGCAGGCTCAGAGCAGCCACTCGGCGGTGCGATGGAAACAGACATATCCGGCCTGGAGCCGACGTCACCTCCTGTAATACGCACAGACATATCCGGCCTGGAGCCGACGTCACCTCCTGTAATACGCACAGACATATCCGACCTGGAGCCGACGTCACCTCCTGTAATACGCACAGACATATCCGGCCAGGAGCCGACGTCACCTCCTGTAATACGCACAGACATATCCGGCCTGGAGCCGACGTCACCTCCTGTAATACGCACAGACATATCCGGCCTGGAGCCGGCGTCACCTCCTGTAATACGCACAGACATATCCGGCCTGGAGCCGACGTCACCTCCTGTAATACGCACAGACATATCCGGCCTGGAGCCGACGTCACCTCCTGTAATACGCACAGACATATCCGGCCAGGAGCCGGCGTCACCTCCTGTAATACGCACAGACATAACCAGCCAGGAGCCGACGTCACCTCCTGTAATACGCACAGACATATCCGGCCTGGAGCCGACGTCACCTCCTGTAATACGCACAGACATATCCGGCCTGGAGCCGGCGTCACCTCCTGTAATACGCACAGACATAACCGGCCTGGAGCCGACGTCACCTCCTGTAATACGCACAGACATATCCGGCCTGGAGCCGGCGTCACCTCCTGTAATACGCACAGACATATCCGGCCAGGAGCCGGCGTCACCTCCTGTAATACGCACAGACATATCCGGCCTGGAGCCGGCGTCACCTCCTGTAATACGCACAGACATATCCGGCCTGGAGCCGGCGTCACCTCCTGTAATACGCACAGACATATCCGGCCTGGAGCCGGCGTCACCTCCTGTAATACGCACAGACATATCCGGCCAGGAGCCGGCGTCACCTCCTGTAATACGCACAGACATATCCGGCCTGGAGCCGACGTCACCTCCTGTAATACGCACAGACATATCCGGCCTGGAGCCGACGTCACCTCCTGTAATACGCACAGACATATCCGGCCAGGAGCCGGCGTCACCTCCTGTAATACGCACAGACATATCCGGCCTGGAGCCGACGTCACCTCCTGTAATACGCACAGACATATCCGGCCAGGAGCCGACGTCACCTCCTGTAATACGCCTGCATTATCCTAGGCACGCTGAGCAATTTTCCGCAAATACCCAGCATTTTTCCAGGTGCTCCCATGGAAGGCCCGATATCCACCCTCAGACTCCTACTTCCTGTCAATCACTCTGTGAGCGGCCCGAGATGAAAGTATCAGTATCAGTATTTCATTGCAGCCGGGTGTCGCCTGATTGCATCATTCTATGTAAGATGAGGTTGGCACCAGGATATAACACATTGTATAAGTAATGATCAGGGCCGGTTGTGGTGGTACCTGTCGTTCGGCGCTGTCTATTTAAATCTGGCGGCGGAGGCAGCGGGGGTCCCTGCAGTCCATTAAAAATCACGAGCGCTATCCGCCGGGCTATGCGGAAGCGCTTCCAGTGTGAAAACACTGGCACCACGTTGATTGGCTGAGATCAGCGTGCGCCGTGCTGCCAGAGTTATCACACTAGAAGCGCTTCCGCATTGCCCGGCGGATAGCGCTCGTGATTTTTAATGGACTGCAGGGACCCCCGCTGCCTCCGCCGCCAGATTTAAATAGACAGCGCCGTAGGACAGGTACCCGGGCGGCACAAAATGCCGCCCTCCAGTGGCCGGCGCCCTAGGCAAATGCCTAGATTTGCCTAGTGGTGGCGCCGGCCCTGGTAATGATACAGCCATTGTGCTGCTGTGCATTTCATTTTGTAGCTGAGGACCAGGGCTTTCCAACGAGCCCAGCCCCATGTCTCTAGCCCCCCGGGAACCGGAGATATCGCCTGGCAAAGCTGTAACGTTTTTTCTCCATAGGATAATATGGGACCCGTCAATTCCGACCCCCACCCGGTTCCAACGGCTGCCAGTTCCCCCCCTGGCATCACAGAAGCTTTAGGTTCCAAATCGCTGGGCCTTCAATATGATACCAGGCTGGTCCATATCGGTCAATCGGTTCCAGAGATATTGCGTGTAAACCGATTTTTTTATTTTTGAAATGTAATTTCATGGCTGTTCATGTTCTGTGAGGGCAGATTACTCTGGAACCAAACATTCCAGTTTCACTGGACCAAAATCATTCAAAGCCCACTCAAAAGTTATTCAATATGATACTTGTCTCATGTAAATGGGTCAGTTGGTTCCGAAGATATAGCCGATTAAATGAGATAACTGGTTAAAGGGGGGAGGGGTGGTTTTCTCTCCCCCTCACACCAGAAAATGCAGGGACTAGGCTGGTGTAAAGGGGGCCAACCTGGGAATGCATTTTCTGGTGTGGGTATTATTCCAAATAGCCGGTACCTGCAGTGCTCTGAATACAGCCAGGCTCTGCCACTGTCAGTGGCTATCACTTCTGCCTGGCGGCGGCTGTCCCACATTTACCGCGAGCATGTATTACCCTTGGCAATGAGCATGTAATCCCACATGGCAACGAGCATGGAACCTCTGGCAATGAGCATGGAACCCTTGGCAATGAGCATGTAGATAAGCAGCACTTATGTAGCATAATTTTTAATAGGCATTATGGTGTTTGGCATAACACATAATGGACATAATGGCGTGTAACTTAACGTGTAATGGACATTATGGTGTAAATGTTTAATGCAAGCCTTTGCCGGACAATGTCCCTGTTTATGAAGCGTCTTGTGAATTTTGGCTTAATCTGTGTGGCATTATGTGAATTATGGCTCAATCCGTGTGGCATTATGTGAATTCTGGCTCAATCCGTGTGGCATTATGTGAATTTTGGCTCAATCCATTTGGCATTTTATGAATTTGGCTCAATTCGTGTGTTATTATGTGAATTTTGGCTCATTCCATTTGGCATCATGTGTAAGGGGCAAGTATAATGGGGTCTAGTATTTTGTTGCATAATGTGTAGAAGTTGTTGTACACTACACTCAAGGACACGCCCCCTGTTGAGTGGCCACACCCCCTTTTCTGGATCGCGCCTTTGGGGCGCGCACAACTA
Source organism: Crinia signifera (assembly GCF_055691185.1). NCBI lineage: Eukaryota > Metazoa > Chordata > Amphibia > Anura > Myobatrachidae > Crinia > Crinia signifera. The sequence continues at coordinate 10,799,797 of NC_139223.1, forward strand.
CATCCTTCACTTTTGTTGCCATGGTGGGCCTGCGTACTTTAAATGCCAGAGCCTATTTTTAATCCCATTCCCACTCTCTCTCTGTCGCTCTCTTAGCATGGCACCACTAACACCGCCCCTCCCCCACCTAAACCCTCTTTTATCATGGTGCCCCCCCTGTCATTTTATCCTGGATCCGCCCCTGCTGCTGTGTAACATTATCCTATATTACATCAGTATTGGTGGGTATTGGTTCTATGTAAGATGAGGTTGGCACCAGGATATAACACATCGTATAAGTAATGATACAGCCATTGTGCTGCTGTGTCACATTATCCTATATTACATCAGCATTGGTGGGTATTGAGGTTGGCACCAGTATATAACACATTGTATATTCCCTGCTCCGCTAGGTTTGACACCACCATAGGACCCCTGCTGTATGCTGACCAGTTCCTGCAACTCACCATTAAACTACCCAGCAGCAATATATATGGATTGGGGGAACACGTCCACCGGCAGTACAAGCATGATACGTTCTGGAAGAAGTGGTCTATATTCGCCAGAGACGCCTTCCCCAATGGAGTAAGCACCGATCACTATAATCCGTTACTGAATGCTTGTAACATCGTATGACTGACACGGACAAAAGTATGAAACACGCAAACAGTAGACATGGCAATGGTCCACACATGCAAACAGTAGACATGGCAATGGTGCACACATGCAAACAGTAGACATGGCAATGGTGCACACATGCAAACAGTAGACATGGCAATGGTGCACACATGCAAACAGTAGACATGGCAATGGTCCACACATGCAAACAGTAGACATGGCAATGGTCCACACATGCAAACAGTAGACATGGCAATGGTGCACACATGCAAACAGTAGACATGGCAATGGTGCACACATGCAAACAGTAGACATGGCAATGGTGCACACATGCAAACAGTAGACATGGCAATGGTGCACACATGCAAACAGTAGACATGGCAATGGTGCACACATGCAAACAGTAGACATGGCAATGGTGCACACATGAAATGGTCCATCTGGGTTTTTTGGGGGAAATTTTTTCAGTTTTTTATGCTTTTACATTTCCATACCTTATACATGGACTCGGATGGGAGCAGCTGTTTCCTGAGTAATGTAACGTGTAGAACAATACTGTATCTGAGACATAGCGCAGTACGACAGTTGTGCACATATTAATATCTAGTATATATAATGTACAGTATGACACTACTAATGGGATTTACTCCGCAGGACGGATCTAACCTATACAGCGCACAGACGTTCTTCTTGTGCCTGGAAGATGAGAAGGGATCGTCCTTCGGGGTGTTTCTAATGAACAGCAATGCGATGGGCGAGTATTTCTTTTTCATTTTGCTGGAACATTCTAGTTGGCGCATTTGTGGCCTTTTCATTGGTCAGGAACACCCAGTAGTGTAACACAGGGGTCATTGTGAACGTAATGTATATAACAGTCACACCGCCTCGTTATATTACTGTATACTGTAGTAACGCTATTGTTATATACCATACAATTTCCCTGTACAGAGGTGATCGTCCAGCCGGCCCCGGCCGTTACTTATAGAACAATCGGAGGAATTCTGGACTTTTATGTGTTTGTCGGTAATACTCCAGAAGAAGTGGTTATGGAATACCTGGAGGTAACCATTATTCTATAGATTATAGAGCACTGCAGTGTTGCTACAGAACTTATTGTGGGGGTCATTCTGATTGACGCGCATTCCTGCAAGTTCGGCCCTACCCCGATGTTTGTGGGAATGGGCTATTATGCCCAGTGGTGTAACTACTGTAAGGCAGACCCCCCGTTGGGGTTGGGAGAGGAAGCAGCAGCGGGGGCCAGGCGCCAGCCAGTGCCGTCTTTCCCATTGGGCACGATGGGCAGTTGCCCGGGGGCCCTAGGACCTAGGGGCCCCCGGCCCAGCCCAATGGGAAAGATGGTGGCCGGGGTCCGGGAATCCGCTCACCCTCGCTGGGGGATCCGGGCAGGGGGATCAGGGCGGTGGCGGTAGCTAGAAGCCTGATTCGGCGAAGCTCTATTTGCCGGCGGGGCGGGAAGCGCTGTTGCATTTGAATAGACTGGCCGGACGCTGATTGGCTGAATTCAGAAAATCAGCATCAGGCCAGTCTTTGAAAAGGCAACAGCGCTTCCCACCCCGCCGGCAAATAGCGCTTCACCTCCTAGCTAGCAGTGAATTTAATTTCGGGGGTCCGTGTGCCGGGGTTCTGATCACCCTCACTGGGTGATCCGGCAGGGGGATCAGGGCATCGGTGGCGGTAGCTAGGAGCCCAAAGCGGCGAAGCGCTATTTGCCGGCAGGGGGGGCGAGAAGCGCTGCTGCATTTAAAATGACTGGCTGAATTCAGCCAATCAGCATCCGGCCAGTCTTTTCAAATTCAACAGCGCTTCCCGCCCCCGCCGACAAATAGTGCTTCGCCGCTTCGGGCTCCTAGCTACCGCCACCGCCGCCCTGATCCCCTTCCCCAGCGAGGATGGTCGGATCCCCGCCACCCGGCCACCATCTTTCCCATTAGCGCTATTTGCCGGTGGGGCGGGAAGCGCTGCTGCATTTGAAAAGACTGGCCGAACGCTGATTGGCTGAATTCAGCCAATCAGCGTCTGGCCAGTCTTTTCAAATGCAACAGCGCTTCCCGCCCCGCCAGTTAATAGCGCTTTGCCACTTCAGGGCAGGCTCCTAGCTACCGCCGCTGCCCTGATCCCGCTGCCCGGATCCCCCAGCGAAGATGATCGGATCCCCGGCCGCCGGAAGCTGACTGGCTGCCGCACGGAGCCAGAGAGGTGAGGGTTGGGGAGGTGACTGTGGGCTCCTGGGCAAACTAATTTGGGGGGGGGTCCAGTGAACTAGGTTGCCCAGGGGCCCTTCCTAATGTTAAGACGGCCCTGCCTACTTGGCGCACTGACATGCTGCTGCTGCCCGTTGGCTGAGCATCGGAGGATGAGTCAGCACTGGCGCTGGCGCGGCCGTGACACAGACAGTCACAAATCTCCACTGATTCCATTGAACAGTACACAGAGACGGCTATTGGTGTACAGGATGGGCGGCGGGTTGTTGGGGGGCGGCCTGGGACGGAGGGGAAGCAGCAGTCCACTCTCTCTCTGCCTCTCTCCTGCTTCTCCGTAATGTGTATGATGTGATGCCATCACACGCTGGGGAAACACGCTGGAGAGGAGCCGGGAAGCCAGCCGAGAGGGAGCAGTCAGACAGTCCCACCCAGTCCAGTCCTCACACTTGTTATTGTTATAATAGAGGTGCAATTGTTATACCAATATTACCAAAATGGCGGACGTCGGGCGGTCGGACGGGCAGAGAACCTCGCAACTTACAGAGCCAAACAGAATGACCCCCTGTATGTACAAAACTCACATTAAAAGCCAGGAGTAAAAATAGTTCAGAGTTCAGGGGCAAGTGCCATGCCCATATCGAGGGCAAAATTAGCATGTTACAAGTGATATGCTGACGTGTTGACATATCAAGCATTATTGTGTCGACATGATCAATGTTGGCACTTTCTACCCCATGCGCTCTCGAACAGTTTTGAGAATTTTGAATGTGGTTACCTTGTCACTATCACTATCTCCAGTACCTTTTTTTATATTCACTAGTTTACTGCAACTTATAATACCTTGCCTATAAGTCCAGGAGCAATGGACTGAGTACCGGTCAGGACACAGTGCTCTATGGTACATGGGATGTAGACAGGGGCGTAACTAGATATTTGTAGGCCCCAGAGCAAAAGTTTTTAAGGGCCCCCTAGTTAGCAACTGATGGTGATTCATGTATGTAAAACATATTACTTAGACAGTAAAGATGGGGCCCCTTCAGCTCTGGGCCCCATAGCAGCTGCACCCCTTGCACCTATGGTAGTTGCACCCTTGGATGTAGATGAACATCTGATGTCCATTCACTCTGAAGCTGCGTGTACTGTAGGCATTACAATTACAAATCATTATATTAGCATTGTAAGATTTTACAATGTCATCATGCCTATAAACTAATGCAAATGTATATTTCTTTTATTCTGCTAGTTTATCGGAAAACCATACATGCCGGCATACTGGACTCTTGGTTTTCACATCAGCCGCTGGGGATATAAATCTCTCAATGAGGTGAAAGAGGTGGTTGAGAGAAACAGAGCCATTGATATACCCTATGTAAGTAACATAAGGACATACTGTATACACCTACAGGCCTTTTTGGGTCTATACGACCTACCCTAAAGTCTTCAGAGATAAGTTATGTGCTCCCAGTTCCAAGAAAAATATCAAAACATTTCCACCTTGCAGCCATCACTGGTGGAGAGCCGTAAGCTCTCCACCTTCAAATGCAAAACCATTGACCATTGTTGTAGAACCATCGCATTTCCACCATCAATTACACACTAATTGAAAAGTGTTGGAGAGCGATCAAATCTCCATTACCAATCACAAAACCATGGGCCATTGTTAGATAACATTGCATCTCCACCATCAATTACAAAACCATTCACCATTGTTGGAGAACCATCGGATCTCTACCATCAATCACAAAACCATTCACCATTGTTGGAGAACCATTGAATCTCCACCATCAATCGCAAAACCATTGACCATGGTTGGAAAACCATTGCATCTTCACCATCAATCAAAAAGCCATGGACCATTGTTAGATAACACTGCATCTCCACCATCAATTACAAAACCATTCACCATTGTTGGAGCACCATCGGATCTCTACCATAAATCACAAAACCATTTACCATGGTTATAAAACTATTGCATCTTCACCATCAATCACAAAGCCATTGACCATTGTTGGAGAACCATCGCATCTCCACAAATGATAACCATCACTATGCAATACCCATATGATATAATAAGCATATAATATATTTTAAAAAAATTATAAATAAAAAAGGATGATGGATTATGGAAGCAAAGTACCAATTTGAAGAGGAAATGAAATGGAACCAAAAACTAGGACCCAAAGATCTACAATGGCTTTATCCAATTTACGATCTTTTCTGTATTGCTGATCCACTGTCAAAAATGCTGATCATAGGCCATTGATGATCAGTGATCTGCCTGGGAAAACAAGTAAAGGTCCATACACACTGGGCGATTATGTCCAGCATGTATGGACAGCGATGACCGCTTTCATCGGTGTGGGGAAAGCCGCTCGGTGTATACGCACTGCATACACACTGAGCGTTTTTCCCCCTGCCCAGCGCTGTCAGCGGGGGGAGGGCAGCTTTGCATAGCGCAGAGCTATGCAAAGCCTTCCTCAAATACCAGCAGATGAGCGGCTTTCCCGGTGATGATGCGGGAGCGCGCAGCAGCGCTCAGCGTTCAACGCCGGGTCATACACACTGGGCGGCTTGGAGCTGAAAGCCGCTCAAACTTGCTGTTTTGAGCGGCTTTCAGCTCAAAGTCGCCCAGTGTGTATGGACTTTAACAATTCCCAGATTTGCTGATTCCAATTTGTTTGAAATCGGCGTATCGTTGAATGTCCTTGATTCCCCAACACAGGCATCAGAGGATAGGGGAATTGCCAAAATCGATCCCAGATGCCTTTACACAAGGTCCTAGCCTTTCTATAAATACAAGCAAGTATACATAGTGAAATATATGGGTATTATGTGTTTCCCAAGAACAGCACAATGATTATGTTTGATAAAGTATGAATGTTACTAGCAGTCTGACAAGGCATTGGAACGCAGCGTGACCAATCAATAGACTTTTATTTTGCAAAAATGTCACAAAAAATAACCATAGCATGTGACCTTATGAGGTCACACAAAAATGACCAAATGTACAAAATATTATCCTGGTCTCCTTCATTTCAGACTGTACAATGCTTCATTATCTTTATACACATTTAAAAGCAATAGTGATGCATGTCAGGAATAAAAACCTTTATAACATTTGTTCTTTCAAATGAAGTTGTATAAATGGCTATTGTCTACCGCTGATGATCCGCTGATCGATGTACTGCGCAAAAGTCAGACGGATCATTGGTAAATGTGTTTATAAATATATGTTTCGCCATTTTTAGGACGTACAATTTACTGACATTGACTACATGGAAAACAAAAAAGATTTCACCTATGACAAAGTCAATTTTGCGGATCTTCCTCAATTTGCTGATGATCTACATAAGAACGGGCAGAAATATATCATCATTCTGGTAAGTTTACAATAGAACTGACTACTTTCCGGTCAGAAACACACAAGACCCAGGAGATAAAGTTGACAGTTGTTTATAAGTACGATCACGAAAAATGGATCAGTGAATTGGAGGGGGGTGCGGGGGGATTAGGGCGGGGGCATGTGAATCCAGGACATTCCAGTGTCGGAAATCAAGGACAATATTATTAATAATAATAATAATAATAATAACAATAATAATAATAATGGTACTTGTGGATTATCACGGCTCCCATCACATGCCATCGCATGCCATATATAGTGGCATGCGATGCGATTTTTACAGATTTTTGCAGTTTTTTGTCAAAATCGCATACGATTTTGCACTGAAAAGCATCCAAATGCATTGGAATTAGTATCAAACATGTTCAATGGCCCCCAAATGGCATTTTTGAGGCTGTACCACCCCCACTATCAACGCGAACCCGAAGCGTGGTGAGCGCAGCGAGCCTGCGAGGGGCGGCGGTACGCGTCCTACGACCTTTTCATACCCCCACTATCCACGTCGGCGTGGAGTTGAGAATAGAAAGTGTGGCGAGCGCAGCGAGCCACCGAGCCCGAAGCGTGGCAAGCGCAGCGAGCGCAGCGAGCCCCTGTGAAGGTATCCGCTTCCCCTCGCGGGGCTCGCTGCGCTCGCCACGCTTCGGGCTCGGTGGCTCGCTGCGCTTGCCACACTTTCTGTTCTCAACTCCACGCTGACGTGGATAGTGGGGGTATGAAAAGGTCGGAGGACGCGTACCGCCGCCCCTCGCAGGCTCGCTGCGCTCACCACGCTTCGGGTTCGCGTTGATAGTGGGGGTGGTACAGCCTCAAAAATGCCATTTGGAGCCATTGAACATGTTTGATACTAATTCCAATGCATTTGGATGCTTTTCAGTGCAAAATCGTATGCGATCGCATGCGATGCAATGCAATTTTTTCGCATACGATGGCCATCGTGGGAGCCGTGATAATCCACAAGTACCATAATAATAATAATAATAATAATAATAATAATAATAATAATAATAATAATAATAGTACCAGCCAATCAGCTGCTATCTGCCATGTTACAGGATGACAGTTAGGAGCTGACTGACCAGATCATCTCTCCTATACAATATGTATGTAGGCAAAGGTGACACTAGAACCATTATACTTAATGTCACCGTACCCGCTGCCAGTACTACTGGCATGTTGTAGTTGCGGGAGCCTGGTATGTACATTGGGGGAGATTACACGGATGTCCTGGATGTTATGTAGGTCTATAAGGGTGTAACTCATCACATATTAGATGTTATCTAATGCTCTGTTCTACCCTTGCAGGATCCAGCTATTGCCAACGCACCACTAATAAACGGCCCGTATGAGGCGTATGAAAGAGGCCAAAGGCTCGGTGTTTGGGTTAATGAGTCAGATGGGAGTACCCCCATTGTTGGAGAGGTACAGTGTGTTACTCCTGTTATAACACCTGGCAATTTACAGGACACATAAATAGAACCAGTAACATTTATGGTTATCTACTGTATGTAGCCATTTTCAGTTCTTATGTCTGGTAGAAAGAGTAATTTATTGTGTAGGAAAAATGTCACACTGCAATACAAACGTCGTTGTTTCCTCTATTTTTATTTTATCCTCTTATTTTTGCACTTTTGAACCTTTTTCGGATAGACGCACATGGGGTAATGTAACAAAACTGTCTCATTTGTAAGCAGAACAAATGTTATCACATATATGATGGTAGGAGCTGCTGGGACATGGGCGGAGCCACAACACATGGGAAGAGTCACATCCACATGGGCGGAGTCACAAACACATGGGCGGGGTCACACACACATGGACAGAGTCAGGGGAATGAGGGCTGGCTGCAGTAATGAGTCAAGCCTGCAGAAAAAAATAACAAAAAAATAACAAAAAAATAAAATAAAAACAAATACGTGTTGATGTTCAAAGGAAGAATAAAGTCCATTTATGGGGATGATACATTTCTGTGGTATTTACAGAATGCGCTGTGTTAGTCTAAATATATTCTGAATACATTGTTGCTATTAATGCTATGATAATCTGCACTAATAATACATTGACTGTCTGTCTACATATAATAATACATGGTTTTATACTGTGCAGGTCTGGCCGGGAGTTACAGTATACCCGGATTACACTAGTGATGTCTGTACTAATAATACATTGTCTGTCTGTCTACATATAATAATACATGGTTTTATACTGTGCAGGTCTGGCCGGGAGTTACAGCATACCCGGATTACACTAATAATGTCTGTACTAATAATACCCCCACCCCCCACATTCGTGCTCTCTCACAGTCTTGCCGCTTTCACCTACGCAACATCTCACGCATCAGACCATTCCTCTCCACTGACGTGACCAAAATTCTCATTCACTCTCTTGTCATCTCCCGCCTTGACTACTGCAACATCCTTCTCTCTGGGCTACCTCTCACCCGCCTCGCACCTCTCCAATCCATTCTTAACGCTGCTGCTAGGCTCATCTTCCTCTCCCGCCGCTCTACCTCCGCCTCCTCCCTCTGTCTATCTCTTCACTGGCTCCCCATTCCTTTCCGAGTTCTCTTTAAACTCCTCACCACCACCTACAAGGCTCTCCTCCTCCACCGCTCCATACCTCTCTTCACTGATCTCTATCCACACTCCATCCCGTCCTCTTCGCTCCATCACTGACCGCCGACTGACCTCTGACCTAATCACCTCCTCCCACTCCCGTGTCCAAGACTTCTCTCGCGCTGCCCCCCTGCACTGGAACACCCTCCCGCCACCCATCAGGCTTTCTGATTCCCTTACCTCCTTCAAGCGCTCCCTCAAAACCCACTTTTTTCGACTAGCCTATCCCTCCTCCTAACCTCTTTTGATCCTCTTATCCTGCCTCCGTTCCCCTCCGTTCCTACTTATCCTATTGTTTTTCGTTTGTCCACCCACCTCCTTTTAGTATGTTAACTCTTATGAGTAGGGACCTTCTTCCTCACGTACTCACCCTACCTCATTACCTCACCTGTGCTCCTGTCCTGTTCTTCCCTTCCTCTACTTCATCTTCAGTCTCCTTGACAATTTTGACACCTACTTCTGAACTGATGCTGATTTTAGTTCTACCAGCTATACCCCTATTTATACTGTATTTTTCAACAAACCCTGTACGTTACCTCGTCATTTTTTTGTTTGCTATGTACGGCGCTGCGGACACTTTGCGGCGCCTTATAAATAAACGTACTACTACTACTACTAATAATACATTGTCTGTCTGTCTACATATAATAATACATGGTTTTATACTGTGCAGGTCTGGCCCGGAGTTACAGTATACCCTGATTACACTAGTGATGTCTGTACTAATAATACATTGTCTGTCTGTCTACATATAATAATACATGGATTTATACTGTGCAGGTCTGGCCGGGAGTTACAGTATACCCGGATTACACTAGTGATGTCTGTACTAATAATACATTGTCTGTCTGTCTACATATAATAATACATGGTTTTATCCTGTGCAGGTCTGGCCGGGAGTTACAGTATACCCTGATTACACTAGTGATGTCTGTACTAATAATACATTGTCTGTCTGTCTACATATAATAATGGTTTTATCCTGTGCAGGTCTGGCCGGGAGTTAAAGTATACCCTGATTACACTAGTGATGTCTGTACTAATAATACATTGTCTGTCTGCCTACATATAATAATACATGGTTTTATACTGTGCAGGTCTGGCCGGGAGTTACAGTATACCCGGATTACACTAGTGATGTCTGTACTAATAATACATTGTCTGTCTGTCTACATATAATAATACATGGTTTTATACTGTGCAGGTCTGGCCGGGAGTTACAGTATACCCTGATTACACTAGTGATGTCTGTACTAATAATACCCCCCACCCCCCACATTCGTGCTCTCTCACAGTCTTGCCGCATTCACCTACGCAACATCTCACGCATCAGACCATTCCTCTCCACTGACGCGACCAAAATTCTCATTCACTCTCTTGGCATCTCCCGCCTTGACTACTGCAACATCCTTCTCTCTGGGCTACCTCTCACCCGCCTCGCACCTCTCCAATCCATTCTTAACGCTGCTGCTAGGCTCATCTACCTCTCCCGCCGCTCTACCTCCGCCTCCCCCCTCTGTCTATCTCTTCACTGGCTCCCCATTCCTTTCCGAGTTCTCTTTAAACTCCTCACCACCACCTACAAGGCTCTCTCCTCCTCCACCGCTCTTTACCTCTCTTCACTGATCTCTATCCACACTCCCTCCCGTCCTCTTGGCTCCATCACTGACCGCCGACTGACCTCTCACCTAATCACCTCCTCCCACTCCCGTGTCCAAGACTTCTCTCGCGCTGCCCCCCTGCACTGGAACAACCTCCCGCCACCCATCAGGCTTTCTGATTCCCTTACCTCCTTCAAGCGCTCCCTCAAAACCCACTTTTTTCGACTAGCCTATCCCTCCTCCTAACCTCTTTTGATCCTCTTATCCTGCCTCTGTTCCCCTCCGTTCCTATTTATCCTATTGTTTTTCGTTTGTCCACCCACCTCCTTTTAGTATGTTAACTCTTATGAGTAGGGACCTCCTTCCTCACGTACTCACCCTACCTCATTACCTCACCTGTGCTCCTGTCCTGTTCTTCCCTTCCTCTACTTCATCTTCAGTCTCCTCGACAACTTTGACACCTACTTCTGAACTGATGCTGATTTTAGTTCTACCAGCTATACCCCTATTTATACTGTATTTTTCAACACACCCTGTACGTTACCTCGTAATTTTTTTGTTTGCTATGTACGGCGCTGCGGACACTTTGCGGCGCCTTATAAATAAACGTACTACTACTACTAATAATAATACATTGTCTGTCTGTCTACATATAATAATACATGGTTTTATACTGTGCAGGTCTGGCCCGGAGTTACAGTATACCCTGATTACACTAGTGATGTCTGTACTAATAATACATTGTCTGTCTGTCTACATGTAATGATACATGGTTTTATCCTGTGCAGGTCTGGCCGGGACTAACAGTATACCAGGATTACACTAGTGATGTCTGTACTAATAATACATTGTCTGTTTGTCTACATATAATAATACATGGTTTTATCCTGTGCAGGTCTGGCCGGGAGTTACAGTATACCCTGATTACACTAGTGATGTCTGTACTAATAATACATTGTCAGTTTGTCTACATATAATAATACATGGTTTTATCCTGTGCAGGTCTGGCCGGGAGTTACAGTATACCCGGATTACACTAGTGATGTCTGTACTAATAATACATTCTCTGTCTGTCTACATATAATAATACATGGTTTTATACTGTGCAGGTCAGGCCGGGAGTTACAGTATACCCTGATTACACTAGTGATGTCTGCACTAATAATACATTGTCTGTCTGTCTACATATAATAATACATGGTTTTATACTGTGCAGGTCTGGCCCGGAGTTACAGTATACCCTGATTACACTAGTGATGTCTGTACTAATAATATATTGTCTGTCTGCCTACATATAATAATACATGGTTTCATACTGTGCAGGTCTTGCCCGGAGTTACAGTATACCCTGATTACAATAATGATGTCTGTGCTAATAATACATTGTCTGTCTGTCTACATATAATAATACATGGTTTTATACTTTGCAGGTCTGGCCCGGAGTTACAGTATACCCTGATTACACTAGTGATGTCTGTACTAATAATACATTGTCTGTATTTCTACATATAATAATACATGGTTTTATACTGTGCAGGTCTGGCCTGGAGTTACAGTATACCCGGATTACACTAGTGATGTCTGTACTAATAATACATTGTCTGTCTGTCTACATATAATAATACATGGCTTTATACTGTGCAGGTCTGGCCGGGAGTTACAGTATACCCTGATCACACTAGTGATGTCTGTACTAATAATACATTGTCTGTCTGTCTACATATAATAATACATGGTTTTATACTGTGCAGGTCTGGCCGGGAGATACAGTATACCCTGATTACACTAGTGATGTCTGTACTAATAATACATTGTCTGTCTGTCTACATATAATAATACATGGTTATATCCTGTGCAGGTCTGGCCGGGAGTTACAGTACAACCGGATTACACTAGTGATGTCTGTACTAATAATACATTGTCTGTCTGTCTACATATAATAATACATGGTTTTATCCTGTGCAGGTCTGGCCGGGAGTTACAGTATACCCTGATTACACTAATGATGTCTGTACTAATAATACATTGTCTGTCTGTCTACATATAATAATACATGGTTTTATACTGTGCAGGTCTGGCCCGGAGTTACAGTATACCCTGATTACACTAGTGATGTCTGTACTAATAATACATTGTCTGTCTGTCTACATATAATAATACATGGATTTATCCTGTGCAGGTCTGGCCCGGAGTTACAGTATACCCTGATTACACTAGTGATGTCTGTACTAATAATACATTGTCTGTCTGTCTACATATAATAATACATGGTTTTATACTGTGCAGGTCTGGCCTGGAGTTACAGTATACCCGGATTACACTAGTGATGTCTGTACTAATAATACATTGTCTGTCTGTCTACATATAATAATACATGGTTTTATACTGTGCAGGTCTGGCCCGGAGTTACAGTATACCCTGATTACACTAGTGATGTCTGTACTAATAATACATTGTCTGTCTGTCTACATATAATAATACATGGTTTTATCCTGTGCAGGTCTGGCCGGGAGTTACAGTATACCCTGATTACACTAATGATGTCTGTACTAATAATACATTGTCTGTCTGTCTACATATAATAATACATGGTTTTATCCTGTGCAGGTCTGGCCGGGAGTTACAGTATACCCTGATTACACTAGTGATGTCTGTACTAATAATACATTGTCTGTCTGTCTATATATAATAATACATGGTTTATACTGTGCAGGTCTGGCCGGGAGTTACAGTATACCAGGATTACACTAGTGATGTCTGTACTAATAATACATTGTCTGTCTGTCTACATATAATAATACATGGTTTTATACTGTGCAGGTCTGGCCCGGAGTTACAGTATACCCTGATTACACTAGTGATGTCTGTACTAATAATACATTGTCTGTCTGTCTACATATAATAATACATGGTTATATCCTGTGCAGGTCTGGCCGGGAGTTACAGTATACCCTGATTACACTAGTGATGTCTGCACTAATAATACATTGTCTGTCTGTCTACATAATAATACATGGTTTTATCCTGTGCAGGTCTGGCCGGGAGTTACAGTATACTCGGATTACACTAGTGATGTCTGCACTAATAATACATTGTCTGTCTGTCTACATATAATAATACATGGTTTTATACTGTGCAGGTCTGGCCGGGAGTTACAGTATACCCGGATTAAACTAGTGATGTCTGTAATAATAATACATTGTCTGTCTGTCTACATATAATAATACATGGTTTATACTGTGCAGGTCTGGCCGGGAGTTACAGTATACCCTGATTACACTAGTGATGTCTGTACTAATAATACATTGTCTGTCTGTCTACATATAATAATACATGGTTTATACTGTGCAGGTCTTGTCGGGAGTTACAGTATACCCTGATTACACTAGTGATGTCTGTACTAATAATACATTGTCTGACTGTCTACATATAATAATACATGGTTTTATCCTGTGCAGGTCTGGCCCGGAGTTACAGTATACCCGGATTACACTAGTGATGTCTGTACTTATAATACATTGTCTGTCTGTCTACATATAATAATACATGGTTTATACTGTGCAGGTCTGGCCGGGAGTTACAGTATACCCGGATTACACTAGTGATGTCTGTACTAATAATACATTGTCTGTCTGTCTACATATAATAATACATGGTTTTATCCTGTGCAGGTCTGGCCGGGAGTTACTGTATACCCGGATTACACTAGTGATGTCTGTACTAATAATACATTGTCTGTCTGTCTACATATAATAATACATGGTTTATACTGTGCAGGTCTGGCCGGGAGTTACAGTATACCCGGATTACACTAGTGATGTCTGTACTAATAATACATTGTCTGTCTGTCTACATATAATAATACATGGTTTATCCTGTGCAGGTCTTGTCGGGAGTTACTGTATACCCGGATTACACTAGTGATGTCTGTACTAATAATACATTGTCTGTCTGTCTACATATAATAATACATGGTTTATACTGTGCAGGTCTGGCCGGGAGTTACAGTATACCCTGATTACACTAGTGATGTCTGTACTAATAATACATTGTCTGTCTGTCTACATATAATAATACATGGTTTTATACTGTGCAGGTCTGGCCGGGAGTTACTGTATACCCGGATTACTCTAGTGATGTCTGTACTAATAATACATTGTCTGTCTGTCTACATATAATAATACATGGTTTTATACTGTGCAGGTCTGGCCGGGAGTTACTGTATACCCGGATTACTCTAGTGATGTCTGTACTAATAATACATTGTCTGTCTGTCTACATATAATAATACATGGATTTATACTGTGCAGGTCTGGCCGGGAGTTACAGTATACCCTGATTACACTAGTGATGTCTGTACTAATAATACATTGTCTGTCTGTCTACATATAATAATACATGGTTTTATCCTGTGCAGGTCTGGCTGGGAGTTACAGTATACCCTGATTACACTAGTGATGTCTGTACTAATAATACATTGTCTGTCTGTCTACATATAATAATACATGGTTTTATACTGTGCAGGTCTGGCCGGGAGTTACAGTATACCCTGATTACACTAGTGATGTCTGTACTAATAATACATTGTCTGTCTGTCTACATATAATAATACATGGTTTTATACTGTGCAGGTCTGGCTGGGAGTTACAGTATACCCTGATTACACTAGTGATGTCTGTACTAATAATACATTGTCTGTCTGTCTACATATAATAATACATGGTTTTATACTGTGCAGGTCTGGCCGGGAGTTACAGTATACCCTGATTACACTAGTGATGTCTGTACTAATAATACATTGTCTGTCTGTCTACATATAATAATACATGGTTTTATCCTGTGCAGGTCTGGCTGGGAGTTACAGTATACCCTGATTACACTAGTGATGTCTGTACTAATAATACATTGTATGTCTGTCTACATATAATAATACATGGTTTTATCCTGTGCAGGTCTGGCTGGGAGTTACAGTATACCCTGATTACACTAGTGATGTCTGTACTAATAATACATTGTCTGTCTGTCTACATATAATAATACATGGTTTTATCCTGTGCAGGTCTGGCTGGGAGTTACAGTATACCCTGATTACACTAGTGATGTCTGTACTAATAATACATTGTCTGTCTGTCTACATATAATAATACATGGTTTTATACTGTGCAGGTCTGGCCGGGAGTTACAGTATAACCGGATTACACTAGTGATGTCTGCACTAATAATACATTGTCTGTCTGTCTACATATAATAATACATGGTTTATACTGTGCAGGTCTGGCCGGGAGTTACAGTATACCCGGATTACACTAGTGATGTCTGCACTAATAATACATTGTCTGTCTGTCTACATATAATAATACATGGTTTATACTGTGCAGGTCTGGCCCGGAGTTACGGTATACCCTGATTACACTAGTGATGTCTGTACTAATAATACATTGTCTGTCTGTCTACATATAATAATACATGGTTTATACTGTGCAGGTCTGGCCCGGAGTTACGGTATACCCTGATTACACTAGTGATGTCTGTACTAATAATACATTGTCTGTCTGTCTACATATAATAATACATGGTTTATACTGTGCAGGTCTGGCCGGGAGTTATAGTATACCCAGATTACACTAGTGATGTCTGTACTAATAATACATTGTCTGTCTGTCTACATATAATAATACATGGTTTATACTGTGCAGGTCTGGCCCGGAGTTACGGTATACCCTGATTACACTAGTGATGTCTGTACTAATAATACATTGTCTGTCTGTCTACATATAATAATACATGGTTTTATACTGTGCAGGTCTGGCCGGGAGTTACAGTATACCCTGATTACACTAGTGATGTCTGTACTAATAATACATTGTCTGTCTGTCTACATGTAATACATGCTTTATACTGTGCAGGTCTGGCCGGGAGTTACAGTATACCCTGATTACACTAATGATGTCTGTACTAATAATACATTGTCTGTCTGTCTACATATAATAATACATGGTTTTATCCTGTGCAGGTCTGGCTGGGAGTTACAGTATACCCTGATTACACTAGTGATGTCTGTACTAATAATACATTGTCTGTCTGTCTACATATAATAATACATGGTTTTATCCTGTGCAGGTCTGGCCGGGAGTTATAGTATACCCAGATTACACTAGTGATGTCTGTACTAATAATACATTGTCTGTCTGTCTACATATAATAATACATGGTTTATACTGTGCAGGTCTGGCCGGGAGTTACAGTATACCCTGATTACACTAGTGATGTCTGTGCTAATAATACATTGTCTGACTGTCTACATATAATAATACATGGTTTTATCCTGTGCAGGTCTGGCCGGGAGTTACAGTATACCCTGATTACACTAGTGATGTCTGTACTAATAATACATTGTCTGTCTGTCTATATATAATAATACATGGTTTATACTGTGCAGGTCTGGCCGGGAGTTACAGTATACCCTGATTACACTAGTGATGTCTGTACTAATAATACATTGTCTGTCTGTCTACATATAATAATACATGGTTTATACTGTGCAGGTCTTGTCGGGAGTTACAGTATACCCTGATTACACTAGTGATGTCTGTACTAATAATACATTGTCTGACTGTCTACATATAATAATACATGGTTTTATCCTGTGCAGGTCTGGCCCGGAGTTACAGTATACCCGGATTACACTAGTGATGTCTGTACTTATAATACATTGTCTGTCTGTCTACATATAATAATACATGGTTTATACTGTGCAGGTCTGGCCGGGAGTTACAGTATACCCGGATTACACTAGTGATGTCTGTACTAATAATACATTGTCTGTCTGTCTACATATAATAATACATGGTTTTATCCTGTGCAGGTCTGGCCGGGAGTTACAGTATACCCGGATTACACTAGTGATGTCTGTACTAATAATACATTGTCTGTCTGTCTACATATAATAATACATGGTTTATCCTGTGCAGGTCTTGTCGGGAGTTACTGTATACCCGGATTACACTAGTGATGTCTGTACTAATAATACATTGTCTGTCTGTCTACATATAATAATACATGGTTTATACTGTGCAGGTCTGGCCGGGAGTTACAGTATACCCTGATTACACTAGTGATGTCTGTACTAATAATACATTGTCTGTCTGTCTACATATAATAATACATGGTTTTATACTGTGCAGGTCTGGCCGGGAGTTACTGTATACCCGGATTACTCTAGTGATGTCTGTACTAATAATACATTGTCTGTCTGTCTACATATAATAATACATGGTTTTATACTGTGCAGGTCTGGCCGGGAGTTACTGTATACCCGGATTACTCTAGTGATGTCTGTACTAATAATACATTGTCTGTCTGTCTACATATAATAATACATGGATTTATACTGTGCAGGTCTGGCCGGGAGTTACAGTATACCCTGATTACACTAGTGATGTCTGTACTAATAATACATTGTCTGTCTGTCTACATATAATAATACATGGTTTTATCCTGTGCAGGTCTGGCTGGGAGTTACAGTATACCCTGATTACACTAGTGATGTCTGTACTAATAATACATTGTCTGTCTGTCTACATATAATAATACATGGTTTTATACTGTGCAGGTCTGGCCGGGAGTTACAGTATACCCTGATTACACTAGTGATGTCTGTACTAATAATACATTGTCTGTCTGTCTACATATAATAATACATGGTTTTATACTGTGCAGGTCTGGCTGGGAGTTACAGTATACCCTGATTACACTAGTGATGTCTGTACTAATAATACATTGTCTGTCTGTCTACATATAATAATACATGGTTTTATACTGTGCAGGTCTGGCCGGGAGTTACAGTATACCCTGATTACACTAGTGATGTCTGTACTAATAATACATTGTCTGTCTGTCTACATATAATAATACATGGTTTTATCCTGTGCAGGTCTGGCTGGGAGTTACAGTATACCCTGATTACACTAGTGATGTCTGTACTAATAATACATTGTATGTCTGTCTACATATAATAATACATGGTTTTATCCTGTGCAGGTCTGGCTGGGAGTTACAGTATACCCTGATTACACTAGTGATGTCTGTACTAATAATACATTGTCTGTCTGTCTACATATAATAATACATGGTTTTATCCTGTGCAGGTCTGGCTGGGAGTTACAGTATACCCTGATTACACTAGTGATGTCTGTACTAATAATACATTGTCTGTCTGTCTACATATAATAATACATGGTTTTATACTGTGCAGGTCTGGCCGGGAGTTACAGTATAACCGGATTACACTAGTGATGTCTGCACTAATAATACATTGTCTGTCTGTCTACATATAATAATACATGGTTTATACTGTGCAGGTCTGGCCGGGAGTTACAGTATACCCGGATTACACTAGTGATGTCTGCACTAATAATACATTGTCTGTCTGTCTACATATAATAATACATGGTTTATACTGTGCAGGTCTGGCCCGGAGTTACGGTATACCCTGATTACACTAGTGATGTCTGTACTAATAATACATTGTCTGTCTGTCTACATATAATAATACATGGTTTTATACTGTGCAGGTCTGGCCGGGAGTTACAGTATACCCTGATTACACTAGTGATGTCTGTACTAATAATACATTGTCTGTCTGTCTACATGTAATACATGCTTTATACTGTGCAGGTCTGGCCGGGAGTTACAGTATACCCTGATTACACTAATGATGTCTGTACTAATAATACATTGTCTGTCTGTCTACATATAATAATACATGGTTTTATCCTGTGCAGGTCTGGCTGGGAGTTACAGTATACCCTGATTACACTAGTGATGTCTGTACTAATAATACATTGTCTGTCTGTCTACATATAATAATACATGGTTTTATCCTGTGCAGGTCTGGCCGGGAGTTATAGTATACCCAGATTACACTAGTGATGTCTGTACTAATAATACATTGTCTGTCTGTCTACATATAATAATACATGGTTTATACTGTGCAGGTCTGGCCGGGAGTTACAGTATACCCTGATTACACTAGTGATGTCTGTGCTAATAATACATTGTCTGACTGTCTACATATAATAATACATGGTTTTATCCTGTGCAGGTCTGGCCGGGAGTTACAGTATACCCTGATTACACTAGTGATGTCTGTACTAATAATACATTGTCTGTCTGTCTATATATAATAATACATGGTTTATACTGTGCAGGTCTGGCCGGGAGTTACAGTATACCAGGATTACACTAGTGATGTCTGTACTAATAATACATTGTCTGTCTGTCTACATATAATAATACATGGTTTTATACTGTGCAGGTCTGGCCCGGAGTTACAGTATACCCTGATTACACTAGTGATGTCTGTACTAATAATACATTGTCTGTCTGTCTACATATAATAATACATGGTTATATCCTGTGCAGGTCTGGCCGGGAGTTACAGTATACCCTGATTACACTAGTGATGTCTGCACTAATAATACATTGTCTGTCTGTCTACATAATAATACATGGTTTTATCCTGTGCAGGTCTGGCCGGGAGTTACAGTATACTCGGATTACACTAGTGATGTCTGCACTAATAATACATTGTCTGTCTGTCTACATATAATAATACATGGTTTTATACTGTGCAGGTCTGGCCGGGAGTTACAGTATACCCGGATTACACTAGTGATGTCTGTACTAATAATACATTGTCTGTCTGTCTACATATAATAATACATGGTTTATACTGTGCAGGTCTGGCCGGGAGTTACAGTATACCCTGATTACACTAGTGATGTCTGTACTAATAATACATTGTCTGTCTGTCTACATATAATAATACATGGTTTATACTGTGCAGGTCTTGTCGGGAGTTACAGTATACCCTGATTACACTAGTGATGTCTGTACTAATAATACATTGTCTGACTGTCTACATATAATAATACATGGTTTTATCCTGTGCAGGTCTGGCCCGGAGTTACAGTATACCCGGATTACACTAGTGATGTCTGTACTTATAATACATTGTCTGTCTGTCTACATATAATAATACATGGTTTATACTGTGCAGGTCTGGCCGGGAGTTACAGTATACCCTGATTACACTAGTGATGTCTGTACTAATAATACATTGTCTGTCTGTCTACATATAATAATACATGGTTTTATCCTGTGCAGGTCTGGCCGGGAGTTACAGTATACCCGGATTACACTAGTGATGTCTGTACTAATAATACATTGTCTGTCTGTCTACATATAATAATACATGGTTTTATCCTGTGCAGGTCTGGCCGGGAGTTACAGTATACCCGGATTACACTAGTGATGTCTGTACTAATAATACATTGTCTGTCTGTCTACATATAATAATACATGGTTTATACTGTGCAGGTCTGGCCGGGAGTTACAGTATACCCTGATTACACTAGTTATGTCTGTACTAATAATACATTGTCTGTCTGTCTACATATAATAATACATGGTTTATACTGTGCAGGTCTGGCCGGGAGTTACAGTATACCCTGATTACACTAGTGATGTCTGTACTAATAATACATTGTCTGTCTGTCTACATATAATAATACATGGTTTTATACTGTGCAGGTCTGGCTGGGAGTTACAGTATACCCTGATTACACTAGTGATGTCTGTACTAATAATACATTGTCTGTCTGTCTACATATAATAATACATGGTTTTATCCTGTGCAGGTCTGGCTGGGAGTTACAGTATACCCTGATTACACTAGTGATGTCTGTACTAATAATACATTGTCTGTCTGTCTACATATAATAATACATGGTTTTATCCTGTGCAGGTCTAGCTGGGAGTTACAGTATACCCTGATTACACTAGTGATGTCTGTACTAATAATACATTGTCTGTCTGTCTACATATAATAATACATGGTTTTATACTGTGCAGGTCTGGCCGGGAGTTACAGTATAACCGGATTACACTAGTGATGTCTGCACTAATAATACATTGTCTGTCTGTCTACATATAATAATACATGGTTTATACTGTGCAGGTCTGGCCCGGAGTTACGGTATACCCTGATTACACTAGTGATGTCTGTACTAATAATACATTGTCTGTCTGTCTACATATAATAATACATGGTTTTATACTGTGCAGGTCTGGCCGGGAGTTACAGTATAACCGGATTACACTAGTGATGTCTGCACTAATAATACATTGTCTGTCTGTCTACATATAATAATACATGGTTTATACTGTGCAGGTCTGGCCGGGAGTTACAGTATACCCGGATTACACTAGTGATGTCTGCACTAATAATACATTGTCTGTCTGTCTACATATAATAATACATGGTTTATACTGTGCAGGTCTGGCCCGGAGTTACGGTATACCCTGATTACACTAGTGATGTCTGTACTAATAATACATTGTCTGTCTGTCTACATATAATAATACATGGTTTTATACTGTGCAGGTCTGGCCGGGAGTTACAGTATACCCTGATTACACTAGTGATGTCTGTACTAATAATACATTGTCTGTCTGTCTACATGTAATACATGCTTTATACTGTGCAGGTCTGGCCGGGAGTTACAGTATACCCTGATTACACTAATGATGTCTGTACTAATAATACATTGTCTGTCTGTCTACATATAATAATACATGGTTTTATCCTGTGCAGGTCTGGCTGGGAGTTACAGTATACCCTGATTACACTAGTGATGTCTGTACTAATAATACATTGTCTGTCTGTCTACATATAATAATACATGGTTTTATCCTGTGCAGGTCTGGCCGGGAGTTATAGTATACCCAGATTACACTAGTGATGTCTGTACTAATAATACATTGTCTGTCTGTCTACATATAATAATACATGGTTTATACTGTGCAGGTCTGGCCGGGAGTTACAGTATACCCTGATTACACTAGTGATGTCTGTGCTAATAATACATTGTCTGACTGTCTACATATAATAATACATGGTTTTATCCTGTGCAGGTCTGGCCGGGAGTTACAGTATACCCTGATTACACTAGTGATGTCTGTACTAATAATACATTGTCTGTCTGTCTATATATAATAATACATGGTTTATACTGTGCAGGTCTGGCCGGGAGTTACAGTATACCAGGATTACACTAGTGATGTCTGTACTAATAATACATTGTCTGTCTGTCTACATATAATAATACATGGTTTTATACTGTGCAGGTCTGGCCCGGAGTTACAGTATACCCTGATTACACTAGTGATGTCTGTACTAATAATACATTGTCTGTCTGTCTACATATAATAATACATGGTTATATCCTGTGCAGGTCTGGCCGGGAGTTACAGTATACCCTGATTACACTAGTGATGTCTGCACTAATAATACATTGTCTGTCTGTCTACATAATAATACATGGTTTTATCCTGTGCAGGTCTGGCCGGGAGTTACAGTATACTCGGATTACACTAGTGATGTCTGCACTAATAATACATTGTCTGTCTGTCTACATATAATAATACATGGTTTTATACTGTGCAGGTCTGGCCGGGAGTTACAGTATACCCGGATTACACTAGTGATGTCTGTACTAATAATACATTGTCTGTCTGTCTACATATAATAATACATGGTTTATACTGTGCAGGTCTGGCCGGGAGTTACAGTATACCCTGATTACACTAGTGATGTCTGTACTAATAATACATTGTCTGTCTGTCTACATATAATAATACATGGTTTATACTGTGCAGGTCTTGTCGGGAGTTACAGTATACCCTGATTACACTAGTGATGTCTGTACTAATAATACATTGTCTGACTGTCTACATATAATAATACATGGTTTTATCCTGTGCAGGTCTGGCCCGGAGTTACAGTATACCCGGATTACACTAGTGATGTCTGTACTTATAATACATTGTCTGTCTGTCTACATATAATAATACATGGTTTATACTGTGCAGGTCTGGCCGGGAGTTACAGTATACCCGGATTACACTAGTGATGTCTGTACTAATAATACATTGTCTGTCTGTCTACATATAATAATACATGGTTTATACTGTGCAGGTCTGGCCGGGAGTTACAGTATACCCTGATTACACTAGTTATGTCTGTACTAATAATACATTGTCTGTCTGTCTACATATAATAATACATGGTTTATACTGTGCAGGTCTGGCCGGGAGTTACAGTATACCCTGATTACACTAGTGATGTCTGTACTAATAATACATTGTCTGTCTGTCTACATATAATAATACATGGTTTTATACTGTGCAGGTCTGGCTGGGAGTTACAGTATACCCTGATTACACTAGTGATGTCTGTACTAATAATACATTGTCTGTCTGTCTACATATAATAATACATGGTTTTATCCTGTGCAGGTCTGGCTGGGAGTTACAGTATACCCTGATTACACTAGTGATGTCTGTACTAATAATACATTGTCTGTCTGTCTACATATAATAATACATGGTTTTATCCTGTGCAGGTCTAGCTGGGAGTTACAGTATACCCTGATTACACTAGTGATGTCTGTACTAATAATACATTGTCTGTCTGTCTACATATAATAATACATGGTTTTATACTGTGCAGGTCTGGCCGGGAGTTACAGTATAACCGGATTACACTAGTGATGTCTGCACTAATAATACATTGTCTGTCTGTCTACATATAATAATACATGGTTTATACTGTGCAGGTCTGGCCCGGAGTTACGGTATACCCTGATTACACTAGTGATGTCTGTACTAATAATACATTGTCTGTCTGTCTACATATAATAATACATGGTTTTATACTGTGCAGGTCTGGCCGGGAGTTACAGTATACCCTGATTACACTAGTGATGTCTGTACTAATAATACATTGTCTGTCTGTCTACATGTAATACATGCTTTATACTGTGCAGGTCTGGCCGGGAGTTACAGTATACCCTGATTACACTAATGATGTCTGTACTAATAATACATTGTCTGTCTGTCTACATATAATAATACATGGTTTTATACTGTGCAGGTCTGGCCAGGAGTTACAGTATACCCTGATTACACTAGTGATGTCTGTACTAATAATACATTGTCTGTCTGTCTACATATAATAATACATGGTTTTATACTGTGCAGGTCTGGCCGGGAGTTACAGTATACCCGGATTACACTAGTGATGTCTGCACTAATAATACATTGTCTGTCTGTCTACATGTAATAATACATGGTTTTATACTGTGCAGGTCTGGCCGGGAGTTACAGTATACCCTGATTACACTAGTGATGTCTGTACTAAGTGGTGGGTTGATGAATGTCTGGAGTTTTACAAGCAAGTGAAGTATGACGGTATATGGATTGTAAGTAATGATAATAAACGTGTATATACATATTAATCTGATATTTGGAAATAATTAGATTTACTGCAAAATCTGTTATTCCGCTCAGTATACGCAGCATTACAGTCCTTTGTGGGTCACTATTCTTTAATGTGACCGTTGGTGAATGTGACTATTGAATGTGACTGTTGGTGAATGTGACTGTTGGTGAATGTGACTCTTGAATGTGACTGTTGTTTTATGTGACTGCTGTTGAACGTGACTGTTGTTGAATGTGACTGTTGTATGTGACAGTTGTTGTATGTGGCTGTTGGTGAATGTGGCTGTTGGTGAATGTGACTGTTGGTGAACGTGACTGTTGGTGGACATGACTGTTGAATGTGACCGTTGTTGAACGTGACTGTCGTATGTGACTGTTGTTGAACGTGACTGTTGGATGTGACTGTTGAATGTGACTGTTGTTGAATGTGACTGTTGTATGTGACTGTTGTTGAATGTGACTGTTGTATGTGACTGTTGTTGAACGTGACTGTTGGATGTGACTGTTGAATGTGACTGTTGTTGAATGTGACTGTTGTATGTGACTGTTGTTGAATGTGACTGTTGTGTATTACTGCACTATTGCATATGAGGCCATCAGAATAACACATGGTGCAAATGGACAATGAATCTACTTTGAGGCCTTGAACTAACGCTGTCCTATATGAGAATATATTAGTATATATTAGTGGCATATTTCCATAGAGACGTTGCCCTTATTGCCCTGTATTAGTAGAATACTTGCATTGAGACGTTGCCCCTGGTTACTAATGAGAAGTTTCTTATTCACTGTATTTCTGAACAGGATATGAATGAAGTTTCCAACTTTGTTCAAGGATCCAGCAAAGGCTGTGCATATAACAATCTGAACTACCCCCCATACACACCCGGTGAGACTATGTAACATAATACAAGAAACCTTTCATAATAATCAAATTTTTACAATTATGAGACAACTAGTTAAAAGAGAAGATGAGGAGATCGTCGCCAGAGGACCCAGGGTACTGAGCTGAATGAAGGGTCCCTTGTAAATGACTTCCAGGGAGGTAGGGGGTCTTTTATACGCAGGGGAGGGTTGGATAATGGAGTGGCCTTAATATTCGTCATTTTCCAGTGGAAGGGCAGCTTGTTTGACTGCAGATATTGCCATTATCTGGAAATAGATTTGTTAGCCTTCAATAGTATAAAAACATAGAGTCCCAACTTTGAGGAGGTGCTGGGAACTTGGGGATCAGAGATCAGGAGCCAGAGCACTCCATTGACAAAAAATATAAAACTGTACACCAGACATTTGGAGCTGGAGCAGGGACTGGCTGCTGGAAGGCTGATATCTCTGGTTCTGGGCATGATAGAGACAAGCCGCTAGTGTTGACAGAAAAAGGGAGAGTCCCAGCTTTTGGAATATCTCCAGTTTCCCATGGCCGATTTTCTAAATTCTGGTATCCCTGGAAAAAGGGGATCCTCAGCTATCAGAATAGGGACCTCGCACACCTGGGGCTCCTGGGAAAGTGCCCATTAAGCCCATATGAAAAGACGGCCCTGGCCCATACTACGTATTTGCAGACTATATAGAAGGGAAGAGTGCTCCAGACCAGGGGTTCTGAAACTCAGTCCTCAGGACCCCACACAGTTCACATATTCCAGGTCTCCCGGCAGGTGCACAGATGCATTCATTACTCACTGACACATTTTAAAAGATCCTCAGGTGGAGCTAATTATTTAATTTGTGGTTCTGTGAGGAGACCTGCACTGTGTGGGGTCCTGAGGACCGAGTTTGAGAACCTGTGCTTTTGACTATTCTAAAATGTTTTAATAATCATTAAATACAAAATTCCATGAATGTAATGAAGAGATGGCACACAATAAAGAGTGCCCCAGACAAAAAGAGAGAACTACTTACACTCAGAGGAGCACCTCCACATGAGTGACACTGAGATCTTAGAGGAACACCTCCACGTGAGTGACACACTGAGATCTCAGAGGAGCACCTCCAACTGAGTGACACACTGAGATCTTAGAGGAGCACCTCCACGTGAGTAACACACTGAGATCTCAGAGGAGCACCTCCACGTGAGTGACACACTGAGATCTTAGAGGAGCACCTCCACGTGAGTGTCACACTGAGATCTCAGAGGAGTACCTCCACGTGAGTGACACACTGAGATCTCAGAGGAGCACCTCCACCTGAGTGACACACTGATATCTCAGAGGAGCACCTCCACATGAGTGACACACTGAGATCTTAGAGGAGCACCTCCACCTGAGTGACACCCTGAGATCTCAGTGGAGCACCTCCACATGAGTGACACACTGAGATCTTAGAGGAGCACCTCCAAATGAGTGACACATTGAGATCTTAGAGGAGAACCTCCACTTGAGTGACACACTGAGGTCTTAAAGGAGCACCTCCACGTGAGTGACACACTGAGATCTCAGAGGAGCACCTCCATGTGAGTGACACACTGAGATCTTAGAGGAGCACCTCCACATGAGTGACACACTGAGATCTTAGAGGAGAACCTCCACGTGAGTGACACACTGAGGTCTTAAAGGAGCACCTCCACGTGAGTGACACACTGAGATCTTAGAGGAGAACCTCCACTTGAGTGACACACTGAGGTCTTAAAGGAGCACCTCCACGTGAGTGACACACTGAGATCTCAGAGGAGCACCTCCATGTGAGTGACACACTGAGATCTCAGAGGAGTACCTCCACGTGAGTGACACACTGAGATCTCAGAGGAGCACCTCCACCTGAGTGACACACTGATATCTCAAAGGAGTACCTCCACGTGAGTGACACACTGAGATCTCAGAGGAGCACCTCCACCTGAGTGACACACAGATCTTAGTGGAGCACCTCCACATGAGTGACACACTGAGATCTTAGAGGAGCACCTCCACGTGAGTGACACACTGAGGTCTTAAAGGAGCACCTCCACGTGAGTGACACACTGAGATCTTAGAGGAGCACCTCCACATGAGTGACACACTGAGATCTTAGAGGAGAACCTCCACGTGAGTGACACACTGAGGTCTTAAAGGAGCACCTCCACGTGAGTGACACACTGAGATCTTAGAGGAGAACCTCCACTTGAGTGACACACTGAGGTCTTAAAGGAGCACCTCCACGTGAGTGACACACTGAGATCTCAGAGGAGCACCTCCATGTGAGTGACACACTGAGATCTCAGAGGAGTACCTCCACGTGAGTGACACACTGAGATCTCAGAGGAGCACCTCCACCTGAGTGACACACTGATATCTCAGAGGAGTACCTCCACGTGAGTGACACACTGAGATCTCAGAGGAGCACCTCCACCTGAGTGACACACAGATCTTAGTGGAGCACCTCCACATGAGTGACACACTAAGATCTTAGAGGAGCACCTCCACATGAGTGACACACTGAGATCTTAGAGGAGAACCTCCACTTGAGTGACACACTGAGGTCTTAAAGGAGCACCTCCACGTGAGTGACACACTGAGATCTCAGAGGAGCACCTCCACATGAGTGACACACTGAGATCTTAGAGGAGCACCTCCACATGAGTGACACACTGAGATCTTAGAGGAGAACCTCCACGTGAGTGACACACTGTGGTCTTAAAGGAGCACCTCCACGTGAGTGACACACTGAGATCTTAGAGGAGCACCTCCACATGAGTGACACACTGAGATCTTAGAGGAGCACCTCCACATGAGTGACACACTGAGATCTTAGAGGAGAACCTCCACGTGAGTGACACACTGAGGTCTTAGAGGAGCACCTCCACGTGAGTGACACACTGATATCTCAGAGGAGTACCTCCACATGAGTGACACACTGAGATCTCAGAGGAGCACCTCCACCTGAGTGACACACAGATCTTAGTGGAGCACCTCCACATGAGTGACACACTGAGATCTTAGAGGAGCACCTCCACATGAGTGACACACTGAGATCTTAGAGGAAAACCTCCACGTGAGTGACACACTGAGGTCTTAAAGGAGCACCTCCACGTGAGTGACACACTGAGATCTCAGAGGAGCACCTCCACCTGAGTGACACACTGAGATCTTAGTGGAGCACCTCCACATGAGTGACACACTGAGATCTTAGTGGAGCACCTCCACATGAGTGACACACTGAGATCTTAGAGGAGCACCTCCACGTGATTGACACACTGAGATCTTCCTCAAGTCTACCTTGCATAATTGTAGATAATCTATATTACATATACATATACTTTTGCTCTGGTCCTCTCCCTATTTCCCTTTTTTCTCACCAATTAATTAATATGTATATGTAAGCCTAGTTAGCAAAATGAAAGCTAGGCATTAATTGTAATGTCACCTCACCTAGTATCTGTAATAATGGTTGTCTGCAGTTGATTCTCTTGTAAGAGCCTCAGTAAAAGCTGCAGATGGATATATCACAGAATAGACACATTTATAACTCAACCAAAATAATATTTGTGAGATTTAAAACAATAAAAATGTTCCTTCTTTGTCTTCTTTTAAAAGCAATTTTGGATAAACTAATGTTCTCCAAGACCCTGTGCATGGATGCACAACAAGCGTGGGGATCCCACTACGATGTCCATAATTTGTATGGCTATTCAATGTGTCTTGCTACAGATGAGTAAGAATTTGTTTTATTTTTATTATCAAATGTATACAGTGTACAATTTACATCATGATGGGGCATTATACTACCAATTAACCTTGTTATTAATTTGTGAGAGATTGCTATGCTGAGTGCAAATCTGACCTTATCTCCCTATACACATCCTTTTCATTCTGCTAATGCACTCCCCTATTATTATATTATTATTATTATTATTATTATTATTATTATTATTATTTATATTATTATTATTATTATTATTATTATTATTATTATTTTAAAAGTATTTTGTAATTAGACGCTATGGACCTTTAGTGGTGCCATATAAATAAAAGATAATAATAACAACAATAATAATAATAATGATGATAATAATAAAATTATGCACATATAGTATACTGTCTTAGGTGGTGTAGTAACAATCCAGTTGAAGTAAAATGTTTTTCTTTTAATCATTGCAAAAATGTAATATTTACTGTTATGCAAAGATAGCATTCAGGATAGATTTCTATTACCAGGATTCTCCAAACTCCCTTTTATCAGACCAACAATATGTTGTTGGGATTTTAAACCAGAGAATAAGGTGGCGAAAGTTTGAGCCAGAGGAATGGGTACTTAAGTATTCGCAGGGCGCCCATTACATAGTTTGCGTAGTGGTGTATTGAAGATACCAATACACCACTATGCTGGCTACGTAAACTACGTAACTTACGCAAATTACGTAACTTACTTAAACTACGTAATATACGTAACTGGAGCTGTGCTAATACATAATGGATCATATCCCCACTATCCACGTCATACCCCCATCATCCACGTGATCGTGGAGTTAAATTTATAAAGTGTGGCGAGCGCAGCGAGCCCAAATCGTGGCCAGCGCAGCGCGCTCCGCGAGGGGGCGCGGATATGCGTCCCCTCACAGGGCTCGCTACGCTCGCCACGCTTCGGGCTCAGTGGCTCACTTTGTAAAATTAACGCCACGCCCACGCTGATATTGGGTGTATGATGTGGATAGTGGGGATGTGATTGTGTTAGTGGCTGCGGTGTGTGTGTAGTGTGTGTGTGCCTTTGTAGTGCATTATACTTACCTTAATGATGACCCCGGTGCCACCATTCCCCGCCTCCAGCACTCGGCTCCCCATCCACCATGACAGTCCCCGCAATGTACACAATTAGCGTAGTGCCGGTGAGGGAGCAGGGAAACCATGTGATGCTCCTCCAGCGGCATTGCACTGAATTACATACATTGCTGTAAGGACCCATATGTGTCTCCTCTGGCCGCCCGCCCGCCGGGATCTCCACCCTCCTGCCAGCCGCCGAAGCTCAGCCGCCAGTAAAGGTGGCCATACACACGCAGATTTATCTGCAGATCTGTCTGGTTGGAACAAAAACATGGTTATGGATGAGAGCAAATGACAGTTGACCATTTGCTTGGAAATGCTGGAAAACTGACAAACTGTCACTCATCCAGAACCATGTTTTTGTTCCAACCAGCCAGATCTGCAGATACATCTTTCTAGTGTATGGGCACCTTTAGTTACATATTAGCCGGGCGCATAGCAATGGCTACCATGACAATGTAGCCTAAGGTACGTTGTCAGCGTAGCGTAGCCGGGAATGGCTGCATCAGCATTACCTACTTGAGTGTCACTGGTGCAAAAGGAGGTGGCGCATAGGTGCGCCAATTTCAAAGTGGAACTGGCATTGAAAGGATCATTGTGAACTCATGGGGAGGGGGCATGTCTTTACCCCCATTTTTGCCAGAACTGTTGCCTGTTTGCAGTGTAGAGTCCTTCAATGTGACAGGAGCTGAGTGCTGCATGTTATGTTAAAGTGCATGAACTGTCTCCTGTCAATAAGGGGGAGCCTGCATTTTTGTGTCACCCCTCCTCATTTGGTACCCTCACCTGCGTTGTTCTGCCACTGAGTGGTTGCTTAGTCCCATGCCTGCCCCCTAAATACAATTGTAAGAAATTAAGGTACTGTTTATCTAGAACGGCGCCCATCGCGGGCATCGCATGTACATCGCATGCCATTATAATGGCATGCGATGCGACCGATGCGATGCCCGCGATTTTACATAGAAATGCATGTTAAAATGTAAATCGACTCGGTCGCATCGAATACGGCCAAAAAATCGCATGCGATGCGACCGACGCAAAATATTAAATGGCCCAATTGACCCGATTTTACATATTTGGGGCCACAGACCCCAAATAGCCACCCTGGGCCCCCCCAATTGTTAACGCCACCCCACGATCAACGTCAACCCGAAGCGTGGCGAGCGCAGCGAGCCCACGAGGGGCGGCGGTACACGTCCTCCGACCTTTTCATACCCCCACTATCCACGTCGGCATGGAGTTGAGAATAGAAAGTGTGGCGAGCGCAGCGAGCCACCGAGCCCGAAGTGAGGGGACGCGGATACCTGTGAAGCCCGCGAGGGGACGCGAATACCTGTGAATACCACGCTTCGGGCTCGGTGGCTCGCTGTGCTCGCCACACTTTCTATTCTCAACTCCACGCCGACGTGGATAGTGGGGGTATGAAAAGGTCATACTGAGTGGAAGTTACACGGCCACCAGCCCCATCCTTATTTCCCCAATTAATTGTTTTTACATCAATAAATATCCTTTGCACCAACCCAGCATTTCCTCAGATTATTGACCACACGTTGGCAACATTTAAACCCATTGGTACACTACAGGTTACACTCCAGGTAAACTCATCCCAACATTCAAGGGGTGCTTAGAGGCCAATTACCGGCTGTATAAGCACCTTAGAAGGTGAGCGCAGTACCTCCCCACCTGCAAAACTTTGTAACTAGAGTCTGGACCACTCTGGGTCTGCAGCCCCTTCGCACAGAGGTAATTCGAGCGCTATACTCATCCATTTTACCCAGTTATTATAATTGTTTGGTGGGGGAAAAATCAGTGGCAGTGGCTGCCTGTCTGTCTATCCTGCTGTTGGTCCTGGGGTACACTGGTTTTGGCTTATTCTGCCCTTCTGGGTCAATGACACCCCCATATCCAGTGGACTTATTCTGTATCCTATGGCTGTTGGCTTCCCCATAGAAACCTTAAGTTGTTGGTGATGGACTGGCATTTTCCCCATCTAAGCCTTGAGTTGCTGGCGATGAGCTGGTATTTGCCCCCACAGAAGCCTTGTTTGTTTTGCACTCCTGCAAATTTAAACCAGGACATCATTGTTTTCTAAATAGAAGAAGAAGTGGTGGCAGGAAATAACATCATTGTAATAATGCAAAAAAAGATGGAGACACACTTCAGCGCTATCCTGGACACATATAGATGTACTGTAAATGGGAGACAAAACACTCCAATGTTTTTCCCCACTCTGGAGAATAGTGTGGTCTCAGTGGTCCTCAATCTTTTGAGATCTTCCTCTGATTCGCTGTAAAATCCCTCAGAGAACACACTGACCTTAAACAAGGTCCCTATTATCACGTAAAGGTATCTTTCTTGTTAGGAAAGAACCCTCTGTACAAAGTTCCTCCACTTAGTCTGATATCCTTAGGCACTGTCTGTTATGTAGGGTGATATATACTGACCTCATCCAAAGGCCCTTTGTTCATATAAAGGTATCTCAAGCCAATAATAGACAAGGATCCTTATGGACCAAGACTCACCTCACTAGGGCCTTTATTCAGATCTGATCGCAGTACAAATTTGTTTGGAAAATGGGCAAAACCATGTGCTCTGCAGGTGGGGCAGATGTAACATGTGCAGAGAGAGCAGCGTAAATACTGGCTGCATTATTTTTACACTGCAATTTAGATTTCAGTTTCAACACACCGCACCCAAATTTAACTCTTTCTGCACATGTTACATCTGCCCCACCTGCAATGCACATGGTTTTGCCCATTTTCTGAACAAATTTGTACTGCAATCAGATCTGAATAAGGGCCCAGGTGGCCCTATATTCGTATCTTTGGGGTACTCCACGTACTTCCACCAGTCAAAAAAAGTCTCCAATCAGAGGGTGGTCGATCATCAAAAAGATTTTATTCCAGTAAAAACATGAAATAAAATGTGCAAAAATAAAACGGTAAAAAAAAAATCCACACAGAGCTGTAAATGATCCAGAAACCTCCTCCCCTGTTTCCAGATCAGGAAGAAGAGGGTTACCAGATAAAACAGTAACAGGACTGACCATCTGCTGTGTGCCCCTTCTCTCACCAGTAGATGGCGAGACCTGTTACTTTTATCATCTGGTAACCCTCTTCTTCCTGGTCCGGAAACAGGGAAGGGTTTTTTGGGTCACTTCCATCTCTGTGTCTATGTTTGTTTTTTTAACCGTTTTATTTTTGTTAATTTTATTTAATTATTTTTTCATCTTTTTTGCGTTTGTGTCAATTTGGGAGTCTGGTGACCCACGGACACACATGCAGCTGTCATCCAGGGTGCGGCTACCTTCTTATATCTATTATATCTATCTGTTGTTAGAACGTTGGCACGGCCACCTTCTTATATCTATCTGTTGTTAGATCGTTGTACTAATGTCTTTTCAATTTCAGAGCCATCAAAGCTGTTTTCCCTGGAAAAAGAAGCATAATATTCTCCCGATCTACGTTCGCTGGAGCGGGCAAATACTCAGGGCATTGGCTTGGAGATAATGCAGCCAATTGGAATGATATTAAATGGGCAATACCAGGAATGCTTGAGTTCAATCTGTTTGGAATACCTTATGTAAGGGCATTATCATTACATAAATAACAATTGGTCATCTAACCGAATTAGCTGGAAATTGTGTAGAGCATCTTGACCCAATTTATTATGTGTCGGATGTTTCTTAGAGCAACAGCAGAATAGGGTACAGATAGTATTGCTCTGAAGTCATTGGGTTTCACCTCAGCAGAATTCAAAACATCCAGATAAGGTCCCACAATACGGTAGTCTGTACCTCCACAGCCGCCAACGTGTTTTGACCAGAACGACCTTACTCTCTGTATATGCTGACAATACGCCTTACACATATGGCCACTTACGGTACCAGGCTTGTTATTTTAACAGTTTGAACTCAGCAATAAATGTATCAGTGTTACACTATGTGGAGGTTCAAGTTACGTTTTTGAGGGCATTCGAAGAAAGGGGTGAAGAAATTCATGAACCCTCATTGATTCACATGCTGTTGATTTGGCCTGAGTGGTGCCTGTAGTTGGTACAGAGAACTTATCATATGAAATATATCCCTACCCCAGCAATGTTGTTGTGTGAGATCCCTTTCTGTTTGTTTTTGAGGTGATTGTAGATTTGTATAACCCTCAAGAGTAATTTGTGGACTAGGACTAACTACACATCCAGTAATGATATCCCAATGGGCCCACTATTATTTCATTGGGCAGTTTTAAATGAGAAAAATTCGCCCTGTTTTATAGCGAATTTGTGCTTTTTTCGCCTCGGACGGAGCATTTTGCTCTCCAAAAGCGAGCAACCCTATTCAATGTGAAATATTCGCCGTCTTTCTAAGTGATTTTCGCCGTGTCTCGCCGTGTAGCAAATCTCCATCTTTTCATGCAGAGCTGGAATGTGAACTTTTAAACTAAAAGGTTTTTTTTCTGTGAAGGGGCATGTTATTTTTATTCATGTGCTTATATATATATTTAATAAAAAAAAAAATATTTTTGTAATTTTTTTTTTTTTTTTTTTACACAGAGCAGCCAGCAGGGGGCCGGAGTGCTCGAGCCGCTCATTAGATATTCATATATTCACTGCATCCGATCATTACATATGCACGATTGGGTGCAGTGAATACTGGGTCCCCCGCTGGCTATAGGGGGGGGGGGGCAGCTTGTGCTTCCTGGGTCCCGGGGAGCCCCCTCCCTTCCACATATGTTCTGGGGCAGCCAGGGAGACTTTAATCTCTCTGGCTGCCACCGTCCCACTACTCCCTGCCAGCTCCCTGCCGCGGACGCTCGTCCGCTGCAGGGGTTAAGACTCGCCGCGAGTGGAGGCGAGTCTTAACCACATTGAATAGAGGGAGCAGGAGTGGCAGCGAGCCCTCCGGAACACGGCGAGTGCATGGCGAGAGAAAAAATCTCTCACCATGCACGGAGAATTATTCACATTGAATACTGCCCATTGTGACATTTAGGCAGGAGGTGATACTGCAGCTGCTATGAATGAAGCGCAGAAATTCCATCCCCATCTGCATTCTGCGCTTAATGGCATATAGATGCTGGGTGTATATGGGAACATAACATACAGTATATTATACAATATATTATTCCTGCACTCAGTGGAGTATAGATGCTGGGTGTATATGGGAACATAACATACAGTATATTATACAGTGTATTATTCCTGCACTCAGTGGAGTATAGATGCTGGGTGTATATGGGAACATAACATACAGTATATTATATAGTGTAGTATTCCTGCAGTCAGTGGTGTATAGATGCTGGGTGTATATGGGAACATAACATACAGTATATTATACAGTGTATTATTCCTGCGGTCAGTGGTATAGATGCTGCGTGTATATGGGAACATAACATACAGTATATTATACAGTATATTATTCCTGCAGTCAGAGGTGTATAGATGCTGGGTGTATATGGGAACATAGCATACAGTATATTATACAGTGTATTATTCCTGCAGTCAATGGTATAGATGCTGAGTGTATATGGGAACATATCATACAGTATATTATACAGTGTATTATTCCTGCAGTCAGTGGTGTATAGATGCTGGGTGTATATGGGAACATAACATACAGTATATTATACAGTATATTATTCCTATAGTCAGTGGTATAGATGCTGGGTGTATATGGGAACATATCATACAGTATATTATACAGTGTATTATTCCTGCAGTTAGTGGTATGGATGCTGGGTGTATATGGGAACATATCATACAGTATATTATACAGTGTATTATTCCTGCAGTTAGTGGTATAGATGCTGGGTGTACAGTATATGGGAACATATCATACAGTATATTATACAGTGTATTATTCCTGCGGTCAGTGGTATAGATGCTGGGTGTATATGGGAACATAACATATATTATACAGTATATTATTCCTGCAGTCAGTGGTGTATAGATGCTGGGTGTATATGGGAACATAGCATACAGTATATTATACAGTGTATTATTCCTGCAGTTAGTGGTATAGATGCTGGGTGTATATGGGAACATATCATACAGTATATTATACAGTGTATTATTCGTGCGGTCAGTGGTGTATAGATGCTGGGTGTATATGGGAACATATCATACAGTATATTATACAGTGTATTATTCCTGCGGTCAGTGGTGTATAGATGCTGGGTGTATATGGGAACATATCATACAGTATATTATACAGTGTATTATTCCTGCGGTCAGTGGTATAGATGCTGGGTGTATATGGGAACATATCATACAGTATATTATACAGTGTATTATTCGTGTGGTCAGTGGTGTATAGATGCTGGGTGTATATGGGAACATATCATACAGTATATTATACAGTGTATTATTCCTGCGATCAGTGGTGTATAGATGCTGGGTGTATATGGGAACATAACATATATTATACAGTATATTATTCCTGCAGTCAGTGGTGTATAGATGCTGGGTGTATATGGGAACATAGCATACAGTATATTATACAGTGTATTATTCCTGCAGTTAGTGGTATAGATGCTGGGTGTATATGGGAACATATCATACAGTATATTATACAGTGTATTATTCGTGTGGTCAGTGGTGTATAGATGCTGGGTGTATATGGGAACATATCATACAGTATATTATACAGTGTATTATTCCTGCGGTCAGTGGTGTATAGATGCTGGGTGTATATGGGAACATATCATACAGTATATTATACAGTGTATTATTCCTGCGGTCAGTGGTATAGATGCTGGGTGTATATGGGAACATATCATACAGTATATTATACAGTGTATTATTCGTGTGGTCAGTGGTGTATAGATGCTGGGTGTATATGGGAACATATCATACAGTATATTATACAGTGTATTATTCCTGCGATCAGTGGTGTATAGATGCTGGGTGTATATGGTAACATATCATACAGTATATTATACAGTGTATTATTCCTGCGATCAGTGGTGTATAGATGCTGGGTGTATATGGGAACATAACATATATTATACAGTATATTATTCCTGCAGTCAGTGGTGTATAGATGCTGGGTGTATATGGGAACATAGCATACAGTATATTATACAGTGTATTATTCCTGCAGTTAGTGGTATAGATGCTGGGTGTATATGGGAACATATCATACAGTATATTATACAGTGTATTATTCGTGCGGTCAGTGGTGTATAGATGCTGGGTGTATATGGGAACATATCATACAGTATATTATACAGTGTATTATTCCTGCGGTCAGTGGTGTATAGATGCTGGGTGTATATGGGAACATATCATACAGTATATTATACAGTGTATTATTCCTGCGGTCAGTGGTATAGATGCTGGGTGTATATGGGAACATATCATACAGTATATTATACAGTGTATTATTCGTGTGGTCAGTGGTGTATAGATGCTGGGTGTATATGGGAACATATCATACAGTATATTATACAGTGTATTATTCCTGCAGTTAGTGGTGTATAGATGCTGGGTGTATATGGGAACATATCATACAGTATATTATACAGTGTATTATTCCTGCGGTCAGTGGTGTATAGATGCTGGGTGTATATGGGAACATATCATACAGTATATTATACAGTGTATTATTCCTGCAGTTAGTGGTGTATAGATGCTGGGTGTATATGGGAACATATCATACAGTATATTATACAGTGTATTATTCCTGCGGTCAGTGGTGTATAGATGCTGGGTGTATATGGGAACATATCATACAGTATATTATACAGTGTATTATTCCTGCATACAATAACCAACATTTTCTCCTTAGGTTGGTGCAGACATCTGCGGCTTCTTTGAGGACTCCCCGGAAGAGCTCTGCCGACGATGGATGCAAGTTGGTGCCTTTTATCCATTCTCCAGAAATCACAATGCAGAGAACTACAAGGTAATGATGGAGCACGAACAGGATTTATACCTAAAAGTGATGGGAAGGGGGTGTCACTGCTCATCTATATCACCGATTGTCACACAGCCCTGATGGCCATATTTATTATGGAATACATATAGATGACTCTCGCCAGGATGCCGATTGTCAGAATACTGATGCTGGTATCTCGACAGGGGTACGGGGTGTGTACTTATCTTCCCCCTGCCTCCCCACACCCTGACATTCCCTCCTCGCTACTGTTCAACCATAACACTCCTACCCCACTTTCTAACCCTCCCCTCTCGTGCCCAACCCTAACCTTCCTAACCCTCTGGCTAGTGCCCAACCCTAGTAAAAGGGTTTTTGCAGTAGAGTGCAAGATAAGACTGATTATGTCTTACCTGAGGCACACTTATATGATGTATTAATGTAGTATTATCGATTTAAAATATAACTTTTATTTTGTCTTACTTTTTTTAAAGGAAGGGTGACTTTTGTCAGTTGTGTGATGTTGAGAGTTTTTTAGGGGTACTCCTGTCCCAACCAGGGCTGCCAAGAGAAATCCTGGGCCCCGGTACAACAACGTCACGGGTCCCCCCTTGAGTGGCGAGCTACAGAAAAGAGGTGTGGCCATTAAAGGATATAGGGGTGTGTACCACACCATATACCCTTTATGCAACACAATAGTAGACCCCTTATACTTGCCCCTTACACATTATGCTACACAAAATTCAAATCGATTACTTGCCGCCCTGTTCGTATGCAGCAGTGTGGACAGAAGCGTGGGGTGGTGGATATGGGTTGCGCCCATATGAGTAAGGGGTCTTGGCCACGGATGGGCAGATAGCGGCAGGGTCCCTGCGGAGGATGGGAACTAGGTAATAGCTCCCATCCTCCGCAAGGACCCCACTGCTGTCTGCCTATCCGTCACAGGGACCCTCTGCCCCCCTGCGCTGCCCAGACCCCTATGCCATACAGCAGGGGTGGCCAGCCCACGGCTCCTCTCTCCAAGATCTGTGGCTGGCACGATCATCCCCATTTGAAGCACCGCCTCTGGAGTATAAGGATCCCAAGCTCACACACGCAGCAGGGAAAGCGGCAACAGTTCTTTCAACCTGCTGGCAAGAAGCAGCAGATGCCACTACTTGCAGTATCGCCGAGCTGAGCTGCCGGTATCTGCTGCGTCCCCCAAAGCTTCAGATCCGGCGCCAAGAGCAGATGCATTGTGATGGCCAGCGGTATGTGCACCTGGAGGGAGAGGGGGGATTGTGTCCATTAAACCTCTTTAATCTCATGTGATCCTGCGCAGTATGGTCCCACCCAGATCGCATTCCATATATGATCCGTCATAAATGGGCCCCATGTAGCCTGTTCCCTTCACACACATTGGAGGTCATTCTGATTGACCACAAAGCTGCAAAATTTGCAGCTTTGCGGGTCATCTAAATACCTCCGATTTCACGCATGCAAACGGATGTTTTACATCATCATCGATTTGCAGCTTGTGTGCAGGGCAGTGCGGTCGCCGACCATCAAATCATTTCTCAAGCGCTCGCAGATCTGTCAGTCTCTGCTGTCTTAGATCTGTGGCGCTCCTGTACGAGAAGAGGGCGGGCAGCTGACATCCGGTGACATCAGCTGCCCTCCCCCGGCACCCACGTCATGGGAGTTCCCATCGGCGCAACCCATATCCACCACCCCACGCTTCCGTCCACACTGCTGTATGCGATCGGGGCGGCAAATAATCGGTTTGCTCGCTCACACAAAGTGGCTGCACATGCACAACATCGCTCCCCTGTGTGACCGTGCGGGGGAGCGCACCAACCTGAATGAGGGCCATAGCCTGTAACACACACACATAGCCTGTTCCTTCACACATACAGTACATAGCCTGTCACACACACACATATACATACATAGCCTGTTACACACACACATATACATACATAGCCTGTTACACACACATATACATACATAGCCTGTTACACACATATATACATACATAGCCTGTCACACACACACACACACACACACACACATACATACATAGCCTGTTACACACACATATACATACATAGCCTGTTACACACACATATACATACATAGCCTGTCACACACACACACACACACACACACATACATACATAGCCTGTTACACACACATATACATACATAGCCTGTTACACACATACCCACATATATATATACATACATACAAAGCCTGTTACAAACACACACACACAGCCTGTTACACACACACACACACACACACACATATATACATACACAGCCTGTTCCTTCACACATACAGAACATAGCCTGTAACACACACACACATAGCCTGTCACACACACACACACACACACACACACATATATATATATATATATATATATATATATATACAAAGCCTGTTACACACACACACATAGCCTGTTACACACTCACACACACACATATAGACATACATACATACATAGCCTGTTACACACACACACACACACACAGCCTGTTACACACACACACATATATACATACACAGCCTGTTACACACACACACACACACACACACCCTGTTACACACACATATATCCATACATACACAGCCTGTTACACACACACACACACACACACACACACACACGCTTTTTGTCTGTTCCCCCTGTCCATAGCCATGCATTGCGGGCGGCATTACCTTTTGAATGTGGGTAGGTGTGATAATTTTGACAGGCGCCCAGAATTAAAGTAAAATTCAATTTATTGATGGATAAATATTCATTGAAAAACAATCAATAAAAGACAATAAAATGTAGAGAGAAAAAAATTTAAAAAATATGTCGAAAAATTCTAATTTCTTGTAGGAACAGATAAAAGGTGAATCCTTACCCCTAGGGGTATTTGGAGCCAGCAAGGGATGGAATGTGGCAGGGATGCAGTCCGGAAGTGCACCCTGCTGTGGCCCCAAATACCTATGCACTGTGGTAGGTACACCTAGAATCCGTCAGTCCGTTAGTCACTTGTGCCGACGCGTTTCGAGCCTCTGGTGCATTTCGAGCCTCTGATGCTTGGCAGTGCCTTGGAAGAAGAGCACCAGAGGCTCGAAACGCGTCGGCACAAGTGACTAACGGACTGACGGATTCTAGGTGTACCTACCACAGTGCATAGGTATTTGGGGCCACAGCAGGGTGCACTTCCGGACTGCATCCCTGCCACATTCCATCCCTTGCTGGCTCCAAATACCCCTAGGGGTAAGGATTCACCTTTTATCTGTTCCTACAAGAAATTAGAATTTTTCGACATATTTTTTAAATTTTTTTCTCTCTACATTTTATTGTCTTTTATTGATTGTTTTTCAATGAATATTTATCCATCAATAAATTGAATTTTACTTTAATTCTGGGCGCCTGTCAAAATTATCACACCTACCCACATCCAAGTATCCATACAAGGTCTGAGGGAGACCTAACAAGTGATAATTAAAAAGGCTGCCTGAGAAGGAGCGCAGGACCTGAGACTCAAACACATTTTTTCCAAATTATCTACCGGCATTACCTTTTGAACCAGGAACTTGGAGCAGGAGCAGGAGCAGGACAGCCATCGCTGACCGGGCTTAGGCGAAATCATGGGCGTGGCCTAATCGCGGACCCGTGGCCACGCCCCCTTTAAAAAAAAAAACTTTTTTTTTTTTTGTGTGTCGGGACCCGGGCCCCC
Source organism: Crinia signifera (assembly GCF_055691185.1). NCBI lineage: Eukaryota > Metazoa > Chordata > Amphibia > Anura > Myobatrachidae > Crinia > Crinia signifera. Next base: position 10,841,897 of record NC_139223.1, read on the forward strand.
CTGGCAGGCCCGGGTAAAATGTACCCGCCCCCCCTGCCTCTCGGCGGCCCTGGTCCCAACTCAATGTATTGTTCCAATACAGAGAAACATTAATTTTTATTCATATAGTATCAAGCATAGGTTTTACTCATACGATCTAAAACATATAATTTTGTTCTCCAGTCGTGAAAATGTACTCTTCAATAAGCGGACTATTAATTTGTGGATGCCCCTTGTGAGTTACGGTATAAGCTATCATGTATGTATCTTATTTTGTCATATGATACGTATGTGGGGCAATCCTACCTGCTTCACAACTCTTGTTTGTGCACAATTTCTTGTATCCCAGATATATCAATTTAGCACACTGGTTTGCCATGCTGGATATGAGGAAAGTAGTGTGCTTTTGTATCACAAAATATCCCTTCTGCTTTCTGGTATCTTAGGCTAGTATCAGATACCAGATGAGAGAGAGAGATGAAGTTGTGTTTCCAAACACTAATGGTTTAGATAGAGGGCAGTGTCGGCTTCTGCTTGACGTTACCGATTGCTCAGGACGTCCCTGTTGCTTTATTAGCAGCGCAGGGTGTCCACCCGGCTATCTGACTGAGAGTGCCTTGCTGCAGAAAATATAGGAAACAGGGATTTTATTGCCTATATCCCTGTCTGTAAGAAAAGGGGTCTGAGGTAATATGAGGTATAGAATGTTCTGCTGTCGGGCATCAGCATTGATTGCCTCAAATGCCGGATGAGAGACACTCAGCCAATTACTCTCAGTGTGAAGTGATAGGTCAAGGTAGTAACTTCTGCTTTTCTGAAAGTATTCCCTGTCACTCTCTGTCACTCTCTCTGTTACTTTTGGTATTGCAGAGAATAGTGTCATTTCATAGTTCAATGGCAGTTGTTTTGTAAATCATAAATGTTCAATCTAGCTGATTAAGCACAATTGGCAGCCGTAGTTGCACACCAAGCACTCACTATGATAACACTAAATCAGGGTTTATAGCTTCCTGTCAAATACAGAAAGTTCAGACAGCAGATTGGAAACAATTGTTGTACTATGTGTGCTGAGAGATACTCTAAATTGTATCAAATTTGTTGCAATAGTTTCATATAGCCTTAACCTTCCTAACCCTCCCCTCTAGTGCCCAACCTTAACCTTCCTACCCCGCTGCCTAACCCTCCCCTCTAGTGCCCAACCCTAACCTTCCTACCCCGCTGCCTAACCCTCCCCTCTAGTGCCCAACCCTAAACTTCCTACACCACTGCCTAACTATCCCCTCTACTGCCCAAGCCTAAGCTTCCTACTCTGCTGATTAACCCTCCGGCTAGTACCCAACTCTAACTTTCCTAACCCGAGGCCTAACCCTCCCCTCGAGTGCCCAACCCTAAACTTCCTACCCCGCTGCCTAACCCTCCCCTCTAGTGCCCAACCCTAAACTTCCTACCCCGCTGCCTAACCCTCCCCTCTATTGCCCAACCCTAACCTTCCTACACCACTGCCTAACCCTCCCCTCTACTGCCCAAGCCTAACCTTCTTACCCCGCTTCCTTACCCTCCCCTCTACTGCCAAACCCTAACCTTCCTACCCCGCTGCCTAACCCTCCCCTCTAGTGCCCAACCCTAACCTTCCTTCACCTTCTGGCCTAACTTACCCTGTGACTTACGCTCAGATGCAGGTAGTTGAGATTCTCTCATTGGCATCCTCATCGTTGGGAATTTGGCGCCGATCTTCTGGCTTCTAGTTGGGATGCCAGCATTACTATTCTGATTGCTGGTATCCCAATCGCTGGGATTCTAACCAGATCTCTATACAATAGTATAACACAATAATAATATATTTTATATTATGATATATGTGTATGTATGTATCTATATATGTATGTATGTATGTATGTATGTACAGTATGTATGTATGCAGTGATACTTTTCCATGTGAACGGTTCATTGCTCAGTAGAAAAGTCTGAGGGTGACTTGTATGTTCAGGACAGCGCCCACAAAGTCCCAGAGAAGGGAGAACCCGAGAATCCTGGAAGAATTGTATCACAAGTGACAGATATATTACACTGTTATGTAACCATTACTTTATGTCTCAGTCGCAGGACCCGGCTTCCTACGGTGCAGATTCCCTGCTCGTCCGCTCATCGAGACATTACCTGAACATCCGCTACACCCTGCTGCCATACCTCTATACTCTGTTCTACAGAGCGCACACTAGGGGGGAGACGGTGGTCCGGCCGCTGCTGCATGAGTAAGTCACCATTATAAATATTCTAAGGAAATGCTGTGCGCTTATAATGAGGGTATTAGATACATATCACAGTAACGGTGCTTAGGATAAAGGATTTTTCTTAGCACATTATACAGTATGTTGCACAATGTAGATTATAGGCAGATTATTAGAGAACTATGGGTCCTATTTACTAAGCCTTGGGCAGAGAAAGAGTCCCAGCCAATCAGCTCCTAGCTGCCATAATACAGGCTGTGTTTGAAAAATGACAGAAACTGATTAGTTGCTAATTTATCTCCTTCCCAGGCTTAGTAAATAGACCGCTAAGTAGCCTGACATTGGTTTGTACACATTTATAATGACATTCAGTTGAAGTATGATGTGGGTGTGTATAATAATAATAATAATAATAATAATAATAATCTCTGTTCTAGATTCTACTCCGACAGCCAGACCTGGGCAATAGATCAGCAATTCTTATGGGGATCTGGTCTTCTGATTACCCCCGTTCTAAATCCGGTATGTAAACTAGTTTAAAAGAAAAAAGAAAAGAAAAACTAGAACCTTATTCTGACGTTGTAGCAGCTCCTGTTAAAGATCCAGATGGTAATTCAACGTCATATGATCGACATTGCCAGAATGTGAACACAAGAAAAAGGTTGAAGTAGTAGTCGACACGAGAATCGGTCACCATGAGTTTTTTACCATTTTTGCTTTCACTATTTGTGGGACTTTTTCATGTTTTCCACATTGACTCGGAAACGGTAAAGTGGGCCAAAGGGTGGACGCAGTTCGCTTCCTTTATTCAGCAATCGTGTAATGCAATATATATTCCTGGGCATTCCTTTATAAGGTCAGTAGTGTGAGCCGTGAGGATTGGGGGGGGGGGGGTCCTTGGAGAGAAGCCCATAGTCTACAGATGTCATCGCCTATTGGGTACAAGCTCTGAAAGTAATGATTTCTGGAGCTTACGGTATATGGAGAATGCAGCTAATCCTCTGGAAATACCATTTTTCATCCTGACTCCAATCACCTACTAACCTACAATGCAGACTGCTGTAATACTCTGTGCTTACTTACATGTAACCATTTACACGCTCCGTATTGTACAGTGTGGAAAGAAGAAACACAATAACTGTCTTATATAATTGTCTCTGTTACTTTACACATCTAGAACTCGGAATATGTGTCCGCCTACATCCCTGACGCCGTGTGGTACGACTATGAAACAGTAAGTGACCACTTCCATTCATATGAAGTCATTTAGCATGGAACTTTAGGCAGGGCCAGCTCTAGCTGGGCTCCACAACCTGAGGGGCCCCTGAGTCTATCACAAAATGAAGGATGACTCTGAGGCGCCCTTGTAGGACGTAATGCACACAGAAGGTGCTGAACCGCCAGTAGGCTGATGTTTTCCTTAGGGTGCCGCCGGGGGCAGGGAGCAGCACAACTGGCCACCAAATAATAATTCCTATCACTAACCTGCATGTGCGCCCCGCCCCCTCGCTGACTCTCTCGGCTCCTCCCCTGACGCTCCCTCCCATCCCGTACAGAGGTAACGGTGCTCCGCTCTGGCCTCAGCATCTGCTCCGACACGTGGATACTGTAGCTCTGACACGTGGATACTGTAGCTCTGACACGTGGATACTGTAGCTCTGACACATGGATGTATCTGATTGTAGTATTGTTGAATCTCTAGTATATGACACACTCGTCCCCTCATCCAACAACCTGAATTAACTCTCTAATTCCATGGAGATATTCTAGAATGCAAAAATCAGTGCACACTGCTGATAGAGGAATCAGAAATGTATCATTATTTATCATCATTACCACAGTCAGGAAGGTACTACTGATACTGTAATAATGTCCCCTGATCGTCCTCACAGGGGGAGAAGTCCTCATCCAGAAAGCAGCGTGTGACCATGTACCTGCCGGCAGACAAGCTGGGATTACACCTGAGGGGAGGCTGCATCTTCCCCACGCAGAAGCCGGCCCGCACCACGGAGTACAGGTGGGAACAGCCACATATAGTATGTAACTAGCCTGCGGCCCTATCGCCTATCCCAGAGATTGCACAATGCTATTATTATGGTGCACCTGCAGGATAGGTGTAACACGGCTTCCTACACCAGGGGTGAGATTTAATAGGATTATGAGATTCAGAAAGTGAGAGATTTGGTGAGAAATCTCCAGGTTTTTTAAAGCGGCAATCATTTACACTGCAAAACCAGTTGTAAATCTAGGTGTAAATGATTGCCGCTTTAAAAAAAAAATGGAGATTTCTTCCCAAATCTCACTTTTTTGATTCTCTCATTCTATTAACTCTCACCCCAGATCTTCTGTCTCCTATTCTCAGTATACTTGTCTCATTCAGTCATTATAATTCGAGCTGTGCGGTTCTCTAGAAACCCTAACCCACCGGATGTCAGGTAAGACATGTGGGATGGTGATATGATCAGTATAGATGCAGGCGATGATGCGGATGATGAGATCTTCTGCGATGGCTCAATTAGTAACTTGGGTTTGTTGAAATAATTGTGCGCTACTAGTCTTCCTGTTCTCCGGGAAGGGGGGCTTCATGTCCTTTCCCAAGATGGCAGATGAGATCCCTACTGAGCAAGTGTATAGTCTCCCTGGGACAGTGTAGAGTGACATAGTGGGAGACAAAAGCTCCCTGCTTAGCTCCCAGGAGAGACCTTGAAGGTGGGGCCCCCTCAGCTCCTAGCCCCATAGCAGCTGCAGTATGTACCGTTAAATCAGTTTTCATTTAAAACACGCTATACAGTATCTATGCTTATTCCTCCCTTGTTTGGAAATAAATATGTTTATATATTTATATATCATATAACTTGCATTTTGGTTTATTACTTTTTTACTATCCATATGTTTCAGTCGTAAAAATCCTCTTGGACTTATAATTGCGCTGGATGATACCAAGTCTGCCAAGGGGGAGTTCTACTGGGATGACCTAGAATCTAGAGGTATATGCAAATAATTGCTGTGTTCCGTCTTGTAGCTGCAAGAAATTATGAATTATTATATGATTTCAATATTATTACAATTATATAAAACATCTCAAAATAATATATAAAACTAATTACATAACAGCACACTGAATTCCCCCCATAGAGGTTTTCAACTCAACAGTATAATAATTAATCAAACTCTCTATTGTCTAATGCGCTCCATACTCCAAACACACAATACTTCAAACAAGAAATAAAACGGACAACAGATTGGCGTCTCAATATTTCATCTTTTTTCTTTTCCTTTTTGCATTTATACACAGTGTATGTCTATGGACGAACAGATATTCAGAAATAAATAAAGTAATAATAAGGCAAATTAAATATTTTCAATTTACCAGGTAAATACGTGAAACATTACATACTGTATCTGAGACTTTCTCTTTGATGGGGATTTATTTGGATATTTTTTATTATATTTTTGGGTCAGCTTCTAGAGCCTTGTATTTTGTAATTAATCACCAATACCAGGTGCTTGGTGGCATTTTCTCTTTAACATCAGAGGTCGGAGATCATAGTAAAAGTAAGAAAACCGCTATGTTTAAATATTAAAAACCCACAGAATATTAATATTATTAAAAATAGAGGTCAACCTTCAATGCATATATGACAAACTTTATGGACATGATATTACATATCACTGTATTAATCTGACGGGATTATTCCCATTTTGTTTCTTTTTTGATTTCCCCAGGCACCATAGAATCAGGCACCTATATTTTATATAGCTTCTCTGTTACCAATGTAAGTATTTGTCAACTAAATCCAAAAAACATTTGTTTGTATGTGGTTAGACCAACATAAGGATTACATATGGGGTCCAATCAAACACTATGGGATTTATTCAACTGGGTGTTCACTTCAAAAGCGCTCAACTTGTAACTTCCTGGGATATGCAGGCTCCCGATACCTACGGTATTCAATAAAAGTGCAACTTTATCAAGTTGAATAAGAACACTGGAAGATACCATGTACGAGGACTTCCGTGCAGGTCACTGTAACACCTCTGCCATATAGAACTGTAGAGAAGAACATTAGCGCAGCAATCTCTGCGGAACAAGCGGAAACCTCTACAGATGTACGATCTGCAATGAGACGTCTATATTCATACAATTAGAAAGAGAAGAAAAGTACTCTCATTATGTATTTAGGATCCAAGTTCTTATCATAGATTCACATTTTTGATATGCCTAAATGTCAGTAATTTTACTTAAATATGAAATTGATCAAATATTGAGAGAATGAGTATCTGAAATTTAAGGTGAAATAGTTTGAAATCAACTTGTATATACCTTTTATAAACACGGTTATGTTGATTAATATTTGTACACTTAATACATTGTTTAATACATATATCTTTTCATATATGTCACAAATTTGCTTGGAAACTTATTCGCCTAACTGCATACAGTGTGCTACTGCCATAATAAGAAAAAAATCCTGAATATGATGCGTTTTTTTAGTGACCATATTGACATCACTGTATATGTTAATTGTTTGTTGGTGTGTGTGTGTGTGTGTGTGTGTGTGTGTGTGTGTGTAGGTATTTTCTTACTTTAATCGAATCAAAGTTAAGTTTTATAAATACTAACAAAGTTGTGCTCCCCAAAAAGTACTTTTCTTCTCTTTCTAATTCTACTAATAATTCTTAAGGCCCCCATACATAGAGCCGACTTGTCCTAAGGACAAGTCGGACCCAATTCTCCTCCGAGCCGCCTGGCAGCTCCCCGGGAGGCTCACATACTATTAGGACTTGAGGTGCCTTTTTTTACATGTGATAAATAACAGGGAGCTGCAGGGCGGTGAGGAGCAGTGGGGGCGGGCAGCGGCGGTGGCGGCGGCTCTCAAATGAGTGGCCGGCTGGGGAGGAAGGAGTGGGGCAGCAGCGTTAATCAGACTCACTGTCCAGCGCCGCAGCGGGCGGGTAGCAGCAGCGGCTATTATATCTTTAAAATAATGTGTCAAATGACTCTCCGGCTTTTGATTGGCTGAGATAGAGCACTCTCAGCCAATCAGCGGCTGCAGAGGGAGGCCACTGATTGGCTGGGAGTGCTCTATCTCAGCCAATCATTAGCCGGGCAGTCATTTGACATGCTATTTTAAAGTTTTAAACTGGACACAGTGGACACTGATGATCATTCCGGACCCGACGCCATGTCATGAAGAAACGATTTGGTCCGATTTAACGGGCCGATTGATCGCAATCGTCCGAAATCGGACCAAATTGGCTCGATGTATGCCCACCTTCACTCTCTGGGGAGCACCTCCACAATTTAATAACAGATACTGAGGTACCAACCAATCTTTAATGCGGACTAACAAACCATAAAACATTATTGTGATCTCCATACAATTGTGCGAGAGGCTTGTGCACTGGTATTTTCCCAATTCGCCTTTCCCCGTGTTACACATCTATATTAATGTCTGTTGTACTCAGTGCATTCTATGGGGATCGAGTTAATCTTTGTGTTTCAGAATATTCTGAGACTGGAGGCGACCAGGGCGGCATATACGGACCCCAACAATCTGAAGTTTGAAGAAATAAAAATCCTTGGCCTCCCCAGGGGCAGCAGAGGGGTGACAGTACGGAAAGATGGCGTTGTGCAACCCTCGGGTCATTCCTTTACATATGATCATTACCAGGTGGGTGTCATCACGGTATCTCAGGTGTCTGTCTCCTTCATCCAATGGCATCTTTCCTTCTGTCACATGATCCCCTTCCTATTCCACGCATGTGGAGCTCCTTCCGTGTAGAATGCATGAAATAGATACAATGTAGAATGGAATCTGGGAAATGCTCCCAATGCTACGAGAAACCAGGTATCACCCAGCCCCTGGGTCAGGCTGGCATTACTCACACCCCCAGTGACTTACATGGTACCCACTCAATTGAATATTTTACCCATAAGACTATAGTTCCGAAGGCTGACAGAGGCATCCCACTAATTCAAATACCTCTCCCCCTACCCCCAAACCCTAGCCCTCCTTCCCATTCAGCCCAACCCTGTTCCTTCTTCTGTAGTTCCTAATCCTAACCCTCCCCCCTCATCCTAACCCTAACCTTTCCCATTTGTGCCTAATACTGATCCACCCCTGCATCCTAACCCTAACCTTCCCCCTTAGTGCCTAACCCTCCTCCGCATCCTAACCTCCCCCCACTGCTTCCTAACCCTAACCTTCCCCCTTAGTGCCTATCCCTAACCCTCCCCCCACATCCTAACCCTCCCCCCACATCCAAACCCTAACCTTCCCACTTAGTGCCTATACCTAACCTCCCCCCTTATTACCTAACCCCCCCCGCATCCTAACCCTAACCTTTCCACTTAGTGCCTAACCCTCCCCCGCATCCTAACCTCCCCCCACTGCATACTAACCCTAACCTCCCCCCTTATTCCCTAACCCCCCCGCATCCTAACCCTAACCTTCCCACTTAGTGCCTAACCCTCCCCCGAATCCTAACCTCCCCCCACTGCATCCTAACCCTAACCTTCCCTCTTAGTGCCTATCCCTAACCCTCCCCCCACATCCTAACCCTCCCCCCACATCCAAACCCTAACCTTCCCACTTAGTGCCTATACCTAACCTCCCCCCTTAGTCCCTAACCCCCCCGCATCCTAATCCTAACCTTCCCACTTCGTGCCTAACCCTCCCCCGCATCCTAACCTCCCCCCACTGCATCCTAACCCTAACCTTCCCTCTTAGTGCCTATCCCTAACCCTCCCCCCACATCCTAACCCTCCCCCCACATCCAAACCCTAACTTTCCCACTTAGTGCCTATACCTAACCTCCCCCTTAGTCCCTAACCCCCCCCCGCATCCTAACCCTAACCTTCCCACTTAGTGTCTAAACTTAACCCTACTCCCGCACCCTAACCCTAACCTTCCCCCTTAGTCCCTAACACCCCCCCGCATCCTAACCCTAACCTTCCCACTTAGTGCCTAACCCTCCCCTACATCCTAACCTCCCCCCACTGCATCCTAACCCTCCCCCCCACATCCAAACCCTAACTTTCCCACTTAGTGCCTATACCTAACCTCCACCCTTAGTCCCTACCGCCCCCCGCATCCTAACCTTCCCACTTTGTCTAAACCTAACCCTACTCCCGCACCCTAACCCTAACCTTCCCCCTTAGTCCCTACCCCCCCCCGCATCCTGACCCTTACCTTCCCACTTAGTGCCTAACCCTCCCCCGCATCCTAACCTTCCCACTTTGTCTAAACCTAACCCTACTCCTGCACCCTAACCCTAACCTTCCCCCTTAGTCCCTAACCCCCCCGCATCCTAACCCTAACCTTCCCACTTAGTGCCTAACCCTCCCTTGCATCCTAACCTCCCCCCACTGCATCCTAACTCTAACCTTCCCTCTTAGTGCCTATCCCTAACCCTCCCCCCACATCCTAACCCTCCCCCCCACATCCAAACCCTAATTTTCCCACTTAGTGCCTATGCCTAACCTCCACCCTTAGTCCCTACCCCCCGCATCCTAACCTTCCCACTTAGTGTCTAAACCTAACCATACTCCCGCACCCTAACCCTAACCTTCCCACTTAGTCCCTAACCCCCCCGCATCCTAACCCTAACCTTCCCACTTAGTGCCTAACCCTCCCCCACATCCTAACCTCCCCCCACTGCATCCTAACCCAAACCTTCCATCTTAGTGCCTATCCCTAACCCTCCACCCACATCCTAACCCTCCTCCCACATCCAAACCCTAACTTTCCCACTTAGTGCCTATACCTAACCTCCCCCCTTAGTCCCTAACCCCCCCCGCATCCAAACCCTAACCTTCCCACTTAGTGTCTAAACCTAACCCTACTCCCACACCCTAACCCTAACCTTCCCCCTTAGTGTCTAAACCTAACCCTACTCCCACACCCTAACCCTAACCTTCCCCCTTAGTGTCTAAAGCTAACCCTACTCCCACACCCTAACCCTAACCTTTCCCATTTGTGCCTAATCCTGTTCCACCCCTGCATTCTTACCTCCCCCTTAGTCGCTAAGCCTCCCCCCGCATACAATCCCTAACCTTCCCCCTTAGTGTCTAAACCTAACCCTCCCCCACATCCAAACCCTCCCCCCGCATCCTAACCCACTTATTACCACAGTGCCCATGTATCACTGCAGAGCGCGGCTCCTCAATGCCTGTATCCCGTGTTCCGCAGGTTCTGCACATCACCGGTCTGCAGCTGGAGCTGGGTCAGTCTTACACTGTGGAATGGGATCAGCTTGGATCCGGTAATCAGGAAGACTCAGAAAAGATTGATTGTCACCCGGAACCTAACGCTAGTGAGCAGAAGTGCATCAGCCGTGGCTGCATCTGGCAGGTGGGGCAATAGCATTATTAATGCACAATGAGGCTAATATACTTATAATAATCTCTCTATCTGATCGTTGGCTTGTTTCAACCTTTTGCCAATGTTGACCTACAGCATGTCGACCATTTGGTGTAGCCCTAGGCACTGTAGATCCTGCCATCTACACCTGTAAATTTGCCCCAGTCCTTGCCCCATGGGCCCTGCATTTGGCAGTGTGGCTCCATTCTGGAGACCTGGCTGAGAGCAGCATCAGGGTTCTTCTCCTGGTCCCTTCATAACATGATGTAGGCCGGGTGGGGCAAGTGTCTGGCAGGGAGAGCAGTGTTACCCGGCTATGGCGCTGCATAGGGGGCAATATAAGATCACTCAAACATCTAGGGCAAGATGTGCTCTCATAGTAGGGCAGATGTACTAAGAGAGAGATAAAACACAAGGCAATCACCTACTGTCACTTTTCAAGGACTGTCTGCAACATGGCAATTAGGAGCTGATTGGCTGGTACTTGCTCACTCGCCGAGGCTTGGTACATCTCCCCCAGTGTATGTCTATGGTCATTGATTGCATTCTCTCACTTGGGATGTTTGCTGACTATTACCGTACTGAGGATGTTCTCTATTCCAGGCTGCCAGTACCCCGGGCGCACCGTACTGCTTCTATCCGTTAGACTACGGTTATGTGGTAGAGAAGGAAGTAACCACAGATACGGGTATCACCGTGGATATATCCCTGGGCCCCAGAATGGTGCAGCGTTACAGTACGGCCGCCGCCATCAACAAGCTGCAGGTGGTGGTAACCTTCCACGAGAACCACATGCTCCAGTTCAAGGTAAAGGACATTGCTAGGGATGGGCGCACATGCTTCACTTCAGGTGGCTCAGTGGGAAAGAGCGCTTTCCCCAGTGTGTATAGCTCTATCATCCCCCCCTGTAGTATATCTTCTAAATTAACATTTTACTTTCCTGCTTTTCTCCCCCAAAAAATCCTTGCATTAACAGATAAAGAATTTTAATTTAAATTATGGATGGCCATCAACCATCAATGATTCTAAATCATCGATGGTTTATGACGATGTCGAACACTTTTGCCATCGATGGGGGAGAACCAGATGGTTTCCCTCCATCAATATCACAGCAGAACCGGTTTCCCTAGGAGCCGTGACACAGAGCATGGCTCTGCACTGCCACAACCCTGAAGCCCTGCCCCACAATCTGATTGGACCATGGGCCAGTCAGTCAACGAGAATGGATGACCATAAATAGCTAAGACTTTCGATGCATGGTTATCCATCACGCAGTTTGTTACTATGGATGGCTAGTTGCAGTATCGCCATCAATGGCAACCATTGTTGCAACCATGTCTATCCCTAATTCAGATGCCCTTGTTTTTCTACAGTCTTTTGCATAGTAAGGGTGCGATGTACTCAGCATTGCATGCACAGAACGTTTCATGACCTTTATGATTCTGCTAATTTACCAAGTTAAATGCCTGCCCAAACTGAATATACAGTTGAAATATTATATTTTGATTGGGCCAAAGGGTAGAACTTTCTATTTATATCGTTTTCAGGAAACACCAAATTTTTTAGGGAGAAAAATCCATACCCTAAGAAATAATAAAATAAATGTTTCATAAAAATATAGTTATCCATTGATGGCCCAAATAACCTTATAATTGTGTGCTTTTAAAATGCTTTTGTATTAAAAAATTTTTTACAGAGCAATATTTTTTTTATTTTTTTATTTCAATTTAAACCAATCAAATCAAAAAGTAAAAAAAAGTAGAAATAATTATTTAGGGGTAATTTGAAGTGACTTAAATATTTTTTTAAATTAGAAAAAGCTATTTTTTTTTCATTTAGCAAAAAGTAATAAAAAAAGGAGAAACATTTATGTTAAAGTAATGTAAGGCCACTTAATTAAAAAAAATGTTAAAAGCTATTTTTTTTTTTCATTTTTAAATAAGTACTTTTCATTATGGGTGGACAAAAAAAATGAAAAAGTTAATTTTGAGGTAATAGAAGCCCAATTTTTTCTAACCTAGTAACAACATTTATTTGTTCATTAAGCTAATCAAAAATTTCTAGTTTCCAAATTAGTAATTACGGGTGTGTCCCAGAGGTTCTGAACCAAGTGCTGCCCTTTTTTTCTTAAAATTTATGCAACGTTGCATCTGCTGTGCCTTTGCATAGACAGACATTTATTTGGTCTCCTAATTCCGTTGTTCTCTGCTCTGAGTGGCTGTTTCATATAAGAAATCATGCATTCTAGTTTATATTATTGGGTTTTTCTTACTTAGATCTTTGATCCTAACAACAAAAGATATGAGGTTCCTGTACCCCTGAATAAACCCGCCAGTCCCACCAGTACGGAGCAAGAGCGGCTTTATGAGGTTGTTGTTGTTAAAGATGGAAAGTTCGGACTACAGATCATCCGGAAGAGCAACCGCGCGGTTGTGTAAGTAAGAATGACTAACTACTCCCAGGGGTACCAAATTTTTAAGAAGAGAACTATTTTCCAGAACAGTTTGACCACCATTGAATTTAAGAGTTACTGAATTTTGCTGTAACAAGCAGGCCCTCTTGGCATACCAGGTGCCGTGCAACTCTACTAGCGATTGGCGTCTTTCCTAGGCAAAAATGCATCCTAGTCGCAATGCGCTGGGACTAGGATGCACCAAGAGACTGCTCAGATTAATGTGATATGCAACACTTAAATTCATCTGTGTCCTTTTTTTTCCCATGCAATGCTCTGCTGTGATTTATAGATATATTGCAACCAGAGCTGTAACGAGACAATTTAGTGCATTGTGACAGAAAGAGAATTGGCGCCACTACTCCTTGTATTAAAAAAGAGGCTGCTGTATGCCAAAGGCACACCTAACAATATTGGTGTGGCTTCATGGGGAAGGGGTGTAGCCACAGAATAGTACCAATTCACATTATGCCACACTGTAGAATACGTTAATCACATTACACCACACAGTAGTACCCCTTATACTCAATACACCACACAGTAGAGCCCTTTATACAGATTACACCACAGAGGAGCCACTTATACACATTTTGCCACACATTAGAGCACCTTATACATATTATGCAACACAGTAGAGCCTCTTATGCACAATATGCCAAACAGTAGAACCCTTTATACATATTACATCAGGTACAGCTCATCCAACTCACTCATCCCTCTTATCATCATAATCATTATTCTTGTATCTTCCTCCACTTCAATCCCCCTCTTGTGGAGCAGCAATGATGCTGCTTACTTAGTTGTGTAAACCAACAGCCCTGGAAGGTGCAGGGAGCAGCCAGGAAGGGGGAGTTGAGCGGCAGGAGGATGAGCCGCGTTGCTTTGCTGCCGATCTTCAGGTCTTGCAGCGCTGGCCAGTTAGCTATGTGATGTATGTACTGTGGATCTACATTTACCTGTAGATATTTGTATAAACAACCTATAATAATTATTTTGATGTTTCCTTTAGTTGGGATTCCTATTTACCCGGAATGACCTTCGAAGATATGTTTCTTCAGATTTCCACCCGGCTTCCGTCAGATTATATCTTTGGACTTGGGGAAACTGAGCATAGAACATTCCGGCATGATATGGGATGGAGAACAATCGGCCTATTCCCTAAGGATCAGCCTCCAAGAGTCAGTATATACATTCAATCATTCATAAATAATCATTTTTAGTTGGGCAGATATGTGATATGGGTTCCTGCACCTGTGGATAAGAAAGTCCCCCACCACTAGTCTCCAGATATGTACAGTTGGCTTCTTATCATCATCATCAATTCACACTTGCAAAAAGAGTGTCTGGGAACTAGAGATATATGCCGACCCCATGTTTTGGTTTTGTCGCTGGATCCATCCTCGTGTTTGGATTCACATATCGGTTCAGTTTAAAATCTATACATTAAAATTATAATTATTGAAACAAATTGATGAAAGCATCTAAAGTCATACACTGTCTGCAATCCAGAACCCGATATTTGAATTTAAAATCTAAATTCCGACCCAAAGATCCAAGCCAATTTGAATTCGTAAAGGATCTCCTTGGAAGATCTGGATGGGTTTTTAGTGGATACACAATATTTGGGTGGAATTGGATTTCTGGAGAACTTCCTGTCTCTACTGGGAACAGGTCCAGCTTTGCATTGCTCGCAGTGCTCTCGGAACCTTGCCTATGGGAGACGCCCATTACAGCCCGGATGCATCTATCTGGTCATACTTGTAGATATGTACATTGCTTGTATACTCTCAGATCCGGAGCACGTGCAGAGCAATAACATGCATACACGCTCTGCAATTAGGCTCTGCATCAGCCTCTGTAGCCTCTAACGCACCTCTGCGTGACAAGAGTAGTCTCTAACGCACCTCTGTGTGACGAGAGTAGTCTCTATCGCACCTCTGCGTGACAAGAGCTGCATTCTGTATTATGTCAGACTATCGATCTATTCACGTTCTAACACTCATATAAATGCTATATACTGTACTGCATTCTTCCAGGACCACCTCAATGCGTATGGCACTCAACCATTCTACATGGGGTTGGACAATGACGGGAATGCACACGGAGTACTTCTGCTGAACAGCAATGCTATGGGTAAGGGAGATTTTACTTTTCTGGGTCACTGACTGTGTCATGCAGTGTGAGGGGAATGGAGTTATCGTGTACAGGATCCCAACATGGCTGACATGCCAATATAAAATGCAAGTTAAAGTATTTTAACAATAGGGGCACTGTAACTTTAAACATGCCACTGTAGGATCAGGATTGAATCGCACATCAAGCAGAACACATTATACAGTACAGATCTCTACTATATAGCCTTCCCGGCAGAGTCTATATTTCTGTTCCAAATCACTAAACGGGAGCGCGCTTTGGGATCCAATCGTCATCAAATGCGGCTGAAAAACATTCTTTTTTATTCGATTTTGAATATATTGTCAAAATCAAATAGAATGTTCATCAGAATCGCTCTGTGTGTATGCTATATAAATGAGATATACTGTAGGTCACTGGTAGAATTTCTTCACTAATAAATCATTTTTCATATGTAATGCTGCACCATATGTACTACTGTACTGTATGTACTGTACTGTATGTACTGCTGTACTGCATGTACTGTATGAAATGCTGTACTGTATGTACAGTATGTAATGCTGTACTAGATGTACAGTATGTAATGCTGTATTATACGTTCTGTACTGTATGCACTGTATGTACTTCTGTACTGTATGTACTGTACTGAATGTACTGCTGTACTGCATGTACTGTATGAAATGATGTACTGTATGTACTGCTGTACTGTTTGTACTAATGTACTGTATGTACTACTGTACTGTATGTAATGCTGTACTGTATGTACAGTATGTAATGATGTATTGTATTGTATGTACTGTACTGTATGCACTGTATGTACTGCTGTACTGTACTGAATGTACTGTATGTACTGCTTGTATGTACTGTACTGCTGTACTGTATGTACAGTATGTAATGCTGTACTGTATGTACTGCACTGTATGTAATGCTGTACTGTATGTACTGCACTGTATGTAATGCTGTACTGTATATACTGTACTGTATGTGTATTTCCAGATATGAGTTTGCAGGATTTGCCAGCGTTAACGTACCGCACTACCGGCGGGATTTTGGACTTTTATGTAGTTTTGGGCCCCAAACCAGAAGCTGTCGTCCAACAATACACAAAGGTGAGATTTGATCATTAGAACGATCACGTTTATGTATATGTCTTATTATAGTACCTAACTATATTCCATGTCTATTCCTTTTCTGCAGCTTATTGGCCGCCCAGTTATGCCAGCCTATTGGGCGCTGGGATTTCAGCTGTGTCGCTATGGATACCAGAATGATGCAGAAATCTTGACCCTGTACAATGACATGAAACGTGCGCAGATTCCTTACGTGAGTTTTAAAAACTGATTGTAGAAGATTAGTCCAATGAACCCGATTTATTCCTCATGCATCATGTATCTGTATAGCACAATATATACAAGGCAGTGTCACCGCTGTATGATACAAGGCAGTGTCCCCACTGTATGATACAAGGCAGTGTCCCCACTGTATGATACAAGGCAGGGTCCCCACTGTATGGTACAAGGCAGTGTCCCCACTGTATGATACAAGGCAGTGTCCCCACTGTATGATACAAGGCAGTGTCCCCACTGTATGGTACAAGGCAGTGTCCCCACTGTATGATACAAGGCAGTGTCCCCACTGTATGGTACAAGGCAGTGTCCCCACTGTACGATACAAGGCAGTGTCACCACTGTACGATACAAGGCAGTGTCACCACTGTATGGTACAAGGCAGTGTCCCCACTGTACGATACAAGGCAGTGTCACCACTGTACGATACAAGGCAGTGTCACCACTGTATGATACAAGGCAGTGTCCCCACTGTATGGTACAAGGCAGTGTTCCCACTGTATGATACAAGGCAGTGTCCCCACTGTATGATACAAGGCAGTGTCCCCACTGTATGATACAAGGCAGTGTCCCCACTGTATGATACAAGGCAGTGTCCCCACTGTATGGTACAAGGCAGTGTCCCCACTGTACGATACAAGGCAGTGTCACCACTGTACGATACAAGGCAGTGTCACCACTGTATGGTACAAGGCAGTGTCCCCACTGTACGATACAAGGCAGTGTCACCACTGTACGATACAAGGCAGTGTCACCACTGTATGATACAAGGCAGTGTCCCCACTGTATGGTACAAGGCAGTGTTCCCACTGTATGATACAAGGCAGTGTCCCCACTGTATGATACAAGGCAGTGTCCCCACTGTATGATACAAGGCAGTGTCCCCACTGTATGATACAAGGCAGTGTCACCGCTGTATGATACAAGGCAGTGTCCCCATTGTATGATACAAGGCAGTGTCCCCACTGTATGATACAAGGCAGTGTCCCCACTGTATGATACAAGGCAGTGTCCCCACTGTACGATACAAGGCAGTGTCACCACTGTACGATACAAGGCAGTGTCACCACTGTATGATACAAGGCAGTGTCCCCACTGTATGGTACAAGGCAGTGTTCCCACTGTATGATACAAGGCAGTGTCCCCACTGTATGATACAAGGCAGTGTCCCCACTGTATGATACAAGGCAGTGTCCCCACTGTATGATACAAGGCAGTGTCCCCACTGTACGATACAAGGCAGTGTCACCACTGTATGATACAAGGCAGTGTCCCCACTGTATGATACAAGGCAGTGTCCCCACTGTATGATACAAGGCAGTGTCACCACTGTATGATACAAGGCAGTGTCCCCACTGTATGATACAAGGCAGTGTCCCCACTGTATGGTATGCAGCTGTACAGATACTATATTTGTTTTGGCTCTCTAGGGGTCCCAGACTCTTTCCGTAGAATACCCCCACAGCCCAAGGGAGACAGGAATAGCCCCCTTTATTTTCAGAATAGAGACCTGTAACCCTTCATAAGGAGGCCATGGTATAAAAGGAGGACAGTTTCTAGCGTCTAGTGTCCCCTCGCATGTCTTGTTGCGCTCCTCATTCTACAAAAACGTGAACAAATGGTCAGAATATTGCGCAAACAAACACCAGTGCTGCCTGTGACCACACGAGGTCATCACCAAAGATCCTCAGAGTACATGCCACCTCTCAGATGTTCCATGAGGGGAGGTAAGTATGCTGTTACCACTAGTATCACCACAGGTGTATGGGCGTTACTGCTGTTACCACTGTTACTGCTGTTACCTCTGCTGTTACTGTTGCTGCTGCCATCACTGTTGCTGCTGCTGTTACCCCTGTTGATGCTGTTACCAATGTTGCCGCTGTTGCCAGGGGCGGATCCAGGAGAAAATGACAGGGGAGCACCATGATAGGTGACAGTTTGGGAGGGGGAGGGGGGGTGTTAGTGGTGCCAGTGTACATGCTAAGGGAGCAGTGAGAATGGGATTAAATGGCAGAGGGAGAGCGAGAATGGGATTAAATGGCAGAGGGAGAGCGAGAATGGGATTAAAAATAGGCCCTGGCATTTACAGTACACCGGCCCACCTTGGAGACAAAAGTGAAGGATGTAGTTGTGCACACCGAAGGCACGCTCCGGAAAAGGGGGTGTGGCTACTCAAAAGGTGGTGTATCCTTAAGTGTATCCTTAAGTGTAGTGTACCACACCATATACAACTGCTACACATTATGCAACAAATACTAGACCCCATTATACTTGCCCCTTACACATAATGCCACACGGATTGAGCCAAAATTCACATAATGCCAAACATATTAAGCCAAAATTGCGCGCCAAAGCGCCCATTAGAGGTTTACATCATAATGCCCATTCCATGT
This sequence comes from Crinia signifera, assembly GCF_055691185.1. NCBI lineage: Eukaryota > Metazoa > Chordata > Amphibia > Anura > Myobatrachidae > Crinia > Crinia signifera. The sequence goes on from NC_139223.1 coordinate 10,860,794, forward strand.
TAAGCCACACAGCATAATATCCATTACATATTATGCCAGACACCGGCTGCCCGGCTGTATTCAGAGCACTGCAGGTCCCGGCTATTTGAAATAATACCCCTTTCACACCAGAAAATGCAGGGACTTACCCGGGAATATTGTCTCAGGATCATGCAGGGACGGGTTGGCCCATTTTACACCAGCCTAGTCCCTGCATTTTCTGGTGTGAGGGGGAAAGAAACCCCTCCCCCTTTAACCGGCTATATCATCTGAACCAACTGCCCATTTACATGAGATCAGTATCACACTGAGTGGACTTCAAATGATTTTGGTCCCATAAAACTGGGCCGTTTGGTTCCAGAGTAATCTGCCCTCAAACAACATGAACAGCCATGAAATTACATTTCAGAAATAAAAACATCAGTTTACCCGCAATATCTCCGGAACGAGTTGACCCATATGGACCAGCCTGGTATCAAATTTGAAGGGCCAGCAATTTGGGTACGAATGAAAATGAGAATCTGTGACATGGGGGGGGGGGGGGGGGGGGTGGGACTGGCAGGGGGTTGGAGTTAGCGGGTCCCATGTTATCCTATGGGGAAAATGTTCCAGGTTTGCCAGGCAATATCTCCAGGCGATATCTCCGGTTCCCAGGAGGCTAATGACCCGGGGCCAGGCTCGTCGGAAAGCCCTAATCCTCAGCTACAAAATGAGCTGACCCCCCTGAATCCGCCCATCGCTGTTGCTGCTGCTGCTACCGTTGTTGCTGCTGTTCCTTAGTACACCTGCAGGCCCGGTTACTGACCCCTGTATAATGTGTCCCCAGGATGTGCAGTACGCTGACATTGATTACATGGAGCGTCAGATGGACTTCACGCTGGGTGAGAACTTTGCAGGATTGCCGGCTCTGGTTGACCAGATAAGATCAGAAGGAATGAGATTTATTATACTGCTGGTGAGTGATATGTATGTAAACAGAGAGCGGTAAAGTAGAGAAGGCAATCGGGGGATAACGGTACATATTCCATGTTGGACCTGTATTAAGACTTCTGTATTCCAATATCTGTATTCCTAGCATGTGAGCCCAAGTTGTGTCACCTAGTAACCCATGCTGGAGATTTGTGACTCATTATAAGAACTCCTAAATATATCTATATTATTAATGCTATTATCAGGAACCCATATGGTGTCACCGATTACTCAGTGCTGTACAGGGTACATCTGTAATTCGCACCAATATTGACACTATACATAAGTGTGACGTTGTATGTAATGATAATGTTGTGCTAAATATACTAAGTATGTGTGTTACCTATAGGATCCAGCCATTGCCGGGAATGAAACCAAACCCTACCCAGCGTATGACCGAGGCGTTCAGGATGATGTGTTCATTAAATGGGCGGATGGGAGCGGTATAGTGTGGGGAAAGGTAAGTACACACCGCCCAGGCCAGGATCATTATCTGTCATATAGTATGGCCAGCTGCAACTCTACAAACCAGTCATGTCCAAGCTACGGCCCTCCAGCTGTTGTGAAACTACAATTCCCATCATGCCTTGCCACAGTTTTGCTATTAGGGAATGCTAAAACTATGTCAAGGCATGCTGGGATGTGTGGGTTCACAACATCTGGAGGGCCACAATTTGGACATGCCTGCATAAACATCATCGTACTTTCTTTTGCTGAAACTTTATTTACATTGCACACCCTTTACCAATGTTACACCGCACAGAAGTGTCTCTGTTTCTCATTTCACTACACAGTAGTAACCCTTATATGCACAATGCCACAGATTAAAGCCCCTTATTCACAAAATGCCACACAGCAGTGCTGACCATTACAGCAAATTATGCCACACAGTAGTACTCCTTATACTGTACATGTTACCCATTGAAGGAGATGGGTGAAGATCTCAGTGCCTCCTGAAAGACAGCGCCTAAGGCATTTTCTCCCATCATGCAACTCTGCTGTGTTTTATTGTTCAAAATTTGAGTCTCCATTGAAGCCCTTATCTGCTTAATATTAATAATATGTTATAATTTGTTTCTTTTTTGCATTTCGTTAAGGTCTGGCCAGATTTGCCTAATGTCAAGGTTGATAATTCTTTAGACTGGGATACACAAGTTAAGGTAATAATATTTTACTAATGGACGAATTTATAGGGAACTCACACAGGAAATATCTGATTACCTATTAGGTGGCCGTACCGTACGGCCCGGAAATTAGCGCGCCCTGCGCTCAGAGACAGGGGCGGGGCCAGGCAGACAGTTGTGTACAATGTATTGAGTTTGAGTTTACCTGAAGGGTAAAAAAAAAGGGGCAGACTAGATGGGCCAAATGGTTCTTATCTGCCGTCACATTCTATGTTTCTATGTATGAGACCGAGGTCTTATGTTTTGGCACTGACTTCAGTTACTGACTGTAGTGATATTGTAATATATAATTGTACATTTGGGGGTAGGTTTACACCGATGATCAGCAACTTTCTGCCATGGATTTAAGGTGATAACAGAAATAAATGCTAAACCAGGTTTTGACAAATCACGGGATGGTAAGTCTGTTTCTTGAAATCCGCAGCGGATATGAGACCCAATTCAGACCTGATAGCAAGGCTGTGAATTTATATGATGAATGATAATTGACACACTGCGCATGAGTACGACGCCGGCCAGCGATGGAGTACTGCAGCTATACTATACGCATGGAGCTTAGTGACAGGAAGTAGCGTCTGGGGTGGAGAACGTCCGTTTAGTGGGAGTGCTAATAAAATATTAGGCGTGCTGGAAAAATGCTGGGAGTGTCCTGGAAAAGGCAGGCGTGCCCAAGTGATTCAGGGGAGGGCGTGTGACGTTGTATACATCTATTTACACAGCGAGAACATGGATTCGCAAGGTGGGATTTCCCTCTAGCAGGCCGGAGTCTCAACTGAACGCTGGCCACTGCAAACTCGCGGCTTTGCGATCTGGTCTGAATCGGGCCCAATGTCCTAGCCAATGTATATGTATGGCAGTTCTGAGATCACCTAAAATAAGTAGAAGAGCAGAAACTATTATCATAAATAGTAATAAATGGAAACATTGATTGTAGAAAGTTTAAATTGCAAACATTTTATTGAGTCCTGTTGAACCTTTATTTCTACAGCTCCATTATATTACATAGGGTTCTGGGATAAAGGGCTGTGGGCGACAGTGACTAGGCCGACACGAAGAATGGTTGACACTTTTATTGGTGTCTATGTCGACATGGACACCATATTATTGTACTGTGTCGCCTCGCATGGCTCGCTACGCTCGGAACACTGTTATAATCTAACTCTATGCTCACTTGGATTGTAAAGTATGAAGTCGGTCTAATCAACAAAAAACATGGAAAACTTGCATCAAACATTTCCGTGTAGACAATGTCCATGTTGTCCTTAAGCTTCTGTCATTGTCGACCTAGAAGTGGTCGACCTAGTCGCTGTTGACCTAGACATTGTCGACTCAGGGACCGGATACCGTTACTTAGCATTGACGTGACTGAATGTACTTGCTATAGGCTATACTGAAATTCCTATTATTATTATCATTTATTATTGTAGCTTTACAGAGCCCACGCTGCCTTCCCCGACTTCTTCATGGAAAGGACAGCAAAATGGTGGGAGCGCGAGATCGAGGAATACCGCCAACAGTATATTCGGTTTGATGGACTCTGGATAGTAAGTTAACACGCCATACTCATTTACTGTAGGAACCAATAGCCAATAGCCATAATTCAGCGTGGTGCGGGACATGAACACTGACAGAGGACGCACTGCTTTATAGAGCTAACCATAATACAGTGTGGTGCTGGACATGAACACTGACAGCGGACGCACTGCTTTATAGAGCTAGCCATAATACAGCGTGGTGCTGGACATGAACACTGACAGCGGACGCACTGCTTTATAGAGCTAGCCATAATACAGCGTGGTGCGGGACATGAACACTGACAGTGGGCGCACTGCTTTATAGAGCTAGCCATAATACAGTGTGGTGCTGGACATGAACACTGACAGCGGACGCACTGCTTTATAGAGCTAGCCATAATACAGCGTGGTGCTGGACATGAACACTGACAGCGGACGCACTGCTTTATAGAGCTAGCCATAATACAGCGTGGTGCGGGACATGAACACTGACAGTGGGCGCACTGCTTTATAGAGCTAGCCATAATACAGCGTGGTGCGGGACATGAACACTGACAGAGGACGCACTGCTTTATAGAGCTACCCATAATACAGTGTGGTGCGGGACATGAACACTGACAGCGGACGCACTGCTTTATAGAGCTAGCCATAATACAGCGTGGTGCGGGACATGAACACTGACAGCGGACGCACTGCTTTATAGAGCTAGCCATAATACAGTGTGGTGCGGGACATGAACACTGACAGCGGACGCACTGCTTTATAGAGCTAGCCATAATACAGCGTGGTGCTGGACATGAACACTGACAGCGGACGCACTGCTTTATAGAGCTAGCCATAATACAGCATGATGCGGGACATGAACACTGACAGCGGACGCACTGCTTTATAGAGCTAGCCATAATACAGCGTGGTGCGGGGCATGAACACTGACAGCGGACGCACTGCTTTATAGAGCTAGCCATAATACAGCGTGGTGCTGGACATGAACACTGACAGCGGACGCACTGCTTTATAGAGCTAGCCATAATACAGCATGATGCGGGACATGAACACTGACAGCGGACGCACTGCTTTATAGAGCTAGCCATAATACAGCGTGGTGCGGGGCATGAACACTGACAGCGGACGCACTGCTTTATAGAGCTAGCCATAATACAGCGTGGTGCGGGACATGAACACTGACAGCGGACGCACTGCTTTATAGAGCTAGCCATAATACAGTGTGGTGCGGGACATGAACACTGACAGCGGACGCACTGCTTTATAGAGCTAGCCATAATACAGCGTGGTGCGGGACATGAACACTGACAGCGGACACACTGCTTTATAAAGCTAGCCATAATACAGCGTGGTGCGGGACATGACCACTCACAGCTGACGCACTGCTTTATAGAGCTAGCCATAATACAGCGTGGTGCGGGACATGAACACTGACAGCTGGCGCACTGCTTTATAGAGCTAGCCATAATACAGCGGGGTGCGGGACATGGCCACTGACAGCGGACGCACTGCTTTATAGAGCTAGCCATAATACAGCGTGGTGCGGTACATGGCCACTGACAGCGGACGCACTGCTTTATAGAGCTAGCCATAATACAGTGTGGTGCGGGACATGAACACTGACAGCAGACGCACTGCTTTATAGAGCTAGCCATAATACAGCGTGGTGCGGGACATAAACACTGACAGCGGACGCACTGCTTTATAGAGCTAGCCATAATACAGCGTGGTGCGGTACATGGCCACTGACAGCAGACGCACTGCTTTATAGAGCTAGCCATAATACAGCGTGGTGCGGGACGTGAACACTGACAGCGGACGCACTGCTTTATAGAGCTAGCCATAATACAGCATGGTGCGGGACATGAACACTGACAGCGGACGCACTGCTTTATAGAGCTAGCCATAATACAGCGTGGTGCGGGACAGGAACACTGACAGCGGACGCACTGCTTTATAGAGCTAGCCATAATACAGCGTGGTGCGGGACGTGAACACTGACAGCGGACGCACTGCTTTATAGAGCTAGCCATAATACAGCATGGTGCGGGACATGAACACTGACAGCGGACGCACTGCTTTATAGAGCTAGCCATAATACAGCGTGGTGCGGGACAGGAACACTGACAGCGGACGCACTGCTTTATAGAGCTAGCCATAATACAGCATGGTGCGGGACATGAACACTGACAGCGGACGCACTGCTTTATAGAGCTAGCCATAATACAGCTTGGTGCGGGACATGAACACTGACAGCGGACGCACTGCTTTATAGAGCTAGCCATAATACAGCATGGTGCGGGACATGAACACTGACAGCGGACATACTGCTTTATAGAGCTAGCCATAATACAGCGTGGTGCGGGACATGAACACTGACAGTGGACACACTGCTTTATAGAGCTAGCCATAATACAGTGTGGTGCGGGACATGAACACTGACAGCGGACACACTGCTTTATAGAGCTAGCCATAATACAGCGTGGTGCGGTACATGGCCACTGACAGCGGACGCACTGCTTTATAGAGCTAGCCATAATACAGTGTGGTGCGGGACATGAACACTGACAGCGGACGCACTGCTTTATAGAGCTAGCCATAATACAGCGTGGTGCGGGACATGAACACTGACAGCGGACGCACTGCTTTATAGAGCTAGCCATAATACAGCGTGGTGCGGTACATGGCCACTGACAGCGGACGCACTGCTTTATAGAGCTAGCCATAATACAGCGTGGTGCGGTACATGGCCACTGACAGCGGACGCACTGCTTTATAGAGCTAGCCATAATACAGCGTGGTGCGGGACATGAACACTGACAGCGGACGCACTGCTTTATAGAGCTAGCCATAATACAGCGTGGTGCGGGACAGGAACACTGACAGCGGACACACTGCTTTATAGAGCTAGCCATAATACAGCGTGGTGCGGGACATGAACACTGACAGCGGACGCACTGCTTTATAGAGCTAGCCATAATACAGCATGGTGCGGGACATGACCACTGACAGCGGACGCACTGCTTTATAGAGATAGCCATAATACAGCTTGGTGCGGGACCTGAACACTGACAGCGGACGCACTGCTTTATAGAGCTAGCCATAATACAGCATGGTGCGGGACATGAACACTGACAGCGGACGCACTGCTTTATAGAGCTAGCCAAAATACAGCGTGGTGCGGGACATGAACACTGACAGTGGACACACTGCTTTATAGAGCTAGCCATAATACAGCGTGGCGCGGGACATGAACACTGACTGCGGACGCACTGCTTTATAGAGCTAGCCATAATACAGCATGGCACGGGACATGAACACTGACAGCTGGCGCACTGCTTTATAGAGCAAGCCATACAGCGTGGTGCGGGACATGAACACTGACAGCGGACACACTGCTTTATAGAGCTAGCCATAATACAGCATGGTGCGGGACATGACCACTCACAGCGGACACACTGCTTTATAGAGCTAGCCATAATACAGCGTGGTGTGGGACATGAACACTGAGAGCTGATGCACTGCTTTATAGAGCTAGCCATAATACAGCATGGTGCGGGACATGAACACTGACAGCGGATGCACTGCTTTATAGAGCTACCCATAATACAGTGTGGTGTGGGACATGAACACTGACAGCGGACGCACTGCTTTATAGAGCTACCCATAATACAGTGTGGTGCGGGACATGAACACTGACAGCGGACGCACTGCTTTATAGAGCTAGCCATAATTCAGCGTGGTGCGGGACATGAACACTGACAGAGGACGCACTGCTTTATAGAGCTACCCATAATACAGTGTGGTGCGGGACATGAACACTGACAGCGGACGCACCGCTTTATAGAGCTAGCCATAATACAGCGTGGTGCGGGACATGAACACTGAGAGAGGACGCACTGCTTTATAGAGCTAGCCATAATACAGCGTGGTGCGGGATATAAACACTGACAGAGGACGCACTGCTTTATAGAGCTACCCATAATACAGTGTGGTGCGGGACATGAACACTGACAGCGGACGCACTGCTTTATAGAGCTAGCCATAATACAGCGTGGTGCGGGACATGAACACTGACAGCGGACGCACTGCTTTATAGAGCTAGCCATAATACAGCGTGGTGCGGGACATGAACACTGACAGCGGACACACTGCTTTATAGAGCATGCCATAATACAGCGTGGTGCGGGACATGAACACTGACAGCGGACGCACTGCTTTATAGAGCTAGCCATAACACAGCGTGGTGTGGGACATGAACACTGACAGCGGACGCACTGCTTTATAGAGCATGCCATAATACAGCGTGGTGCGGGACATGAACACTGACAGCGGACGCACTGCTTTATAGAGCTAGCCATAACACAGCGTGGTGTGGGACATGAACACTGACAGCGGACGCACTGCTTTATAGAGCTAGCCATAATACAGCGTGGTGCGGGACATGAACACTGACAGCGGACGCACTGCTTTATAGAGCTAGCCATAATACAGCGTGGTGCGGGACATGAACACTGACAGCGGACGCACTGCTTTATAGAGCTAGCCATAATACAGCGTGGTGCGGGACATGAACACTGACAGCGGACGCACTGCTTTATAGAGCTAGCCATAATACAGCGTGGTGCGGGACATGAACACTGACAGCGGACGCACTGCTTTATAGAGCTAGCCATAATACAGCGTGGTGCGGGACATGAACACTGACAGCGGACACACTGCTTTATAGAGCATGCCATAATACAGCGTGGTGCGGGACATGAACACTGACAGCGGACGCACTGCTTTATAGAGCTAGCCATAACACAGCGTGGTGTGGGACATGAACACTGACAGCGGACGCACTGCTTTATAGAGCTAGCCATAATACAGCGTGGTGCGGGACATGAACACTGACAGCGGATGCACTGCTTTATAGAGCTAGCCATAATACAGCGTGGTGCGGGACATGAACACTGACAGCGGACGCACTGCTTTATAGAGCTAGCCATAATACAGCGTGGTGCGGGACATGAACACTGACAGCGGACGCACTGCTTTATAGAGCTAGCCATAATACAGCGTGGTGCGGGACATGAACACTGACAGTGGACACACTGCTTCATAGAGCTAGCCATACAGCGTGGTGCGGGACATGAACACTGACAGCGGACGCACTGCTTTATAGAGCTAGCCATAATACAGCGTGGTGCGGGACATGAACACTGACAGCGGACGCACTGCTTTATAGAGCTAGCCATAATACAGCGTGGTGCGGGACATGAACACTGACAGCGGACGCACTGCTTTATAGAGCTAGCCATAATACAGCGTGGTGCGGGACATGAACACTGACAGCGGATGCACTGCTTTATAGAGCTAGCCATAATACAGCGTGGTGCGGGACATGAACACTGACAGCGGACGCACTGCTTTATAGAGCTAGCCATAATACAGCGTGGTGCGGGACATGAACACTGACAGCGGACGCACTGCTTTATAGAGCTAGCCATAATACAGTGTGGTGCAGGACATGAACACTGACAGCGGACGCACTGCTTTATAGAGCTAGCCATAATACAGCGTGGTGCGGGACATGAACACTGACAGCGGACGCACTGCTTTATAGAGCTAGCCATAATACAGCGTGGTGCGGGACATGAACACTGACAGCGGATGCACTGCTTTATAGAGCTAGCCATAATACAGCGTGGTGCGGGACATGAACACTGACAGCGGACGCACTGCTTTATAGAGCTAGCCATAATACAGCGTGGTGCGGGACATGAACACTGACAGCGGACGCACTGCTTTATAGAGCTAGCCATAATACAGCGTGGTGCGGGACATGAACACTGACAGTGGACACACTGCTTCATAGAGCTAGCCATACAGCGTGGTGCGGGACATGAACACTGACAGCGGACGCACTGCTTTATAGAGCTAGCCATAATACAGCGTGGTGCGGGACATGAACACTGACAGCGGACGCACTGCTTTATAGAGCTAGCCATAATACAGCATGGTGCGGGACATGAACACTGACAGCGGACGCACTGCTTTATAGAGCTAGCCATAATACAGTGTGGTGCGGGACATGAACACTGACAGCGGACGCACTGCTTTATAGAGCTAGCCATAATACAGTGTGGTGCGGGACATTAACACTGACAGCAGACGCACTGCTTTATAGAGCTAGCCATAATACAGCGTGGTGCGGGACATGAACACTGACAGCGGACGCACTGCTTTATAGAGCTAGCCATAATACAGCGTGGTGCGGGACATGAACACTGACAGCGGACGCACTGCTTTATAGAGCTAGCCATAATACAGCGTGGTGCGGGACATGAACACTGACAGCGGACGCACTGCTTTATAGAGCTAGCCATAATACAGCGTGGTGCGGGACATGAACACTGACAGCGGACGCACTGCTTTATAGAGCTAGCCATAATACAGCGTGGTGCGTGACATGAACACTGACAGCGGACGCACTGCTTTATAGAGCTAGCCATAATACAGCCTGGTGCTGGACATTAACACTGACAGCGGACGCACTGCTTTATAGAGCTAGCCATAATACAGCGTGGTGCGGGATATAAACACTGACAGCGGACGCACTGCTTTATAGAGCTAGCCATAATACAGCCTGGTGCTGGACATTAACACTGACAGCGGACGCACTGCTTTATAGAGCTAGCCATAATACAGCCTGGTGCTGGACATTAACACTGACAGCGGACGCACTGCTTTATAGAGTTAGCCATAATACAGCGTGGTGCGGGACATAAACACTGACAGCGGACACACTGCTTTATAGAGCTAGCCATAATACAGCGTGGTGCGGGGCATGAACACTGACAGCGGATGCACTGCTTTATAGAGTTAGCCATAATACAGCCTGGTGCTGGACATGAACACTGACAGCGGACGCACTGCTTTATAGAGCTACCCATAATTCAGCGTGGTGCGGACATGAACACTGACAGCGGATGCACTGCTTTATAGAGCTAGCCATAATACAGCATGGTGCGGGACATGAACACTCACAGCGGACGCACTGCTTTATAGAGCTAGCCATAATACAGCGTGGTGCGGGACATGAACACTGACAGCGGACACACTGCTTTATAGAGCTAGCCATAATACAGCATGGTGCTGGACATGAACACTGACTGCGGACGCACTGCTTTATAGAGCTAGCCATAATACAACGTGGTGCGGGACATGAACACTGAGAGAGAACGCACTGCTTTATAGAGATTGCCATAATACAGCGTGGTGCTGGACATGAACACTGACAGCAGACGCACTGCTTTATAGAGCTAGCCATAATACAGCGTGGTGCGGGACATGAACACTGACAGCGGACGCACTGCTTTATAGAGCTAGTCATAATACAGCGTGGTGCGGGACGTGAACACTGACAGCAGACGCACTGCTTTATAGAGCTAGCCATAATACAGCGTGGTGTGGGACATGAACACTGACAGCGGACGCACTGCTTTATAGAGCATGCCATAATACAGCGTGGTGCGGGACATGAACACTGACAGCGGACGCACTGCTTTATAGAGCTAGTCATAATACAGCGTGGTGCGGGACGTGAACACTGACAGCAGACGCACTGCTTTATAGAGCTAGCCATAATACAGCGTGGTGTGGGACATGAACACTGACAGCGGACGCACTGCTTTATAGAGCATGCCATAATACAGCATGGTGCGGGACATGAACACTGACAGCGGACGCACTGCTTTATAGAGCTAGCCATAATAACGCATGGTGCGGGACTGGAACACTGACAGCAGATGCACTGCTTTATAGAGATAGCCATAATACAGCGTGGTGCGGGACATGAACACTGACAGCGGACACACTGCTTTATAGAGCTAGCCATAATACAGCGTGATGCGGGACATGAACACTGACAGCTGACGCACTGCTTTATAGAGCTACCCATAATACAGCATGGTGCTGGACATGAACACTGACTGCGGAAGCACTGCTTTATAGAGCTAGCCATAATACAACGTGGTGCGGGACATGAACACTGAGAGAGAAAGCACTGCTTTATAGAGATTACCATAATACAGCGTGGTGCTGGACATGAACACTGACAGCAGACGCACTGCTTTATAGAGCTAGCCATAATACAGCGTGGTGCGGGACATGAACACTGACAGCGGACGCACTGCTTTATAGAGCTAGCCATAATAACGCATGGTGCGGGACAGGAACACTGACAGCAGATGCACTGCTTTATAGAGCTAGCCATAATACAGTGTGGTGCGGGACATGAGCACTGACAGAGGACACACTGCTTTATAGAGCTAGCCATAACACAGCGTGGTGCGGGACATGAACACTGACAGCGGACGCACTGCTTTATAGAGCTAGCCATAATACAGCGTGGTGCGGGACATGACCACTCACAACTGACGCACTGCTTTATAGCGCTAGCCATAAAACAGCGTGGTGCGGGACATGACCACTCACAGCTGACGCACTGCTTTATGGAACTAGCCATAATACAGCGTGGTGCGGGACATGAACACTCACAGCTGACGCACTGCTTTATAGAGCTAGCCATAATACAGCGTGGTGCGGGACATGAACACTGACAGCTGACGCACTGCTTTATAGAGCTAGCCATAATACAGCGTGGTGCGGGACATGAACACTGACAGCGGACACACTGCTTTATAGAGCTAGCCATAATACAGCGTGGTGTGGGACATGAACACTGACAGCGGACGCACTGCTTTATAGAGCTAGCCATAATACAGCGTGGTGCGGGACATGAACACTGACAGCGGACGCACTGCTTTATAGAGCTAGCCATAATACAGCGTGGTTCGGGGCATGAACACTGACAGCGGACGCACTGCTTTATAGAGCTAGCCATAATACAGCGTGGTGCGGGACATGACCACTCACAGCTGACGCACTGCTTTATAGAGCTAGCCATAATACAGCGTGGTGCGGGACATGACCACTCACAGCTGACGCACTGCTTTATAAAACTAGCCATAATACAGCGTGGTGCGGGACATGAACACTCACAGCTGATGCACTGCTTTATAGAGCTAGCCATAATACAGCGTGGTGCGGGACATGACCACTCACAGCTGACGCACTGCTTTATAGAGCTAGCCATAATACAGCGTGGTGCGGGACATGACCACTCACAGCTGACGCACTGCTTTATAAAACTAGCCATAATACAGCGTGGTGCGGGACATGAACACTGACAGCTGACGCACTGCTTTATAGAGCTTGCCATAATACAGCGTGGTGCGGGACATGACCACTCACAGCTGACGCACTGCTTTATAGAGCTAGCCATAATACAGCGTGGTGCGGGACATGACCACTCACAGCTGACGCACTGCTTTATAAAACTAGCCATAATACAGCATGGTGCGGGACATGAACACTGACAGCTGACGCACTGCTTTATAGAGCTAGTCATAATACAGCCTGGTGCGGGACATGAACACTGACAGCGGATGCACTGCTTTATAGAGCTAGCTATAATACAGCATGGTGCGGGACATGACCACTCACAGCTGACGCACTGCTTTATAGAGCTAGCCATAATGCAGCGTGGTGCGGGACATGACCACTCACAGCTGACGCACTGCTTTATAGAGCTAGCCATAATACAGCGTGGTGCGGGACATGACCACTCACAGCTGACGCATTGCTTTATAGAGCTAGCCATAATACAGCATGGTGTGGGACAGGAACACTGACAGCGGACGCACTGCTTTATAGAGATAGCCATAATACAGCGTGGTGCGGGACATGAACACTGACAGCGGACACACTGCTTTATAGAGCTAGCCATAATACAGCGTGGTGCGGGACATGACCACTCACAGCTGACGCACTGCTTTAAAGAGCTAGCCATAATACAGCGTGGTGCGGGACATGACCACTCACAGCTGATGCACTGCTTTATAGAGCTAGCCATAATACAGCGTGGTGCGGGACCTGAACACTGACAGCGGACACACTGCTTTATAGAGCTAGCCATAATACAGCCTGGTGCGGGACATGAACACTGACAGCGGACGCACTGCTTTATAGAGCTAGCCATAATACAGCGTGGTGCGGGACATGACCACTCACAGCTGACGCACTGCTTTATAGAGCTAGCCATAATACAGCGTGGTGCGGGACATGACCACTCACAGCTGACGCACTGCTTTATAGAGCTAGCCATAATACAGCGTGGTGCGGGACATGACCACTGACAGCTGACGCACTGCTTTATAGAGCTAGCCATAATACAGCATGGTGTGGGACAGGAACACTGACAGCGGACGCACTGCTTTATAGAGATAGCCATAATACAGCGTGGTGCGGGACATGAACACTGACAGCGGACACACTGCTTTATAGAGCTAGCCATAATACAGCGTGGTGCGGGACATGACCACTCACAGCTGACGCACTGCTTTATAGAGCTAGCCATAATACAGCGTGGTGCGGGACATGACCACTCACAGCTGATGCACTGCTTTATAGAGCTAGCCATAATACAGCGTGGTGCGGGACATGACCACTCACAGCTGACGCACTGCTTTATAAAACTAGCCATAATGCAGCGTGGTGCGGGACATGAACACTCACAGCTGACGCACTGCTTTATAGAGCTAGCCATAATACAGCGTGGTGCGGGACAAGAACACTGACAGCTGACGCACTGCTTTATAGAGCTAGCCATAATACAGCGTGGTGCGGGACATGACCACTCACAGCTGACGCACTGCTTTATAGAGCTAGCCATAATACAGCGTGGTGCGGGACATGAACACTGACAGCGGACGCACTGCATTATAGAGCTAGCCATAATACAGCGTGGTGCGGGACATGAACACTGACAGCGGACGCACTGCTTTATAGAGCTAGCCATAATACAGCGTGGTGCAGGACATGACCACTGACAGCGGACGCACTGCTTTATAGAGCTAGCCATAATACAGCGTGGTGCGGGACATGACCACTCACAGCTGACGCACTGCTTTATAGAGCTAGCCATAATACAGCGTGGTGCGGGACATGACCACTCACAGCTGATGCACTGCTTTATAGAGCTAGCCATAATACAGCGTGGTGCGGGACATGACCACTCACAGCTGACGCACTGCTTTATAAAACTAGCCATAATGCAGCGTGGTGCGGGACATGAACACTCACAGCTGACGCACTGCTTTATAGAGCTAGCCATAATACAGCGTGGTGCGGGACAAGAACACTGACAGCTGACGCACTGCTTTATAGAGCTAGCCATATTACAGCGTGGTGCGGGACATGACCACTCACAGCTGACGCACTGCTTTATAGAGCTAGCCATAATACAGCGTGGTGCGGGACATGAACACTGACAGCGGACGCACTGCATTATAGAGCTAGCCATAATACAGCGTGGTGCGGGACATGAACACTGACAGCGGACGCACTGCTTTATAGAGCTAGCCATAATACAGCGTGGTGCAGGACATGACCACTGACAGCGGACGCACTGCTTTATAGAGCTAGCCATAATACAGCGTGGTGCGGGACATGACCACTCACAGCTGACGCACTGCTTTATAGAGCTAGCCATAATACAGCGTGGTGCGGGACATGACCACTGACAGCTGACGCACTGCTTTATAGAGCTAGCCATACAGCATGGTGCGGGGCATGAACACTGACAGCAGACACACTGCTTTATAGAGCTAGCCATACAGCGTGGTGCGGGGCATGAACACTGCTTTATAGAGCTAGCCATAATACAGGCTGTTCGCCAAATCGCATGAAAAATGCTTTTTTGTGCATTCGATTTTGCATTTGATCATGTGATTTATCGAATGCACCGTTCAATAAAAAATTTGGTGGGATTGCATGATCAAAATGCGAATGCATCAAATGCGTTATAAAACACACCAGATTATCGAACCGATCTTGAAAAATGTAAATAGATGGCTGGCCTATCTGGGGGATACATAACCAGGCAGCCATTGTAACTCCCTACACTCCTGTTTGCTTTGTGACTAGAGCAGCAGCATAATGGTGGGCAGTGGGGCAGTATAATGGTGGGCACATGGGCCTGCTGCAATATAATGGTGGGCAGTGGGGCAGTATAATGGTGGGCACATGGGCCTGCTGCAGCATAATGGTGGGCAGTGGGGCAGTATAATGGTGGGCACATGGGCCTGCTGCAGCATAATGGTGGGCAGTGGGGCAGTATAATGGTGGGTACATGGGCCTGCTGCAACATAATGGTGGGCAGTGGGGCAGTATAATGGTGGGCACATGGGCCTGCTGCAGCATAATGGTGGGCAGTGGGGCAGTATAATGGTGGGCACATGGGCCTGCTGCAGCATAATGGTGGGCAGTGGGGCAGTATAATGGTGGGCACATGGGCCTGCTGCAGCATAATGGTGGGCAGTGGGGCAGTATAATGGTGGGCACATGGGCCTGCTGCAGCATAATGGTGGGCAGTGGGGCAGCATAATGGTGGGCAGTGGGGCAGTATAATGGTGGGCACATGGACCTGCTGCAGCATAATGGTGGACAGTGGGGCAGTATAATGGTGGGCACATGGGCCTGCTGGAGCATAATGGTGGGCAGTGGGGCAGTATAATGGTGGGCACATGGGCCTGCTGCAGCATAATGGTGGGCAGTGGGGCAGTATAATAGTGGGCACATGGGCCTGCTGCAGCATAATGGTGGGCAGTGGGGCAGTATGATGGTGGGCACATGGGCCTGCTGCAGCATAATGGTGGGCAGTGGGGCAGTATAATGGTGGGCACATGGGCCTGCTGCAGCATAATGGTGGGCAGTGGGGCAGTATAATGGTGGGCACATGGGCCTGCTGCAGCATAATGGTGGGCAGTGGGGCAGTATAATGGTGGGCACATGGGCCTGCTGCAGCATAATGGTGGGCAGTGGGGCAGTATAATGGTGGGCACATGGGCCTGCTGCAGCATAATGGTGGGCAGTGGGGCAGTATAATGGTGGGCACATGGGCCTGCTGCAGCATAATGGTGGGCAGTGGGGCAGTATAATGGTGGGCACATGGGCCTGCTGCAGCATAATGGTGGGCAGTGGGGCAGTATAATGGTGGGCACATGGGCCTGCTGCAGCATAATGGTGGGCAGTGGGGCAGTATAATGGTGGGCACATGGGCCTGCTGCAACATAATGGTGGGCAGTGGGGCAGTATAATGGTGGGTACATGGGCCTGCTGCAACATAATGGTGGGCAGTGGGGCAGTATAATGGTGGGCACATGGGCCTGCTGCAGCATAATGGTGGGCAGTGGGGCAGTATAATGGTGGGCACATGGGCCTGCTGCAGCATAATGGTGGGCAGTGGGGCAGTATAATGGTGGGCACATGGGCCTGCTGCAACATAATGGTGGGCAGTGGGGCAGTATAATGGTGGGCACATGGGCCTGCTGCAGCATAATGGTGGGCAGTGGGGCAGTATAATGGTGGGCACATGGGCCTGCTGCAGCATAATGGTGGGCAGTGGGGCAGTATAATGGTGGGCACATGGGCCTGCTGCAACATAATGGTGGGCAGTGGGGCAGTATAATGGTTTGCACATGGGCCTGCTGCAGCATAATGGTGGGCAGTAGGGCAGTATAATGGTGGGTACATGGGCCTGCTGCAGCATAATGGTGGGCAGTGGGGCAGTATAATGGTGGGTACATGGGCCTGCGCGGCCAGCCACTTGCAGCGGTGCAGCATTCTGTGCAATAGGCCATATTATAATGCTGTGCAGTGTTGTTTACAAAGGGATTTGCGATACGGGGGCGGGGCTTGATGACGTTTTAAAGTAGACAATTGTGCATATAGGACCTGATTCTGGTTCACTTGCAAAAGTAAATTCTCTCTCTAATGGGCAGAACCGTGGTGCGTTGCAGGTGGGGCAGATGTAACATGTGCAGAGAGAGTTAGATTTGGGGAGTTATTTTGTTTCTGTGCAGGGTAAATACTGGCTGCATTATTTTTACACTGCAATATACAGTAGATATCAGTTTGAAGTACAAACCCCACCCAAATCTAACTCTCTGCACATGTTACATCTGCCCCACCTGCAGTGCACATGGTTTTGTCCATTAGAGAGAGAATTTGCTTTTGTGAGTGAACCAGAATCAGGCCCATAAAGATTTACTGTTTCTATATAATAAATGCAAGGATAATTGTGTCTATAATCACTTCCTTGTAAACATAATGACATCTAATATACTGTATATTATTTATCTCTATTTATGCAATGAAAGTCTGTAATAGTGAAAGGTTCATGTTCCACCAGAGAATCGATATAGACACACTTACTATAAGGCACATTATACTATAAAGTCATAGGTGCATATAATTCCGTCTGCAGATTAATATAACTTTTATAAGCAATCTGTGGATCCATTGAATAAGCTTGGAGCAATTATGGGTAATTCAGGGTCAAACACACGTGTCACTGGGTGCACACATATGATACGTGGACATGGAAGCATTGTAGGCTTGTAGATTGCATCACTGGCTACTCAGAGTGGATTGTATGCCGATATACTGTATATCTCTGATGGATTCAGGGCCGGTGTACGTCTTCTCAGTCCTGTAGGCAAAATTTAACCTATTGCCCCCCCCCCCCCTCCCCCCCCAACCCCACATTGCCACCAATACCCTCTTTCTATACCCTCTAACATCCGAAGGGCAGAAAACGGTACTGTACTGACCAAAAAGGTACAGTTGGAGAGTATGTCTCATGTATACAGTATGGTAACGTGGGCTTTCTCTCTCTTATGTATATTAGGATATGAACGAGCCCGCCAGCTTTGTGCATGGATCCGTAACTGGTTGCAAAAATGACACCTTAAACAATCCTCCATACATGCCGGGTAACTACAGTACATCAATTATACTTTCATTATGACTTAGAATACCATTATGTAAATTATAACGTATGGGTGACGTGTCAGAACCACCCTGTGTGAAGGAGGAACTGTTGTCAGATCTGTCCTGCTAAATCTTATTGGAAAATGGCAGCAATTAAGAGACAACACTGGTTTTCTAAAAGGTCTACGTTCCCCCCAGTGACATCACCCATTAGAAAGGGAGTGACATCATGTACAGTAAGCCACACCCCTTATTATATAATGTTTCTAGGGAGTGGCTTCATGGACCACCCTAAACACTATTTGGTCTCACTTCTGCTTGGTGACAACATCTAAATGGATGGCATTAAAATAGCATAGCATGTATTATTATTTTGGTATCACCATCTTTGATGTCACCCAGTTTGTCCTCCCAAACTTTTTTTTTGTTTTTCCTAATGACAATGGAGAAAGGGGACATGTAAGCTATATTCAGTCAAGTCATGTCACAAGGACAATAATATATGATTCTGTTTATATTTAGCCTTGGAGTCCAGACACATGGGACTATCGCACAAGACCCTATGCATGGATAGTACTCAACATCTTCCCAATGGAGAGACCGTTAACCACTATGACGTGCACACCCTGTATGGGTGGTCCCACTCTAAGCCCACATTTGAGTGAGTTTTTACAATGTCCAATCTTCTATTTACAGGATTTAGACCTAAATTTGTATATGGCAAATTTTGGTACTTTATGTAATATCTGGGCTCCCGTTTTTCTTATGAGACCGCGTCCGCTCGCCACGCTTCGGGCACGGTGGCTCCCTGCCCTCGCCACGCTATATAAAATCAACTCCATGTGTAGTTGGATAGTAGGGGTATGAAAAAATGGGGTGCATTTAACATGGGAGCCCAGATAATACATAAGTACCCAAATTTCCTTTTATTTTTTTTCATAGGCCATTGTTATTATCATTATCGATAATTATTGTCTAGGACAGCTGTACATTGTTTACATTTTAAGGTGCAAAGGTGTCACCCTATGGTGTCAGCAAATTGTTACCTTAATTTCTCTGTTAGTTTATACAGTATACCACCTATTTTCACAGGTGGCCCTATGGCTGTCATACCTGTAGGGCAGCATAGGGTAGAGGATTTTAGGGGGCAGAGGGTGACATGTTGGTGAGGGTATGTTAGAGGGTAGAGGGTGACATGTTGGTGAGGGTATGTTAGAGGGTAGAGGGTGGCATGTTGGTGTGGGTGTGTTAGGGGTAGAGGGTGGAAAGCTGGTGTGGGTGTGTTAGACATAGTGAATTGCATGTTGGTGTGAGTGTGGTAGGGGGTAGAGGGTGACATGGTGGTGTGTGGTTGTTAGGGGGGTAGAGACAACTGATGAACCCCATAAATGCACCCCATGGTAAATGAGGCAACAGATTTTCAACTCATTGTGTGTGCTATCACTGTGGCCCCATATTAAGAAAACTGCCCTACTACCACCACTAACTACATTGCATTCAGTACAAACACAAATGTTGACCATTGTACATTGCCATGTTTTCCAGTGCTCTGCGGAAAATCACAGGAGAACGTGGTATAGTTATCTCCCGCTCTACATACCCAACTTCCGGACAGTGGGTGGGGCACTGGCTTGGTGACAATACAGCGGCATGGGATCAAGTTGCCAAATCCATTATTGGTGAGTGTCCCATTCAAGAAATGGGTGTGCCTGGAAGATGAGGTTTCTCAGTGTAAAACATTAAGTGCATTAATGAGGGGACCCAGTTTAGTAGCAGGTGGTGGTGACTGCTGAATTTCACTTTATACATGTGTCCTCATAATGTGTTGAGGTGTTTATTACGGCAATGCTTGTCTCCGTTAAGCAAATGAATGTAAGCTCTGCATGTTTCCTGTCCTTGGACAGTCAGGTAGAGCTGACTGCAGAAGCAATATTGCTTTCAGTTATTGCTGGGACTCTCTCATTAGTCATTCAAGGTCTACGTTGATACTGTATGTATAAAAGCAGAGCACTGTGCAATATGTTTTGAGCACCATCTATCTACAGTGTATAGCTTGGCCTACTGTACCTATGCTTTACTTTTATTTACAAAGTTAATTCATTCTGTACATATAAATTTACCTTGGGATCATTATGGAATAATATATTATTGTTAACTCTAATTGGATTAGGGAAGTAGCACCCAATTCACGTATTAAATATGAATCTGCTCATACACCCTGATATATGGTCTCCTATCAGCATTTTTTCCATGACACCCCCTAGACTTAAATATTTTTATTGATACATTTTTTTTTAAAATGGAGTAAACTGCGCTGACTGGTCACGTCTAGCGTCAGTTATGTGGAGTTGTGCTTCTGATTGGCCACATGTGCTACGACTGGCAGTCACTTGCACTGCTTTTGCCTATCACTTTGACCATAAGTAATTTGATTTGGTGCTGTGCCACCAGCCACAGGAGCCCCCACAAGAGCCCCGCAGCACCCCAGGGTGCCCAGGCACACCGATTGAGGACTGATGTAATTATCTTTCTGCATACACATCTCATATGTCCTGTCCTTGCTGGACCAATGTCAGATGACAATACTCCTAACAGTAGAACCTGATATATGTTATATCACATCTTCCTTCCTACTGTTTTTATTTTATTTTATGATACCTCAAATCAGTGATATTATGTATTACCATTATAGTCAATTAATGTTCAAAAGGTTATAGAAAGGCAATACCCGCACCAGGACTAATGCTCAGTATATTTTTTTCTTTTTCAAATCGGCCCCTTATTATTTATTTTATTTTAGTGTAGGTAATTGTATTATAACAGGGGGTGCAGCCACAGACTGTTGAGTTAGACGTAAAGGGGGGAAGGATAGAGAAGGAGTCTGTTTATGGGGCACTAAGAGTAGTACTAAATGTTAAAAAATTAACTTTTATTAGTTTATGTTAAGATTATGATCTGTTGCCACAGCGAAAATTTTAGAAACTTTTCGTAGATAGGGTGTAAGAAGAAATTCTTAATTAAAATAAACTGTGTCCAGTTCGGCTAGATGTGTGTGTCTTTATTTATTTCTTTTCTTACTTTGTAGTATACTTGGGAATATATCCATGTGGTTATAGAATATATTTTGGTTAGATAGATACTTTGTTCTTGTTGCAGCTAGTCAGGAAATCTGAGCTCTGTTATAGCCCTTTTACACCACCTCAAAACCCCGGGTCTTTGGCGGGTCAGACCCTGGTCAGAGGCGGTGTAAATGTGTCACGCCGTGTCCCTTTACACTGGACTTCTACCCAGGTCCTGAACTGGGTAGAACATGGCCAGGACCTGGGTAGAGGATGGTGTAAATGGGTACGCCGGGTTGGATGACCCAGCTCCTATTTACATCAATGGGAGGCGTACAACCTGCGGACCGCAGCGTCCGCAGGTTGGACAGGGGGAAGCATGATGATGTCAGATGATGGCAGATGATGTCAGCTCCAAGCGCCGCCTCCATCTACACTGCGGGTGGGCTCCGCATTGTAAATGGAGCCATTAAAGGCTTTTTGGTGTAAAAGGAGTATTATTAGTTTCTCTTTCAAATGTAACATTTATAGTTTCACCAGACATATTGGCTCAGTTCCCAGTTCCTGCTATATTTCTAATAACACTTCCAACTTATATTCCACATGAGTATCTATATAGTTGACAAGTAGTGATTTATGTAGGTAGCGGGCAGTTATTTGTACTGTATATCCGTCTTTTAGTGTAGTTAAATTGCCTGTTGGAGATTTGTTATGTGTGCTCTCACTTATGTATTTTCACAGTATTGTTAACTCTCAATTATAATTCCTGCAGGGCACCTGGACAGATGCTACCTGCTAATTGATTAGTATTTTAACTGTATGCTCCTTGGATAGAGCCAAGTTAATCAGAATTTATTAACTAGCACATATACACTGATGTGATATACACATGCACAATGATAAATTATTATTATCTCTTATATTGCATTGGTACTACTAGTTGTATATTTAATGTATGTCCCGCAAATCTCTGTTCAGGCTAATGACACATAGGTGTTACCCCACGGATTGGGCTATTAGTTTAGACACGTGCACGTTGAATAGAGTGCTAATATAAGCGAAAAAGATGGGGTTCTGGAAAAAATGGCGCTGAATGAAGAATATATCTGTACTTATCTTTACATGGAGATTCTTCTGGTTGATGGTATTTTTTGCTTGAGATTTTGTCTCCAGAGCGGTAAGAATATGAAAAGATAAGATTTGGAAAATAGAGCGATATGATGGTCTATTTTTTCACTGAAGGGTTAATCAAGAGAACGTCCAGTGTCAGCAAGGGGGCGTACCTTACTTACACTGGAATGATGTAAATTACACATATAATGGTATCTTTTAGATGATGGGTGCGTACTCGTACTCACGGCGTATTAGATGTTGACACTCCTCAAAAGGTTTCTTTTAGATGTCCTCGTTCAAAGAAAGTGTGCAATTCTTTTGTCATAAAAATAATTTATTTTCATAAAAAACACACCAAAATTAAAATGTTTAAAAAATGTGTCTTTCACTCCTATGGTGTAATGAGGGAGGTAAGGAGATGGGGTCCTGATCCACGGGGTAGTGCCGGTATACACCCAGATGTCAAATAGTGGGATCTTACCTTCTCTCCAACCATCACCCCAAACACTTTTTTGATAGAAAGGCACCGTCCTCCTGCCAACGCGTTTCGAGCTATTGCTCTTTATCAAGGCATGGCTTGATAAAGAGCAATGTTTTCTCTTAGCTCGGAGTGTTCATTTGGTATATTTATTTTGAAATTCATTTACTCAGTTCTTGCATTTTATATTCATTATGTATGCGGTATATATAAAAAATTATGCATTTGGCGGCAAGTTGGTGACACGATCGACGAGTGGGCTGATTGATCTTTATTTTAATCTTTTTCTTTTTTTTCTCTCTCTCTTCCCCTTTATTTTTCTCCTTCCTAATCTTTTTTGGATTTATATTCTGTATTGTATTTGATTCAATTGAATTATAATTATTAATTCAAAGTTATTCTTATTACCATTTCATTTGTATTGTAATTGTGATATTGGGTATGATTTTTGTATCGGGTTGGATTTCATCCAGTTATTCCCAAGTCCCCATCCTATATTGTCTTCCAGTGATTCTCCTGTTAATATCTTCTTGTATATTATTATTGGTGTCAATTATTAGTTTGTGAGCTTGTTTTATTTGTCAGCATATCTGTTTGTTTGATTGTTTGTTTATTTGCCCTCTTATAAAGGCATATGTATTGTGATTGGAGCCCCTATTCATCCTGGCTCCTCCTATTACAATATAATTAATAAATATAATTAATGTTCCCATAATGCTATCTGCTAGTTGGTATTTTTTTATTCTAAGAAACTATTGAGTGAGGGAGTGATATTTGTGCTGGGTCTATGAATATCATTGTCCTAATGTGACGGTTGTGGCTTAGACTTTATGTTAATCAAAGGTGAAATGAAATAAAATAAAATTAATAATATAATTAGTGAAAAGTTCAAATCTATTGTTGTGAACTTGTTTTAAGTGCATAAATTGTTGCAGACATTAAATTATATAGGTGGTAGGTGAATCCATATGTGTGTCACAGAACTAAAATAGTTGCAACAGATCACAATCTTAACATAGACTAATAAAAGTAAATTTTTAAATAAACATTTAGTACAACTCTTAGTGCACCATAAACAGACTCCTTCTCTATTCCCCCCCCCCCCCCCCCCTATAGTCTATTAATGAACAGACTACCTGTTTTCAACACTATTTGTGTTGCTATTTTTCCCACATACGATTTGAACTTCCTGTTCTGAATAAAACAATGATGACATATTACATCAGCATCCAGATTGGGAATTTCCCAGGAACGCAGATATTTTTGCTTCAATAACATTTAGTTAAACTTCTCATCATTCACAAATAATGCAGAGGTCTCGGTTATCAGGTTCTCAAACTCGGTCCACAGGACCCCACACAGTGCATGTATTGCAGGTCTCCTCTCAGAATCACAAGTGAAATAATTAGCTCTTTTAAAATGTGTCACTGAGTAATGAGTGCACCTGCCGGGTGACCTGGAAAACGTGAGCTATGTGGGGTCCTGAGGACCAAGTTTGAGAACCACTTTGCAAACACATGCTAACCACCAGCCACATCGCCTAAGCACATGCACAGTCCTCCGAGTCCACCATCAACAGAGGGATGGAATTTGCTACTCTACAAGCAGGTCTGAATCAGCCCCTTAAGGCCTGATCCTGAGACCGATGCTCTCTCCCCAGGACGCACATAACAATCTTTACCATACAGTGCTGCGCACACGTGGATCAATACACTGCTGCCATTGAGGCTTTCTTCCTGATATGTGTGAAGTGGGCGGACGCTGGTCAGTACCACACCAGAGATCTGTCTCACGGGAGTGTCGTTCACGTAACTGAGGTTCTGAGTGAGACGGCTTTCTGCTGGATCCTGATATGTGTGAAGTGGGCTGACGCTGGGCAGTACCACATCAGAGATCTGTCTCACGGGAGTGTTGTTCAAGTAACTGATGCTCCGCGAGGTTCTGAGTAGGGCGAATGTTTCTGCTGGATCCTGATATGTGTGAAGTGGGCTGACGCTGGTCAGTACCACACCAGAGATCTGTCTCACGGGAGTGTTGTTCAAGTAACTGAGGCTCCTCAAGGTTCTGAGTAGGACGGCTTTCTGCTGGATCCTGATATGTGTGAAGTGGGCTGACACTGGTCAGTACCACACCAGAGATCTGTCTCACGGGATTGTTGTTCAAGTAACTGAGGCTCCGCGAGGTTCTGAGTAGGGCGAATGTTTCTGCTGGATCCTGATATGTGTGAAGTGGGCTGATGCTGGTCAGTACCACACCAGAGATCTGTCTCATGGGAGTGTCGTTCACGTAACTGAGGATCCGCGAGGTTCTGAGTAGGGCGAATGTTTCAGATGGATCGCTAGCATCTGACACTCCCAGAAAACGGCGGCTTCCTGCCAGTCAGCTTGTAAACATCTTGAGAATAGACCAATCGCTGGATTTGGTCACTGTTTAGGTGCCCATACACTAGTAAGATTTATCTTCAGATCTGGCTGGTTGGAACAAAAACATGGTTATGGATGAGTGACAGTTTGTCAGTTTTCCAGCATTTCCAAGCAAATGGTCAACTGTCATTTGCTCTCATCCATAACCATGTTTTTGTTCCAACCAGCCAGATCTGAAGATAAATCTGCGTGTGTATGTCCACCTTTTGACCTCACGCATGTGCGCTACATACACATGCGCAGTTTTTCTATAATTGATAATCGATCGCCATGCGAATTCGCTCAACAGTGATTGGGTCTGAATACACACCCCCCCCCCTGCGTGTCTCTGTGATCATCCAACAGCGCAATGTTTTGTAGGATTTGCAGATCAGAGACTGAATAATGTAACACAGTGATTTTCAACCTTTTTACCTTGCGGCACACAAAATAAGAGTTTAAAATTGCCAAGGCACACCATGAGGTCCCCACAGGGCAAAACACATCGGCCCCCACAGGAAAAAAACAAACCTATTGCCCCCCATATAAAAAACAATCACACTGGTCCCCACAGGTAACCCAAATAAAATACATTGGCCCTTTAAATATAAATAAGAGACCAGTAAATAACAGTTGAACTGTTGGGGGCTGTAAACTGTTTTGGGCATCTCTAGATCTGGGGGCACACTTGAGAACGGCTCAAGGCACACTAGCATGCCATGGCACGGTGGTTGAAAAACACTGATGTAACAGTTACAGCGGCTGCGGGACCAATATAAATACTGATTTGCTGTTTTATTTGCAGGTATGATGGATTTCAGTCTTTTTGGAATTTCATATGTAAGTAGTAAGCCACATGCCCGGATGTTCTGGTCATTTGTAATGTGCGAATTGACTCTGAATTATTACCATTTGTTATATGAGTGTGTATTGCATTTTAAGATTACACAGCTGCATCTGCCCCAGAGGTTGTGTGTATATGGGGGAGAGTTGCGCATCTACATGCAGCCATCACTGTGACCATTACACTACAGACTACACCACTGAGGATGAGATTCAGTCTTCTCAGTGACAATGGGTCTCATTCACCCCAGCCAGCAAGGTAGCAATATCTGCAGATAGACAAAACCATGCTGCACTGCAGGTGGGCAGATGTAACAGGTGCAGAGAGTTAGATGCGGGTGGCCTGTGATCAAACTGAAATCTAAATTGCAGTGAAAGAATAAAGCAGCCAGTATTTACCCTGCAAAGAAATAATATAATTCCCCCAAATCTAACTCTCTCTGCACCTGTTACATCTGCCCCACCTGCAGCACAGCATGGTTTTGTCCATCTGCAGATATTGAAGCCTTGATAACATGACATGACTATATTATTGGGGGGCGGGGAATAAAATTGTCAGAATCGGGCTGCTGGGCAGTGTAAATGGGTAACCAGGGTCGAGTGGCCCAGGTCACGTTTACACTATAGGGTGGAGGGAGCTTCAGCTCCAAGAGCTGCCTCCCCCACTCCTCTCGATGGTGTGCTGCCGCTCTGCCCCCTCCCCCCCCCCCCCGATGATGTGCCACCGCTCTGCCGCTTCTCATCCCCACCCCTGTGTTTCTATATGGCTAGTGAACCGCATTCCCACGCACTGCATATCACAAAGTATACCATCAGGCAACTGCCTGATGGTATAGACGGCCCTGCTCCAATGGGATGATGCCATTTGCCTGCATTGGTTATTAGGCCCAATGACCCCTATGGCTAAATGCATTTTTAAATTGTATTAAAATAAATATTTTTGTGTTTGATTAAAATGATAAAACAAACTGTATAATAAGGTGATATGTATCCAGCTGGTAATTGGAAGAATATTGTTTCTAAAATAAATAATTGGTTTCTATTTTTTGGTATAGACTGGAGCAGACATCTGCGGATTCTTCCAAGACACCAGCAGAGAGTTATGTGCCCGCTGGATGCAGCTCGGAGCATTCTACCCATTTTCAAGAAACCACAATGGAATAGGCTGGAGGGTACAGTATAATGCAGTTATCCGATCCAGTATAATGCAGTTATCATATACAGTGTAATGCAATTATCTGATACAGTATAATGCAGTTATCATATACAGTGTAATGCAATTATCTGATCCAGTATAATGCAGTTATTATATTCAGTGTAATGCAATTATCTGATCCAGTATAATGCAGTTATCATATACAGTATAATGCAGTTATCATATACAGTGTAATGCAATTATCTGATCCAGTATAATGCAGTTATCATATACAGTATAATGCAGTTATCATATACAGTGTAATGCAATTATCTGATCCAGTATAATGCAGTTATCATATACAGTGTAATGCAATTATCTGATCCAGTGTACTACAGTTATCTGATCCAGTGTAATACAGTTATCTGATATACTATACTATAGTTTTCTGATATAGTGTACTACAGTTATCTGATCCAGTATACTGCAGTTATCTGATATAGGGCGAGATTCTCTAAGCTTCAAAAGTGAAACAATTAAGAGTGATAAACAGCCAGCCAATCAACTCCTGCCTGACAGTTTTTTAAACACAGTCTGTGACATGGCAGGTAGGAGCTGATTGGCTGGCTGATTATCACTCTCCATTTTATCACTTTTGAAGTTTAGAGAATCTGACCCATAGTGTACTACAGTTATCTGATCCAGTGTAATACAGTTATCTGATACAGTATACTACAGTTATCTGATCCAGTATAATACAGTTATCTGATACAGTGTCCTGCAGTTATCTGATACAGTATACTGCAGTTATCTGATACAGTATATTACAGTTATCTGATACATTATACTACAGTTATCTGATACAGTATACTGCAGTTATCTGATACAGTATACTACAGTTATCTGTGATAGTGTACTACAGTTATCTGATCCAGTGTAATACAGTTATCTGATACAGTATACTGCAGTTATCTGATACAGTATACTGCAGTTATCTGATACAGTATACTACAGTTATCTGTGATAGTGTACTACAGTTATCTGATCCAGTGTAATACAGTTATCTGATACAGTATACTGCAGTTATCTGATACAGTATACTGCAGTTATCTGATCCAGTATAATACAGTTATCTGATACAGTGTCCGGCAGTTATCTGATACAGTGTCCTGAAGTTATCTGATACAGTATACTGCAGTTATCTGATACAGTATACTACAGTTATCTGATACATTATACTACAGTTATCTGATACATTATACTGCAGTTATCTGATACAGTATACTAGAGTTATCTGTGATAGTGTACTACAGTTATCTGATCCAGTGTAATACAGTTATCTGATACAGTATACTGCAGTTATCTGATACAGTGTCCCTGCAGTTATCTGATACAGTATACTGCAGTTATCTGATACAGTATACTACAGTTATCTGATACATTATACTACAGTTATCTGATACAGTATACTGCAGTTATCTGATACAGTATACTGCAGTTATCTGATACAGTATACTACAGTTATCTGTGATAGTGTACTACAGTTATCTGATCCAGTGTAATACAGTTATCTGATACAGTATACTGCAGTTATCTGATACAGTATACTAGTTATCTGTGATAGTGTACTACAGTTATCTGATCCAGTGTAATACAGTTATCTGATACAGTATACTGCAGTTATCTGATACAGTATACTGCAGTTATCTGATACAGTATACTACAGTTATCTGTGATAGTGTACTACAGTTATCTGATCCAGTGTAATACAGTTATCTGATACAGTATACTGCAGTTATCTGATACAGTATACTAGTTATCTGTGATAGTGTACTACAGTTATCTGATCCAGTGTAATACAGTTATCTGATACAGTATACTGCAGTTATCTGATACAGTATACTACAGTTATCTGTGATAGTGTACTACAGTTATCTGATCCAGTGTAATACAGTTATCTGATACAGTATACCGCTGTTATCTGATACAATGTACTACAGTTATCTGATACAGTGTCCTGCAGTTATCTGATACAGTATACAGTACTACAGTTATCTGATACAGTGTCCTGCAGTTATCTGATACAGTATTCTGCAGTTATCTGATACAGTATACTGCAGTTATCTGATACAATGTACTACAGTTATCTGATACAGTGTCCTGCAGTTATCTGATACAGTATACTACAGTTATCTGATACAGTGTACTGCAGTTATCTGATACAGTATACAGTACTACAGTTATCTGATACAGTGTCCTGCAGTTATCTGATACAGTATTCTGCAGTTATCTGATACAGTATACTGCAGTTATCTGACACAATGTACTACAGTTATCTGATACAGTGTCCTGCAGTTATCTGATACAGTATACTACAATTATCTGATACAGTGTACTGCAGTTATCTGATACAGTATACAGTACTACAGTTATCTGATACAGTGTCCTGCAGTTATCTGATACAGTATTCTGCAGTTATCTGATACAGTATACTGCAGTTATCTGATACAGTATACTGCAGTTATCTGATACAATGTACTACAGTTATCTGATACAGTGTCCTGCAGTTATCTGATACAGTATACTACAGTTATCTGATACAGTGTACTGCAGTTATCTGATACAGTATACAGTACTACAGTTATCTGATACAGTATACTACAGTTATCTGATACAGTATACTGCAGTTATCTGATACAGTATACTACAGTTATCTGTGATAGTGTACTACAGTTATCTGATCCAGTGTAATACAGTTATCTGATACAGTATACCGCTGTTATCTGATACAATGTACTACAGTTATCTGATACAGTGTCCTGCAGTTATCTGATACAGTATACAGTACTACAGTTATCTGATACAGTGTCCTGCAGTTATCTGATACAGTATTCTGCAGTTATCTGATACAGTATACTGCAGTTATCTGATACAATGTACTACAGTTATCTGATACAGTGTCCTGCAGTTATCTGATACAGTATACTACAGTTATCTGATACAGTGTACTGCAGTTATCTGATACAGTATACAGTACTACAGTTATCTGATACAGTGTCCTGCAGTTATCTGATACAGTATTCTGCAGTTATCTGATACAGTATACTGCAGTTATCTGACACAATGTACTACAGTTATCTGATACAGTGTCCTGCAGTTATCTGATACAGTATACTACAGTTATCTGATACAGTGTACTGCAGTTATCTGATACAGTATACAGTACTACAGTTATCTGATACAGTGTCCTGCAGTTATCTGATACAGTATTCTGCAGTTATCTGATACAGTATACTGCAGTTATCTGATACAGTATACTGCAGTTATCTGATACAATGTACTACAGTTATCTGATACAGTGTCCTGCAGTTATCTGATACAGTATACTACAGTTATCTGATACAGTGTACTGCAGTTATCTGATACAGTATACAGTACTACAGTTATCTGATACAGTGTCCTGCAGTTATCTGATACAGTATTCTGCAGTTATCTGATACAGTATACTGCAGTTATCTGATACAGTATTCTGCAGTTATCTGATAAAGTGTACTGCAGTTATCTGATACAGTATACTGCAGTTATCTGATACAATGTACTACAGTTATCTGATACAGTGTCCTGCAGTTATCTGATACAGTATACTACAGTTATCTGATACAGTGTACTGCAGTTATCTGATACAGTATACAGTACTACAGTTATCTGATACAGTGTCCTGCAGTTATCTGATACAGTATTCTGCAGTTATCTGATACAGTATACTGCAGTTATCTGATACAGTATACTGCAGTTATCTGATACAGTGTACTGCAGTTATCTGATACAGTGTACTGATGCAATATAATGCAGTTATATGATCCTCAGTGCAGATATAACATCACTCATCGTGTTTGCTCTTTAGGCCAAACCAGAATATAATGCTGACATTTATATATATTTATTTCTTCTGTAGAGACAAGACCCAGTCAGCTTTGATGGAGCATTTGAATCTCTCTCAAGAAATGTCCTGAATATTAGATATACGCTGTTACCTCACCTGTACACCTTATTATTTGATGCTCATACTAAAGGTTCCACCGTGGTGAGACCACTACTACACGAGTAAGTCGCTGACATCATTTGTTACTGTAATTAATGTTCTGGAAGGTGTAGTAACAAATGGCATAATGTGAGATAGGCGACTCGTCGGTGCTGGTGCTTCTGCAGTATAAACCGGCTCTAATATGACATTTACTAACATCAGTATTCTGGGTTTGTAGATTGTAGGATGAAAGTCAATAGGTCAATGCCATATACTCGATAAACATACGTTCCACAGGGTTAAAAAGTCCAAACAAGTGATGGACAATGGTCAACACATGAGAAGGTTGACATGAGGTTTTGGAGATTTTTAGACTTTTTTGGACTTTTGCATACTTGACCCTCCAGGTGGAGTCCAGTTGGGAATGGCACAGTGTTCCAAGAGCAGCAGTAGCAGAGCGAGGCATCTGGTACGAAGCATGGCGACACAATACAGGGGTACACGGTACACTGACTGGGGTCCACGTTCTCAGATCTACAAATTGACACCAAAATAAATTGAAAAACTCACTTCACCTTTTCTATGGCAAGATTTGCGTCAGCCGACCTTTTGTCACTGTTGGTCTTTTAATGTCCACGAGCTACTGTAGCTAGACAAACCTACTGCAGCAGTCTTATTTACAAGCATTGTCCTAGTAGGGAAAGCACCACGTGGCACCAACAGTAGCTGTAACTGCGGCAGGTATTATCCGGTGTTGGTGCAATAAAATGTCACTTTTATGCATCAGAGGATAGGAGTCACAGTAACAGCGCTGATCGCTATGTCTGTGTTATATGCATCAGAGGATGGGAGTCACAGTAACCGCGCTGATCGCTGTGTCTGGGTTTATACTGTACATCAGAGGATGGGAGTCACAGTAACCGCGCTGATCGCTATGTCTGTGTTATATGCATCAGAGGATGGAAGTCACAGTAACCGCGCTGATCGTTATGTCTGGGTTTATTCATCAGAGGATGGGAGTCACAGTAACCGCGCTGATCGCTGTGTCTGGGTTTATACTGTACATCAGAGGATGGGAGTCACAGTAACCGCGCTGATCGCTGTGTCTGGGTTTATACTGTACATCAGAGGATGGGAGTCACAGTAACCGCGCTGATCGCTATGTCTGGGTTTATTCATCAGAGGATGGGAGTCACAGTAACCGCACTGATCGCTATGTCTGGGTTTATGCATCAGAGGATGGGAGTCACAGTAACCGCACTGATCGCTATGTCTGGGTTTATGCATCAGAGGATGGGAGTCACAGTAACCGCGCTGATCGCTGTGTCTGGGTTTATACTGTACATCAGAGGATGGGAGTCACAGTAACCGCGCTGATCGCTATGTCTGGGTTTATTCATCAGAGGATGGGAGTCACAGTAACCGCACTGATCGCTGTGTCTGGGTTTATGCATCAGAGGATGGGAGTCACAGTAACCGCACTGATCGCTATGTCTGGGTTTATGCATCAGAGGATGGGAGTCACAGTAACCGCACTGATCGCTATGTCTGGGTTTATGCATCAGAGGATGGGAGTCACAGTAACCACACTGATCGCTATGTCTGGGTTTATGCATCAGAGGATGGGAGTCACAGTCCCCACATCCCCTCTTCTCCCACTACCGCGCTGATCGCTATGTCTGGGTTTATGCATCAGAGGATGGGAGTCACAGTAACCGCGCTGATCGCTATGTCTGGGTTTATGCATCAGAGGATGGGAGTCACAGTAACCGCACTGATTGCTATGTCTGGGTTTATGCATCAGAGGATGGGAGTCACAGTAACCGCGCTGATCGCTATGTCTGGGTTTATTCATCAGAGGATGGGAGTCACAGTAACCGCACTGATCGCTATGTCTGGGTTTAGGCATCAG
The DNA here is from genome assembly GCF_055691185.1 of Crinia signifera. Lineage (NCBI taxonomy): Eukaryota > Metazoa > Chordata > Amphibia > Anura > Myobatrachidae > Crinia > Crinia signifera. The sequence continues at coordinate 10,894,289 of NC_139223.1, forward strand.
AGGATGGGAGTCACAGTAACCGCACTGATCGCTATGTCTGGGTTTATGCATCAGAGGATGGGAGTCACAGTAACCACACTGATCGCTATGTCTGGGTTTATGCATCAGAGGATGGGAGTCACAGTCCCCACATCCCCTCTTCTCCCACTACCGCGCTGATCGCTATGTCTGGGTTTATGCATCAGAGGATGGGAGTCACAGTAACCGCGCTGATCGCTATGTCTGGGTTTATGCATCAGAGGATGGGAGTCACAGTAACCGCACTGATTGCTATGTCTGGGTTTATGCATCAGAGGATGGGAGTCACAGTAACCGTGCTGATCGCTATGTCTGGGTTTATGCATCAGAGGATGGGAGTCACAGTAACCGTGCTGATCGCTATGTCTGGGTTTATGCATCAGAGGATGGGAGTCACAGTAACCGTGCTGATCGCTATGTCTGGGTTTATGCATCAGAGGATGGAAGTCACAGTAACTGCAATGCTCACCTGTTTGCTTGCGGTGTCGGAGACCCGAAGTTTAAGATCTGGATCGACCCTTTCACACAGAAAATGCACCTTTGTATTTAATGAAATTCCCGGGTGGCACTGCTTCTGCTGGGAATTTAATTTTCTGTTTGAAAGCGCAGGGCCGAAACTAGGGTTTCCAGCACCCGGGCCAAGGCAGACATTTGGTGCCCCCCCTTCCCCTGACCAGGGGGGGAGGTACCAAATGACCGCCTTGGCTCTGGCGCCGGAGAACCCCCCCTCCCCGCTGACAACATACATACCTCCTGTGTGCAGCCAGCGGAGGTCTGGATAGCCGCTGTAGCGGCAGCTTGACTCCGTCCGTCTCTGCTACTAGCGCGGCGGCGGGAAGCACTGGTGATGACTTTGAAAAGACTCGCCGGACGCTGATTGGCTGAATTCAGCCAACCAGCATCCGGCAAGTCTTTTCAAAGTCATCACCAGCGCTGCCGCTTCCCGCCGCCACGGTAGTAGGAGAGAGTAGAGACGGACGGAGTCAAGCTGCCACTGCAGCAGCTACCCGGAACCCCGCTGCCTGTCACCGGACCACCGCTGGCTGTCCCCGGACCTGACAGCACCCCCCCCTCCAGCGCCCGGTGCGCGTGACCCCCCCAGCCCCCCCCCCCCCCTAGTTACGGCCCTGGAAAGCGGTATAATGGACGAAACCGTGCTACACTGCAGGTGGGGCTGATGCCCCCATCACTCCTATCCAAGGTCTCCGAATGCCTCACGGCCATCTCAGCCTGGATGACCCAACGCTTCCTGAAACTAAACATGGCTAAAACTGAACTTCTAATCTTCCATCCCCCGAACATCTACTCTTCTCCCACTATCTCCATCAGCATTGGTTAAACCGAGATCACCTCCACCGACCAAACGCGCTGCCTCGGTGTCATCATTGACTCCTCCCTCTCTTTCACCCCCCACATTCGTGCTCTCTCACAGTCTTGCCGCTTTCACCTATGCAACATCTCACGCATCAGACCATTCCTCTCCACTGACGCGACCAAAATTCTCATTCACTCTCTTGTCATCTCCCGCCTTGACTACTGCAACATCCTTCTCTCTGGGCTACCTCTCACCCGCCTCGCACCTCTCCAAACCATTCTTAACGCTGACGCTAGGCTCATCTTCCTCTCCCGCCGCTCTACCTCCGCCTCCTCCCTCTGTCTATCTCTTCACTGGCTCCCCATTCCTTTCCGAGTTCTCTTTAAACTCCTCACCACCACCTACAAGGCTCTCTCCTCCTCCACCGCTCCTTACCTCTCTTCACTGATCTCTATCCACACTCCCTCCCGTCCTCTTCGCTCCATCGCTGACCGCCGACTGACCTCTCACCTAATCACCTCCTCCCACTCCTGTGTCCAAGACTTCTCTCGCGCTGCCCCCCTGCACTGGAACAACCTCCCGCCACCCATCAGGCTTTCTGATTCACTTACCTCCTTCAAGCGCTCCCTCAAAACCCACTTTTTTCGACTAGCCTATCCCTCCTCCTAACCTCTTTTGATCCTCCTATCCTGCCTCCGTTCCCCTCCGTTCCTACTTATCCTGTTGTTTTTCGTTTGTCCACCCACCTATTTTTAGTATGTTAACTCTTATGAGTAGGGCCCTCCTTCCTAACATACTCACACTACCTCTTTACCTCACCTGTGCTCCTGTCCTGTTCTTCCCTTCCTCTACTTCTTCTTCAGTCACCTCGACAATTTTGACACCTACTTCTGAACTGATGCTGATTTTATTTCTACCAGCTATACCCCTATTTATGCTGTATTTTTCAACACACCCTGTACGTTACCTTGTCATTTGTTTTTTGTTTGCTATGTACGGCGCTGCGGACACTTTGCGGCGCCTTATAAATAAACGTACTACTACTACTATGTATCATGTGCAGAGAGAGATTTAGATTTGAGTGCGGTGTCTTTACACTGAAATCTAAATTGCAGTGTAAAAATAATGCAGCCAGCCTTTACTCTGCACAGAAACAATATAACTCACCCAAATCTAACTCTCTTTGCACATGTAACATCTGCCCCATCTGCAGTGCAGGTTGGTTTTGTCTATTTTCTAAACAAGCAGCTTATCAAATCTATATCAAGCCCTTAAGCCTGTACACACAGGGAAGTAGTGTAGCACAGATTGCTCAGCACATATCACCATACACACAGGCCATGCACCAGTGAAATGTGTTGAGCGATCTTTGCTAACCCAGGGTTTATAACGCACATGCAGGTGATCTAACTAGCTCTGATGGCATGTGTGTAATGAGCCGGCGATGGTGACGTGTGGGACCACTGATCACCATCACTATGGGACATACACACGGAGCGATCCGTGCTTAATTTCTAAGCAATCTAGATAGATTGCTTACAAAACATTTTATCACCATGTTTATGTCCATTTAATTACTTCATCTTTTTTTTAAAGAAATGTTGCTGTTATTACGCTGATATGTTTTTGTGTCAGTCTGTGTACACACTGAAAGCCTTCACCAAAGACTCTAAATGAATACACCAAACACATACAAGAGTGTGACACACTGCCGATTCCAAATATAGGAATTTAGGAACAGAGGTGTTAGGCATACCTCCCAACTATGTCAATATTAAAATAGGGACACGTCTGAAAAGGGGCGTGTCATATGCAAATGGAGGTGTGTCTTATGCAAATTAGGTCACGCCCCCGTTTTCAGACGCGAAACAGCATCTATTCTGTCAGATTGGGGGGGGGGGACTCCCAACGTGCCCCCCCCCCCCCCCAGCGGGACACTGCCGGCCGTGGGAGGGACATGGGAACGTCCCCAAAAACCGGGACGTTCCCACGTTTAGCGGGACAGTTGGGAGGTATGTAAAGGGAGGTACATGGAAGCAATGGTCTGCAGACATTTTTTATTTGTGTTTAATGTGCCTTTTCCTTATAATAAATTGTCCCTTTGTATGGAGTAGAGTTCCACTATGGCCTTTATTCTGGTTCACTCACAAAGGCAAATTCCTTCTCAAATGCACTGCAGGTGGGGCAGATGTAACATGTGCAGAGAGAGTTAGATTTGGGTGAGTTATTTTGTTTCTGTGCAGGGTAAATACTGGCTGCTTTATTTTTACACTGCAATATAGATCTCTCTTTGAAGTAAAACCCCACCCACATCTAATTCTCTCTGCACATGTTACATCTGCCCCCCTGCAGTGCACATGGTTTTGTTCATTTGTGAAGGAATTTGCCTTTGTGATTGAACAAGAATAAGGGCCTACTGTAGGTGTTTATTTTTTGGAGTTTCTTATAGCACACAAGAACCCCCAAAAAAAGGATTAGAAGAACTGCCAGTTGGTGTTATCCAAAAAGTTTATATTACATGCTTTGAAACACATTCATATATGCATACTTCCCAACTGTCCCGCTTAACGCGGGAATGTCCCAGTTTTTTGGGACGTTCCTGCATCCTGCCCGGGGCCGCCATTGTCCCACTGTGGGTGGGCATTTGGGAGTCCCCCACCCCCCAGCCTGAAGAGAATAGACGCTGTCTATTCAGCAACGCAGAGCGGCAAAATACGGGGGTGCAGCCTTAGGATGCATCATCCCATGAGGTCACGCCCCTTTTCATAGTCCACGCCCCCTTTTCGGTTGAAGCCGCTCATGTGTCCTGAGCCAGCAGGACCAAAAGTGGTATATGTGAGTGCAACCAGGAAAATAACAAATATTGTCCGTCAGACAATATCTGCACTTTGTACAATAAGGGAAGTATTGTGATTAATTGTAAAGGTGGCTGGATATATTTGGAATTGCCGGTGTGTCACAGGCTTGTTTGTGTTTGCTAAATTACTTCATCTTGTTTGCACTGCTCCATCTTGTTTGCACTGCTCCATCTTGTTTGCATTGCTCCATCTTGTTTGCATTGCTCCATCTTGTTTGCATTGCTCAATCTTGTTTGCATTGCTCAATCTTGTTTGCATTGCTCTGACCTCATAATCCGGCCACAGTTGAATACATTGTATTCAGTAGTTAATAATTTTGGAGTGTGATTGTCAACGAACTCAAACGGGGAAGTACATACAAACCCCACCCCTGTAGGGACTTCCTAGATCAGGGGTCCTCAAACTTTTTAAACAGGGGGCCAGTTCAGTGTCCCTCAGACCGTTGGAGGGCCGGACTTTAGTAAAAACAAAAACTATGAACAAATTCCTATGCACACTGCATATATCTCATTATCTGCCTATACAGGGTGTTTACATGCTTGAACCCCAAGGGTTAAATGCTCATTGCATTCCCAGCAGAAACAGCACTGCTGCCTCCTTCAGTCTCCCACCCCAGCGCTTGCTCGTGTCTAGGAACACAAGCGGTGGCCGGGAGCTGCGTGTACCATCTCTAGTTACACAGCTCCCCCGCCGCAGCCGCAGCCCTTTCTGCCTCACCTACCCACAGCACGGAGGAATACACGCCAGCACATACTACCAGCCTGGTGCTGTTCTGCCAAGGCTACCCAGGCCAGCAGCAGCCAGTGACCACCGGAAAACAAGAGGGAGGGGTTGCGCCCATGCACTGAGGAAGTGGTGTGCGTTTTTTTAATGTGGCCGCGCACCATTCCTCGACTTCTATATATCAGCGCATCTTCATGTTGGGGGGGGGGGGGTCAGGGAGCTTTCTCCCTTCTTACCTCCTGCTGCAGCCCGCCAGACATACAGCCCAGCGTCGGGGCTGCTTGTCCGCGGAGCCTGGTGTATGGCAGGAACGGAAACAGTAGCTGTTTCCCTGCCTCCTGCTGCAGCCCGACACACCGCACGTAGGTGGGCAGTCCTGCCCATGGGCGGGAGAGAAAGGTCCATGGGAGGGCTGCGTGCAGCCCTCCCGTGGCCATCTTTTTGGTGGAATAAAAACGGGCAGCAGCTGTGTTTGTATTTAAAGGCGCAGGAAGTCCGGCGGGCCATATAAATGTCCTCGGCGGGCCGCATGAGGACCCCTGTTTTAGATCTATAAGACAGCAGGACTTGCCACTGTGCCCCTGTGCTCTAAACTATACATTACATCCCTTACATTCTTCCATAGAGAATGAAATCTATCGTATTACAGTATACCTGCTGTACATATATGGTTTAATATAAATTAAGAAGTGATGGCAGATATGCTGGGACATGTAGTTCCATTGCAGCTATGGCTTGCCTACCTGCAGATCAATTTCATACAGTATATAGAGATTTCAGCTTGAACTACAAATGTATTTGTTGCTATTTAGATTCCTTTCCTGCGATACAAAGACATAAAACGCACAGCAGAAATATCTGTCTTTTATTTTAGGTTCACCGACGACCGGAACACCTGGGATGTGTACAAGCAGTTCTTGTGGGGGTCCGCATTCATGATCAGTGCTGTGGTGGATCCAGTGAGTACAGCTGTGAACCCCATTTTAGGGGCTAATTCAGCATGAATCGTTCATCTGAGAAGTTGCAGATAAGTGCGAGTAGATAGCAGCTGCCCAGACAGAAAGGGAAACCGGCCGTGCAAATCTGATCCATATGCAATTTGGGGACCATAGAACAGTGTTTGCCGTCTGTCTAAATGTGAGTAGGTCTGAGGCTGCCACTAATCTGTGACTGAGACCGTTTGGATGAGGCTGCCACTAATCTGTGACTGAGACCGTTTGGATGAGGCTGCCACTAATCTGTGACTGAGACCGTTTGGATGAGGCTGCCACTAATCCGTGACTGAGACCGTCTGGATGAGGCTGCCACTAATCTGTGACCGAGACCGTTTGGATGAGGCTGCCACTAATCTGTGACTGAGACCGTCTGGATGAGGCTGCCACTAATCTGTGACTGAGACCGTTTGGATGAGGCTGCCACTAATCTGTGACTGAGACCGTTTGGATGAGGCTGCCACTAATCTGTGACTGAGACCGTTTGGATGAGGCTGCCACTAATCTGTGACTGAGACCGTTTGGATGAGGCTGCCACTAATCTGTGACTGAGACCGTTTGGATGAGGCTGCCACTAATCTGTGACTGAGACCGTTTGGATGAGGCTGCCACTAATCTGTGACTGAGACCGTTTGGATGAGGCTGCCACTAATCTGTGACTGAGGCCGTCTGGATGAGGCTGCCACTAATCTGTGACTGAGGCCGTCTGGATGAGGCTGCCACTAATCTGTGACTGAGACAGGCTGAATGAGGCCGGCTTTTTTTTGGGGGGGGGGCGGGGTTGGGGGGGCTGACACCCAGAAAACATCCTGTCACTAACTCCAAAGGTTGACTTCCTGTGAATCAAGCTCCAGCTGCTTTGCGTATACAATCCGTATGGAATGTCTGATGCTATTTCATAGTTGCCTACTTCCTGGTAGTTCAGTGAGGCACGGGTTGGCAGAGCCACTGACAAGGCGGGATGGGGGCGGGGCGGCCAGCGGATCACCAGTGTGGGGGCGTGGCCATAGTGATCGCATCTTTGTGGCCCCGCCCCTCCACCGTGCAATACTGGTATTTCAGGCATTGCACAGCGGGGGGGGGGGGGGCTACAGTGAAGCAATCCGTCATTCGCGATATGTCTGGTTGTTCCAGTCATTTGGTAGTGGCCTAAAAATATGAAAGTCTTTTCATGGGCACTAATTCTATATTTCAACATTTAAAAATGATGAACTTTTTCAATGTGAAATTGAATAGAGATCCTCAGCTCCTTCATGCAAAGATTTGGGCCTAGAGAGTGAATATCTTCACAGTTGCTATGGTGACGCTTTCTTCCTCTGTTTAATCTTAGGGTGCAACAAGTGTAAATGCTTATTTTCCAAATGCAGTTTGGTACGACTATCACACGGTGAGTATGGCTGTGCATTTATATATATCTTATATTACAGGTTCTCAAACTCGGTCCTCAGGACCCCACGCAGTGCATGTTTTACAGGTCTCCTCACAGACTCACAAGTGAAATAATAAGCTCCACCTGTGTGTCACCTGCTGGGTGACCTGGATAACGGGAACTGTGTGGAGTCCTGAGGACCGAGTTTTAGAACCCCTGTTTTATATATTAATGAGATCTTTACCGGCACTCAATCCCTTCCAAGGTGAGTAGGTGCCACGTGCCTTCCAATGTACACCTCACCAACCTTGTGTGCACTATGTAGAGGGTCGGAGGTGTCTTGTATATTACATACAGAACATTTTCTAACACACTAGAATTAACTTACATAACAAGCGTCTGATAAAGATGCGGTTGGAGTTGCTGCATACTTGCCTACTTTTGAAAACTAATTTCAGGGAGATTATAGTTGGAAGTAAAATTTTGCACAGCGTCCCATTAAGGGGGCGGGTCATGCTGGGTGACATGAGGGAGATTGCTAGACTAATGACGGAGAGAGGGAGATTTCTGCTATATCAGGGAGTCTCCTGCAGAATGCAGGAGGGGAGGTAACTATGATGTAACAGTGTAATGTGGGCTGGGTGACATGAGGGAGATTGCTAGACTAATGAGGGAGAGAGGGAGATTGCTGCTATGTCAGGGAGTCTCCTGCAGAATGCAGAAGGGGAGGTAACTATGATGTAACAGTGTAATGTGCGCTAGGTGACATGAGGGAGATTGTTAGACTAATGAGGGAGAGAGGGAGATTGCTGCTATGTAAGGGAGTCTCCTGCAGAATGCAGGAGGGGAGGTAACTATGATGTAACAGTGTAATGTGGGCTCGGTGACATGAGGGAGATTGCAAGACTAATGAGGGAGAGATGGAGATTGCTGCTATGTCAGGGAGTCTCCTGCAGAATGCAGGAGGGTAGGTAACTATGATGTAACAGTGTAATGTGGGCTAGGTGACATGAGGGAGATTGCTAGACTAATGAGGGAGAGAGGGAGATTGCTGCTATGTCAGGGAGTCTCCTGCAGAATGCAGGAGGGGAGGTAACTATGATGTAACAGTGTAATGTGGGCTAGGTGACATGAGGGAGATTGCTAGACTAATGAGGGAGAGAGGGAGATTGCTGCTATGTCAGGGAGTCTCCTGCAGAATGCAGTAGGGGAGGTAACTATGATGTAACAGTGTAATGTGGGGTAGGTGACATGAAGGAGATTGCTTGACTAATGAGGGAGAGGGAGATTGCTGCTATGTCAGGGAGTCTCCTGCAGAATGCAAGAGGGGAGATAACTATGATGTAACAGTGTAATGTGGGCTAGGTGACATAGGGAAGATTGCTAGACTAATGAGGAAGATTGCTGCTATGTCAGGGAGTCTCCTGCAGAATGCAGGATGGGAGGTAACTATGATGTAACAGTGTAATGTGGGCTAGTTGACATGAGGGAGATTTCTAGACTAATGAGGGAGAGAGGGAGATTGCTGCTGTGTCAGGGAGTCTCCTGCAGAATGCAGGAGGGGAGGTAACTATGATGTAACAGTGTAATGTGGGCTAGGTGACATGGGGGAGATTGCTAGACTAATGAGGGAGAGAGGAAGATTGCTGCTATTTCAGGGAGTCTCCTGCAGAATGCAGGATGGGAGGTAACTATGATGTAACAGTGTAATGTGGGCTAGGTGACATGAGGGAGATTGCTAGACTAATGAGGGAGAGAGGGAGATTACTGCTATTTCAGGGAGTCTCCTGCAGAATGCAGGAGGGGAGGTAACTATGATGTAACAGTGTAATGTGGGCTAGGTGACATGAGGGAGATTGCTAGACTAATTAGGGAGAGAGGGAGATTGCTGCTATGTCAGGGAGTCTCCTGCAGAATGCAGGAGGGGAGGTAACTATGATGTAACAGTGTAATGTGGGCTAGGTGACAAGGGGGAGATTGCTAGACTAATGAGGGAGAGAGGAAGATTGCTGCTATTTCAGGGAGTCTCCTGCAGAATGCAGGATGGGAGGTAACTATGATGTAACAGTGTAATGTGGGCTAGGTGACATGAGGGAGATTGCTAGACTAATGATGGAGAGAGGGAGATTGCTGCTATTTCAGGGAGTCTCCTGCAGAATGCAGTAGGGGAGGTAACTATGATGTAACAGTGTAATGTGGGCTAGGTAACATGAGGGAGATTTCTAGACTAATGAGGGAGAGAGGGAGATTGCTGCAATGTCAGGGAGTCTCCTGCCGAATGCAGGAGGGGAGGTAACTATGATGTAACAGTGTAATTTGGGCTAGGTGACATGAGGGAGATTGCCAGACTAATGAGGGAAAGAGGGAGATTGCTGCTATGTCAGGGAGTCTCCTGCAGAATGCAGAAGGGGAGGTAACTATGGTGTAACAGTGTAATGTGGGCTAGGTGACATAGGGGAGATTGCTAGACTAATGAGGGAGAGAGGGAGATTGCTGCTATTTCAGGGAGTCTCCTGCAGAATGCATGAGGGGAGGTAACTATGAGTTGCTGTATCTGTTGCTAACATATGTTACTATGTATCAGAGTCTTGTGCCCACAAATCATATCAAGAACATACATTTTACATGTAATCTGAAGACATCTGTGGTATTATTTCTAGGGTGCTAAAGAAAATACCCGCGGTGGTTGGAGGGTGCTGCCGGCACCCATTGACCATATTAATCTTCATGTGCGCGGTGGCTTCATTCTGCCCCAACAGGCTCCAGCCTTCAACACACGTCTTAGGTATGTACTATGATAACGCGTGCATATGTCTAATTGCTTTATAACCCTTAGCTATAACGGCACACGCTGAAATAATTACATGCCAACACAAAAAAAATGTATGACAATGCTTTAATTGTAAGATAGCTTTATTACCCGGGATTTGCAAATGCAGACTAACACAAGAAACATAAAATCGATTGGCTTATACTTCAACAACAATTCTAAATTAAATCAAAATAGAAACCTATCAGTAGTCAGGGATTAAACCTCATTCATAGTTACCTCCAGCCACCATGCTTGCCTGTTCTTCCTCAACTGTCCCCCTCCTCCTTCTCTAGCTCTGATATTTATACCTTACTCACATTAATTAACTTATTAATTAATTAATCAATCATAAGCATTGAGTCTTATTGGCAAGATTTGCTTTCAATCATACTGTCATAATTCACCCATCACCCAACTTCCTTGTTACTAGGTAAAGTAAAAGGGGCCTTGGGGTCTATGCATGTGTGGCCCCGTTATCTGGTAGTTACCATTTTGTTGATAAGAACGTGGAGACATGGGGTGACATTTAATAGGATGAGAGTTTTAGTAACTTTTCAAAATCGCCCATTATCGCACGTTTTAAAATCAAATTTTTTGCTGCAAATTTGCATATTTAATGAGCTGCGTATTCCGGGCAAAAAAGTGCGATTAAGTGCGATTTTTAGTCATGAAAATGTGCGAATTTAAAAAAAAAGCATAGAGGTCCCCCTTATTTCTGAAACCAGCCCCAGACTCTTGGTCCGGTCCTGGTTCCAAAACCACGGGGGACAAAAAATCTGGGGGTCCCCCGTATTTTGAAACCAGCACCGTGATCCGACAGCCTGCAGTGTCATGCCACAGCCGGGGGACTCTTTTTACATAAGGTCCCCTGGCCAAACTATGAGCACTGTGGCTGGTCAGCCTTGGATAGGGTACCTGGAGGAGTGGGGACCCCCCAATAAAGGGGTCCCCCCCATGCTTCACCCATCCAGGGTTGTCACCGGCAGCCCAGGGCTTTGGTCGCCGGCCTGATAAGGTTAAAACAGTCATTCATAACATTGGTCTATACAGGTGAACTACAAGTGCCAGCAGGCCTCCCCCACATTCACCAAGCAGACTGCACCGGCCGGTCGTCAGTGTCATATTTCATTCTTGTGTCATTATATTTTGTTAAAAAACATCTTTAAAACTTTTTTCTAGCCGGTTGAATCCGCTGAAGCTTCTGGTTGCTTTAGATGATAACGAAACTGCCCACGGACATCTCTTCTGGGACGATGGCACAAGCATCGGTGAGTGCCCGCACCTTACACCAATGCCGCTTATTTCCCTATGAGCTCCGGATTAGATCTGCAGAGAGGAGGTTATGGGATGAGAGAAGGGAAAAGTGAAGAAGTCTTATAAGGTGGCCATGTATCAAACCTTGTAGAGAGAGAGATAAAGTACCACAGCTATCTGCAATGTCTGGATGTACAGTATGTGTACTCGGAAGCGGTGTCATCACAACCAAAATCATTGTCATTTATTTCGGAATGACTCAGAACGATCTGACATTTCTCACCGTGGCAGATGGACTAAGCCTTAGAGAGTGATAAAGTAGCAACTAATCAGCTGCTGTCACTACACAGCCTGCAACATGGCAATCAGGAGCTGACCGGCTGGTACATTGGGTTCTATGGGCGTCATGGAGAGAGGTCAAGTGGCAGCCAATCAGCTCCTATCTGCTGTGTTACAGACTTGGGCCCTTATTCTAATCTGTGCGGTACGGCCCGCGTGCGGCCGTACCGCCGATGTTTTCACTCTGCACATGCGCAGAGGTCACTCTGCGCATGTGCAGGCGAAATCGCCGCACACAAAAATTATACGCCGCAAAGGGGGCGTATAGGGGCGTGAGGGGCTTGATAGCCTCATTTACCTATGTATACGCCCAGCGTTTCATGGGCGTTCCCATGCAAACGCGGGGCGTATGCATGGTAATGAGGCTATGACGCCAGTGATGGGGGCGGAAAGCTGACATCGCCGGATGTCAGCTCTCCGCCCCCAAACAAGCTTTCACACGGACAAGTGTCCGTGTGGTCTCAGCTTGCGTGAGCTGGTGGAGCGTGCGGCCCTGCCTTCGATGGTCGCCGACCATCGAATGCAGGGGGCAGCTCCCACCATGGTGGAGGCGTACGCCCCACCATTTTTCATGCGGATCGCCAGCCGTCCGCGTACGGACGGCCGTGGCGATCCGTATTGTAGGCGGGGATTGATTTGTGCGGCCGGAGCAACGTATGCGGCTCCGGCCGCACAGATCTGAATAAGGGCCTTGGTTTGAAAAGTGACAGAAGAGATGATTGGCTGATGCTTTATCTCTCTCCAATTTATCTACATCCACTTTATTACTCTTCATTTTATCTCCAATGCTGTTATTTTTTACAGAGAACAACCTTTTTCTTTATGTATCTGCATTCTACTGTAGTTGTTATGTTCATGCAGATGTAATTATCAATATTTGGACATATTATAGTGAATTTATTGTATAGATCATGTATTTAGGTACAATGCCTCTATAGTGCTCATATATATATAGAACTGTATATATACTGCTGTAGACTATCGCCTGCAGATCATCCCAGCCCAATACTTTGGCAGAGACTATAATAGGGTCAGGAATCGCTGTGTGCAGTGTTTGTGATATTTGTGTAATACGTGATGCTCTTTTGTTTCTTAAGACTCGATAGAACACGGCGTCTACATCTTGTATGAATTCCATGCAAGCAAAGTAAGTCTCTGTAATCTATATTACTGTTCTTGTCATGTACATGTGAGACGATGCTGTATACAGACAACCGGCTATGAGCTAAGACTGGGAATCAAACACTTTATGCTGTACTGTAGAGATCATTAATAATAATAATAATAATGTTGGCCACTCATAAAAATTTATTAAAAACCAATTAACAATTGTCACGGACCCACCGGTCGCCTGTTCAGATACGTCAATCTGAGCAGCTCCGGCCGTGACTGGGGTTCACTTTGGACACTTTGAGGTACGCCGCCACCAGAAGACTTGATTTAGCGCTTTCAAATTTCCGCAAGGTACACCTTGCTCGCACCTGACCACACAATGCAATATAAAAATGGTAACGCGCCGTTGTAGCGTTCTCTTCTTTGGCTTACAGGTCCTAAGAACACAACATCAGAACTGGGAATATGTATTATTTATTCCTAGAAATACTACAGAGTTTTAAGTGATAAAAATGGTTACAAGATATTACAATGATTTTAAAAGTACACACAAGAGAAATGCAATTCAGAAATAAAAGGGAATTAAAAATGACAGAACTATATCTTACACCCAAGTACTCATTCTGCAGTGGGAGGTTCTCCACATGAAATCAAATGGTCGCTTCCAGCCAGCTTGCTGTTCCCCCAAGAAGTACCACTCAAATATTGACAAGAGAAACAGTTATAACAGCAGGCTCCCTCACCCCTCCCACAATTGGGATTTTGACCATTTCCTTGCCGGTCACTAGGGAATGTCTCTGGATGAATGAAGAATTGGTCCACTGCTTTGAAGTGGTTTGGTACACATTCCACAAGTGATAAGAGATCTTAGTTGAGGGGGTGGAGCACCTTTGGCCTGTTGCCTAGGAATTATTGTTTTAACCCCCAATCTGGTTTATGAGGGGTCTCAGACCTTATCTGACATCCTAACTACAGAGAACTATACAGATGGTTACCTGAGGGAATGTCCACCATGCTTACACTTTGCAGGGGGAAATGGCAGGCAAAGCCCCCCCCCCCCCCCCCCTTTAGGTCACATTAAGTTTACACCCATAATACAAGACATGCCCTGATCTCCCACATAATAATAGCAGACATGATTTTACAAACAATACTAGAAATACATTGATCTCACACATAATAATAACAGGAGGCATGCTTTATTCGGCATATCACCTAACCGGATCGCGACAACAATGAAGGAATGTTTCTCCTTTAATATAATTAGTGAATGGTTTTGATCTGTAAAAAACAAATAATATAAAAAAAAGTTCCCACTAATCCTATATAATTAAATACCACGCTGCCCCTCAACTCTATGGGGGGAATTCAAGTGTTTTGCACACCGGTGGGCACTAGATGGTGCTCGACGTAGCAATTCACACAGCACTGACATTACTCTAATGTTGTTCATCATTGGGACGGGCTTATGTGAGGAATATAAGTGTTGTGTGCAGCCACTAGATGGCGCTCAGAAGAGCAATCCAAGGGTTGCACCATGTGGGCATGCACAGCCGCTCATTCAACCTGAGGTTTCTGTACTTTGTAATGTATAAGCATTGATAGGGCTTTAGTGTTCTACTCGGGGGCATATTTATCATGGGTGCACTGTGCACACGGGCCCCTGAGTTCCAGGGGGGCCCACTTCACACCCATTGTTATAATACTCACCCTCTGGATTCCAACAATGGCAGCAGCAGCGCTGGTTAAACCACCAGATAAATGGCCACCGCAGCCCGGCCGGAGGAGGCTGCACACCGGCCTCCTCCTCTCGTAAAACGCCCCTGGTTCTATCCTATGTGGTTCAGTAATAACAATTGTGAATGGTAATTGGATGTGTAGATCAAAGGCCGGAAGCCTGACTAATAGCATCTGTCTTTATTGAAGGATTCCATTGTCTTGGACGTAACACATAATAATTACACGGACCCGAATAATCTGATCTTTGATGAAATTAAACTATTGGGATTGAAAAAAACAATTACCAATCTGATTGTGAGAAAAGATGGCGGAGTCCAACCGTCCTCCCCCCGGCTGTCATATGATGGCGCTAAGCAGGTAAATAGCACATATGTATGTAGATGGTACAGATTTACTAAGCGCCAGGGTGTTATAAATGGCTGCCGCGAGGTAACTTCTTACCTATATTTTATGGTAAGTATTAGAATGAATATATGTTACAGCAGAGAGTGTGACCATCGGCCATAGGGCCTAACTCTTGTTGGCTCGGTAAGCAGCAGAAGTCGTTACGCCCACCCCTCCGCCCCTGCCACCGAATCCCCTCGGTTCCAATGCCATCAAATGATTTGTCCTGCCTTCGGTTGGTGGGTGGCTGATGTCACAGGTGCTGACATCCTGTGATGTCAGCATCCCACTCCCAGCAGGCATCAGCGCACCTCCGTTCCCATGGACCTGGTGGGAACCCTCTATGATACATGAAAAGGACAACAATGAAATGTAAAAGGACAGTTTGGGGTTTTTCACCAGGCAGAACCAGATAACCCATAATGCTAAGCAGGTTATTTTAGGGTTTTTTCTAGATTTATTTGCTTTAATTTAGATCTGCAATAACCATTTTGTTCCCCTCGCCCAGTTTTGCAGCAACTGCATTAAGAATTTGTTGTTCAGACACCCTGGGTAGGATTAGCACGTGCTTTCCCCCTTCTTTTACTGCATTTTCGTATACATTAAAGCCTGCACGCTGGGGTACCACTGCAGGAGGTATCTTCATAAAAAGATGGCGATACCCTATAGAAGTCTATAGACTTCTCTCCACAGAGCTCTCCTTTGCATTAATAATTCCATATGCTAGTGTATATGCGATTATTATGGATGTGGTAGCTGGCAAATGCCAGCCAAATGGGGTCGCAGATGTTAGTGTAAGGAAGCCGGTATGTGCGTGTGGTGGTGGGCAGCTGTGCAGTCCACAGTTGGGACCGCTGTTTAGGACAGTCACGGCGCACCCTACACTGGCTCTGTTGACCTCCTCGGGCAGATGACCGTTTTCTGCGGAAAGTTAGGCTTCTCCTTTAATTGCAATGTTAGAAGGAGCAAGTTAGGCCCACTCCAACCCCAATGCAACCAGGTTTTAAGAGATGACAAAACTACGGGGAGAGGTAGTGCCAAAAGGAGATCTAGCCAACCGGCGCTACCTGGGAGGAACACCCTGCCTGATGGCACCAGGCAAAAGACGGGGAGTGTGACCCAGTCACAGACACCAGAAACAGATGGACCGGGGTGCCACCAACTAAAAACATGCCAAAGTAAATGCTGAGTACACAACAAGAAATGGTACCCCAATACAGGCGTAAACCCACAACCGTCCGCCTCTCTGCACCTGGGATAGAAGTGTCCGGGCAGCCCTGCTCTGATGCCCCGACACTCTGCTGTGGTGGTGCCGCAGCAGCAGCGCTGACAGTTAGAGCTTCCTGCCCTATATCTCTTACATATTTATTGTCTGTTATTTGGCTGTTTGTCCGGTATGAATTCAGACTATTGGACCGATTTGGGTGAAACCAATGTGAGATGGCTTGATTGGGTCCAGATTAGGTTCATGGCCACTAAGACCCCAAATCTTGACCGCAGTGTGGGTCCCGGGGCCAAAAAAGGGGTCTGGTCACTTCACAAATTGGGTCAGGGAAGCAAGATTTGTCCAAGTTGCATAACATAGAGGGGGTAGAGGACATGTGGCTTAGGGAAACAAATGTGGTCCGATCCAGGAACCGACCACAGAGAGGTGTATGCTGGGTACGCCATGGGCGTGGGGAGTATGTTCAGGTCCTTACACTGGATGGAATTGGATGAGAACTTCAGAGAGGGGTGGCAAATGGTCTAGAATGCCATTGGAGTGTCCAGGACCTCTGCCCCATGCCAACTTGGTGTATGCTGGTCAGACCTTTCACCCCCGGGGATTGTGTTTTGGGCTCCCTGGGTGAAAGGTCTGGTCAGATGGATGAAAAAAACTTAAAAAAAAATAAAAATAAACGATTGCTGCCCAGAGAAAGTCTGGGGATTAGGGCTACAGGTGAAACCCCATCAACACAAATGTGACCAGGTGACTAGACATTACCGATACCTGTTACCAGCGCCCCTACCTGGTACTGCCTAATGTGCACATTATACTCTCACCCCTGCAGGTGGCACATATAACTAACCTCCGCCTACTGCTGGGAGAGTCCTACACTCTGGAACTCAGTGATAACTACAGATCTGATCGTCATGCAGCAAAAGATAAGGCAGGGATGTAACGGCACCAAGACAATGGACCTCTATGATCCCTGGTGTATAGATAACAGCGATGGTTGGTGTATGATAATCCGAGGGTGCATCCGGGGTAATGGGAAATGACACGCTACAGTAGAAGAGAAGAAGAGAGAACATTCCGAATCCTCAAACATATTCCTATGGGGGCACCCGAGGTCTCACAACTAATGTTACAGATGTAATAATAAGAAGAAGAGGTACTTGTGTATTTTGGCGGCGCCCATCGCATCGTATACCATAATGCATGCGATGGTATGTGATGCGACGCGATTTCGGTGGTTAGTGTACGATGGCATACAATTTTCAAATTGTATGCCATTGTACATGGCATACAATGCCATACGATGCGATGCGATTAAGCATTGTATAAGCACCCTAATGGGTGCTTATACAATGTTAAGCACCCTAATGGGTGCTTACAATGTTAAATGCACCCCCACGCCACCCCCCCACTATAAACGTGAACCCGAAGCGTGGCGAGCACAGCGAGCCCACGAGGGGCTGTGGTACGCGTCCTACGACCTTATCATACCCCCACTATCCACGTCGGCGTGGAGTTGAGAATAGAATAGTGTGGCAATCGCAGCGAGCCACCGAGCCCGAAGCGTGGCGAGCGGACGCGGATACCTGTGAAGCCCGCGAAGGGGCACGTTTACCTGTGAAGGTATCCGCGTCTCTTCGCGGGGCACGCTGCGCTCGCCACGCTTCGGGCTCGGTGGCTCGCTGGGCTCGCCACACTAATCTATTCTCAACTCCATGCCGACGTGGATAGTGAGGGTATGAAAAGGTCATAGGACGCGTACCGCCGCCTCTCGCGGGCTCGCTGCGCTCGCCACGCTTCGGGTTCACGTTTATAGTGGGGGGGTGGCGTGGGGGTGCATTTAACACTGTAATCACCCATTAGGGTGCTCAAAAGCACCCTTTAGGGTGCTTATACGATTTTTCATCGTATAGGGGGTCAAAATCGCATCGCATCGCATGCCATCGGGGTACATGGCATGCGATGCAATGGGATACGATCATCGTACGATGCACAAATCGGGCGCCGCCAAAATACACAAGTACCGAAGAAGAAACTGAAAATATCTAATTTAAAGTCTTTATTAGGGTTGAGATAAAGTAAAGATCTCTGAATACTGACTATAATGATAATAATTAATTGGCGCTACATATTTACCAAATGACAATAATGTTAAATAAATACTAAAAATACAT
This sequence comes from Crinia signifera, assembly GCF_055691185.1. NCBI lineage: Eukaryota > Metazoa > Chordata > Amphibia > Anura > Myobatrachidae > Crinia > Crinia signifera. The sequence continues at coordinate 10,912,599 of NC_139223.1, forward strand.
AAAGGGAAAACTCAGTAGGCAGATATTGGGGGTTATTCTAGTTCACTCGCAAAGGCACAAACACTCTCTAATGGACAAAACCATATGCACTGCAGGTGGGGCTGATGTAACATGTGCAGAGAGAGTTAGATTTGGGTGGGGTTTATACCTCAAACTGATTTCTATATTGCAGTGTAAAAATAAAGCAGCCAGCATTTACCCTGCACAGAAACATTAAAACACCCAAATCTAATTATCTCTGCACATTTAACATCTGCCCCCCTGCAGTGCATATGGTTTTGCCCATTAGAGAGTGTTTGTGCCTTTGCGAGTGAACTAGAATAACCCCCATTATCTGAGCATTAATATATGTAATTCCTGTGAAATAGTTCTTGTGTATAATTCTGTATGTACTAATAAATATGTATGCAGATTATCAGTCTACCCTGTGTGTACTGTGCGAAGTGTGTTGTCTACTAAATGGAAAAAAAAGTTTGAAGGAAAATGATGTTACAATGTATCACCGGGGAAAATTTACTAAGAACACAACTACGACTAAATAGGGCAGATTTACTAAGCTTAATGCCGCCGGATTCGTATTTGTATTTAGTGGCCGTATTCCAGAGTTTCCCTTGCCCAGGCTGAAGCCCGGTGCTGTCCCTGGTGCCCCAGGGCTGTGGGCACCAGGCTGAGGTTTGTGTAAAAGTAAGATAAGTCTATGGGCTTCTATTGCTGCCTCTGGTCTGCCACAGACTCCTACCCTCCCTCCCGCTCCATGCTGCTCCTCCTCCAGCAGTATGTCACAGCCAGGGAAGTCCCTCCAGCTGCTGGGGGGGAGGAAATGCCGGGGACCGCTGCAGAGCCCAGGAGGTGACGGAGACCCCCCCCGCACACCAAATCACAGGTATTGCGGAGGCCTCCGTCACCACACCACGATGCTAGCCGCATATGTTAGTACATATGCGTTAGCATCGTAGCGGGGGCGTGGCGAGGGGCGGCCATGTATGTTAATACATCGCACCCATTACCGGTGCTTTGTACTGATAATAACAGGCAACATTGCTGTCTCTTATACTGAGGAAATTACCGGTGTGGGTACTGCTCTGTACTGGTAATAACAGGTAACGTCGCTGTCTCTTATACTGAGGTAATTACCGGTGCTGGGTACTGCTCTGTACTGGTAATAACAGGTAACATTGCTGTCTCTTATACTGAGGTAATTACGGTGTGGGTACCGCTGTGTACTGGTAATAACAGGTAACATCACTGTCTCTTATACTGAGGTAATTACCGGTGCTGGGTACTGCTGTGTACTGGTAATAACAGGTAACATCACTGTCTCTTATACTGAGGTAATTACCGGTGTGGGTACCGCTGTGTACTGGTAATAACAGGTAACGTCGCTGTCTCTTATACTGAGGTAATTACCGGTGTGGGTACCGCTGTGTACTGGTAATAACAGGTAACGTTGCTTTCTCTTATACTGAGGTAATTACCGGTGTGGGTACTGCTGTGTACTGGTAATAACAGGTAACGTTGCTTTCTCTTATACTGAGGTAAGTACCGGTGCTGGATATTGCTGTGTACTGGTAATAACAGGTAACGTCGCTTTCTCTTATACTGAGGTAATTACCGGTGCTGGGTACTGCTGTGTACTGGTAATAACAGGTAACGTCGCTGTCTCTTATACTGAGGTAATTACCGGTGCTGGGTACTGCTGTGTACTGGTAATAACAGGTAACGTCGCTTTCTCTTATAGGGCGGGATGTTATAACATCCGCGGCCCCCCTTCGCCGGACATCGCATTTTTAATAACGGCATATGCTGTAACATATGCCGTTATTAACACAAGGGACAGCTCTTGCGGTAAGAGCTGTCCCTTGCGATGCGGTGCCGGTGCTGGACTTCCGGGTCTGTGACCCGGGAGACCATCTGCGCATGCGCAGACCCCGGCGCCGGCCGCAGGGCACGCTGGGAGGGATCCGTGACGGATCCCTCAAACAGCGCTGCGGTAAGAAGCCCATAGGCTTCTGCAGGGATTCGCCAGCTTTTGCTGGCGATTCCCTCCGCAGCGCTGACACTGCGGAGGCACAATATAGCATATAGAGATGCGGTAGAAACCCCGAAAACGGGGTTTTTACCGCATCTCTGCTATATAGAATCTCGCCCATACTGAGGTAATTACTGGTGCTGGGCACTGCTGTGTACTGGTAATAACAGGTAACATCACTGTCTCTTATACTGAGGTAATTACCGGTGCTGGGTACTGCTGTGTACTGGTAATAACAGGTAACATCACTGTCTCTTATACTGAGGTAATTACCGGTGCTGGGTACCGCTGTGTACTGGTAATAACAGGTAACGTCGCTTTCTCTTATACTGAGGTAATAACTGGTGCTGGGCACTGCTGTGTACTGGTAATAACAGGTAACATCACTGTCTCTTATACTGAGGTAATTACCGGTGCTGGGTACTGCTGTGTACTGGTAATAACAGGTAACGTTGCTGTCTCTTATACTGAGGTAATTACCAGTGCTGGGTACCGCTGTGCAGGGCCAGATTAACAATGGGCCTGATGGAGCTACAGCTCCAGGCCCACTCTCCAAGTAGGCCCATTTTGTAGCTGAGGGCCAGGGCTTTCCAACAAACCCAGCCCGCATTGCTAGCCCCCCCGGAACCGGAGATACCACCAGGCAAAGCTTGAACGTTTTCCCCATAGGATAACATGGGACCCGCTAATTCCACGGCTGCCAGTTCCCCCTCCGGCATCACAGAAACTCAAGGTTGATCTCAGTCAAACCCAAATCGCTGGGCCTTCAATCTGATACCAGGCTGGTCCATATGGGTTCATTGGTTCTAGAGATATTGCAGATCAACTGATTTTTTCATTTCTAAAATGTAATTTCATGGCTGTTCATGTTGTTTAAGGACAGATTTCTCTGGAACCAGTGGCGTAATGATGGAGGGTGCAGGGCTTGCAATTGCTATGGGGCCCGGCAGCTTGGGGGGCCCCAAGGCAATCCCCTGCACCCTTTTTATTATTTCTCCCCCAACTGCGTATTGAACATGCCTGCAGCGCAGCCCCAGTGAGCAGTGGACAAGACACTGCGCCGAAATCCATGAGAGGGATGGAGCAGGGAGGCCGCGCCGGGGAGTGGAAGACCCGGCGCGGTGATTGACAGCAGGAGACTGCGGCGTGGTGTGGAAGAATGAAACTGTGAGGGAGATGAAGCAGGAAGGCCGCGCAGGGGAGAGGAAGTCCCGGCGCAGTGATTGACAGCAGGAGACTGCGGCGTGGGGAAAAACTGTGAGGAAGATGAAGCAGGAAGGTCGCGCTGGGCAGAGGAAGACCAGGCGCGCCGCGGACAAGTGATACCAGGACTGCTGCGGGAGGGAGAAGCTGCGAGCGGGAAGAACAATAGACACCGCGCCGGGGATAAGAAGGTAACACAGCACTGGGGAGAAGGAGGCGTGGTGAGTGCCTGTGAATGGGAGCCCTGGCCTGCGCTGCCCACTTGAACTGAGGGGTGCACGCAGCTACACAGCCCCCCCTGTACTTGGGAGAGATGGGGTGGATTAGATGGGGACAAAGTGATGGCTGTTGCAACCTTTCAATCCACTCCCCCAACTCTCTTCATCTATCCCCATCATGGCATCCTTTACTCTCTCCCCCTTTAGTCCTCTTTTCCCACCCCCTCACTTCCTCTTCTCCCCCATTTCTCATTTTTTACCCACCCCTCTTCTCCTTCCTCTGCTCCAGTGGTGAAACTATGGAGGGTGCAACTGCTATGGGGCCGGCAGACAGCATGCACTCCCCTGCACCCTCACAAAGGAGCCTCTGTTGCCTGTATGAAGTGGAGAGTAAGGAGCCGGTAGGGTATCGCGCCATTTCGGGTGGGCCCGTAAGTCCGGGAGAGTGACTGCTAGGGAGGGGCTGCCGACTATACTCTCCCCGCCGCCTACACCCACTGCGGTCGCCGCTGCCATCCCACCTACCTAACGCTCCCCCACTAATGACAGGGGGTGGACCCAGATAATGTGTAATGGAATTTGCGGTGTGTCCCATATTGTGTAATGGGCTTTGCGGTGTGTCCCATAATGTGTAATGCGCTTTGCGGTGTGTCACATAATGTGTGAGGGGCTTTGCGTTGTGTCACGTAATGTGTGAGGGGCATTATCGTTTGAAGCGAGGCCACACACCTTTTTTATAAGAATGTGTGCATTCTTTATTTTTTAAATATCTATTGGAGGGGTACATTTTTACTGTTCGCACTAATGGTGGCCACACACGGTGCGATGTGCACTGGTACAGACCCGAGTTAGGGGGGCCCCATTATAAATTTTGCTATGGGGCCCACAAAGTTCTAGTTACGCCTCTGTCTGGAACCAAACGGCCCAGTTTCACAAGACCAAAATCATTCGAAGCCCACATGATAATGGGTCAGTTGGTTCCAAAAATATAGCTGGTTGTTTAAAGGGAAGGGGGGGGGGGGGGGTTCTCTCCTCCGCACACCAGAAATTGCAGGGACTAGGTTGGTATAAAAGGGGCCAGCCCAGGAATGTCCCGGCATGATCCTGGGACCACATATTCCCGGGTAAATCCCTGCATTTTCTGGTGTGAAAGGGGTATTATTTCAAATAGCTGGGACCTGCAGTGCTCTGAATACAGCCGGGCAGCCCCCCGCTCTCTGCTCAGCTGTCAATATCTGTTGTCCCCCCTTGGCAATGAGCATGTAATCCCACATGGTACTGAGCATGGAAACTCTGGCAAAGAGCATGTAGGTAAGCAGCACTTATACCCCCCCATTATCCACGCAACTCCGACTTTTTCATTACCCCACTATCCACGTCGGTGTGGAGTTGATTTTATATAGTGTAACATTGCTGTCTCTTATACTGAGATATACTGAGGTAATCTCTTATGCTGGGTACTGCTGTGTACTGGTAATACACAGCAGTACCCTCCCTCCTGTTCTCAGTGCACTCTTCTTGTATTTCAACTACAGCGCTCTTACTCTTCTACAATCTATACCTGCATCTGTTCTCATTCACTTCCTATATCTCAGCTGTATTGTGTACTAAGACTTGTGCTTTAATTGTGTTATGTCTAGTTCTGTGTACCCTGTACTGTTCTTTTGTGTTCTATATGTACAGTACTAGCTGGTGCAATCACCATGTGGCGCCGCTGATTGGCTGCCTGGGTGCTGCACAGCTCAGTTATTATATGTTCCCCATGTCTGTGTCCCTCATTAGAGTACATCTAGTATATATATCTCAGGGTTGCCGACTTTGAGATTCTCCTCTCCGGGAGAAGCCCGGAGAGGAGAGATTCAGCAGACACTCAGGGGGCGGGGCTTGCGAGTGTCATCACTAAGCCCAGCCCCCATGCTGGTAAAGCAGCTAATTCACGGATCTCCGTGGAGGGGGCGGGGCTAAATGACGTGATTTTGCCGTTTTAGCTCCGCCCCCTCCTCTGAGACCCGAGGATTGCGGCATTTTAATGCCGCGATCCGAGGGTCAGCGGGGGTCCCCCCTGAATCCGGGAGGGTTGCCCACCCTTCCGGGGGGCCGGGAGGGGGACCCGATTTTCGGGAGACTCCCGGAAATTCCGGGAGGGTCGGCAACCCTGATATATCTGTACTGTTACTGGCTAGCTAGCTGGCTGTGCAATCACCATGTGGCATCGCTGAATGGGTGCTGCACAGCTCGGTAATTATGTTCTCCATGTCCGTGTCCCTTATTAGAATGCGTTTTGTGCATATCTGTACATGTGATGTATATCTGTACTGCCATTGTTGCCTGTTCCTTGTACTGATAACCCTTTGTATTGCAGTATGTGCACTGTTATTTTTAATGTCTGTAAAGCGCCTTGAGTCCTGTTGGAGAAAGTGCGCTATATAAATAAAACTTACTTACTTACTTACTAATGTCTCTGTCTCCTGAGGTAATATTACACTTTATTTAATATTTCTATCCTGTAACAAGTATTGAGTGTGTGATGCCTGTTATTGGGTGTGTGATGTTTGTTATTGTGTGGTTACATTACAGCACAAAAGGTATGTCACTCACTAAATAGGTTACTATGGTAACAGGAAATTCCGAGCTAGAAAACTTTTTTCACTTTCGGTTTCCCAGAAATGCAGCGATTGTGCAGAAGCAGCCAGGCGTGTTCTCCTTTAGTCACATACACACTGATAATAGCCGCGTAACTTACCGCTACTCCTTATTTGTATGATAAACACATTAACCCTTAGTCCCCCACTTATCATTTAATATTTAGCTGCAAATATTTGTGTCCCCCGAATGTAATACGCAGGGATTGCATCAGAAATCATCGACTCTGAACTGTCCTTTGTTCCCCACATTAAATCTGTCTCCAAATCATGTTACATGCATCTAAAAAACATATCCAAAATACGACCATATCTCACACAAGACACGACCAAATCTCTTATCCATGCACTCATTATATCCCGCATTGATTATTGCAATGGTCTCCTAACTGGTCTTCCCAAGAACAGACTCTCACCACTGCAATCAATTTTAAATGCTGCTGCTAGGCTGATCTTCCTCATCGTCTGCTGATCCGCTCTGCCAGTCCCTCCATTGGTTGCCTGTATCTTACCGTATTCAATATAAAACACTTCTACTTGCATATAAAGCTATTAACCATACTGCACCAGCATATATCTCTTTACTTATCACAAAATATCTCCCATCTCGGGCACTCCACTCTGCACAAGATCTGCGTCTCTCTTCTGCACGGATCACTAGCTCCCATTCACTATTACAGGACTTTCATCAGGCTGCTCCCACCCTATGGAATGCCCTTCCACGCACAATAAGACTCTCCACTAGCCTCCAAACTTTCAAGCGTTCCCTGAAAACTCACCTCTTCAGACAAGCCTATCATATTTAGTTCTACATGCATAACCCTCCGAGGCACTAATGTATTACATAGCTTCCCTTCTGGACTTGTAACTGCTATGCTATTACTGGTGCCTGTCCTTATGTTTCCCCCCTATATCCCTATAGATTGTAAGCTTGCAGCAGGGCCCTCCTACCTCCAAGTCTGTCTGTTGTTACCCAGTTTGTCTTATCACTGTCTACTATTGTAAAGCGCAACGGAATCTGCTGCGCTATATAAGACACTGTAACGGAATCTGCTGCGCTATATAAGACACTGTAACGGAATCTGCTGCGCTATATAAGACACTGTAACGGAATCTGCTGTGCTATATAAGATACTGTAACGGAATCTGCTGTACTATATAAGACACTGTAACAGAATCTGCTGCGCTATATAAGACACTGTAACGGAATCTGCTGCGCTATATAAGACACTGTAACGGAATCTGCTGCGCTATATAAGACACTGTAACGGAATCTGCTGCGCTATATAAGACACTGTAACGGACTATGCTGCGCTATATAAGACACTGTAACGGAATCTGCTGCGCTATATAAGACGCTGTAACGGAATCTGCTGCGCTATAAAAGACACTAACGGAATCTGCTGCGCTATATAAGACGCTGTAACGGAATCTGCTGCGCTATATAAGACACTGTAACGGAATCTGCTGCGCTATATAAGACACTAACGGAATCTGCTGCGCTATATAAGACACTGTAACGGAATCTGCTGCGCTATATAAGACGCTGTAACGGAATCTGCTGCGCTATATAAGACGCTGTAACGGAATCTGCTGCACTATATAAGATGCTGTAACGGAATCTGCTGCGCTATATAAGACACTGTAACGGAATCTGCTGCGCTATATAAGACACTGTAACAGAATCTGCTGCGCTATATAAGACACTGTAACGGAATCTGCTGCGCTATATAAGACGCTGTAACGGAATCTGCTGCGCTGTATAAGACACTGTAACGGAATCTGCTGCGTTATATAAGACACTGTAACGGAATCTGCTGCGCTGTATAAGACACTGTAACGGAATCTGCTGCGCTATATAAGACACTGTAACGGAATCTGCTGCGCTATATAAGACGCTGTAACGGAATCTATTTCTATTTTTGAATAACCTGAATGTGAAAGCACTGAGAAGCCCACTTACAGCCATTATGTCTCTATTTCCCACGACACCTAATGTGCCCAATACCTTCAGCTTAAGCCAAGACCTGAGTGATCGTCAAACCAATTTAAAAAATGCCTTGAAAATATGATGACAAAAGATCTAACACAGATCGACACTACCCAAGAGGACTGGGTTAATGACATCCATACCCTTAAAAATGTCCTGGCTAAACAAACAAGGACATTTTGGAACAAGGCGACTTTTGAAAACTATCTCAAACAACAGATAACACCAAGAGGTTTAAGACCTAAAGTTTTTCCCTCTTTTGATCTGGCCAACGAATCCCTCAAAAATGAATGGGAACATACCCTCAAAGCCTGTTCATTTGGTCTAATTAATATCCTGATAAAACATGACGAAAAAATACTCAATAAATGTACCCAGGAAATTAACACACTGAGTGATAAACTTAAAAGTTTTGAGAGCCTTGACAAATTCCAGAAAGCCTATCACAAAATTAAGGCGGAACTAGAAAACATTGAAAAAGAGGTTGTGAGTCGCAAAAAGAATAAACTCCAACGAGATCTTAATGATTTTAAAACCAATAAAATCTATAGATGGAACACCTACAACAGGAGAAATGCCACCAGTAACAACACAGGGTATACCACCTCTGACGTTGACTCATCAGACAGTGAACATTCTGAACAACGATCCAGACGCAGTAATTTTTTAGGGGTCAGTCCCAGGGATCTCAGAGAGAACCTGGGACGAGATTTAGGAGGACCCGGAGGGGAAAGAAGGGGCAAAAGAGGACCAAGAAATTGGAGAGAGGACCATCAGGACACCAGGCGATACAAGAGATAAACCCTGGTGATTCCCTCAAAATTATAAATCTGACCAACCACACATTAAGCGAAGCCCAAACCTCAGTCCTGAATAAAGGTCTGAGTTTTTCCCCTACCAGATCACTGGATCGTTTCGAATATCAAAAAGATCTGAATCTCTATGTGAGAAAGATATTATTAAAAAAGTTCTTTGCCAAACGTACTGACATTGTCTCCAACTCAGAACCCCCCCGGTTGAATGATAATGACCCTCTGCAGCCACAGATTGATCAAATTTTTGATCAATGTGACATGGGCATTTTGGAGATTCTAGAAAACCTGGCTGATGAGGACCAAACAGAACCCTATGACACCAATCCATCGACCTGTGCCGACACAAATGTGTCAACACTCAAAAAGAAATCTGTATTTCTGCCAGATTTTTCTATTTGCCCACAGGCCAAGGTGTATCTTGAAATGGTGAGCAGAGACCTGGATCAGATCGAATATAATAAAAAATCTTTTCGATTTGAAGATAATCTGAGTACCTCAGAACGCCAGGCTCTCAAAGAGATCAAAGAGTGGGATGACACCATAGTTAAGCCCTCTGACAAAGGGGGGAACGTGGTACTATGGCCCAGACATCAGTACAAAAAAGAAATTGACCGGCAACTAGGGGACAGAACTTGTTACCAAAAACTCACGTTTAATCCAACTGAGAATTATTTGGAATACTATCAAAAAATACTGGAACGAGCAAAGAATGATGGCACCATCACTAAAAAACAGTATGATTTCCTTGAGGTCAAACATGTAAAAATACCTACCTTGTATCTGCTCCCCAAGGTACACAAAAACGAGACCAACCCACCAGGGAGACCCATAGTGTCCGGCATGGGAGGATTAACAGAAAAAGCAAGTCAATTTGTGGACTGTCATCTGAGGAGATTTGTAACATCACTGCCCTCCTATGTTCGGGACACTATGGACGTCCTCAATAAAATACAAAACATTACTCTAGACCAACACACCTGGCTTATTACCTGCGATGTGGAGAGCCTGTATACCAGCATCATCCACAGATATGGTATACAGGCAGCAGAGTATTTTTTGAGCATGGATAAAAATGTACCCCTGAACAACTTTGTCATCAAGTTACTACAATTTGTATTAACCAAAAATTACTTTGTATGCGAGGACCAGTTCTACCTCCAGGTACAGGGGACTGCGATGGGGAGCACTTGTGCCCCCACGTATGCCAACCTGTACCTGGGGTGGTGGGAACGTGAGAAGGTATTTACAGAAGAGCATGAGACATACACTAAGCACATACCAGTGTGGCTTAGATATATAGATGACCTCCTTATCATATGGGAGGGTGACATCGGTCTCTTCTGGGAATTCCTTGGGATACTCAACCACAATGACCTCAATCTTAAACTTACCTGCAATGTCAGTCAGGAGAGGGTAGAGTACCTGGATTTGAGCATAAGTATTGAACCGGATGGGTCAATCACTACGGATATGTTTCGTAAAAAGACCGCGACGAATACACTACTGCATCATCAAAGTGCACATTTTCCCCCGGTCATAAAAGGTCTCCCCAAAGGGGAATACCTACGAACAAAAAGAAACTGCTACAACAAAAGAGCTAATGAACTGGATTTGCGGCTTAAAAACAGAGGCTACAGCAATAGGTCTATTCATAAGGCCAGAAAAGAGGTTGGCAAATATAAAAGAGAACAGCTCCTCATTCCTAAGGAAAAACCTGCACATGTAGCTGAAGAAAAAATACGCTTTGTGGGCACCTTCTGCAAAGAATGGAAGGAAGTTCAAAAAACATTGAATAAACATTTAGATGTCCTGAAAACAGATACTGATCTGAAAGACATCCTAGGTGAAAAAGTTGACATAAGCTGGCGTAGGAGTAACAATCTGAGAGATACTCTTGTCCACAGCCATTTTGAAAAAATTACCACCAACAAAATCACAAAGAAAGGGTCCTTCAAATGTGGCACATGTAGAGTATGCGCTTACATGGTGCCACGAGACACCTATACTGACAAATTCGGTAAATTGTGGAGAATACGAGAGTATATTACATGCAATACCGCAGGGGTAATTTACAATCTTGAATGCCCCTGTGGTAAACAGTATGTTGGTAAGACCCGTAGGCCATTAAAGAAGAGAATCTTGGAACATCTACTTAGTATTAAAAACGCATCCAAAGACAAACAAAAATTTAAAACTTTAACACCAGTGGCCAAACACTTTCTCAAATTTCACCATGGCAGTCCAAATGGCTTAAAAGTCTACGGTATGACTAATATCGTTATGAACATCCGTAGAGGGGATTGGGATAGGGAACTTCTAAAACATGAAACCAGACTGATATTCCTGATGGGATCCATGACTCCCATCGGTCTAAATGAGGAGAATAACTACACAGTCTTTTTATGAGCTTAATATTATTCAGACAGAATTTTTCCCTCCTCATCCTATTCTTCTGATGTTTTTCTTCCCTCCCTTTTTCCAGCATATTCATATTATAATATAGACATTTTCCTGCAATCCAATGTCTATTATTTTTCAATTTATTCAAATTAAAGATCTTTTTATTAACGGAGCTCAACATGTGACCACGAATCATAAAGATTGAATACACATCCCGCTCCTTCTCTCTATCACTCTCTATCCCTGCTGTAACGGAATCTGCTGCGCTATATAAGACACTATAACGGAATCTGCTGCGCTATATAAGACACTGTAACGGAATCTGCTGCGCTATATAAGACACTGTAACGGAATCTGCTGCACTATATAAGACGCTGTAACGGATTCTGCTGCGCTATATAAGACACTGTAACGGAATCTGCTGCGCTATATAAGACGCTGTAATGGAATCTGCTGCGCTATATAAGACGCTGTAACGGAATCTGCTGCGCTATATAAGACGCTGTAACGGAATCTGCTGCGCTATATAAGACACTAACGGAATCTGCTGCGCTATATAAGAAACTGTAAATAAATAAATAATAAATAATAATAGAAATCTCTGATCCCTCCAGCACCGCCGCCGGCCCCTTCCCCAATTGTTTCCTAAGGGTTATGTGATGCTGCCCAATGTATCAACATTGGGCCCCATCGCATCGGGTCCCTGGGCTACCGCCATTCTTGCCTATGGGCTACAGACTGCCCTGTCTGCGGTGCAGTGAGTTCGGTGGGTGGTCAGTCGCAGACCCCCTGGAGCCTGGCTCAGCACATTGCAGTGACGGGCTCCTCTCTGAGCAATAGGATTACAATGCGATCCTGGGCAGTAAGAGTCCACCCAGATGGTAGTGTATATGCGATCTGTAATATATGGGCCCCTTAGCCTTAATATAAAAATAATAATACAGAGACCAATTTCTTTTTTTCTTTTCTTTAATCTTTATTGTATCAAATTTTCACATAACAATCCAGGGGAGAAGACGTTCCCTATAAAGACATTCAGTACATGTATCCAAATAATAAACAAACACAAATAAAAAAGAAATACAATACAAAACCTCCCAATAATTGGACAATGACAGACATGTTCTCATCTTAATCAAATCTTCTATATCTATATATGAATATAAATCGTAGTACAGCAAATGATATTGAGTACCCCTGCGCACCCCCTTGCTGCTAAGGTCTCCCTCCTAGATGCTTTCTACTATGGATCCCGGTGGTCTGACATCACTTCCGGTTACGATTCCCGGAAGTGTGCAGCGTGTGGTTCACTGAAGGGAAAAAGCCTTCCGCCGGAAGTGGGGTCCAATAACAGAAGTCCGTGTTCATAATCGCCCTGTGAAGTAATGCGCGTCACCTCGCGGGGCTCGCTGCACTCACCGCGCTTCGGACTCTATATAAAATCAACTCCACAACGACATGGATAGTGGGGGTATGAAAAGGTCGGATGACACGTACCGCCGTTCATCGTGCGTTCATCGTGGGGTGGCGTTAACAATGGGGGGGGGGGCATTTGACCCATTAGGGTGTTTATGCAATGAAAATTGGGGTCTGGAGGGCATTTAACATTGCTTCCAATGTAAAATCGGTTCTGAGGAAGCCGCTGAGGGCAACCAAAAGGCGGGGAAACGCGTCAACCAAAGGATATTATTTTTAAACCATCCGGTACATCTCTATACCTGCAAGCTCCAGAAATAGCTGCACCTCTTGGATAAGCACCAGCAGCTGGGAGAGGACGGAGAAGCGACCAAGTGCAGGTATCTTTTCCAATAATAGTCTGGCCAGACATGGACTGATAAATGGAATAATACCAAAGGAACATTACTAACAGTGACCTGTTTTCTAAAAAGTACTAACAAAAGACCTTTAACGCAAACAGACCCTGAGGTTACTAATCCCCCCTAACAATACTATTGGGACTTTTATGTTGAATGTTGTCTGTCTGTGGGCAGTATTCAATGAGAAAAGTTCTCCGTGTTTTGTGGAGAATTTGTGCTTTGTTCGCCTTGGACGGAGCATTTTGCTCTCCAAAAGCGAGCAACCCTATTCAATGTGAAATATTCTCCGTCTTTCTAAGTGATTTTCGCCATCTCTCTCCGTGTAGAAATTCTCCATCTTTTGATGGAGAGCTGGAAAGTGAACTTTTAAACTAAAAGTTTTTTTTTTTTTAATTTTGGTGTCAAAAAATCAATTATTTTTTTTCTGTGAAGGGGCATTTTTTTTTTTCTGTGAAGGGGCATGTTATTTTTATTCATGTGCTTATAGCACATGAATATATATTTAATTTTAAAAAATATATATTTTTTTTAATTTTTTTTTTTTTTTTACACAGTGCAGCCAGCAGGGGCTCCGGAGCGCTCGAGCCGCTCATTAGATATTCATATATTCACTGCACCCGATCGTTAATATGCACAATCGGGTGCAGTGAATACTGGGTCCCCCGCTGGCTATAGGGGGGGGCAGCCTGTGCTGCCTGGGTTCCGGAGAGAACCCCTCCCCTCCACAGTCCTCTGGAGCAGCCAGGGAGACTTTAATCTCTCTGGCTGCTTCCGTGTCCCGGCTCCCTGAAAGCTCCCTGCCGCGGACGCTCATCCGCTGCAGGGGTTAAGACTCGCCGCGAGTGGCGGCGAGTCTTCAAAACATTGAATAGTGGGAGCAGGAGGCTCCGGAACATGGAGAGTGCATGGAGAGCGAAATAAAACGCTCTCCATGCACGGAGAACTTTCACATTGAATACTGCCCTATGTCTAGTGCGAAGGGCACCGTCTAACTATTTTATTAATAATAATTTTTTTAGCCTTTATTTTATGCTACATTAGCCAGTGATTTATATATAATAAATGAACATAATTAATGTATAAATCTGTCTAGCGCAGTTTTCTCTTTTTCTTCTTTGTGTGCAATCTAAAGGGTCAAGCAACCCTTTTTAAACTGCAGCTGGAATTATATTTTATACTGTGCATCAATTATAAGAACTGAGTGGTTTACCCCCCCCCCCCTTTTTCCAATGTATAATCGGGTCTCAGGGACCATTTTACATTGGTTCCAATGTAAAAATCGGGTCGATCGCATTGCATGCGATTTGGTTGCATGCGATGTGATTGACCAGATTTTTTTCAGACCCGATGGATTCAATTAAAATTGCAGGCGCCGTGCTAGGAAACAGGTACCTAAAATAGTGTGCCAAGCGTATCGAGTGCAGCGAGCCATGTGAGGTGATGAGGTGCTACGTTTCAGTGTCAATGTCGACTGTGTCAACATTCAGGACCAAAAAGTGGGAAAAAAACACATCGACCTTTTGACTACTGACCTAGCCCATATTCACCTAATGACCCTGTCGACCTAACCCATGTTCCACTACACTCATGTCGGCCTTACCGCATGTCGACCTTCATGCATGTCGACCTAATGGTGTCAACCTAATGGCTGTCAACCAACATGGTGGTGACCTAATGAACCAGTGTCCATATCCCCCATGACTTTGTTCTTGGCCTCGTTTCTACTTCCTCTCTGCCTCCCTGGTCTATCTCTGTGCATCTGTTGCTCCTCCAGCCACCAACATCACCAGTATTCCAGTCCACATTTACCTCTCCCTGACCTCCCTCCTCCTATCCTGACTTCTGACATGCTCACCCCACCGGCCATAATGTTACCCTTTCCCCGGCTCCCAATGTCCCATGTCTAGGTGACCTCTCTCCTTCTATCCTGACTTCTGATATGCTCACCCCACCTGTCATAATGATGTCCTTTCCTCGGCTACCAATGTCCCATATCTAGGTGACCTCTCTCCCCTTCTATCCTGACTTCTGAGATGCTCACCCCACCCCTCATAATGAGGTCCTTTCCTAGGCTCCCAATGTCCCACGACTAGGTGACCTCTCCCCTCCTATCCTGACTTCTGATATGCTCACCCCACCTGTCATAATGAGGTCCTTTCCTCGGCTACCAATGTCCCATATCTAGGTGACCTCTCTCCCCTTCTATCCTGACTTCTGAGATGCTCACCCCACCTGTCATAATGATGTCCTTTCCTCGGCTCCCAATGTCCCACGTCTAGGTGACCTCTCCCCTTCTATCCTGACTTCTGAGATGCTCACCCCACCCCTCATAATGAGGTCCTTTCCTCGGCTCCCAATGTCCCATGTCTAGGTGACCTCTCTCCTTCTATCCTGACTTCTGAGATGCTCACCCACCTGTCATAATGATGTCCTTTCCTCGGCTCCCAATGTCCCACGTCTAGGTGACCTCTCCCCTTCTATCCTGACTTCTGAGATGCTCACCCCACCCCTCATAATGAGGTCCTTTCCTAGGCTCCCAATGTCCCACGACTAGGTGACCTCTCCCCTCCTATCCTGACTTCTGATATGCTCACCCCACCTGTCATAATGAGGTCCTTTCCTCGGCTACCAATGTCCCATATCTAGGTGACCTCTCTCCCCTTCTATCCTGACTTCTGAGATGCTCACCCCACCTCTCATAATGATGTCCTTTCCTCGGCTCCCAATGTCCCACGTCTAGGTGACCTCTCCCCTTCTATCCTGACTTCTGAGATGCTCACCCCACCCCTCATAATGAGGTCCTTTCCTAGGCTCCCAATGTCCCACGACTAGGTGACCTCTCCCCTCCTATCCTGACTTCTGATATGCTCACCCCACCTGTCATAATGAGGTCCTTTCCTCGGCTACCAATGTCCCATATCTAGGTGACCTCTCTCCCCTTCTATCCTGACTTCTGAGATGCTCACCCCACCCCTCATAATGATGTGCTTTCCTCGGCTCCCAATGTCCCATGTCTAGGTGACCTCTCTCCTTCTATCCTGACTTCTGAGATGCTCACCCACCTGTCATAATAATGTCCTTTCCTCGGCTCCCAATGTCCCACGTCTAGGTGACCTCTCCCCTTCTATCCTGACTTCTGAGATGCTCACCCCACCCCTCATAATGAGGTCCTTTCCTAGGCTCCCAATGTCCCACGACTAGGTGACCTCTCCCCTCCTATCCTGACTTATAATATGCTCACCCCACCTATCATAATGAGGTCCTTTCCTCGGCTACCAATGTCCCATATCTAGGTGACCTCTCTCCCCTTCTATCCTGACTTCTGAGATGCTCACCCCACCTGTCATAATGATGTCCTTTCCTCGGCTCCCAATGTCCCACGTCTAGGTGACCTCTCCCCTTCTATCCTGACTTCTGAGATGCTCACCCCACCCCTCATAATGAGGTCCTTTCTTAGGCTCCCAATGTCCCACGACTAGGTGACCTCTCCCCTCCTATCCTGACTTCTGATATGCTCACCCCACCTCTCATAATGAGGTCCTTTCCTCGGCTACCAATGTCCCATATCTAGGTGACCTCTCTCCCCTTCTATCCTGACTTCTGAGATGCTCACCCCACCTCTCATAATGATGTCCTTTCCTAGGCTCCCAATGTCCCATGTCTAGGCGACCTCTGTCCTCCTATCCTGACTTCTGAGATGCTCACCCACCTGTCATAATGATGTCCTTTCCTCAGCTCCCAATGTCCCATGTCTAGGTGACCTCTCCCCTTCTATCCTGACTTCTGATATGCTCACCCCACCTGTCATAATGAGGTCCTTTCCTCGGCTCCCAATGTCCCATGACTAGGTGACCTCTCCCCTCCTATCCTGACTTCTGATATGCTCACCCACCTGTCATAATGAGGTCCTTTCCTCGGCTCCCAATGTCCCATGTCTAGGTGACCTCTCCCCTCCTATCCTGACTTCTGAGAAGCTCACCCACCTGTCATAATGATGTCCTTTCCTCAGCTCCCAATGTCCCATGTCTAGGTGACCTCTCCCCTTCTATCCTGACTTCTGATATGCTCACCCCACCTGTCATAATGAGGTCCTTTCCTCGGCTCCCAATGTCCCATGACTAGGTGACCTCTCCCCTCCTATCCTGACTTCTGAAATGCTCACCCACCTGTCATAATGAGGTCCTTTCCTCGGCTCCCAATGTCCCATGTCTAGGTGACCTCTCCCCTCCTATCCTGACTTCTGAGAAGCTCAACCCACCTGTCATAATGATGTCCTTTCCTAGGCTCCCAATGTCCCATGTCTAGGTGACCTCTCCCCTCCTATCCTGACTTCTGAGATGCTCACCCCACCTGTCATAATGAGGTCATTTCCTAGGCTCCCAATGTTCCATGTCTAGGTGACCTCTCCCCTCCTATCCTGACTTCTGAGATGCTCACCCCACCTTTCATAATGAGGTCCTTTCCTCGGCTCCCAATGTCCCATGTCTAGGTGTCCTCTCCCCTCCTATCCTGACTTCTGAGATGCTCACCCTAACTGTCATAATGAGGACCTTTCCTCGGCTCCCAATGTCTCATGTCTAGGTGACCTCTCCCCTCCTATCCTGACTTCTGAGATGCTCACCACACCTGTCATAATGAGGTCCTTTCCTCGGCTCCCAAGGTCCCATGTCTAGGTGACCTCTCCCCACCTATAATGACTTCTGAGATGCTCACCCCACCTGACATAATGATGTCCTTTCGCTCCCAATGTCCCATGTCTAGGTGACCTCTCCCCTCCTATCCTGACTTCTGAGATGCTCACCCCACCTCTCATAATGATGACCTTTCCTCGGCTCCCAATGTCCCACGTCTAGGTGACCTTTCCACTTCTATCCTGACTTCTGAGATGCTCACCCACCTGTCATAATAATGTCCTTTCCTCGGCTCCTATTGTCCCACGTCTAGGTGACCTCTCCCCTTCTATCCTGACTTCTGAGATGCTCACCCCACCCCTCATAATGAGGTCCTTTCCTAGGCTCCCAATGTCCCACGACTAGGTGACCTCTCCCCTCCTATCCTGACTTCTGATATGCTCACCCCACCTGTCATAATTATGTCCTTTCCTCGGCTACCAATGTCCCATATCTAGGTGACCTCTCCCCTTCTATCCTGACTTCTTAGAATCTCAACCCACCTGTCATAATGATGTCCTTTCCTAGGCTCCAAATGTCCCATGTCTAGGTGACCTCTCTCCTCCTATCCTGACTTCTGAGATGCTCACCCACCTGTCATAATGATGTCCTTTCCTAGGATCCCAATGTCCCATGTCTAGGTAACCTCTCTCCCCCTATCCTGACTTCTGACATGCTCACCCCACCTGTCATAATGATGTCCTTTCCTAGGCTGCCAATGTCCCATGTCTTGGTTGACCTCTCTCCTCCTATCCTGACTGCCGAGATACTCACCCCACCTGTCATATTGAGGTCCTTTCCTAGGATCCCAATGTCCCATGTCTAGGTGACCTCTCCCCTCCTATCCTGACTTCCGAGATGCTCCCCCCACCTCTCATAATGTTGTCCTTTCCAAGCTCCCAATGTCCCATGTCTAGGTGACCTCTCCCCTCCTATCCTGACTTCCGAGATGCTCACCCCACCTCTCATAATGAGGTCCTTCCCTAGGCTCCCAATGTCTCATGTCTAGGTGACCTTTCACCTCCTATCCTGACTTCCGAGATACTCACCCACCTCTCATAATGAGGTCCTTTCCTCGGCTCCCAATGTCCCATGTCTAGGTGACCTCTCCCCTCCTATCCTGTCTTCCGAGATGCTCACCCCACCTCTCATAATGAGGTCCTTTCCTAGGCTCCCAATGTCCCATGTCTAGGTGACCTCTCTCCTCCTATCCTGCCTTCCGAGATACTCTCCCCACCTCTCATAATGATGTCCTTTCCTCGGCTCCCAATGTCCCATGTCTAGGGGACCTCTCTCCTCCTATCCTGACTTCTTAGATGCTCACCCACCTGTCATAATGATGTCCTTTCCTAGGATCCCAATGTCCCATGTCTAGGTAACCTCTCTCCCCCTATCCTGACTTCTTACATGCTCACACCACCTCTCATAATGAGGTCCTTTCCTAGGCTCCCAATGTCCCATGTCTAGGTGACCTCTCTCCTCCTATCCTGACTGCCGAGATACTCACCCCACCTGTCATATTGAGGTCCTTTCCTAGGATCCCAATGTCCCATGTCTAGGTGACCTCTCTCCTCCTATCCTGACTTCCGAGATACTCACCCCACCTCTCATAATGATGTTCTTTCCTAGGATCCCAATGTCCCATGTCTAGGTGACCTCTCCCCTCCTATCCTGACTTCCGAGATGCTCCCCCCCCCTCTCATAATGTTGTCCTTTCCTAGGCTCCCAATGTCCCATGTCTAGGTGACCTCTCCCCTCCTATCCTGACTTCTGAGATGCTCACCCCACCTCTCATAATAATG
Organism: Crinia signifera; assembly: GCF_055691185.1. Taxonomy (NCBI): domain Eukaryota; kingdom Metazoa; phylum Chordata; class Amphibia; order Anura; family Myobatrachidae; genus Crinia; species Crinia signifera. The sequence continues at coordinate 10,932,185 of NC_139223.1, forward strand.
TCCTTTCCTAGGATCCCAATGTCTCATGTCTAGGTGACCTCTCTCCTCCTATCCTGACTTCTGAGATGCTCACCCCACCTGTCATAATGAGGTCATTTCCTAGGCTCCCAATGTCCCATGTCTAGGTGACTTCTCTCCCCCTATTCTGACTTCTGACATGCTCACCCCACCTCTCATAATGAGGTCCTTTCCTAGGATCCCAATATCCCATGTCTAGGTGACCTCTCTTCTCCTATCCTGACTTCCGAGATACTCACCCCACCTGTCATATTGAGGTCCTTTCCTAGGCTCCCAATGTCCCATGTCTAGGTGACTTCTCCCCTCCTATCCTGACTTCTGAGATGCTCACCCCACCTCTCATAATGAGGTCCTTTCCTCGGCTCCCAATGTCCCATGTCTAGGTGACCTCTCCCCACCTATCCTGACTTCTGAGATGCTCACCCCACCTCTCATAATGAGGCTCCCAATGTCCCATGTCTAGGTCGCCTCTCCGACTCTCCCCAAACATTTTCTCACCACATTCGGTCCCTCATCCAATTCTCCTAATGCTTCAAGGATCAGGCTCATTCTTACCCTGGAATCCTCTTGAACCAGAGATCGGGAACCTTGGCTCTCCAGCTGTTGTTGAACTACACATTCCAGCATGCCCTGCTTACATTTGCGAGCGCTGTAGAAATCATAAGATGGTCAGTGACAAGCTACGAATGGATGTTTATGCAGAACATTAATTTGCATACGTGTGGGTGCAATCTGCGAGCTTCCACTTAATGACTTACCACTGACCAGGCACTGTATAGCTGTATAGCTACAATGATGAGATTCAGCACAAATTACATTATAGGGTCCCCTTTTGACTAAGGCGATGTGCAGGGGGGTCTCTGGGGAAATCGAGGGACTTGCCCATGTTTCTGGCAGGCACATTTGTTGCTACTGACATCTCCCTGTACCACCGTACACCCCTACTGTAACCCTGCACTAGTGACCCCACTGACTGACCCTGCCTGCAGATTATATAATGTGTTCTTTCCGCAATGTCACTACCTCTATGATGAGCGATATTCTGTGTGATTGGATGATAGACACAAACACTTTCACTTTCTGTATTGTGATACTATATATATCAGAGAGCAACAATAGGGCAAACAGAGACGGCAGGGTGAGTACAGAGACTGCCTGCTTATAGCACAGTGTGAGAGGATGGGGGGGCGGCTGCTAATATTACAGTGTGAGAGGATGGGGGGACGGCTGCTTATAGTACAGTGTGAGAGGATGGGGGGACGGCTGCTAATATTACACTGTGAGAGGATGGGGGGACGGCTGCTAATATTACAGTGTGAGAGGATGGGGGGGGGCGGCTGCTTATATTACACTGTGAGAGGATGGGGGGGGCTGCTTATATTACAGTGTGAGAGGATGGGGGACGGCTGCTTATATTACAGTGTGAGAGGATGGGGGGGCGGCTGCTAATATTACAGTGTGAGAGGATGGGGGGGGGGCGGCTGCTTATATTACACTGTGAGAGGATGGGGGGGGGGCTGCTTATATTACAGTGTGAGAGGATGGGGGACGGCTGCTTATATTACAGTGTGAAAGGATGGGGGGACGACTGCTAATATTACAATGTGATGGGGGGACGGCTGCTAATATTACAGTGTGAGAGGATGGGGGGACGGCTGCTTATAGTACAGTGTGCGAGGATGGGGGGACGGCTGCTTATAGTACAGTGTGCGAGGATGGGGGGACGGCTGCTTATAGCACAGTGTGAGAGCATGGGGGGGCGGCTGCTAATATTACAATGTGAGAGGATGGGGGGACGGCTGCTAATATTACAATGTGAGAGGATGGGGGGGCGGCTGGTAATATTACAGTGTGAGAGGATGGGGGGACGGCTGCTAATATTACAGTGTGAGAGGATGGGGGGGCGGCTGCTAATATTACAGTGTGAGAGGATGGGGGGTGGCTGCTAATATTACAGTGTGAGAGGATGGGGGGACAGCTGGTAATATTACAATGTGAGAGGATGGGGGGACGGCTGCTAATATTACAATGTGAGAGGATGGGGGGACGGCTGCTAATATTACAATGTGAGAGGATGGGGGGACGGCTGCTTATATTACAATGTGAGAGGATGGGGGGAGGCTGGTAATATTACAGTGTGAGAGGATGGGGGGACGGCTGCTAATATTACAGTGTGAGAGGATGGGGGGGCGGCTGCTAATATTACAGTGTGAGAGGATGGGGGGTGGCTGCTAATATTACAGTGTGAGAGGATGGGGGGACAGCTGGTAATATTACCGTGTAAGAGGATGGGGGGGTGGCTGCTAAAATTACAGTGTGAGAGGATGGGGGGACGGCAGCTAATATTACAGTGTGAGAGGATGGGGGGACGGCTGCTAATATTACAGTGTGAGAGGATGGGGGGGCGACTGCTAATATTACAGTGGGAGAGGATGGGGGGGCAGCTGCTAATATTGCAGTGTGAGAGGATGGGGGACGGCTGGTAATATTACAGTGTGGGAGGATGGGGGGTGGCTGCTTATATTACAGTGTGAGAGGATGGGGGGGCGGCTGCTAATATTACAGTGTGAGAGGATGGGGGGACGGCTGCTAATATTACAGTGTGAGAGGATGGGGGGGCAGCTGCTAATATTACAGTGTGGGAGGATGGGGGGTGGCTGCTTATATTACAGTGTGAGAGGATGGGTGGTGGATGGCTGCTTATAGTACAGTGTGAGAGGATGGGGGGACGGCTGCTAATATTACAGTGTGAGAGGATGGGGGGGCGACTGCTAATATTACAGTGTGAGAGGATGGGGGGCAGCTGCTAATATTACAGTGTGAGAGGATGGGGGGTGGCTGATAATATTACTGTGTGAGAGGATGGGGGGACGGCTGCTAATATTACAGTGTGAGAGGATGGGGGGACGGCTGCTAATATTACAGTGTGAGAGGATGGGGGGGCAGCTGGTAATATTACAGTGTGAGAGGATGGGGGCGGCTGCTTATATTACAGTGTGAGATGATGGGGGGACAGCTGCTAATATTACAGTGTGAGAGGATGGGGGACGGCTGCTAATATTACAGTGTGAGAGGATGGGGGGACGGCTGCTTATATTACAGTGTGAGAGGATGGGGGGACGGCTGCTTATATTACAGTGTGAGAGGATGGGGGGACGGCTGCTTATAATATAGTGTGAGAGGATGGGGGGACGGCTGCTGGTAATATTACAGTGTGAGAGGATGGGGGGGCGGCTGCTAATATTACAGTGTGAGAGGATGGGGGGATGGCTGCTGGTAATATTACAGTGTTAGAGGATGGGGGGTCAGCTGCTAATATTACAGTGTGAGAGGATGGGGGGACAGCTGCTTATATTACAGTGTGAGAGGATGGGGGGACGGCTGCTGGTAATATTACAGTGTGAGAGGATGGGGGGGACGACTGCTAATATTACACTGTGAGAGGATGGGGGGACGGCTGCTAATATTACAGTGTGAGAGGATGGGGGGACGGCTGTTAATATTACAGTGTGAGAGGATGGGGGGACGGCTGCTTATATTACAGTGTGAGAGGATGGGGGGCGACTGCTAATATTACGGTGTGAGAGGATGGGGGGACGGCTGCTTATATTACAGTGTGAGAGGTAGGGGGGGCGACTGCTAATATTGCAGTGTGAGAGGTAGGGGGGGCGACTGCTAATATTACAGTGTGAGAGGATGGGGGGGACGGCTGCTAATATTACACTGTGAGAGGATGGGGGGACGGCTGCTAATATTACAGTGTGAGAGGATGGGGGGACGGCTGTTAATATTACAGTGTGAGAGGATGGGGGGACAGCTACTTATATTACAGTGTGAGAGGATGGGGGGACGGCTGCTAATATTACAGTTTGAGAGGATGGGGGCTTCTGCTTATAGTACAGTGTGAGAGGATGGGGGGACGGCTGCTAATATTACAGTGTGAGAGGATGGGGGGACGGCTGCTTATATTACAGTGTGAGAGGATGGGGGGACGGCTGCTAATATTACAGTGTGAGAGGATGGGGGGACAGCTGCTAATATTACAGTGTGAAAGGATTGGGGGGACGGCTGCTTATATTACAGTGTGAGAGGATGGGGGGACAGCTGCTAATATTACTGTGTGAGAGGATGGGGGGACGGCTGCTTATATTACAGTGTGAGAGGATGGGGGGACGGCTGCTTATATTACAGTGTGAGAGGATGGGGGGACGGCTGCTAATATTACAGTGTGAGAGGATGGGGGGACGGCTGCTAATATTACGGTGTGAGAGGATGGGGGGACGGCTGCTAATATTACAGTGTGAGAGGATGGGGGGACGGCTGGTAATATTACAGTGTGAGAGGATGGGAGGATGGCTGCTAATATTACAGTGTGAGAGGATGGGGGGACGGCTGCTAATATTACAGTGTGAGAGGATGGGGAGTCGGCTGATTATATTACAGTGTGAGAGGATGGGGGGATGGCTGCTTATATTACAGTGTGAGAGGATGGGGGGATGGCTGGTAATATTACATTGGGAGAGGATGGGGGGATTGCTGCTTATATTACAGTGTGAGAGGATGGGGGGACGGCTGCTAATATTACAGATTGAGAGGATGGGGGACGGCTGCTAATATTACATTGTGAGAGGATGGGGGGATGGCTGCTTATATTACAGTGTGAGAGGATGGGGGGACGGCTGCTAATATTACAGTGTAAGAGGATGGGGGGCGACTGCTAATATTACAGTGTGAGAGGATGGGGGGACGGCTGCTAATATTACAGTGTGAGAGGATGGGGGGACGGCTGCTAATATTACAGTGTGAGAAGATGGGGGGACGGCTGCTAATATTACAGTGTAAGAGGATGGGGGGCGACTGCTAATATTACAGTGTGAGAGGATGGGGGGACGGCTGCTAATATTACAGTGTGAGAGGATGGGGGGACGGCTGCTTATATTACAGTGTGAGAGGATGGGGGGCGGCTGCTAATATTACAGTGTGAGAGGGTGGGGGGAAAGCTGCTTATATAACAGTGTGAGAGGATGGAGGGACGGCTGCTAATATTACAGTTTGAGAGGATGGGGGGACGGCTGCTAATATTACATTGTGAGAGGATGGGGGGACGGCTGCTTATGTTACAGTGTGATAGGATGGGGGGACGGCTGCTAATATTACAGTGTGAGAGGATGGGGGGACGGCTACTAATATTACATTGTGAGAGGATGGGGGGATGGCTGCTTATATTACAGTGTGAGAGGATGGGGGGACGGCTGCTAATATTACAGTGTGAGAGGATGGGGGGACGGCTGCTAATATTACAGTGTAAGAGGATGGGGGGCGACTGCTAATATTACAGTGTGAGAGGATGGTGGGACGGCTGCTAATATTACAGTGTGAGAGGATGGGGGGACGGCTGCTTATATTACAGTGTGAGAGGATGGGGGCGGCTGCTAATATTACAGTGTGAGAGGATGGGGGGACGGCTGCTTATATTACAGTGTGAGAGGATGGGGGGATGGCTGCTAATATTACAGTGTGAGAGGATGGGGGGACGGCTGCTAATATTACATTGTGAGAGGATGGGGGGATGGCTGCTTATATTACAGTGTGAGGATGGGGGGACGGCTGGTAATATTACAGTGTGAGAGGATGGGGGGACGGCTGGTAATATTACAGTGGGAGAGGATGGGGGCATGGCTACTTATATTACAGTGTGAGAGGATGGGGGGTGACTGCTAATATTACAGTGTGAGAGGATGGGGGGACGGCTGGTAATATTACAGTGTGAGAGGATGGGGGGGCGACTGCTTATATTACAGTGTGAGAGGATGGGGGGACGGCTGGTAATATTACAGTGTGAGAGGATGGGGGGACGGCTGTTAATATTACAGTGTGAGAGGATGGGGGGACGGCTGCTTATATTACAGTGTGAGAGGATGGGGGGACGGCTGCTAATATTACAGTGTGAGAGAATGGGGGACGGCTGCTAATATTACAGTGTGAGAGGATGGGGGGACGGCTGCTGGTATTATTACAGTGTGAGAGGATGGGGGGACGGATGCTAATATTACAGTGTGAGAGGATGGAGGACGGCTGCTAATATTACAGTGTGAGAGGATGGGGGGACGGCTGCTAATATTACAGTGTGAGAGGATGGGGGGGCGACTGCTAATATTACAGTGTGAGAGGATGGGGGACGGCTGGTAATATTACAGTGTGAGAGGATGGGGGGACGGCTGTTAATATTACAGTGTGAGAGGATGGGGGGACGGCTGCTTATATTACAGTGTGAGAGGATGGGGGGACGGCTGCTAATATTACAGTGTGAGAGAATGGGGGACGGCTGCTAATATTACAGTGTGAGAGGATGGGGGGACGGCTGCTGGTATTATTACAGTGTGAGAGGATGGGGGGACGGATGCTAATATTACAGTGTGAGAGGATGGGGGACGGCTGCTAATATTACAGTATGAGAGGATGGGGGGACGGCTGCTAATATTACAGTGTGAGAGGATGGGGGGACGGCTGCTAATATTACAGTGTGAGAGGATGGGGGGACGGCTGCTTATATTACAGTGTGATAGGATGGGGGGACGGCTGCTTATATTACAGTGTGAGAGGATGGGGGGGCGGCTGCTAATATTACAGTGTGAGAGGATGGGGGGACGGCTGCTAATATTACAGTGTGAGAGGATGGGGGGACGGCTGCTAATATTACAGTGTGAGAGGATGGGGGGACGGCTGCTAATATTACAGTGTGAGAGGATGGGGGGACGGCTGCTTATATTACAGTGTGAGAGGATGGGGGGATGGCTGCTGGTAATATTACAGTGTGAGAGGATGGGGGGACGGCTGCTAATATTACAGTGTAAGAGGATGGGGGGCGACTGCTAATATTACAGTGTGAGAGGATGGGGGGACGGCTGCTAATATTACAGTGTGAGAGGATGGGGGGACGGCTGCTTATATTACAGTGTGAGAGGATGGGGGGCGGCTGCTAATATTACAGTGAGAGGGTGGGGGGAAAGCTGCTTATATTACAGTGTGAGAGGATGGGGGGACGGCTGCTAATATTACAGTGTGAGAGGATGGGGGGACGGCTGCTAATATTACATTGTGAGAGGATGGGGGGATGGCTGCTTATATTACAGTGTGAGGATGGGGGGACGGCTGGTAATATTACAGTGTGAGAGGATGGGGGGACGGCTGGTAATATTACAGTGTGAGAGGATGGGGGCATGGCTACTTATATTACAGTGTGAGAGGATGGGGGGCGACTGCTAATATTACAGTGTGAGAGCATGGGGGGACGGCTGGTAATATTACAGTGTGAGAGGATGGGGGGACGGCTGCTAATATTACAGTGTGAGAGGATGGGGGGACGGCTGCTTATATTACAGTGTGAGAGGATGGGGGGACGGCTGCTAATATTACAGTGTGAGAGGATGGGGGACGGCTGCTAATATTACAGTGTGAGAGGATGGGGGGACGGCTGCTGGTAATATTACAGTGTGAGAGGATGGGGGGACGGCTGCTAATATTACAGTGTGAGAGGATGGGGGACGGCTGCTAATATTACAGTGTGAGAGGATGGGGGGACGGCTGCTAATATTACAGTGTGAGAGGATGGGGGGACGGCTGCTAATATTACAGTGTGAGAGGATGGGGGGACGGCTGCTTATATTACAGTGTGAGAGGATGGGGGGATGGCTGCTGGTAATATTACAGTGTGAGAGGATGGGGGGACGGCTGCTAATATTACAGTGTGAGAGGATGGGGGGGTGGCTGCTAATATTACAGTGTGAGAGGATGGGGGGGTGGCTGCTAATATTACAGTGTGAGAGGATGGGGGACGGCTGCTAATATTACAGTGTGAGAGGATGGGGGGACGGCTACTAACATTACAGTGTGAGAGGATGGGGGGACGGCTGCTAATATTACAGTGTGAGAGGATGGGGGGACGGCTGCTAATATTACAGTGTGAGAGGATGGGGGGACGGCTGCTAATATTACAGTGTGAGAGGATGGGGGGACGGCTACTAATATTACATTGTGAGAGGATGGGGGGATGGCTGCTTATATTACAGTGTGAGAGGATGGGGGGACGGCTGCTAATATTACAGTGTGAGAGGATGGGGGGACGGCTGCTAATATTACAGTGTAAGAGGATGGGGGGCGACTGCTAATATTACAGTGTGAGAGGATGGTGGGACGGCTGCTAATATTACAGTGTGAGAGGATGGGGGGACGGCTGCTTATATTACAGTGTGAGAGGATGGGGGCGGCTGCTAATATTACAGTGTGAGAGGATGGGGGGACGTCTGCTTATATTACAGTGTGAGAGGATGGGGGGATGGCTGCTAATATTACAGTGTGAGAGGATGGGGGGACGGCTGCTAATATTACATTGTGAGAGGATGGGGGGATGGCTGCTTATATTACAGTGTGAGGATGGGGGGACGGCTGGTAATATTACAGTGTGAGAGGATGGGGGGACGGCTGGTAATATTACAGTGGGAGAGGATGGGGGCATGGCTACTTATATTACAGTGTGAGAGGATGGGGGGTGACTGCTAATATTACAGTGTGAGAGGATGGGGGGACGGCTGGTAATATTACAGTGTGAGAGGATGGGGGGGCGACTGCTTATATTACAGTGTGAGAGGATGGGGGGACGGCTGGTAATATTACAGTGTGAGAGGATGGGGGGACGGCTGTTAATATTACAGTGTGAGAGGATGGGGGGACGGCTGCTTATATTACAGTGTGAGAGGATGGGGGGACGGCTGCTAATATTACAGTGTGAGAGAATGGGGGACGGCTGCTAATATTACAGTGTGAGAGGATGGGGGGACGGCTACTAACATTACAGTGTGAGAGGATGGGGGGACGGCTGCTAATATTACAGTGTGAGAGGATGGGGGGACGGCTGCTAATATTACAGTGTGAGAGGATGGGGGGACGGCTGCTAATATTACAGTGTGAGAGGATGGGGGGACGGCTACTAATATTACATTGTGAGAGGATGGGGGGATGGCTGCTTATATTACAGTGTGAGAGGATGGGGGGACGGCTGCTAATATTACAGTGTGAGAGGATGGGGGGACGGCTGCTAATATTACAGTGTAAGAGGATGGGGGGCGACTGCTAATATTACAGTGTGAGAGGATGGTGGGACGGCTGCTAATATTACAGTGTGAGAGGATGGGGGCGGCTGCTAATATTACAGTGTGAGAGGATGGGGGGACGTCTGCTTATATTACAGTGTGAGAGGATGGGGGGATGGCTGCTAATATTACAGTGTGAGAGGATGGGGGGACGGCTGCTAATATTACATTGTGAGAGGATGGGGGGATGGCTGCTTATATTACAGTGTGAGGATGGGGGGACGGCTGGTAATATTACAGTGTGAGAGGATGGGGGGACGGCTGGTAATATTACAGTGGGAGAGGATGGGGGCATGACTACTTATATTACAGTGTGAGAGGATGGGGGGTGACTGATAATATTACAGTGTGAGAGGATGGGGGGACGGCTGGTAATATTACAGTGTGAGAGGATGGGGGGGCGACTGCTTATATTACAGTGTGAGAGGATGGGGGGACGGCTGGTAATATTACAGTGTGAGAGGATGGGGGGACGGCTGTTAATATTACAGTGTGAGAGGATGGGGGGACGGCTGCTTATATTACAGTGTGAGAGGATGGGGGGACGGCTGCTAATATTACAGTGTGAGAGAATGGGGGACGGCTGCTAATATTACAGTGTGAGAGGATGGGGGGACGGCTGCTGGTATTATTACAGTGTGAGAGGATGGGGGGACGGATGCTAATATTACAGTGTGAGAGGATGGAGGATGGCTGCTAATATTACAGTGTGAGAGGATGGGGGGACGGCTGCTAATATTACAGTGTGAGAGGATGGGGGGGCGACTGCTAATATTACAGTGTGAGAGGATGGGGGACGGCTGGTAATATTACAGTGTGAGAGGATGGGGGGACGGCTGTTAATATTACAGTGTGAGAGGATGGGGGGACGGCTGCTTATATTACAGTGTGAGAGGATGGGGGGACGGCTGCTAATATTACAGTGTGAGAGAATGGGGGACGGCTGCTAATATTACAGTGTGAGAGGATGGGGGGACGGCTGCTGGTATTATTACAGTGTGAGAGGATGGGGGGACGGATGCTAATATTACAGTGTGAGAGGATGGGGGACGGCTGCTAATATTACAGTATGAGAGGATGGGGGGACGGCTGCTAATATTACAGTGTGAGAGGATGGGGGGACGGCTGCTAATATTACAGTGTGAGAGGATGGGGGGACGGCTGCTTATATTACAGTGTGATAGGATGGGGGGACGGCTTCTTATATTACAGTGTGAGAGGATGGGGGGGCGGCTGCTAATATTACAGTGTGAGAGGATGGGGGGACGGCTGCTAATATTACAGTGTTAGAGGATGGGGGGACGGCTGCTAATATTACAGTGTGAGAGGATGGGGGGACGGCTGCTAATATTACAGTGTGAGAGGATGGGGGGACGGCTGCTGGTATTATTACAGTGTGAGAGGATGGGGGGACGGATGCTAATATTACAGTGTGAGAGGATGGGGGACGGCTGCTAATATTACAGTATGAGAGGATGGGGGGACGGCTGCTAATATTACAGTGTGAGAGGATGGGGGGACGGCTGCTAATATTACAGTGTGAGAGGATGGGGGGACGGCTGCTTATATTACAGTGTGATAGGATGGGGGGACGGCTGCTTATATTACAGTGTGAGAGGATGGGGGGGCGGCTGCTAATATTACAGTGTGAGAGGATGGGGGGACGGCTGCTAATATTACAGTGTTAGAGGATGGGGGGACGGCTGCTAATATTACAGTGTGAGAGGATGGGGGGACGGCTGCTAATATTACAGTGTGAGAGGATGGGGGGACGGCTGCTTATATTACAGTGTGAGAGGATGGGGGGATGGCTGCTGGTAATATTACAGTGTGAGAGGATGGGGGGACGGCTGCTAATATTACAGTGTAAGAGGATGGGGGGCGACTGCTAATATTACAGTGTGAGAGGATGGGGGGACGGCTGCTAATATTACAGTGTGAGAGGATGGGGGGACGGCTGCTTATATTACAGTGTGAGAGGATGGGGGGCGGCTGCTAATATTACAGTGAGAGGGTGGGGGGAAAGCTGCTTATATTACAGTGTGAGAGGATGGGGGGACGGCTGCTAATATTACAGTGTGAGAGGATGGGGGGACAGCTGCTAATATTACATTGTGAGAGGATGGGGGGATGGCTGCTTATATTACAGTGTGAGGATGGGGGGACGGCTGGTAATATTACAGTGTGAGAGGATGGGGGGACGGCTGGTAATATTACAGTGTGAGAGGATGGGGGCATGGCTACTTATATTACAGTGTGAGAGGATGGGGGGCGACTGCTAATATTACAGTTTGAGAGCATGGGGGACGGCTGGTAATATTACAGTGTGAGAGGATGGGGGGACGGCTGCTAATATTACAGTGTGAGAGGATGGGGGGACGGCTGCTTATATTACAGTGTGAGAGGATGGGGGGACGGCTGCTAATATTACAGTGTGAGAGGATGGGGGACGGCTGCTAATATTACAGTGTGAGAGGATGGGGGGACGGCTGCTGGTAATATTACAGTGTGAGAGGATGGGGGGACGGCTGCTAATATTACAGTGTGAGAGGATGGGGGACGGCTGCTAATATTACAGTGTGAGAGGATGGGGGGACGGCTGCTAATATTACAGTGTGAGAGGATGGGGGGACGGCTGCTAATATTACAGTGTGAGAGGATGGGGGGACGGCTGCTTATATTACAGTGTGAGAGGATGGGGGGATGGCTGCTGGTAATATTACAGTGTGAGAGGATGGGGGGACGGCTGCTAATATTACAGTGTGAGAGGATGGGGGGACGGCTGCTAATATTACAGTGTGAGAGGATGGGGGGGTGGCTGCTAATATTACAGTGTGAGAGGATGGGGGGACGGCTGCTAATATTACAGTGTGAGAGGATGGGGGGACGGCTACTAATATTACAGTGTGAGAGGATGGGGGGACGGCTGCTAATATTACAGTGTGAGAGGATGGGGGGACGGCTGCTAATATTACAGTGTGAGAGGATGGGGGGACGGCTGCTAATATTACAGTGTGAGAGGATGGGGGACGGCTACTAATATTACAGTGTGAGAGGATGGGGGGACGGCTGCTAATATTACAGTGTGAGAGGATGGGGGGACGGCTGTTATATTACAGTGTGAGAGAATGGGGGGACGGCTGCTTATATTACAGTGTGAGAGGATGGGGGGACGGCTGCTTATATTATAGTGTGAGAGGATGGGGGGACGGCTGCTAATATTACAGTGTGAGAGGATGGGGGGACGGCTGCTGGTAATATTACAGTGTGAGAGGATGGGGGGACGGCTGCTAATATTACAGTGTGAGAGGATGGGGGACGGCTGCTAATATTACAGTGTGAGAGGATGGGGGGACGGCTGCTAATATTACAGTGTGAGAGGATGGGGGGACGGCTGCTAATATTACAGTGTGAGAGGATGGGGGGACGGCTGCTTATATTACAGTGTGAGAGGATGGGGGGATGGCTGCTGGTAATATTACAGTGTGAGAGGATGGGGGGACGGCTGCTAATATTACAGTGTGAGAGGATGGGGGGACGGCTGCTAATATTACAGTGTGAGAGGATGGGGGGGTGGCTGATAATATTACAGTGTGAGAGGATGGGGGGACGGCTGCTAATATTACAGTGTGAGAGGATGGGGGGACGGCTACTAATATTACAGTGTGAGAGGATGGGGGGACGGCTGCTAATATTACAGTGTGAGAGGATGGGGGGACGGCTGCTAATATTACAGTGTGAGAGGATGGGGGGACGGCTGCTAATATTACAGTGTGAGAGGATGGGGGACGGCTACTAATATTACAGTGTGAGAGGATGGGGGGACGGCTGCTAATATTACAGTGTGAGAGGATGGGGGGACGGCTGTTATATTACAGTGTGAGAGAATGGGGGGACGGCTGCTTATATTACAGTGTGAGAGGATGGGGGGACGGCTGCTTATATTATAGTGTGAGAGGATGGGGGGACGGCTGCTGGTAATATTACAGTGTGAGAGGATGGGGGGGCGGCTGCTAATATTACAGTGTGAGAGGATGGGGGGGCAGCTGCTAATATTACAGTGTGAGAGGATGGGGGGACGGCTGCTAATATTACAGTGTGAGAGGATGGGGGACGGCTGCTAATATTACAGTGTGAGAGGATGGGGGGACGGCTGCTAATATTACAGTGTGAGAGGATGGGGGACGGCTGCTAATATTACAGTGTGAGAGGATGGGGGGACGGCTGCTAATATTACAGTGTGAGAGGATGGGGGGACGGCTGCTAATATTACAGTGTGAGAGGATGGGGGGACGGCTGCTAATATTACAGTGTGAGAGGATGGGGGGACGGCTGCTAATATTACAGTGTGAGAGGATGGGGGGACGGCTGCTAATATTACAGTGTGAGAGGATGGGGGGACGGCTGCTAATATTACAGTGTGAGAGGATGGGGGGACGGCTGCTAATATTACAGTGTGAGAGGATGGGGGACGGCTGCTAATATTACAGTGTGAGAGGATGGGGGGACGGCTGCTAATATTACAGTGTGAGAGGATGGGGGGACGGCTGCTTATATTACAGTGTGAGAGGATGGGGGGACGGCTGCTAATATTACAGTGTGAGAGGATGGGGGGACAGCTGCTAATATTACAGTGTGAGAGGATGGGGGGACGGCTGCTAATATTACAGTGTGACAGGGATTGCAGCTGAAGAACAAGGAGTAGAATTGTGATAATGTATCAGCCAATCAGCTACTACCGTACATGTTGCAGGCTGTGCATGAAAAGAGACTGGAGCTGATTGGTTGCTACATTATCTCTCACATTTTTCTGTCTTCATACTTTGAGAAAAAGAAATCTTAATAGTTTAATTATAATAATTAGTAAATTTCCTTTAAAACAAACTCTGCTCCTTCCTTTCATCATATAAGACCCAAAATCTCACTATTTACGCACAATCATCTGTTATCACGGACTCAGCTTAAGGGGGCTGCAAAAGGGGTTTGTGACTATATCAATGCTCTATGAAATGAGTGGAGTGAGATCTGGTCTTGCTCAGCAACCCTTCACTCTCTCTTTCTACTTGCCCCTATGACAGTTGGAGCCCAGCAGCTACTGTCTCCAAGGTTCAGGAAGGGTATAACTGCCCTGGATATGAATTTAAGGTATATCAACTTATGTTAAAATTTAATGGCGTTTAATAGGTAAGTATAACATCAGAGAAAACACACTACATATAATAGGTTTCAAATATTCATAAATGTCAATTAGTAGAGGGGGGGAGATAAAAAAATATTTTTGATAAAAAAATTCAAAATATCTGCTGAGTGCACTGTCAGGAGCATATGTATAGTCACCCTTCTTGTGTCCACCAGTCCTGGGGAAGTCCAAGCTTGTAATTGTAGTGGAGTAGATGTATCCAGTGAGTCGGGAGGAAATAATGTCTTCTTTATCCTTATGGAGATTTCACCGGGTCCTTGGGAGGTGGCGGGCCTCCAAACCCTTTGTTGGCCACGGTAGAGGAAGGGATCAGAGCCGCTTGCTCAGATGGTACAATCCTAGAAAAAGCTGCATTTCAGCAGCGAAACGCGTAGGTTCTTGCTCATCCACTGTCCTATCAACAGGAGCAGTCACCCAATCTATGTCCGGAAGTGTTTGACTTCTATCCATCGGAGACTTACTATCACAGTACCATCTGAGCAAGCGGCACTGATCCCTTCCTCTACCGTGGCCAACAAATGGTTTGGAGGCACGCCACCTCCCAAGGACCCGGTGAAATCTCCATAAGGATAAAGAAGACATTATTTCCTCCCGACTCACTGGATACATCTACTCCACTACAATGACAAGCTTGGACTTCCCCAGGACTGGTGGACACAAGAAGGGTGACTATACATATGCTCCTGACAGTGCACTCAGCAGATATTTTGAATTTTTTTATCAAAAATATTTTTTTATCTCCCCCCCTCTACTAATTGACATTTATGAATATTTGAAACCTATTATATGTAGTGTGTTTTCTCTGATGTTATACTTACCTATTAAATTCCATTTAACCTTAACATAAGTTGATATACCTTAAATTCATATCCAGCGCAGTTATACCCTTCCTAAACCTTTTCTTGCTTTATATACCCATTTATCCTAACTGTTGCTTGGCAAAGCACACTTATTTCAAAGTGACTATATATATATATATATATATATATATATATATATATATATATATATATATATATATATATATATATGTATATATATATATATATATATATCTGTATTAGGGTTGTCATGGAAGGGGCTGCTGGTGTCTGCACGCTAGAGGAGGATATTACCTGTTCCGTGTGTCTCCAGGAGCTCGCTGACCCAGTGTCCATCGCCTGCGGGCACACCTTCTGCAGAGCCTGTATCACTGCCTACTGGGCCACCGCGCAGCCACAAGGACACCTCTGCCCAGAGTGCCGGACTGTCTGTCCCAAGGACCAGCTCATACCGGCCTATCGGCTCAAACATCTGGTAATGAAGGTCCAGCTTGCCAAAGAAGAACGGGCCAATCAAGAAAGAATGGTATTGTGCAATGCATATTAATTATTTGCTTATTTATTTACAATGTCTTATATAGCGCAGCAGAAACCGTTACAGCATCTTATATAGCGCAGCAGATTCCGTTACAGCGTCTTATATAGCGCAGCAGATTCCGTAACAGTGTCTTATATAGCGCAGCAGATTCCGTAACAGTGTCTTATATAGCGCAGCAGATTCCGTAACAGTGCCTTATATCGCGCAGCAGATTCCGTTACAGCGTCTTATATAGCGCAGCAGATTCCGTAACAGTGTCTTATATAGCGCAGCAGATTCCGTAACAGTGTCTTATATAGCGCAGTAGATTCCGTTACAGCATCTTATATAGCGCAGCAGATTCCGTTACAGTGTCTTATATAGCGCAGCAGATTCCGTTACTTGTTCTTATATAGCGCAGCAGATTCCGTTACAGCGTCTTATATAGCGCAGCAGATTCCGTTACAGTGTCTTATATAGCGCAGCAGATTCCGTTACAGCATCTTATATAGCGCAGCAGATTCCGTTACAGCGTCTTATATAGCGCAGCAGATTCCGTAACAGTGTCTTATATAGCGCAGTAGATTCCGTTACAGCATCTTATATAGCGCAGCAGATTCCGTTACAGTGTCTTATATAGAGCAGCAGATTCCGTTACAGCGTCTTATATAGCGCAGCAGATTCCGTTACAGCGTCTTATATAGCGCAGCAGATTCCGTTACAGTGTCTTATATAGTGCAGCAGATTCCATTACAGTGTCTTATATAGTGCAGCAGATTCCGTTACAGCATCTTATATAGCGCAGCAGATTCCATTGCAGCATCTTATATAGTGCAGCAGATTCCGTTACAGTGTCTTACATAGCACAGCAGATTCCGTTACAGTGCCTTATGTAGCGCAGCAGATTCCGTTACAGTGTCTTATAAAGCGCAGCAGATTCCGTTACAGCATCTTATATAGCGCAGCAGATTCCGTTACAGTGTCTTATATAGCGCAGCAGATTCCATTACAGCGTCTTATATAGTGCAGCAGATTCCGTTACAGTGTCTTATATAGTGCAGCAGATTCCGTTACAGCATCTTATATAGCGCAGCAGATTCCATTGCAGCATCTTATATAGTGCAGCAGATTCCGTTACAGTGTCTTACATAGCACAGCAGATTCCGTTACAGTGCCTTATGTAGCGCAGCAGATTCCGTTACAGTGTCTTATAAAGCGCAGCAGATTCCGTTACAGCATCTTATATAGCGCAGCAGATTCCGTTACAGTGTCTTATATAGCGCAGCAGATTCCATTACAGCGTCTTATATAGTGCAGCAGATTCCATTACAGTTTCTTATATAGCGCAGCAGATTTCGTTACAGTGTATTATATATCGCAGCAGATTCCGTTATAGTGTCTTATATAGCGCAGCAGATTATGTTACAGTGTCTTATATAACGCAGCAGATTCCGTTACAGTGTCTTATATAACGCAGCAGATTTGGTTACAGTGTCTTATATAGTGCAGCTGATTCCGTTACAGTTTCTTATATAGTGCAGCAGATTCCATTACAGCGTCTTATATAGTGCAGCAGATTCCGTTACATCGTCTTATATAGCGCAGCAGATTCTGTTACAGTTTCTTATATAGTGCAGCAGATTTTGTTACAGAGTCTTATATAGCGCCGCAGATTCCGTTACAGCGTCTTATATAGCGCAGCAGATTGCGTTACAGCGTCTTATATAGTGCAGCAGATTCCGTTACAGTTTCTTATATAGCGCAGCAGATTCCGTTACAGCATCTGATATAGCGCAGCAGATTCCGTTACAGTGTCTTATATAGCGCTGCAGATTCCGTTTTAGTTTCTTATATAGTGCAGCAGATTCCGTTACAGTGTATTATATATCGCAGCAGATTCCGTTATAGTGTCTTATATAGCGCAGCAGATTATGTTACAGTGTCTTATATAACGCAGCAGATTCCGTTACAGTGTCTTATATAGCGCAGCTGATTCCGTTACAGTTTCTTATATAGCGCAGCAGATTCCATTGCACTTTTCAATTATAGACAGTGATAAAACAAACTGGGTAATAACAGACAGACTTGGAGGTAGGAGGGCCCTGCTGCAAGATTACAATCTATAGGGACATAGGAGGGAAACACAAGGATATGCACAAGTAATAGCATAGCTTGTAGGTCCAGAAGGGAAGCTATATAATACATAACTGCCTCAGAGGGTAATGTGTGCGGTATATAAATATGATAGGCTTGCCTGAAGAGGTGAGTTTTCAGGGAACACTTGAAGGTTTGGAGGCTAGTGGAGAGTCTTATTGTGCGTGGAAGGGCATGACATAGGATGGGAGCAGCCCGATGAAAGCCCTGTAATAGTGAATGGGAGCTAGTGATCCGCTCAGATGAGAGACGCAGATCTTGTGCAGAGCGGAGTGGTCGAGATGGGAGATATTTTGTGATAAGTGCAGAGATATAAGCTGGTGCAGTATGGGTAATAGCTTTATATGCGAGTAGAAGTGTTTTATATTGAATACGGTAAGATACAGGCAACCAATGAAGGGACTGGCAGAGCGGATCAGCAGACAATGAGCGTCTTGCAAGGAAGATCAGCCTAGCAGCAGCATTTTGAATGGATTGCAGTGGCGAGAGTTTGTTCTTGGGAAGACCAGTTAGGAGACTATTGCAATAATCAATGCAGGATATAATGAGTGCATGGATAAGAGATTTGGTAGTGTCTTGTGAGAGATAGGGTCGTATTTTGGATATGTTTTTTAGATGCATGTAACATGATTTGGTGACAGAATGAATGTGGGGAACAAAGGACAGTTCAGAGTCGAGGGTGACCCCTAGTCAATGAGCCAATGGGGTAGGGTAGATTGTCGAGTTTTCAACAGTGATGGAGATATCATGGATGGTAACTGTTCTTAGTTGGTTGGAATATAAGTAATTCCGTTTTGGAAATATTGAGTTTGAGTTGGCGAGAAGACATCCAAGATGAGATGGCAGAGAGACATTCAGAGACTCGGCCCAAAACTACTGGTGACAACTTTGGGGTTGATAGATTTCATCCGCATATAAATAATACTGAAATCCGAAATAGCTGATTAATTTGCCAAGCGAGGAGGTATAGATTGAGAAAAGCAGAGGACCTAAGACTGAGCCTTGCGGAATTTCAACTGACAGAGGTAGTGAAGAGGAAGTAGAGTCAGAGAAGTAAACACTGAAAGAACGATCAGATAGGTAAGATGTGAACCAGGAAAGGGCAGTATCATTAAGATCTAGGGAGTGTAGTGTTTGTAAGAGAAGAGTATTATCAACAGTGTCAAACACAGCAGAAAGATCTAGAAGAATAAGTAGTGAGTAATGGCCTTTAGACTTAGCCGTTACCAGATCATTCACCACTTTAGTCAGTGCTGTCTCAGTGGAGTGTTGGGAACGAAAGCCTGACTGAAGCTGGGCTAATAGGGCATGGGAGTTAAGAAAGTGTGTGAGGCGAGAGTAGACAAGTCTCTCCAGTAGCTTGGAGAGGCATGGGAGCTGAGAGGTAGGACGATAGTTAGAGAGTTAGGGTCAGAATTGTGTCTTTTCAGAATAGGAGTAATCACTGCATGTTTGAGCAAAGAAGGAAAAGTACCAGTAGCAAGAGAGAGATTGCATATGTTAGTTAAGGTTAAGGAACCCTTTGAGTGCCAAATCAATTTGTAAAAAATAGGAGTGCAAAACAATAAAACGTATTTATTCATCATAATGACCGGTAATGTTACCTTATATAGAAAATAGAATCCATTTTTTACACAACATTTTTTTATTTGAATTTATATAACAAATGTGAGCGATGCTGGGATTTCTGGCGGATACTTTTCACATCTCTTACAGAGATGTGGCCACTCAAAGGGTTAAATACAGGTTCTTTGATGTGTTGCTGGCACAGATGGAACAGAGAATGTTTTAGTTAGTGAACAGATTTCTGCAAAGTGGGACTCTCCATAAACTGGTAATAATACCCCCAAGAAATATCATATCTATCGGTCTTCTGTCACCAGGCGGCCGCGTCTGCTGTTCAGCTGGTGTACACTGATCCCGAGGGCCGGCTGCAGGTAGATGACTCCGCAGTACAGAGCTGTTTCCTGGCCGAGGAGATAGCGGGTTACCCGGTGTGCCTCATCTGTGTGATCGGGGAGAAGCGCTGGGGCAAATCCACTCTGATGAACTACATCCTGAGAGCGCTTCACAGCCTGGTGAGAGATGGTGACTGTGGGAAACCCCTGGTGGTGCTTTGTATGGGGGGGTCACAGTCATTTGTGTACACTGCAGCCCCCTGTCTAGGAGCAACATGAATCTAAGGACCTTGTTCAGAGTCGTTCGTTGGCCTGCGTGCATTCGTACAGGGCCAATGTGTGCACTTTGTGCACACACCCATCTTTGTGGTCAGAGGGCGTGAGGAGGACATGGGGGCGGGGGGGCACCGGGCTGGTCCATTAGCATATGGGAACACCCAGCGTTTCATGGGCGTTCCCACTTCCCCCCATGCGTCCACGCTTATATGAGTGACTTCAGAGTCATTTGTATATGGGTCGCCGGCCATCAGACGATGTGGGCGGATCCCACAAGGCTGTGAATGGATGTTACTGTGTATCATTCATTCGCACGCCCTGCGAGCAGATCTCTATTGTGGGTGGTGGCCGGCGAGCGCAATGAACCATACGAGGGGATGCGGTGCTACGTTTCAGTGTCCATGTCGACTGTGTCGACATTCGGGTAAAAAAAAACCCACAAAAAATCCCATGTCGACCTTTTGACTGTCGACATTTCCCATGTCGACATAATACCTGTGTCAACCTAATCCCATGTCGACCTTACAGCATGTCAACCTCATGGTGTCGACCCAATGTTTGTCGACCATCTTCTTGTAGACCCCATAAACCATACCCGCCAAGGGGTGCCCGGATAGCCCCGGGCTTCAGCCCTGGACAGGAGAGGCTTGGAGGCGATCTCTTTTTTTGCAGGGGTCCCCACTCCCCAAGGGACCTCACTGATCTGTGCCTGGATCTCACCCACGATACCCATAGAGGGGGAATGAAATAGTGTGCCGAGCGTAGCAAGCCCGCAAGGGGGGGGGGGGGCAATCCATGGCTGCACAACTGGTGACCCCTTCACACTACACAAATTACCGGGTAGAACTGCTTCACCCCGTAATTTGCTGTTATGTCCAACAGGGGGTATAAATTACAACAGGGGGTATAAGTTACAACAGGGGGTATAAATTACAACAGGGAGTATAAATTACAACAGGGGTATAAGTTACAACAGGGGTATAAGTTACAACAGGGGTATAAATTACAACAGGGGTATAAGTTACAGCAGGGGGTATAAGTTACAGCAGGGGGTATAAGTTACAACAGGGGTTATAAGTTACAACAGGGGGTATAAGTTACAAAAGGGGGGAAAAGTTACAACAGGGGTATAAGTTACAACAGGGGGTATAAGTTACAACAGGGGGGATAAGTTACAACAGGGGTATAAATTACAGCAGGGGGTATAAGTTACAACAGGGGGTATAAGTTACAACAGGGGGTATAAATTACAACAGGGGTATAAGTTACAACAGGAGTATAAGTTACAGCAGGGGTATAAGTTACAACAGGGGGTATAAGTTACAACAGGGGTATAAGTTACAACAGGGGGTATAAGTTACAACAGGGGGTATAAGTTACAACAGGGGGTATAAGTTACAACAGGGGGTATAAGTTACAACAGGGGTATAAATTACAGCAGGGGGTATAAGTTACAACAGGGGGTATAAGTTACAACAGGGGTATAAGTTACAACAGGAGTATAAGTTACAGCAGGGGTATAAGTTACAACAGGGGGTATAAGTTACAACAGGGGGTATAAGTTACAACAGGGGGTATATGTTACAACAGGGGGTATAAGTTACAACAGGGGGTATAAGTTACAACAGGGGTATAAGTTACAACAGGGGTATAAGTTACAACAGGGGGTATAAGTTACAACAGGGGGTATAAGTTACAACAGGGGGTATAAGTTACAACAGGGGGTATAAGTTACAAAAGGGGGGAAAAGTTACAACAGGGGGTATAAGTTACAACAGGGGGGATAAGTTACAACAGGGGTATAAATTACAGCAGGGGGTATAAGTTACAACAGGGGGTATAAGTTACAACAGGGGGTATAAATTACAACAGGGGTATAAGTTACAACAGGAGTATAAGTTACAGCAGGGGTATAAGTTACAACAGGGGGTATAAGTTACAACAGGGGTATAAGTTACAACAGGGGTAAAAGTTACATCAGGGGGTATAAGTTACAACAGGGGGTATAAGTTACAACAGGGGTATAAATTACAGCAGGGGGTATAAGTTACAACAGGGGGTATAAGTTACAACAGGGGTATAAGTTACAACAGGAGTATAAGTTACAGCAGGGGTATAAGTTACAACAGGGGGTATAAGTTACAACAGGGGGTATAAGTTACAACAGGGGTATAAGTTACAACAGGGGTATAAGTTACAACAGGGGTATAAGTTACAACAGGGGGTATAAATTACAGCAGGGGGTATAAGTTACAACAGGGGTATAAGTTACAACAGGAGTATAAGTTACAGCAGGGGTATAAGTTACAACAGGGGGTATAAGTTACAACAGGGGGTATAAGTTACAACAGGGGTATAAGTTACAACAGGAGTATAAGTTACAGCAGGGGTATAAGTTGCAACAGGGGTATAAGTTACAACAGGGGGTATAAGTTACAACAGGGGTATAAGTTACAACAGGGGGTATAAGTTACAACAGGGGGTATAAGTTACAGCAGGGGTATAAGTTACAATGGCTGCATTCTCATGCACAGTATTTGTGATAATAGCAAATCAAGTAAATAAAATAATTGTTGTATTTTCCCCTATAGGAGACAGGGCAGCCGGTCAGCCTGGGGGAACTCAATGAGCCCCTCACAGGGTTTGCATGCTCAACTGGAACGGACAGTCTGACCAAGGGGATCTGGGTGTGGAGCAAACCGTTCATCCTGGAGAGGAACGGGGACAAGGTGAGACTGTGTCATTATCTCATAGATCAGTTACGCCTCCATGACAAGATATACAATAAATATAACTTGAAAACAGGAAAGCAGTCATATAAAAGACATTCTGGTACTTATGGAATATCTGGGCTCCCGTTTTTCTTATAAGACCGCGTCCCCTTGCGGGGCTCGCTGCGCTCACCACACTATATAAAATCAACTCCATACGTAGTTGGATAGTAGGGGTATGAAAAAATGGGGTGCATTTAACATGGGAGCCCAGATAATACATAAGTACCGACATTCTCTGTGTTACTGACAAAGGCTGACATGTATGTGCCACGCCAAATTCCCCATGACAGCTGATTTCTTCTCCCCCATTCTACTTATCCCTTATGAATAGGTTCTCAAACTCTGTCCTCAGGACACCGAACA
Organism: Crinia signifera; assembly: GCF_055691185.1. Lineage (NCBI taxonomy): Eukaryota > Metazoa > Chordata > Amphibia > Anura > Myobatrachidae > Crinia > Crinia signifera. Next base: position 10,955,355 of record NC_139223.1, read on the forward strand.
GTTCACGCTTCCCAGGTCACCCACTAGGTGCACAGGTGTATTCATTACTCACTGACACGTTTCTTACTTCAGCCAAGAGGTACACGGGTGTATTCATTACTCACTGACATGCTTCTCAGTTCACCCAGCAGATGCACAGGTGTATTCATTACTCACTGACACGTTTCTTACTTCAGCCAAGAGGTACACAGGTGTATTCATTACTCACTGACATGCTTCTCAGTTCACCCAGCAGGTGCACAGGTGTATTCATTACTCACTGACATGCTTCTCAGTTCACCCAGCAGGTGCACAGGTGTATTCATTACTCACTGACATGCTTCTCAGTTCATCAATAAGGTGCACAGGTGTATTCATTACTCACTGACACGCTTCTCAGTTCACCCAGCAGGTACACAGGTGTATTCATTACTTACTGACATGCTTCTCAGTTCACCCAGCAGGTGCACAGGAGTATTCATTACTCACTGACATGCTTCTCAGTTCATCAAGAAGGTGCACAGGTGTATTCATTACTCAATGACATGCTTCTCAGTTCACCAAGCAGGTGCACATGTGTATTCATTACTCACTGAAATGCTTCTCAGTTCATCCAACAGGTACACAGGTGTATTCATTACTCACTGACATGCTTCTCAGTTCACCCAGCAGGTGCACAGGTGTATTCATTACTCAATGACATGCTCTCAGTTCACCCAGCAGGTGCACAGGTGTATTCATTACTCACTGACATGCTTCTCAGTTCACCCAGCAGGTACACGGGTGTATTCATTACTCACTGACATGCTTCTCAGTTCATCCAGCAGGTGCACAGGTGTAATCATTACTCACTGACATGCTCTCAGTTCACCCAGCAGGTGCACAGGTGTATTCATTACTCACTGACATGCTTCTCAGTTCACCCAGTAGGTGCACAGGTGTATTCATTACTCACTGACATGCTCTCAGTTCACCCAGCAGGTGCACAGGTGTATTCATTACTCACTGACATGCTTCTCAGTTCACCCAGCAGGTACACAGGTGTATTCATTACTCACTGACATGCTTCTCAGTTCACCCAGCAGGTACACGGGTGTATTCATTACTCACTGACATGCTTCTCAGTTCACCCAGCAGGTGCACAGGTGTATTCATTACTCACTGACATGCTTCTCAGTTCACCCGTTAGGTGCACAGGTGTATTCATTACTCACTGACACGCTTCTCAGTTCACCCGTTAGGTACACAGGTGTATTCATTACTCACTGACACACTCCCCAGGTCACCCAGTTGGTGCTTAGGTGTATTTAATACTCATTTATACATTTCCCAGGTCTCTCAGTATGTGCACAGGTGTATTCATTACTCACTGGCATGCTTCTCAGTTCACCCAGCAGGTGCACAGGTGTATTCTTTATTCATTTACATGCTTCTCAGTTCATCCAGCAGGTGCACAGGTGTATTTATAACTCACTGACACACTCCCCAGGTCACCCAGTTGGTGTGTAGGTGTATTTAATACTCATTAATATGCTTCCCAGGTCTCTCAGTATCTGCACAGATGTATACATTACTCATTTATACGTTTCCCAGGTCACCCAGTATGTGCACATGTGTATTCATTACTCAGTGACACACTTACAGTGATGGTAATATGTGTCCCTCTTCTGTGGCATTACACTGCCGGCTCCTGGATTCTGGTGTTGGTTGCTTAATTATGGGGGACCCTATTTTTGTCCCCTATATTTTTATCACCAGGAACGGTTCAAGAGCCTGGTGCTGTTTCTTGAAATACAGGGGACCATATTTTGGAAACCAGGGCTGGATGAAAGAGCCGGGAGCTGGTTATGCTGGGGAGGTGCATTGGAGGAGTTATCAGCCTTATTATCCGGCATAGAGGGCCTGATTCTCTTTTGGTAGTAAAGCAAGAAAAAGCAAGTAACCATGTTTTCTGTGCAGGGTGAATACTGGCTGCGTTTGCATGTAGCCCACAAATGATACAGTTTCCTCTGTATGATGTTCTCCAAATTATTAGATTTAAAAAAAAAAAGAAAGAAAAAAGAGGCCGGACCTCATGTAATACAGGTTTCTTTTTTTAAAGTTATAAAGAAAGAATAAATAAAAATAATACATCCAGATAATATATTTATTGGTGCTGTATATACATCTAGTGTTGGCGAGCGTGTCCGTATGTACAGTATATGACTCTGTGTCCTCCCTCCGCAGATGGCCGTGTTTGTCCTGGACACAGAGGGGTCGCTGGATATAGAGAGTGACCGAGAAACCAGCATCAAGCTCTCCGCGCTGTCCATGCTGCTCAGCTCCTACCTGGTACTAGCTCCATGTTCTGTCTATGTGCTTTCTATGGGGAGTCTGTGTGGGGGTTCTCTATGGGGAGTCTGTGTGATGAGTCTCTATGGGGAGTCTGTGACTAGTCTCTATGTGGAGTCTGTGTGACGAGTCTCTATGGGAGTCTCTATGGGGAGTCTGTGTGCCGAGTCTCTATGGGGAGTCTGTATGGGCAGTCTCTATGGGGAGTCTCTATGGGGTGTTTGTGTGATGAGTCTCTATGGGGAGTCTGTATGACAAGTCTCTATGGGGAGTCTGTGTGACGAGTCTCTATGGGGAGTCTGTATGGGCAGTCTCTATGGGGAGTATGTGTGCCGAGTCTCTATGGGGAGTCTGTGTGATGAGTCTGTGTGATGAGTCTCCATGGGGAGTCTGTGTGATGAGTCTCTATGGGGAGTCTGTGTGATGAGTCTCCATGGAGAGTCTGTGTGATGAGTCTCTATTGGGAGTCTGTGTGATGAGTCTCCATGGGGAGTCTGTGTGATGAGTCTCTATGGGGAGTCTCTATGGGGGGACTGTGTGATGAGTTTCTATGGGGAGTCTATGTGATGAGTTTCTATGGGGAGTCTGTGTGACGAGTCTCTATGGGGAGTCTGTGTGCCCAGTCTCAATAGGGAGTCTGTGTGATGAGTCTCTATGGGGAGCCTATGTGATGAGTCTCTATGGGGAGTCTGTATGGGCAGTCTCTATGGGGAGTCTCTATGGGGTGTTTGTGTGATGAGTCTCTATGGGGAATCTGTATGACAAGTCTCTATGGGGAGTCTCTGTGACGAGTCTCTATGGGGAGTCTGTATGGGCAGTCTCTATGGGGAGTCTGTGTGATGAGTCTCTATGGGGAGTCTATGTGATGAGTCTCTATGGGGAGTCTGTGTGACCATTCTCTATAGGGAGTCTGTGTGACAAGTTTCTATGAGGAGTCTGTGTGACCAGTCTCTATGGGGAGTCTGTGTGACTAGTCTCTATGGGGAGTCTATGTGACCGGTCTTTATGGGGAGTCCCTATGAAGAGTCAGTGTGCCGAGTCTCTATGGGGAGTCAGTGTGACGAGTCCCTATGGGGAGTCTATGTGGCGAGTCTCTACTTGGAATCTGTGTGACTAGTCTCTATGACGAGTCTGTATGGGGAGTCTTTGTGCTGAGTCTCTATGGGGAGTCTGTGTGCCCAGTCTCAATAGGGAGTCTGTGATGAGTCTCTATGGGGAGTCTATGTGATGAATCTCTATGGGGAGTCTGTGTGACCATTCTCTATAGGGAGTCTGTGTGACAAGTTTCTATGAGGAGTCTATGTGACCAGTCTCTCTGGGGAGTCTGTGTGACTAGTCTCTATGGGGAGTCTATGTGACCGGTCTTTATGGGGAGTCCCTATGAAGAGTCAGTGTGCCGAGTCTCTATGGGGAGTCAGTGTGACGAGTCCCTATGGGGAGTCTATGTGGCGAGTCTCTACTTGGAATCTGTGTGACTAGTCTCTATGACGAGTCTGTATGGGGAGTCTTTGTGCTGAGTCTCTATGGCGAGTCTCTATGGGGAGTTTGTATGATGAGTCTCTATGGGGAGGCTCTGTGGGGAGTTTGTGTGATGAGTCTCTATGGGGAGTCTGTATGACGAGTCTCTATGGGGGGTCTGTGTGACGAGTCTCTATGGGAGTCTCTATGGGGAGTCTGTGTGCCGAGTCTCTATGGGGAGTCTGTATGGGTAGTCTCTATGGGGAGTCTCTATGGGGTGTTTGTGTGATGAGTCTCTATGGGGAGTCTGTATGACAAGTCTCTATGGGGAGTCTGTGTGACGAGTCTCTATGGGGAGTCTGTATGGGCAGTCTCTATGGGGAGTATGTGTGCCGAGTCTCTATTGGGAGTCTGTGTGATGAGTCTCTATGGGGAGTCTGTGTGATGAGTCTCCATGGGGAGTCTGTGTGATGAGTCTCTATCGGGAGTCTGTGTGATGAGTCTCCATGGGGAGTCTGTGTGATGAGTCTCTATGGGGAGTCTCTATGTGGGGACTGTGTGATGAGTTTCTATGGGGAGTCTATGTGATGAGTTTCTATGGGGAGTCTGTGTGACGAGTCTCTATGGGGAGTCTGTGTGCCCAGTCTCAATAGGGAGTCTGTGTGATGAGTCTCTATGGGGAGCCTATGTGATGAGTCTCTATGGGGAGTCTGTATGGGCAGTCTCTATGGGGAGTCTCTATGGGGTGTTTGTGTGATGAGTCTCTATGGGGAATCTGTGTGACGAGTCTCTATGGGGAGTCTGTATGGGCAGTCTCTATGGGGAGTATGTGTGCCGAGTCTCTATGGGGAGTCTGTGTGATGAGTCTCTATGGGGAATCTGTGTGATGAGTCTCCATGGGGAGTCTGTGTGATGAGTCTCTATTGGGAGTCTGTGTGATGAGTCTCCATGGGGAGTCTGTGTGATGAGTCTCTATGGGGAGTCTCTATGGGGGGACTGTGTGATGAGTTTCTATGGGGAGTCTATGTGATGAGTTTCTATGGGGAGTCTGTGTGACGAGTCTCTATGGGGAGTCTGTGTGCCCAGTCTCAATAGGGAGTCTGTGTGATGAGTCTCTATGGGGAGTCTATGTGATGAGTCTCTATGAGGAGTCTATGTGACCAGTCTCTATGGGGAGTCTGTGTGACTAGTCTCTATGGGGAGTCTATGTGACCGGTCTTTATGGGGAGTCCCTATGAAGAGTCAGTGTGCCGAGTCTCTATGGGGAGTCAGTGTGACGAGTCCCTATGGGGAGTCTATGTGGCGAGTCTCTACTTGGAATCTGTGTGACTAGTCTCTATGACGAGTCTGTATGGGGAGTCTTTGTGCTGAGTCTCTATGGGGAGTCTCTATGGGGAGTTTGTATGATGAGTCTCTATGGGGAGGCTCTATGGGGAGTTTGTGTGATGAGTCTCTATGGGGAGTCTGTATGACGAGTCTCTATGGGGGGTCTGTGTGATGAGTCTCTATGGGGAGTCTGTATGACGAGTCTCTGTGGAGTCTGTGTGACGAGTCTCTATGGGGAGTCTCTATGGGGAGTCTGTGTAATGAGTCCCTATGAGGAGTCTGTATGGGGAGTCTGTGTGATGAGTCTCTATGGGGAGTCTGTGTGATGAGTCTCTATGGGGAGTCTTTATGGGAAGTCTGTATATGATTTATCACAATGTCTGCAATCTCTAATTTCCAGATATTCAATGTTAATGCCAATTTGAGGACTACAGAGCTGGACTATCTGGAGGTAAGATGTTCTGGATGTGTCAGACATTTATATATGAATATCCTACCTAGCTGCCTAGTTTCTGGAGTTAAGGGAGGAGTACAGCTCACCGGGACTCAGCTGATATTACAGAAGAACCGGCTGTGAGATGAGTATCTGCTGCTGGGAGCCAGGGCTCTATCATTCTGCGAGGGGTGTGGATTATTGGATAGACACCGCCTCCTTAACTGCAGCCTATCCCTAACCCTCCCCCATCACAGCCTAAACCTAACTGTACCATCTTAATGCCTAACCCCTAACCACCCCCCCATCACAGCCTAACCCTAACCATACCCCCTTAATGCCTAACCCTCCCCCCCATTACAGCCTAACCCTATCCAACCGACTTAGTGCCTAACCCTTAACTCTCCCCCATGACAGCCTTACCGTAACCGTACCCCCTTAGTGCCTAATTCTCCCCATCACAGCCTAACCATAACCATACCCCTTAGTGGCTAACCCTCCTCCTAACCCTAACTGTACCCCCTTAGTGCCTAACCCTCACCCCATCACAGCCTAACACTAACCCTCACCCCATCACAGCCTAACCCTAACCATACCCCCTTAGTTCCTATCCCTAACCCCATCACAGCCTAATCCTATCTGTACCCCCGTAGTGCCTAACCTTCCCCCATTACAGCCTGACCGTAACCATACCCCCTTAGTGCCTTACCCTCCCCCATCACAGCCTAACACTAACTGTACCCCCTTAGTGCCTAACCATAACCTTCCACCCATCTTAGCCTAACCCTAACCGTACCCCCCCACACCCATTACAGCCTAACTCTATCCGTACCCCCTTAGTGCATAACTCCTAACCCTCTCCCCATCACCACTTAACCCTAACTGTACCCCCTTAGTGCCTAACCCTTAACCTTCCCCCCATCACAGCCTAACCATAACCATACCCCCTTAGTGCCTAACCATAACCCTCCACCCATTACAGCCTAACCCTATCTGTACCCCCTTAGTGCCTAACTCCTAACCCTCTCCCCATCACAACCTAATCCTAATTGTACCCCCTTAGTGCCTAACCCTTCCCCCATCACAACCTAATCCTAACTGTACCCCCTTAGTGCCTAACCCTTCCCCCATCACAACCTAACCATAACTTTACCCCCTTAGTGCCTAACCCCTAACCTAATGAAAACCTTCATTGACATCCGGTCCCGCGCACATCACGTGGGAGACTGAGGATCGCTCCGGCTGCAGGTGAGATGTGCTGCATTGCTGGCTGGGATCATGGTGGTTATTCTGGTTGACTTGGTCCGATGTGAAATCACACCCTTGTGAGTCAACCAGAACCCGCCCTGCGAATGGTGGTATGCTGGCCCACCATTCACATGCCGGGTTCGTGATGTCAGCTGTCTGCCCCCGGTGCCCATCTCATCCGGTGATTATCTTGGGAACACCCAGCTTTTTTTGGGAACGCCCTTGAAAGTCTGGGCATTCCCATTGGCGAGTACCCCGGCCGCCGCCCCACGCCCCACCCACCATCTGCAATGTTGGGTGCGTGGTCCCACACGCACGCGGCATTTTCACATGTGTCTGCACATGCGCATATGCTAAACATCAACTTCGCATAGGAGCGTACGGACCTGAATAAGGTCCCATATGTGATGTATTGTATGCAAAAGAACCGTATACGATATATGGAATTAGATTCTTCGGTACTTGTACGGTTTCACGGCGGCATTTACGTAGTCAGCGCACAGTCCCTGTCAGAATCAGCGTAGTGTTCCCATGGCCGCTTAAGTAGTTAGCGTAGTCAATCTAGCGCCCCTTGCGTAGTCAGCGTCCCTGTCAGAATCAGCATACCGCAGCGCGGCTAGCCGGATCTTACGTAGTCAGCGTCCCTGTCATAATCAGCGTACCACAGCGCGGCTAGCTGGAGCTTATGTAGTCAGCGTCCCTGTCAGAATCAGCGTACCGCAGCGCGGCTAGCCGGATCTTACGTAGTCAGCGTCCCTGTCAGAATCAGCGTACCGCAGCGCGGCTAGCCGGATCTTACGTAGTCAGCGTCCCTGTCATAATCAGCGTACCACAGCGCGGCTAGCCGGATCTTACATAGTCAGCGTCCCTGTCATAATCAGCGTACCACAGCGCGGCTAGCCGGATCTTACATAGTCAGCGTCCCTGTCAGAATCAGCGTACCACAGCGCGGCTAGCCGGATCTTACGTAGTCAGCGTCCCTGTCAGAATCAGCGTACCGCAGCGCGGCTAGCCGGATCTTACGTAGTCAGCGTCCCTGTCAGAATCAGCGTACCACAGCACGGCTAGCCGGATCTTACGTAGTCAGCGTCCCTGTCAGAATCAGCGTACCACAGCGCGGCTAGCCGGATCTTACATAGTCAGCGTCCCTGTCAGAATCAGCGTACCACAGCGCGGCTAGCCGGATCTTACATAGTCAGCGTCCCTGTCATAATCAGCGTACCGCAGCGCGGCTAGCCGGATCTTACATAGTCAGCGTCCCTGTCATAATCAGCGTACCACAGCGCGGCTAGCTGGAGCTTATGTAGTCAGCGTCCCTGTCAGAATCAGCGTACCGCAGCGCGGCTAGCCGGATCTTACGTAGTCAGCGTCCCTGTCATAATCAGCGTACCACAGTGCGGCTAGCCGGATCTTACGTAGTCAGCGTCCCTGTCATAATCAGCGTACCACAGCGCGGCTAGCCGGATCTTACATAGTCAGCGTCCCTGTCATAATCAGCGTACCACAGCGCGGCTAGCTGGAGCTTATGTAGTCAGCGTCCCTGTCAGAATCAGCGTACCGCAGCGCGGCTAGCCGGATCTTACGTAGTCAGCGTCCCTGTCATAATCAGCGTACCACAGCGCGGCTAGCTGGAGCTTATGTAGTCAGCGTCCCTGTCAGAATCAGCGTACCGCAGCGCGGCTAGCCGGATCTTACGTAGTCAGCGTCCCTGTCAGAATCAGCATACCGCAGCGCGGCTAGCTGGAGCTTATGTAGTCAGCGTCCCTGTCAGAATCAGGGTACCGCAGCATGGCTAGCCGGAGCTTACGTAGTTAGCGTAGTCAGTCAGCGTACCGCAGCATTGCTAGCCAAACTTACGTAATCAGCGTCCCTGTCAGAATCAGCGTACGGCAGCATGGCTAGCCGGAGCTTACCTAGTTAGCGTAATCAGTCAGCATTCTGTCTCCACTAATTTCATTGTGTCAGTTATGGCTGCTGAAGCATTAACCATCTTTAACCTGCCGCAGACAGAGGAGGAGCCGGTGGAGTTTTTACAACACCACCAGGGGCATCCTATGAGGCTTAATGTAAAGGAGCAGATGTGGTGCTGCCACATATGAAGCTGTGGGAAGAAGGTCAATGTCCGATCTGCACAATGGTTTCATGAATGTCACCTGACATTTATGACCCTTCTGCGGCTCATATTTTCTTGGGCAGAGGAGCTGACAAGCATTAACTTTTGTGAGCGCCACTTCAAGATTTCCAGAAAAACCGCTGTGATTTATAACAACCTTATGCGGGAGGCGTGTACCCTCAATTTGATGTTGCAGCCCTAACGCCGGATTGGCGGGCCTGGCAAAATTGTTGAGGTGGATGAAAGTTTGTTTGTGCGGCGCAAAAATCATGTTGGACGCATCTTGCCTCAGCAGTGGCTCTTTGGTGGCATATCCCATGAGACAGGTGAATGTTTCGTAACACCAGTGGCCAGCCGTGATGCCAGCACCTTGATGCCTGCCATCCAGACACATATTGACCCGGGTACCACCATATACTCAGACTGTTGGCGTACAGTGTGTACAACACAGAACAACTTGAGCAGACAGGGTACCAGTGTGCACGCATCAACCACCGTAGCGTTGGACCCAGACACTGGGGTTCATACACAAATCATTGAAAATCATTGGGCACTGGGCGTCATTACCTTGACTCCTACCTGCAGGAGTTTATTTGGCGCAAAACCCTTGGTGCAGAGAACGCTTTCCTGCGCATTTTACATGCACTAACTCTGGTGCCAATGGCCGACAAATCATCCGACACAAATGCAGACACAGCTGCGTCAACATCAGCTGCCTTTGAAGGGAATGCAGAAAGTGAAGAATGACTGTTTTATAGTTTCTTGGACTTGTTATTTGATATTATTGATCATTGTTTTTTTTCTTCTTTATTGTTCACTTAAATCCAGTTGCCAGTTAACACATGTTGTCATTACTGTTTCAGATGTATGATATGCCAGGTGTGACTTTTTTCTTTAAACACCCCTTCAGCCCGAAGCGTGGCATCCCCCCGACCTGTTCATACCCCCACTATCTACGTCGGGGTAGAGTTCATTTTATAAAGTGTGGCGAGCACAGAGAGCCCCGCGAGGGGACGCGGAATACACATCAAGTAATCCGCATCCCCTTGCGGGGCTCACTGCGCTCACCATGCTTTGGGCTTGGTTGTTTGCTGCGCTCGCCAAACTTTATAAAATCAACTCCACGGCAATGTGGATAGTGGGGGTATGAAAGGTCGGGAGGACATGTAATGTGTCCCCTCACGGGGCTCGATGCACTCGCGCTCGCTTCGGGCTGGCGTGGATAGTGGGGGTTTAAAAAGGAGGCATTTGCCAGTATGTAACATGGAGCACTGGCAAATGCGTCCTTTATTGTGCATGAGATGCACTTGCGTGCCGCACCCCCCGCATCCCCTAACCCTGTCTCCCTGAAGTGGACACGGGCAGGGTTGTCATACCCTGCCGCAAGAATTACTGAGAAGCACAAGCGTATGAGACGCTTATGCGTCTCGAGCAAGAGATCTGGCGGTTACCGGAGCTGTGTGAGAGGCGCTCACTAGGCTTGCCAGGGACACCGGGGATAGAGCTGCAGCTTGCGGAGACAGTACGGTGACTACGCTGCCTGACGGGGACACTACGCTGACTATGCAGGGCTGCCGTGGGGACACTATGCTGACTACGCAGGGCTGCCACGGGGACACTACGCTGACTACGCAGGGCTGCCGTGGGGACACTATGCTGACTACGCAGGGCTGCCGTGGGGACACTATGCTGACTACGCAGGGCTGCCGTGGGGACACTATGCTGACTACACTGGGCTCCCGATGGGACACCATGCTGACTACACAGACACTACGCTGACTACGCAGGGCTGCCGTGGGGACACTACGCTGACTACGCAGGGCTGCCACGGGGACACTACGCTGACTACGCAGGGCTGCCGTGGGGACACTATGCTGACTACGCAGGGCTGCCGTGGGGACACTATGCTGACTACGCTGGGCTCCCGATGGGACACTATGCTGACTACACAGACACTACGCTGACTACGCAGGGCTGCCGCGGGGACACTACGCTGACTACGCAGGGCTGCCGTGGGGACACTACGCTGACTACGCAGGGCTGCCACGGGGACACTACGCTGACTACGCAGGGCTCCCGATGGGACACTACGCTGACTATGCAGGGCTGCCGTGGGGACACTATGCTGACTACGCAGGGCTCCCGATGGGACACTACGCTGACTACGCAGGGCTGCCGCAGGGACACTACGCTGACTACGCAGGGCTGCCGCGGGGACACTACGCTGACTACGCAGGGCTGCCGCGGGGACACTACGCTGAATACGCAGGGCTGCCGTGGGGACACTATGCTGACTACGCAGGGCTCCTGATGGGACACTATGCTGACAACACAGACACTACGCTGACTACGCAGGGCTGCCGCGGGGACACTACGCTGAGTACGCAGGGCTGCCGCGGGGACACTATGCTGACTACGCAGGGCTGCCGCGGGGACACTACGCAGGGCTGCCGCGGGGACACTACGCTGACTACGCAGGGCTGCCGCGGAGACAATACGCTGACTACGCAGGGCTGCCGCTGGGACACTATGCTGACTGCGCAGGGCTGCCGCGGGGACACTATGCTGACTGCGCAGGGCTGCCGCAGGGACACTACGCTGACTACGCAGGGCTGCTGCAGGGACACTACGCTGACTACGCAGGGCTGCCGCAGGGACACTACGCTGACTACGCAGGGCTGCCACGGGGACACTACACTGACTACGCAGGGCTGCCGCGGGGACACTACGCTGACTACGCAGGGCTCCCGAGGGGACACTACGCTGACTACGCAGGGCTGCCGCGGGGACACTATGCTGACTACGCAGGGCTGCCGCGGGGACACTATGCTGACTACGCAGGGCTGCTGCGGAGACACTACACTGACTACGCAGGGCTGCTGCGGGACACTACACTGACTACGCAGGGCTGCCGCGGGGACACTACGCTGACTACGCAGGGCTGCCGCGGGGACACTACGCTGACTAGGCAGGGCTGCCACGGGGACACTATGCTGACTACGCAGGGCTGCCGCGGGGACACTACGCTGACTACGCAGGGCTGCCGCGGGGACACTACACTGACTACGCAGGGCTGCCGCGGGGACACTACGCTGACTACGCAGGGCTGCCGCGGGGACACTACGCCGACTACGCAGGGCTGCCACGGGGACACTACGCTGACTACGCAGGGCTGCCGTGGGGACACTATGCTGACTACGCAGGGCTGCCGTGGGGAGACTATGCTGACTACGCAGGGCTCCCGATGGGACACTATGCTGACTACACAGACACTACGCTGACTACGCAGGGCTGCCGTGGGGACACTACGCTGACTACGCAGGGCTGCCGCGGGGACGCTACGCTGACTACGCAGGGCTGCCGTGGGGACACTATGCTGACTACGCAGGGCTGCCGTGGGGAGACTATGCTGACTACACTGGGCTCCCGATGGGACACTATGCTGACTACGCAGGGCTGCCGTGGGGACACTATGCTGACTACGCAGGGCTGCCGTGGGGACACTATGCTGACTACGCTGGGCTCCCGATGGGACACTATGCTGACTACACAGACACTACGCTGACTACGCAGGGCTGCCGCGGGGACACTATGCTGACTACGCAGGGCTGCCGCGGGGACACTATGCTGACTATGCAGGGCTGCCGCGGGGACACTACGCTGACTACGCAGGGCTGCCGCGGGGACACTACGCTGACTACGCAGGGCTGCCACGGGGACACTACGCTGACTACGCAGGGCTGCCGTGGGGACACTATGCTGACTACGCAGGGCTCCCGATGGGACACTACGCTGACTACGCAGGGCTGCAGCTGGGACACTACGCTGAATACGCAGGGCTGCCGTGGGGACACTATGCTGACTACGCAGGGCTCCTGATGGGACACTATGCTGACAACACAGACACTACGCTGACTACGCAGGGCTGCCGCGGGGACACTACGCTGAGTACGCAGGGCTGCCGCGGGGACACTACCCTGACTACGCAGGGCTGCCGCGGGGACACTACGCTGACTAGGCAGGGCTGCCACGGGGACACTATGCTGACTACGCAGGGCTGCCGCGGGGACACTATGCTGACTACGCAGGGCTGCCGCGGGGACACTACGCTGACTACGCAGGGTTGCCGCAGGGACACTACGCTGACTACGCAGGGCTGCCGCGGGGACACTACGCTGAGTACGCAGGGCTGCCGCGGGGACACTACCCTGACTACGCAGGGCTGCCGCGGGGACACTACGCTGACTAGGCAGGGCTGCCACGGGGACACTATGCTGACTACGCAGGGCTGCCGCGGGGACACTATGCTGACTACGCAGGGCTGCCGCGGGGACACTACGCTGACTACGCAGGGTTGCCGCGGGGACACTACGCTGACTACGCAGGGCTGCCGCGGGGACACTACACTGACTACGCAGGGCTGCCGCGGGGACACTACGCTGACTACGCAGGGCTGCCGCAGGGACACTACGCTGACTACGCAGGGCTGCCGCGGGGACACTATGCTGACTACACAGGGTTGCCGCAGGGACACTACGCTGACTACGCAGGGCTGCCGCGGGGACACTACGCTGACTACACAGGGCTGCCGCAGGGACACTACGCTGACTACGCTAGGCAGCCATTGGGCTTCCCTGACAACCTAGCTTAGGCTGCCACCGTGAAACCACACAAGTACCGATCCTTCTGCCCGAGAATGTCCTGGGCGGCACAAGGTGGCATTATATGCGAGTTCTCCCCTCAGAGAAGTCGCACAAGTGTATGGCTACTTTTATAATTCTTTGTGTGTTGAAACAGAAGGTGAAAGCAATTGTTGCAGGGACACTGATCTGTTTCAAACTTGCAGGATATGGGGAGAGGGAGCTGTGAGGACAGAGATTAGAGGCAGGAGCAGATAGGGACTGGGGGTACAATGTATAGTTTGAAGGCTAAAAACTGTCACAGCTCAAAGTGAAAGTACATTGCAGCAGCCGTCCCGGTAGTGAAAAAATAATAATAACTAATAATAATTTCCTACAGGGAGCTGACAGGCCCAGGACTGGGGTATATAAGTATAGTCTGTCATAAACAGTTCACATTTCCCTTGAAGCAGTGTAGTGATAGAGTAGTCAGTGAGGCAGATACCGGAGGTCTCACCGGGCACAACGGGGTTCCAGGAAGGGAAGGAGGGCCCGGCCTATTCTGTCCGTCCCGGGCCCCACATTTTATAGAAACATAGAATGTGACGGCAGATAAGAACCACTTGGCCCATCTAGTCTGCCCCTTTATTAAACATGTTACCTTAAACGATATCTGATCCTTATTTCTTTGTAAGGATATCAAATATGCCTATCCCAAGCATGTTTACATTGTACTACTGTATTTGCGTCTACCACCTCTGATGGGAGGCTATTCCACTTATCTACTACTCTTTCTGTGAAGTAATTCTTCCTCACATTTCCCCTGAATCTTCCTCCCTGTAGTGTTAGTGCATGTCCTCGTGTTCTGCTGCTCCTCTTCCTGTGACTAATGTCTCCCACCTGTACCTTCCTCCCCCTAGTGTCAGTGCATGTCCTCGTGTTCTGCTGCTCCTCTTCCTGTGACTAATGTCTCCCACCTGTACCTTCCTCCCCCTAGTGTCAGTGCATGTCCTCGTGTTCTGCTGCTCCTCTTCCTGTGAGGAATGTCTCCCACCTGTACCTTCCTCCCCCTAGTGCCAGTGCATGTCCTCGTGTTCTGCTGCTCTTCTTCCTGTGAAGAATATCTCCCACCTGTACCTTCCTCCCCCTAGTGTCAGTGCATGTCCTCGTGTTCTGCTGCTCCTCTTCCTGTGACTAATGTCTCCCACCTGTACCTTCCTCCCCCTAGTGTCAGTGCATGTCCTCGTGTTCTGCTGCTCCTCTTCCTGTGAGGAATGTCTCCCACCTGTACCTTCCTCCCCCTAGTGCCAGTGCATGTCCTCGTGTTCTGCTGCTCTTCTTCCTGTGAAGAATATCTCCCACCTGTACCTTCCTCCCTCTAGTGTCAGTGCATGTCCTCGTGTTCTGCTGCTCCTCTTCCTGTGACTAATGTCTCCCACCTGTACCTTCCTCCCTCTAGTGTCAGTGCATGACCTCGTGTTCTGCTGCTCCTCTTCCTGTGAAGAATGTCTCCCACCTGTACCTTCCTCCCTCTAGTGTCAGTGCATGACCTCGTGTTCTGCTGCTCCTCTTCCTGTGACTAATGTCTCCCACCTGTACCTTCCTCCCTCTAGTGTCTGTGCATGTCCTCGTGTTCTGCTGCTCCTCTTCCTGTGAAGAATGTCTCCCACCTGTACCTTCCTCCCTCTAGTGTCAGTGCATGTCCTCGTGTTCTGCTGCTCCTCTTTCTGTGACTAATGTCTCCCACCTGTACCTTCCTCCCTCTAGTGTCAGTGCATGTCCTCGTGTTCTGCTGCTCCTCTTCCTGTGAAGAATGTCTCCCACCTGTACCTTCCTCCCTCTAGTGTCAGTGTATGTCCTCAAGTTCTGCTGCTCCTCTTCCTGTGAAGAATGTCTCCCACCTGTACCTTCCTCCCCCTAGTGTCAGTGCATGTCCTCGTGTTCTGCTGCTCCTCTTCCTGTGAGGAATGTCTCCCACCTGTACCTTCCTCCCCTAGTGCCAGTGCATGTCCTCGTGTTCTGCTGCTCTTCTTCTTGTGAAGAATGTCTCCCACCTGTACCTTCCTCCCTCTAGTGTCAGTGCATGACCTCGTGTTCTGTTGCTCCTCTTCCTGTGAAGAATGTCTCCCACCTGTACCTTCCTCCCTCTAGTGTCAGTGCATGTCCTCGTGTTCTGCTGCTCCTCTTCCTGTGAAGAATGTCTCCCACCTGTACCTTCCTCCCCCTAGTGTCAGTGCATGTCCTCGTGTTCTGCTGCCCTTCTTCCTATGAAGAATGTCTCCCACCTGTACCTTCCTCCCTCTAGTGTCAGTGCATGTCCTCGTGTTCTGCTGCTCCTCTTCCTGTGAAGAACGTCTCCCACCTGTACCTTCCTCCCCCTAGTGTTAGTGCATGTCCTCGTGTTCTGCTGCTCCTCTTCCTGTGACTAATGTCTCCCACCTGTACCTTCCTCCCTCTAGTGTCAGTGCATGACCTCGTGTTCTGTTGCTCCTCTTCCTGTTAAGAATGTCTCCCACCTGTACCTTCCTCCCCCTAGTGTCAGTGCATGTCCTCGTGTTCTGCTGCTCCTCTTCCTGTGACTAATGTCTCCCACCTGTACCTTCCTCCCTCTAGTGTCAGTGCATGACCTCGTGTTCTGCTGCTCCTCTTCCTGTGACTAATGTCTCCCACCTGTACCTTCCTCCCTCTAGTGTCAGTGCATGACCTCGTGTTCTGCTGCTCCTCTTCCTGAAGAATGTCTCCCACCTGTACCTTGTTATAACCCTTGATATATTTGAAGATTTCTATCATGTCCCCCTTTCCCTTCTCTGCTCTAAAGTATACATATTAAGATCTTTTAGACTTTCCAGGTAAGTTTTGTGATGTAGGCCATGCACCATTTTAGTTGCCCTTCTCTGTACAGTCTCTAATGTATTTATATCCTTCTGGAGATATGGCCTCCAGAACTGAACACAGTATTCCAGATGAGGTCGTACCAATGACCTATACAGTGGCATTATTACTTCTTTCTACTGCTGATACCTCTCCGTATGCAACCAAGCATCTGACTTGCCTTCTTCATTGCTTACATTGCCTCCCTGCCTTTAAGTCCCCTGAAATAGTGACACCTAGATCCCTCTCTTCCTCAGTAGTTTCCTTTATAGTGCCATTTATACTATATTTAGCAGGGTTGCCTACTTTTGAAAAATAATTTCAGGGAGAAAAGTAATTGCATGAGGGGCGGGCCTTGCGTCGCCAGGGGGCGGGCCTTGTGGTGTCAGGGGGCGGGCCTTGTGGCGCCAGGGGGCGGGCCTTGCAGCGCCAGGGGGGTTCAATCTGCACTTCCTTCCATTGCACCCCATTCACTCTTTCCTGGCTTTTATCTGCACCCCCTTTCCTGTCATTGCTTTTATATGCACCCCATTCACTGTTTCCTGCCTTTCATCTGCACCCCCTCCCTTGCTCACTGGCTTTTTTCTGCACCCCAAAGACTGTTCCCTGGCTGTTATCTGCCCACCTTCCCTTCTCACTGGCTTTTTTTGCACCCCAAAGACCTGCCTTTTAACTGCACCCTGTTCACTGTTCCATGGCTTTTATATGCACCCCTTCGCTGCACCCTGGATTTTATATGCAGCAATGAATGTAGCAACCATAACGCCTGCCCGCCCCCCAAATATTACCAGCACCCCCTTCACTGCACCATGTCTTTCATCTGAATGTAGCAACCATAACGTTGCAGCAGGAGTGTGGGCTCAGTGCTGGGGATGTGCGGGCTCTGCTGAGGGTGTGCATCTGTAAAGAAAGAGACAGAGCCATATACTTACATACGCATGCTGCACGGAAGCCTCCTTTCGCTTTCTCCCGCAGCTCAAGCTCAGTCAGCTTCACTTCCGCGGTCCGCGATGGCTTCTGCGCAAGATAACGGCGATGACGTTGCCAACGTGATGACGCGGCGTCATCGATGATATCTAGCGCATGCGCAGTAGCCAATGCGGAGAAGCGAAGCGATGCTGCGGGAGAAAGGGGCTCTCTTCCGGGAGTCCGTGAGATATCCCAGAATTCCGGGAGTCTCACGGACATTCCGGGAGAGTCGGCAACCCTGATATTTAGTCTTTGGATTTTTGCAACCCAAGTGCATGATTTTGCATTTTTTGGCAATAAACTGTAGTTGCCATGCTCTTGACCATTCCTCTAATCTACCTAGATCATCAAACATTTGTTTTACCCCTCCTGGTGTGTCTACCCTGTTGCATACCTTTGTGTCATCTGCAAAAAGGCACAATTTACCCTCAATTCCATTTGCAATATCACCAATAAAGATATTTAAAAGCACTGGTCCAAGTACAGATCCCTGGGGTACTCCACTTGTAACCTTTCCTGCCTTTGACTGTACTCTAACAAAAACAGAAAAATAGAAAAGTCCCAAGGCGCAATCGATCCTTGCAGCCTCACTTTCAAATGGAGGACCACCCAGTAATCCTCACTCGCCAACTCTCCAGAACAAATAAGAAAGTGCAGGCGCTTGACTTGTATGCTCCGTGATGTGATTGTTTCTCACGTGAAAAATAAACAAAGAAGAAAATGTGTATCAGTGACACAAACTCGGGTACTTGTGTATTTTGGCAGCGCCCATCGCATCGCATACCATAACGCATGCGATGGTATGCGATGCGACGCGATTTTGTTCGATAGTGTACGATGGCATACAATTTTCAAATTGTATGCCATTGTAAATGGCATACAATGCCATACGATGCGATGCGATTAAACATTGTATAAGCACCCTAATGGGTGCTTACAATGTTAAATGCACCCCCACGCCACCCCCCCCCCCACTATAAACGTGAACCCGAAGCGTGGCGAGCGCAGCGAGCCCGCGAGGGGCGGCGGTACACGTCCTACGACCTTTTCATACCCCCACTCTCCACGTCGGCGTGGAGTTGAGAATAGAATGGTGTGGTGAGCGCAGCGAGCCACCGAGCCCGAAGCGTGGCGAGCAGACACGGATACCTGTGAAGCCCGCGAAGGGACGCGATTACCTGTGAAGGTATCCGCGTGCGCTCGCCATGCTTCGGGCTCGGTGGCTCGCTTATACGATTTAGGGTGCTTATACGATTTTTTATCGTATAGGGGGTAAAAATCGCGTCGCATCGCATGCCATCCGGTACATGGCATGCGATGCGATGCGTTCATCGTGCGATGCACATCAGGGGCGCCGCTATAATACACAAGTACCGAAACTCGTACCGAAACTCACTCTGCAGTGGAGTGGGACAGGTTGTAGCGGTTTCTTTAAAGGTTCACCACGGTGATGAATAAAAATATGTACCAAAATTAGATGTCAATAAGCTCAAATTGTGTAATTTGATTGTGTAATTTAAATTCTGTGAATTTTCTCGTTGTTGATGGATAGGCTTTACACATGGGACAATCGCCACATCTGTGGAATCCATTATTTCGGATCGACATAATACCCTTTTCCATATATGCACTGTTTACCAATTGATCCCTCAGATTAGATGCCCGTCTATATATGAATTTTGGTGTCTGTGGTAAAATATTCACTAGAATCGGATCCTCCAGCAGCAATCTCCAATTCTTTTTAATAATTTTTTTCTATTGACCTATGATAGGCATTATATTGCATGCTGAAGGCAATTGTATAACTTGTGTTCTCTGAGGGAATGGTTGGTTTATCCTTAGATCTGGTTTCCTCCATAGCTCCATCTAACAATGTAGTGTTGTAACCTTTATTCATGAATTTATTTCTCATCTTTATTGCACTGCTTTCAAAAGCAGCCTGGGGGAGTGTAAGAGGAGTGATAACAGGACCGACTCCACAAAGATACCTTGATAGGTGTATCTTATCTACATCCATAGTGAGTACGGTACGCAGTGTCCTTGTTCATTCCTGCTACTTTGATTGTCTGATGATTACTCTGGTATTTGAGTTAAAAAGATACGCTTGGAGACTCCTGAATTTTCAGTGAGTACGGTATGCATTTGAGCTTATTGACATCTAATTTTGGTACATATTTTTATTCATCACCGTGGTGAACCTATAAAGAAACCGCTACACACCTTTGACTGTACTCTGTTTACTACAACTCTGTTTTCTGTCCTGCAACCATACTCTTATCCATTCAAATATCTTAGAATCCAATCCCAAGCTTTCAAGTTCATTTAACAGTCTGTGATGTGGGACAGTGTCAAAAGCCTTACTAAAGTCTAGATAAGCTACATCTACAGCCCCACCTTGATCTATTACTTTAGTCACCCAGTCAAAAAAGTCAATAAGATTTGTTTGACATGATCTTCCCCCAGTAAACCCATGCTGATTCGGATCCTGTAAGTTGCTGGTTTTGAGATATTCTACAACTCTTTGTTTTAAGAGTGTTTCCATCAATTTCCCTACTACTGAGGCTCACTGCTCGATAGTTGCTTACCTCTTCCTTGCTTCTACTTTTGTGCAGTGGGACTACATTTGCTGTTTTCCAGTCCTCTGGGACTACTCCAGTAGCTAGTGACTGGATGAATAATTCTGATAATGGTTTTACCAGCTCCCCTTTAAGCTCTTTTAGTATCCTTAGATGTATCCCATCTGGCCCCATTGATTTATCCACTTTCAGTTTTGAGAGTTCTGTGAGGACTTTTTCCTCTGTAAATGTACTTGTCTCTCCCTCAGTTTTCTGACTATACTTGCAACTTAACTGTGGCCCCTTCCCCTCTCTTTCAGCAGTGAATACTGATCAGAAATAATTATTAATATGATCTGCTATTACATTGTCCCCCTCAAGAAAACTTCCACTCTCTGTCTTTAGTCTTATTATTCCACTTTTTGTTTTTCTCCTTTCAATTATATACCTAAAAAAAGTTTTGCTGGTTAAAGTTTTGATGGCAGCCCTGGCTGGAGGAGATCAATTACCGCATATGTGTAGGTGTTATACTGTACAATAAATAAACTGTATGAACCCCCAAACTGTGATTTATTACATGACCTGTGTTCTTGTTACTGTCACCCCAGATGTATCTCCATGTCGCTGAGCTGACAGGAAAGGCCTTTTCCCTGCAGACGCTACAGGTAAGTGACACTGACTGTGCTCGTTCTGGGCAATCAGACAGAACCCAGCAGATACCATGGGCACACACTGCCAGATGCCAATTATCGGATCAGTCAGGTATGCCAACCTTCTGATAATCTATGAACAATCGCAGACCATGCAATTCTTGGCCCGATCAGCAATAATGAAAGAATCAATCTGATAATCACATAATGGGCCTAATTCAGTCCTGATTGCTGCTGTTCGAATGTGCAGAATCCAGCAATCAGGGAGGTGCCAGCCCGCTATAGTGAGATCCCGCCTTGTGAATGATTGTGCCCGCTGTGGGCATACTGTAGATGTGTTACGGATAGTGAAAAATTGTCAGTCAAGCGAAAATGACCAGAATCCTTCGTTTGGCGCTAACCATCAAAAGATTTTTCTACTGGGCACCAGTCATCGCAGGCTCAAGGCAGCCAGAGACTTAATTACAGGCATTTCCGACCTCTTAGTTTGGATATATTTAAGTAAGGAGACATTTTAGGGTGATGGTGGTGTGGGGTGCGGTGCCCCTGGGCTGGTTTGGCTGGGTCGCTCTAGTGCGGCACACCCTTACATTCTATTAACACTTAGCATTTTTTTTTTCTCACTAACACTATGGGGGTTATACTGGTTCACTCACAAAGGCACAATCACTCTCTAATGGACAAAACCAAATGCACTGCAAGTGGGGCTTTTGTAACATGTGAAGAAAGAGTTAGATTTTGGTGGGGGGTGTACTTCAAACCGATATTGCAGTGTAAACATAAAGCAGTCACTATTTCCCCTGCACAGAAACAAAAGAAACTCACTAAAATCTAACTCTTTCTGCACATGTTACATTTGCCCCACCTGCAGTGCACATGGTTTTGTCCATTAGAGAGTGATTGTGCCTTTCCGAGTGAATCACCCCCCTATGGGTGAAATGTAATAGGGTGAGAGAATCAGAAAGTGAGAGATTTGGTAAGAAATCTCCAGGTTTTTTTTTTTTAAAGCGGCAATCATTTACACTGTAAAATCAAACTGATATTGCAATGTAAATGATTTCCGCTTTAAAAAAAACTTAACAAATGTCTCACTTTCTGAATTTCTCATCCTATTAAATTTTCCCCCATTTCTTTAATATTTTATGTATACTTCATGGTTTTCTTTTTTTTTTTTTTTTTTTCACTCTTTATATAGAGCGTCAGCTTCCTATCACATATTTATTAACACTATAGTATCTCACTGGTGTGCCGCACTAAGCTTTCTGGCTTATGCTGTTTTTTGGGGTGCTGCACCTAGATATAACGCTAGGGACCCCCAATATACAGAGAAGCCTTGACGTGGCTTGGGGGCATATCATACACCTGCGCAGGTATATGTAACCAATATCTCTGAATTCTATTATTATGTAGTGTTCTACACTGGTTACTATTACCACTCAGTGAGCTGGGGGAAACCAAGGATTTTCCTCTTATCCAGAATCATCCCTCCCTCTCATAGACCTGAGTGGTAATACTAAGCTAAATGAGCATCTACCTGGAGCTGATGTCACACACCCTCCCCTAAAATGTTTGGGGGCACCTGTGTTTTCTCTGACACTCCCAGAGGGGTTTATACTTAACATCCCCATTAAATGGCCAGTTACCACACCCAGATGCCTGCTTCCTGTCAATCACCTTTTGAACGGGCTAAAGTGGCAGGGTGCCTTCATTGGCAAGGCATTACGCGCGCGTGCATTGCAGCCCATATGCATGTAAGGTGTATCAATAATCAGCTGCTGTTCGTACAACAACGTCCAGGTGTGAATTAGGCCCAATGTGTGTCCGGCTGTATCCTGCAGAAATGTTCCTCTGGTATCTCCTGCCAGCGCTGACACTGTTCCTCTGATTCTGTAACAGCACCTGGTTCTCCTGCTGCGAGACTGGAATAATCCAAATAACTGCGGCAGAGAAGCTGCTCGGGACTATATTCAGCACGAGATGCAGGTAATCTTATCATAGTCTTATTTACATGGAAAAGTTGTGATTTGACCTGAATAAGAAACCTGCAAAAGCGTTTGATCTAAATCAGGGGTCCTCAAACTATTTGGCTCTGGGACCCCATCAGACAATAAAAATAATGACAGGACCCCAGAAAGTAACTGTAGAAGGTCATCACATCACCTGTGTAGGTACATGCACCATGGTGGAGGCAAAAAATGATGTGAGGAGTCTAAAATAATAGATAATTCAACAGATTTTTCAGATTTGGGACCCCATGCTGAGAAGGTTGGGACCCACTTTGGGGTCAGGACCCACAGTTTGAGAACCGCTGATCTAAATCAATATCTTCTGTTCCGGCAAGACACCTAAAGTTTCGCTTTTTAGATGAAAATAACGAAACTTCGATCCAGTTATAATTATGTCAGGATGTCTAATGCTGCTTTCACACTACAGAAACGGGTAATGACACGGTATTCTTACATGGGACTTTAAAACGGGTCTGAGCCTTAAGACCTTTCACATTGCAGGTGAAAATCGTTTTAAAAAGCATTTATTACCATTCCCTCATTCAACCCATTTAACCCCCAAGGGACACGTTTCAAGCCATAGAAATAGAGTCGTTCACACTGCCAAAAAAAAACTGCTCTGAAATGGGTAGGACACTGCTTTTTAACCGTTTAACTAATACCGGTATTTGTTAAACGGTTAGAGCATCCTGGAACTTTCACACCACAGCTCTAACCGTTTAAAAAGGCTAAAAAAACGGCAATTTACCATTCAAGTGTGAAAGGGGTATAAGGGTATAAGGGTGGTTTATTAATATGCTTTAGCATAGTAAACAAAGAGAGTACGAGCTTGTCCTAGTGCAAAGGTTTAGGTGCAGTATTATATACACTTCTGTTTAATGTCTTTACTTGTGGCAGTTTATTTTATACATGAATTGGTCTGAAAAACAGTTTTGCATCCCCTATTCAGGGAACATGATTGGGCTGCATTACAGCATTTAATTATGCAAAAAATGTGCAAATATAATATCAGTTAAATACGTTAAATTTCATTATGCTGTAATAAACAAATACATCTAATGTTTTGAAAAATAAATTCAAGAACATCCATACAAAAATTACAGGTTTCAAAGATGTTGCACATACAGTATTGTCTTATTGTATTTTATGTTGTGTTTTGAGTTCAGTTTTATACAGACAGCTTGTGATTGATGTCCACTATTATAAGACTGTTATATTGGGTCAGTAAGGACATACACAGGAAATAAAGTATTGCTGATCAATCCTGCCTAGTAATTAACACAGTGAGTGGCATATACTGTATATACTGCTGGACACCACAGATATAATGAATAACTCTCAATAGCATATCCAGTAGACTTTGTTGTTATTTTCAATACACACAATATATCTGATTTTAGAATTATGGCTTGACAGTTGCTGTGTCTAATTTGTGCATTGCATATGGGTGTGGTATGACCTGTCGACAGTGACCATGTTGACATTCAGTATGTCCTCATGGATATGTCAATATGATGAACTGTCAACAAACCATCCCTGGTTGAACAGTGGTCTCTTACCATTTCTCACTGGCAGCTCCAGCTTCTCAGTAGAGCTATAATACTGAGATACACATTCCAATGAGTATCTCTCCCCCATTGCCAAATTGCCCACCTTGGTCTTCTGGCACATGCTCCCAGCATAGGGGATGCAAAACTGTTTTCCAGACCAATTCATGTTTAAAATAAACTGCCACAATTGAAGTGTTTAGAATATTATAGCTAAATAACAGAGCGTAATGCAGTGATGGCTAACCTTGTCACTCCAGTTGTTGTTGAACTACACATCCCAGCATGCCTTGCATCAGTTTAAGCATGGCCAAATAGTAAAACTCTAGCAGGGCATGCTGGGATGTGCAGTTCAACAACAGCTGGAGTGTCAAGGTTAGCCATCACTGGCATAATGCATTGTTTGCCTAACTTACTTTAGCATTCAGTAAAGCGTTGGATATTAGAAGACACAGACGTAGACTATTCTATTAAGGGTTGTCACAGCGAGTGTTTGAGGATCCGTCTCAGGCGGTGGTCTCAGTAAGGACTGCACAGGGGACGCTTGTAACTTGGCTGGAAGGATGTAAGACCTATGCATATATCCCGACCGTGAGTTTGGCTGAACTCCTTGGCGAAGGCGCGGAGTCTAACTGCCCGGCGGTCTTCGCCATTGACCCCCGCAAGGGAGTTTGGACTTCGCTGCGTCCGGACAGCAGGTCGCGGCCTTTCGCCAGAAGTACTCACAGAAGGCCAGGTGCAACTGATACTGGATGTAGGTCGAGACACTGGAACTGGACGTTGGTCGAAACACTGGAACTGGGCGTTGGTCGAGACACTGGAACTGGACGTTGGTCGAAACACTGGAACTGGACGTAGGTTGAGGCAGGAGAAGGGAGAACAGAAATAGCCACCTGGGCGGATAACTTCGGGAGCAAACTGGAACACAAAGGGCCGACTTGGCAGGGTAACTTAGTATGCCGACTTGGTGCAGATAACTTGAACTGGGAATAACAGAACTGAAGATAGCCAACCTGGCTTCAGGGTGAATGGAACCAGGGGTAACGGAGTGTACAGGAGCGGGGCTAGAATGGGAGCACTGGATAGACAGGAAACAACCAGGGTCTGATTCAGAGGACTGGAGTGCTTTGCAGCTTCTGACAGTAGCTCAGAGCTGAGTGCATGCAACTTAGAAGTTGCACCAGGCACTCTGCAGCTGCTGGGATTTATGAACCCAGCAGCACAGGGATAGGTTAAGGCTGATTGACAGAGGGCATAAGAGCCCCACCCCCGTCATCAGCTGACTTAATCAAGATGGCGGTGCCCAGCCGTCGGAGCTGTTCCCGCAGCACGGGCACCACCGGACCTCTGGAGAGCCACTGAGCCCCTGCCACCCGTCAGACCTCCACCCCCGGCCAGACCCCCTGCAGCCACCAGGATCGGAGGGAGCGGTGCAGTGAGTAGCCGCATCTCCCGCCCACCGATTGACGGGCCATGACAAGGGCAAACAAAAGGGATTTACCCTGATTTTTTTGCGCCAAGTTTTTTTTCCCTGGTCACTTCAATTACAGAGCATCCTCTCCAAAAAAAAACACACTTTCGGGTGAAAACACGATATTCACAATTGTGACCATGAAAACGGGTCAGTTATCAGGGATTTTTTTCTCCTGCCAAAGTCAGTAACTGTAAACAAGGAAAGAGAAGAAACTCGGGTGGGGTGCACTCTTAATCCCCAATCTAAGTAGCTCAAATGCTCGAAAAAAGTTTTACATATATTTTTTATATTTTTTAATGCCAAGTGAAAAAATTAATTAATTAAATGAAAAAGAGTTTATTTAGAAAAAGTTTTTTAATGTGCTTTAATTACTTTAATAAAATCTAATGCTGCGCAAAAATTTTTGTGTCAGAGTAATTTTTATTAATTTTTTAAAAAATTTTAAACTATTTTGTATAATTATTTTATATACATACAAAATATATGCCTTTGTTTGCGAATGATTTTAAGCAATAATGATAGGGCTGGTATCAATAGTTGTTATAATAAATTAACCTGTGTGTACCACTATATTTGATTAATCTCAGCACCACCACTATAACGATGATGGGGCTGGATCAAAAATTGGTGCAATAATTGCCGTATGTGTACCACTATATGTGATCCATATAAGCACCAGCAATGTATAAAACTGACCTTCATAAATCCTTAATGCCTATACCATTTGGCATTATAGTTTTGTTCTCAATTTGGAACGCTGCCGGGTGAACAAGCTTTTGCGAAACGTGCGTCCCAGATCCCCAGATTGTCAGATGCGTTCACGTGTGCACACGTGACCGCAGGAGCGGCTTCCAGGCTGAAGCTTCAGAGACGAGACGAGTGCTCCTGGCGTCCCTGCATCACAGAGATCCAGGGCTGGTAACGTAGACCTCTCCCTGCAAGGCAGCCGTGCGCTGTCAGTGCCGGCTGAGCTTTGGCTATGGGACTTTGGTCTTTTCTTTTTCTTTTCACTTCATTCATTTAAAAACTGTAAATCGGAGAATTGACTGTCTCTTTATTGTAATAGAGTCTTTTGACTGTTGCATGAGATAATTGTGTCCAAATTTGTAGCACTCTCCAGTTGTAACATTTATTGGCTTAAATCGGCTGCACTCAGACTGGTTCTGGGTGTAATTTTGTACTGAGAATCGTTTAAACATTATATAATTATAACTGTACAAGCTAGTTTTGACACTTACAGGGATTGGCTGCTCTGCCCAGAGGCAGATACAGCCGATAATTGTGCATTAAATCAATTAATTGCACCTGTTCTTGACCACATAGTGCTTGTCCCAGTGCTTCAGTAAAAACAGAGAGTTTTCAGTGTAAATGTGTTTTTGTGAACATGACTTTAGTTCAGTGGTGACTGGCATGCATGTGGATGCGCATGAACATATAAGCAATGCCAACTGAGATATACTAATTGGTCTGTCTATCTTGGAGTGAGTTTTCTTGCTGCAAAACTGTGCCATTTATTTCTTTTTACAACTGTGTCTGTGAGCATTACCAGGCTAATTGGATAAGTTTTCATGTGAATACCACTAGACTAATTGGCTAAATTATTTACAACAATCAGTCAATCATAAAGTGAATTAATGCATGAGTGCAAATGTAAATAGTGTGTATATACTTTATTTGATTTATCATTTTTTATTTTGCTGACTAATGATTATAATCCTTATCTCATTCCAAATTGAGAACAAAACTATAATGCCAAATGGTATAGGCATTAAGGATTTATGAAGGTCAGTTTTATACATTGCTGGTGCTTATATGGATCACATATAGTGGTACACATACGGCAATTATTGCACCAATTTTTGATCCAGCCCCATCATCGTTATAGTGGTGGTGCTGAGATTAATCAAATATAGTGGTACACACAGGTTAATTTATTATAACAACTATTGATACCAGCCCTATCATTATTGCTTAAAATCATTCGCAAACAAAGGCATATATTTTGTATGTATATAAAATAATTATACAAAATAGTTTAAAAAATTTTAAAAAATTAATAAAAATTACTCTGACACAAAAAAAATTTTGCGCAGCATTAGATTTTATTAAAGTAATTAAAGCACATTAAAATACAAATAGACTTTGAAAAAAACTTTTTCTAAATAAACTCTTTTTCATTTAATTAATTAATTTTTTCACTTGGCATTAAAAAATATAAAAAAATATATGTAAAACTTTTTTCGAGCATTTGAGCTACTTAGATTGGGGATTAAGAGTGCACCCCACCCGAGTTTCTTCTCTCTCCTTGTTTATAATTAAACTCATTCTTGCTCGGGGGTGCACCACTGACCATCACTTTTCTTAAAGCTACGGCTTGCTGCATAGGCTGGTAGGTGATGTTAGCAATAAATTATTTTTTATTATAGTCAGTCTCTCTTCCCAATCTTCCTATCTCTTCCCAAAATTACTTCCAATCTTTCGTGCAGACCCCTCCCACCCAATTTCTTGTAAAGTCAGTAACTGCACTAGGACAAGGTTGTACTCTTTTTTTTTTTTTTTACTATTCTAAAGTAAATTAATGAACCACTTTAAGACGTCCTGACATAATTATAACTAGATCGGAGCTTCTTCATACATTTCGTTATTTTCATCTAAAAAGCGAAACTTCAGGTGTCTTGCCGGAACAGAAGATATTGACTTAGAGCAAAAAGCTCTTGCACGTTTCTTATTCAGGTCAAGTCACAACCTTTCCACACTAACCCCGATTTTGAATATTTACATTTCAACTTTTTCATTCCCCCAATATATATATATAATTTTATTTTTAATTTTTAATTCAGAGGCTAACTAGAAGTGGACAATATGGCAAGATATTGCCGACTCTAAATAGTCCATCAGTAAGCGGATTCCTGCTGCCTCACCCTGGAAAACAATTCCTGACATCATCCCTTGGGTGCCTGGCAGGTAAGACTCTAATGATACAACACTAGCTGGTTACATCCTTTGAGTTGTCTGTAACAGGGCCAAATTAAATCAGGGGCAAAAGGGGTCAGTACCCCTGGGCCCCCCTCTTTTTTTTAGCTAAAGGGAGGGTGCATGGGAGTGGGGTAGTGCTGCAGCTTCACCTGCAGCATTACTGGGAGTTGACTAAGTCCCATGACACTTTGAATAAGAAGGCAGAGGCTGAGACGTTTGTGCTGAGCTCTGATTGGTGGAGCTCATTACATGCTTCTCAGGCCCACGGAGGACAGCAGCAGCAGCCTAGTCATGGGAGGGTTTTTAACAAGAGGCAGCACTGGGACTGTGAGGTCTCCTACAGTCCTACAGAGTAAGGTGCAGAGGGACAAACACAGGCTTTCATGTGGTAAAAAACGCACTCTGACCGAACTCTTATCCAACCGAGTTAGTCAGAATTAGGGCCATAGTCTGCTGTCCTATATCCTAGAAAAAATACTAAACAATGCGCTATAATGGGAAACGCTTATTGTATTATTGTTAAAAAATACTCTAAAACCTGCGATCTCTTCTTTTTTTGAAAATCAGAGTAATTTCTGCTATATATCTCACCACCAGTAGAGGTCACTAGAACCTAGATTCAGCTAAATGTTATCGACTGTTTAAAGTAGACAATTATAGCACAAGATGTAGGGTCCCAATTATCAAATTATCAAAGAGGGAATGCCTTTAAAAATGCGATAAACGCCCGCTATCGGCATTTGTAAGTATCCATTCAATGTATTAAGCCACTACCGCATTGATTTCAGAGAAATCACCGGGGCATTTATTGCATGTGTTGTTTTACTGCAGTTCCCATCTTTTATCTGCTAATTGCCCAATTCCCTATGAAAGGGCAGCAAGCTCTTCCCCTGCTAAATAGTCACACACCCATCCTGTATTTGGGGGTAGTTCTGATATTTCTGGATCTGAGTTTTCCTAGAGCTTTACATGGAATCTAATGACTTGCAATTGGTTCACCACATTCTGCTGTAACTACGCCACACATCGCCCACTTTTCTGTCCACATCTTCAACTGCCATCGCTCGAACTTGCCAAGGCCCATGCAATGTGCAGGAGACTGGCCCAGCAATGGGTGGGTGTACGTGCCAATACTAATACTGGCAGCTGCGGCTGAGAATGGGAACACACTGAGTGGCATAAAGCAGTATGAATACTCACATTAGCAAAATGGCTGCCCTGGTGTGTTGCGTCCGACTCTTCCCTTATATAGGGTGGTCTCCCTCAGGCACCCCCCACCCCTGATTATTTGCAGCCCCTCTATAGCTGTAGCATTGTCCCCTTCTGTATCTGTGTGGCTTCTCCCCTGCACTCACTCTCATTATTTAGGCAGAGTTGAGAGTCAGACCAATGCTGCCTGGCATTCACCGGTGCATCTCAATGTGCTGCCACACTACCAGCCTCAGTCCTGGAGGTGAGTATTCAGGCAGTGAGAATAAGTGATGTCAGGCCTCCGTCTGTCTCTCCAGCCAATCACCACGTTTCTTTGTTCGCAGATATGGATGAAGATTTCAGGAGATATCTCATGTCATACATCTCCGACCTTCTGAGAGAGATTTGGCAGCACCGTAAAACTGAGACCAGTGGGAAGAAAATCACCTGTGCCCAAGTGGGAGAATATCTGACGGTCTGTATTATAGGCATGCTGGTCGGAGTTACATATAAGACAGTACTCAGGGCTTAAATGGGTTTTTAATAAACTAGAATATGAATTAGGAAATACATAAGAAAGGTGCCCACCGATCCCTACACACTGCCCGGTTGGCCGCAAGTCCCCGCAGGATGCCTGCCAGTCCTCACCTGCTGCCCAGCTTTCCCAGCTTTTTAGTTCCATCCTTCATTAACAGCGCTCCAGTGTGTACAGGTGATCTGTGCTGAGGGGGATATCCCTCCAGTATGTACAGGTGATCTGTGCTGAGGGGGATATCCCTCCAGTGTGTACAGGTGATCTGGGCTGAGGGGATATCCCTCCAGTGTGTACAGGTGATCTGTGCTGAGGGGATATCCCTCCAGTGTGTACAGGTGATCTGTGCTGAGGGGATATCCCTCCAGTGTGTACAGGTGATCTGGGCTGAGAGGATATCCCTCCAGTGTGTACAGGTGATCTGTGCTGAGGGGATATCCCTCCAGTGTGTGCAGGTGATCTGTGCTGAGGGGATATCCCTCCAGTGTGTACAGGTGATCTGTGCTGAGGGGATATCCCTCCAGTGTGTACAGGTGATCTATGCTGAGGGGATATCCCTCCAGTGTGTACATGTGATCTGTGCTGAGGAGATATCCCTCCAGTGTGTACAGGTGATCTGTGCTGAGGGGATATCCCTCCAGTGTGTGCAGGTGATCTGTGCTGAGGGGATATCCCTCCAGTGTGTACAGGTGATCTGTGCTGAGGGGATATCCCTCCAGTGTGTACAGGTGATCTATGCTGAGGGGATATCCCTCCAGTGTGTACATGTGATCTGTGCTGAGGAGATATCCCTCCAGTGTGTACAGGTGATCTGTGCTGAGGGGATATCCCTCCAGTGTGTACAGGTGATCTGGGCTGAGGGGATATCCCTCCAGTGTGTACAGGTGATCTGGGCTGAGGGGATATCCCTCCAGTGTGTACAGGTGATCTGGGCTGAGGGGATATCCCTCCAGTGTGTACAGATGATCTGTGCTGAGGGGATATCCCTCCAGTGTGTACAGGTGATCTGGGCTGAGGGGATATCCCTCCAGTGTGTACAGGTGATCTGTGCTGAGGGGATATCAGTTAAGTGTGTACAGGTGATCTGGGCTGAGGGGATATCCCTCCAGTGTGTACAGGTGATCTGTGCTGAGGGGATATCCCTCCAGTGTGTGCAGGTGATCTGGGCTGAGGGGATATCCCTCCAGTGTGTACAGGTGATCTGTGCTGACAGGATATCAGTCCAGTGTGTGCAGGTGATCTGTGCTGAGGGGATATCACTGCAGTGTGTACAGGTGATCTGGGCTGAGGGGATATCCCTCTAGTGTGTGCAGGTGATCTGTGCTTAGGGGAAATCCCTCCAGTGTGTACAGGTGATCTGTGCTGAGGGGATATCCCTCCAGTGTGTACAGGTGATCTGGGCTGAGGGGATATCGCTCCAGTGTGTACAGGTGATGTGGGCTGAGGGGATATTACTGCAGTGTGTACAGATGATCTGTGCTGAGGGGATATCCCTCCAGTGTGTACAGGTGATCTGTGCTGAGGGGATATCCCTCCAGTGTGTACAGGTGATCTGTGCTGAGGGGATATCCCTCCAGTGTGTGCAGGTGATCTGGGCTGAGGGGATATTACTGCAGTGTGTACAGGTGATCTGTGCTGAGCGTATATCCCTCCAGTGTGTACAGGTGATCTGTGCTGAGAGGATATCATTCCAGTGTGTACAGGTGACCTGGGCTGAGGGGATATCCCTCCAGTGTGTACAGGTGATCTGTGCTGAGGGGATATCCCTCCAGTGTGTACAGGTGATCCGGGCTGAGGGGATATCCCTCCAGTATGTGCAGGTGATCTGTACTGAGGGGATATCCCTCCAGTGTGTACAGGTAATCTGGGCTGAAGGACTATCACTGCAGTGTGTACAGGTGATCTGTGCTGTGGGGATATCCCTCCAGTGTGTACAGGTGATCTGTGCTGTGGGGATATCCCTCCAGTGTGTACAGGTGATCTGTGCTGAGGGGATATCCCTCCAGTGTGTACAGGTGATCTGGGCTGAGGGGATATCCCTCCAGTGTGTACAGGTGATCTGTGCTGAGGGGATATCCCTCCAGTGTGTACAGGTGATCTGGGCTGAGGGGATATCCCTCCAGTGTGTACAGGTGATCTGTGCTGAGGGGATATTCCTCCAGTGTGTACAGGTGATCTGGGCTGAGGGGATATCCCTCCAGTGTGTACAGGTGATCTGTGCTGAGGGGATATCAGTCCAGTGTGTACAGGTGATCTGGGCTGAGGGGATATCCCTCCAGTGTGTACAGGTGATCTGTGCTGAGGGGATATCCCTCCAGTGTGTGCAGGTGATCTGGGCTGAGGTGATATCCCTCCAGTGTGTACAGGTGATCTGTGCTGAGAGGATATCAGTCCAGTGTGTGCAGGTGATCTGTGCTGAGGGGATATCACTGCAGTGTGTACAGGTGATTTGGGCTGAGGGTATATCAGTCCAGTGTGTACAGGTGATCTGGGCTGAGGGGATATCAGTCCAGTGTGTACAGGTGATCTGGGCTGAGGGGATATCCCTCCAGTGTGTGCAGGTGATCTGTGCTGAGGGGATATTCCTCCAGTGTGTACAGGTGATCTGGGCTGAGGGGATATCCCTCCAGTGTGTACAGGTGATCTGGGCTGAGGGGATATCCTTCTAGTGTGTGCAGGTGATCTGTGCTGAGGGGAAATCCCTCCAGTGTGTACAGGTGATCTGTGCTGAGGGGATATCCCTCCAGTGTGTACAGGTGATCTGGGCTGAGGGGATATCGCTCCAGTGTGTACAGGTGATGTGGGCTGAGGGGATATTACAGCAGTGTGTACAGGTGATCTGTGCTGAGGAAATAGCCCTCCAGTGTGTACATGTGATCTGTGCTGAGGGGATATCCCTCCAGTGTGTACAGGTGATCTGGGCTGAGGGGATATCCCTCCAGTGTGTACATGTGATCTGTGCTGAGGGGAATCCCTCCAGTGTGTACAGGCGATCTGGGATGAGGGGATATCCTTCCAGTGTGTACAGGTGATCTATGCTGAGGGGATATCCCTCCAGTGTGTGCAGGTGATCTGTGCTGAGGGGACATCCCTCCAGTGTGTGCAGGTGATCTGGGCTGAGGGGATATGCCTCCAGTGTGTGCAGGTGATCTGGGCTGAGGGAAAAATCCCTCCAGTGTGTGCAGGTGATCTGGGCTGAGGGGATATCCCTCCAGTGTGTGCAGGTGATCTGTGCTGAGGGGATATCCCTCCAGTGTGTGCAGGTGATCTGGTCTGAGGGGATATCCCTCCAGTGTGTACAGGTGATCTGATCTGAGGGGATATCCCTCCAGTGTGTAGATGTGATCTGTGCTGAGGGGATATCCCTCCAGTGTGTACAGGTGATCTGGGCTGAGGGGATATCCCTCCAGTGTGTACAGGTGATCTGTGCTGAGGGGATATCCCTCCAGTGTGTGCAGGTGATCTGGGCTGAGGGAATATTACTGCAGTGTGTACAGGTGATCTGTGCTGATGGGATATCCCTCCAGTGTGTACAGGTGATCTGTGCGGAGAGGATATCACTCCAGTGTGTACAGGTGACCTGGGCTGAGGGGATATCCCTCCAGTGTGTGCAGGTGATCTGTACTGGGGGGATATCCCTCCAGTGTGTACAGGTGATCCGGGCTGAAGGGATATCCCTCCAGTGTGTACAGGTGATCTGGGCTGAGGGGATATCCCTCCAGTGTGTGCAGGTGATCTGTGCTGAGGGGATATCCCTCCAGTGTGTACAGGTGATCTGTGCTGAGGGGATATCCCTCCAGTGTGTGCAGGTGATCTGGGCTGAGGGAATATTACTGCAGTGTGTACAGGTGATCTGTGCTGAGGGGATATCCCTCCAGTGTGTACAGGTGATCTGTGCTGAGAGGATATCACTCCAGTGTGTACAGGTGACCTGGGCTGAGGGGATATCCCTCCAGTGTGTGCAGGTGATCTGTACTGAGGGGATATCCCTCCAGTGTGTACAGGTGATCCGGGCTGAAGGGATATCCCTCCAGTGTGTACAGGTGATCTGGGCTGAGGGGATATCCCTCCAGTGTGTGCAGGTGATCTGTGCTGAGGGGATATCCCTCCAGTGTGTACAGGTGATCTGGGCTGAAGGGCTATCACTGCAGTGTGTACAGGTGATCTGTGCTGAAGGGCTGTCACTGCAGTGTGTACAGGTGATCTGTGCTGTGGGGATATCCCTCCAGTGTGTACAGGTGATCTGTGCTGAGGGGATATCCCTCCAGTGTGTACAGGTGATCTGTGCTGAGAGGATATCACTCCAGTGTGTACAGGTGACCTGGGCTGAGGGGATATCCCTCCAGTGTGTGCAGGTGATCTGTACTGAGGGGATATCCCTCCAGTGTGTACAGGTGATCCGGGCTGAAGGGATATCCCTCCAGTGTGTACAGGTGATCTGGGCTGAGGGGATATCCCTCCAGTGTGTGCAGGTGATCTGTGCTGAGGGGATATCCCTCCAGTGTGTACAGGTGATCTGGGCTGAAGGGCTATCACTGCAGTGTGTACAGGTGATCTGTGCTGAAGGGCTGTCACTGCAGTGTGTACAGGTGATCTGTGCTGTGGGGATATCCCTCCAGTGTGTACAGGTGATCTGTGCTGAGGGGATATCCCTCCAGTGTGTGCAGGTGATCTGGGCTGAGGGGATATCCCTCCAGTGTGTGCAGGTGATCTGTGCTGATAGGATATCCCTCCAGTGTGTACAGGGGATCTGTGCTGAGGGGATATCCTTCCAGTGTGTACAGGTGATCTGTGCTGAGGGGATATCCCTCCAGTGTGTGCAGGTGATCTGGG
Organism: Crinia signifera; assembly: GCF_055691185.1. Lineage (NCBI taxonomy): Eukaryota > Metazoa > Chordata > Amphibia > Anura > Myobatrachidae > Crinia > Crinia signifera. Next base: position 10,990,466 of record NC_139223.1, read on the forward strand.
CTGAGGGGATATCCCTCCAGTGTGTGCAGGTGATCTGTTCTGAGGGGATATCCCTCCAGTGTGTGCAGGTGATCTGGGCTGAGGGGATATCCCTCCAGTGTGTGCAGGTGATCTTTGCTGAGGGGATATCCCTCCAGTGTGTGCAGGGGATCTGTGCTGAGGGGATATCCCTCCAGTGTGTAGATGTGATCTGTGCTGAGGGGATATCCCTCCAGTGTGTACAGGTGATCTGGGCTGAGGGGATATCACTGCAGTGTGTACAGGTGATCTGTGCTGAGGGGATATCCCTCCAGTGTGTGCAGGTGATCTGGGCTGAGGGGATATTACTGCAGTGTGTACAGGTGATCTGTGCTGAGCGGATATCCCTCCAGTGTGTACAGGTGATCTGTGCTGAGAGGATATCATTCCAGTGTGTACAGGTGACCTGGGCTGAGGGGATATCCCTCCAGTGTGTACAGGTGATCTGTGCTGAGGGGATATCCCTCCAGTGTGTACAGGTGATCCGGGCTGAGGGGATATCCCTCCAGTATGTGCAGGTGATCTGTACTGAGGGGATATCCCTCCAGTGTGTACAGGTGATCTGTGCTGAGTGGATATCCCTCCAGTGTGTGCAGGTGATCTGGGCTGAGGGGATATCCCTCCAGTGTGTGCAGGTGATCTGTTCTGAGGGGATATCCCTCCAGTGTGTGCAGGTGATCTGGGCTGAGGGGATATCCCTCCAGTGTGTGCAGGTGATCTGTGCTGAATGGCTATCCCTCCAGTGTGTGCAGGTGATCTGGGCTGAGGGGATATCCCTCCAGTGTGTAGATGTTATCTGTGCTGAGGGGATATCCCTCCAGTGTGTACAGGTGATCTGTGCTGAGGGGATATCCCTCCAGTGTGTACAGGTGATCCGGGCTGAGGGGATATCCCTCCAGTATGTGCAGGTGATCTGTACTGAGGGGATATCCCTCCAGTGTGTACAGGTGATCTGGGCTGAAGGACTATCACTGCAGTGTGTTCAGGTGATCTGTGCTGTGGGGATATCCCTCCAGTGTGTACAGGTGATCTGTGCTGAGGGGATATCCCTCCAGTGTGTGCAGGTGATCTGGGCTGAGGGGATATTCCTCCAGTGTGTACAGGTGATCTGTGCTGAGGGGATATCCCTCCAGTGTGTGCAGGTGATCTGTGCTGAGGGGATATCCCTCCAGTGTGTGCAGGTGATCTGGGCTGAGGGGATATCCCTCCAGTGTGTACAGGGGATCTGTGCTGAGGGGATATCCCTCCAGTGTGTACAGGTGATCTGGGCTGAAGGGCTATCAATGCAGTGTGTACAGGTGATCTGTGCTGTGTGGCTATCACTGCAGTGTGTACAGGTGATCTGTGCTGTGGGGATATCCCTCCAGTGTGTACAGGTGATCTGTGCTGAGGGGATATCCCTCCAGTGTGTACAGGGGATCTGTGCTGAGGGGATATCCCTCCAGTGTGTACAGGTGATCTGTGGTGAGGGGATATCCCTCCAGTGTGTGCAGGTGATCTGTGCTGAGGGGATATCAGTCCAGTGTGTACAGGTGATCTGGGCTGAGGGGATAACCCTCCAGTGTGTACAGGTGATCTGGGCTGAAGGGCTATCACTGCAGTGTGTACAGGTGATCTTGGCTGAGGGGATATCCCTCCAGTGTGTACAGGTGATCTTGGCTGAGGGGATATCCCTCCAGTGTGTACAGGTGATCTGTGCTGAGGGGATTTCCCTCCAGTGTGTGCAGGTGATCTATGCTGAGGGGATATCCCTCCACTGGGTGCAGGTGATCTGTGCTGAGGGGATATCCCTCCAGTGTGTACAGGTGATCTGGGCTGAGGGGACATCCCTCCAGTGTGTGCAGGTGATCTGGGCTGAGGGGATGTCCCTCCAGTGTGTGCAGGTGAACTGGGCTGAGGGGATATTACTGCAGTGTGTACAGGTGATCTGTGCTGAGCGGATATCCCTCCAGTGTGTACAGGTGATCTGTGCTGAGAGGATATCATTCCAGTGTGTACAGGTGACCTGGGCTGAGGGGATATCCCTCCAGTGTGTACAGGTGATCTGTGCTGAGGGGATATCCCTCCAGTGTGTACAGGTGATCCGGGCTGAGGGGATATCCCTCCAGTATGTGCAGGTGATCTGTACTGAGGGGATATCCCTCCAGTGTGTACAGGTGATCTGGGCTGAAGGACTATCACTGCAGTGTGTTCAGGTGATCTGTGCTGTGGGGATATCCCTCCAGTGTGTACAGGTGATCTGTGCTGAGGGGATATCCCTCCAGTGTGTGCAGGTGATCTGGGCTGAGGGGATATCCCTCCAGTGTGTAGATGTGATCTGTGCTGAGGGGATATCCCTCCAGTGTGTGCAGGTGATCTGGCCTGAGGGGATATCCCTCCAGTGTGTACAGGTGATCTGGGCTGAGGGGATATCCCTCCAGTGTGTAGATGTGATCTGTGCTGAGGGGACATCCCTCCAGTGTGTAGATGTGATATGTGCTGAGGGGACATCCCTCCAGTGTGTACATGTGATCTGTGCTGAGTGGATATCACTGCAGTGTGTACAGGTGATCTGGGCTGAAGGGCTATCACTGCAGTGTGTACAGGTGATCTGTGCTGAGGGGATATCCCTACAGTGTGTGCTGGTGACCTGGGCTGAGTGGATATCCCTTTAGTGTGAAGAATAAATGTAGGACATTATGTCAGCACGTCTGTTGAGTAATGTTGTAGAGGGGTTTATTACTGTATATAAATTACATTCCAGGATCCTGTTTTTTTATTGTTTTGCAGGTTGTTTGCAGCGCGCTGAAGAATAAAAATTATGGCTTTAAATCCCCTATGAAGGTAATAATATGGTAGTTTATACTACATGTTCATGATTTCACCACTGGGGGCACTCTTTCATTGCAGTCTGGGTAAAGTACAATTGCTGCACTACAGAGGAACGGGCCTGGTCAGGGCTTATTCCTGTCTATGTGGAGATGCAGATTAGAATGACACATAGCCTGGTATACAATGCTTAATAGTAACCTAAAGGGATATAACTGGAGAGCTGGGCACGGATGATGTCACTGATGATGTATCACACTGTAATGTTATAACATCTCACACTGCACATGTTGTATTATTATTATACTGCCCATAACACACCGCACCTTATACACAAGTCAAATTATCCTGCTGAAGTCATGTCTGGTCATCTGTACAATATGTCTGTCTCACCAGATGATCAATGCATTTGAAAGTGAAAAGATCTTGCTTGCCAATGCAAACACCTTGGTTGACATCAAGCATAGAATTCAGGATTACATGAAGAGAGAGGTAAATGAGCTGTAACTTTATACAGTATGTATATGTGTGTATAGAGAGAGAGAAAGAGAGAGACAATGACGCCACAGCTTATGGCAGAGCCTAGGGGAATAAGATGGCACTCCACGGATTTCGATAAATAAGCGTATTTTCATTTAGAAGTCCATAGTGAAACAAATCACATCTACATCAAGGTTTCAAGGCTTTCTTGCCTTTTCATTAGGATGTGCGACAAAGGTGCATATAGTGCACAGCACAGCACAGCACAGCACTATATGCACTTTTGTCGCACTTCCTGATGAAAAGTAAAAAAAAACATTTTGTATCCCAATTGCACACAGAGTGAGAAATGACTACATGCCAGCATGATGGGGCCCACACCCCGGACCCATAGCCAATATTAGGGACCCCCAGTGACACAGAGACGCCTTGACGTACGTCCTGGGGGCTTAGCCCTATATCTGCAGATATATGCAACCAAGATCTCTGTATTATCTGATTATTATGTGTATATTTCTCACTCAGTGTGCAATTGGGATACAAAATGTTTTTTCCTAACCAGAATTACCCCTCCCTTTTGTCACCTGAGTGACATCACAATCTGATTGAGCAGCTTACCAACAAATGTGTCATCCTGATAAAAAGGCAAAGAAGCCTTGAAACGTTGATGTAGATGTGATTTATTTCACTATGGACTTATAAAAGAAGATACTCTTATTTATCCAAACCTGTGGAGTGCCGCCTTATTCCCCTAGGCTCTGCCGTAAGCCGTGGGGTCATCGTGTATATATATATGTATGTATATATATATATATATATACATATATATATAGATAGATAGATAGATAGATAGATAGATAGATAGATAGATAGCCATATAAAAAGACAGCGGCGACTAATTATTGTAAATGAGATAAATTAGATAAAAAACAGAATATTTAATGGGATGACAGTAAAAGGGTATACAAATGGACATATATTGCGCGGTAAAATAGTTAATGGTAAAGGTAAAAAAGTATAACTAAAAGATATATATATAATAATTATATATCTATACAAAAAATAAACAAGACTATATTGCTGATAAAAATAAGGTGCTTAACTTATGAGGTGGTAGGAGGTAGGTACCCCAACGTGTTTCATTGATGTGACTTCATCAAGGGGTCAAATAAATATATATATATATATATATACTAGGTGATTCATCGCGCCCTACAGGCGCTCTTCACACCGTCGTAAGGGGCTGCGCCCTCTTAATTTGTGAACATTTGTATATGAGAAAGATGGTTAGAATTGTATGTAAGATGCCTGTATTGCAACTTGAGTTATAGGTGAAATGTGTTAAATAGAGAGCATATGATGTGGAAGGGGGGTGTGTATTGTTTTGTTTAATTAAAAAGCGGTTACAGAGTAAGATGTACATTGATAGTGTGGAGGGTACAGTGACATTTGTGGGTGTGGGGGTGGGGCTGTGTGTGCATGTTGTTTAGGTGTGTGTGTGCAATAGTATAGTAGGGTGTTTCTGAGTCAGCGGCTCCCCACTGGTGGAGGTCACGACACAGGAAAACAGGAGGCTGGGTAGTGATAGGGGTGTGTGGACATAAGGGGGACTAAAGAGGAGAGTGGGAGATACTGTGCAGCTTCTGCCAGTGGGTGAGGGTCCAGCGTGGCAGTACAGGAGTACAGGATGGTGGCCCTGAGTCAGTGTCTCCTCCTACTGGGTGGGAGTTAGGGTACATGAGAGCAGGAGGCTGGGCTATGAGGCATGATAGGGGCATGTGGGCAACACAGCGTCAGCGACTCGCCAGTGGTGGAAGTTACGGTTCAGGAGAGCAGGAAGCTGGGTAGTGATAGGGGTGTGTGAGTATACGGGGGACTAAAGAGGGGCTTAGGGGTGCCGTGAATTGTGGGAGGGGCGTGGGGGGTGCCGTGAATCAAGGGAGGGAGGGGGCGCAGGTGTCCGCGAATCGCGGGAGTGGGCGGGGGTCAGCAAAGCGTGGGAGGGGGCGTGAATTGCGGGAGGGGGGGTTGCGAATTGCGGGAGGGGGGTGTGCGGGGGTGACGTGAATCGTGGGAGGGGGCGTGAATCGTGGGGGGGGTGCGCGGGGGGTCCGTGAATTGCGGGAGGGGGGGCACAGGGCGCGATAAATCACCTAGTTGGTTATATATTCTTGTAGAAGGATGGTAGGATGTTGCTGTCATTCAGAATGCATTTACATAAACACTAATAGTAGCAGTAAAAGATCTGACTTAAAACACCTACAGTAAAACAGAACAGGTGTTATATATTATACAAAGAATTGGTTGATGATGTGTAGGTTGACGTGCACATAGTTGTCACTGTAAAAAAATTGCTACAAAAAAAATCAACACAGAAAGGTCAACACATGTAAATGTTGACATAAGTGTGGCACTTCATTGGTGTCCATGTCGACACATGAGAATGAATATGAAAACATTCAAAAAAGAAAAATAAATCTTCAAAAACTCATGTCAACCTTTTTCATTGTCGACCATAGCCGTGTCAGTGTTTTGCATGTGCCATTTAATTCTGGGGTTGCCGTGAATCGCGAGCGGGGGTGAGGGGGGAGGGAGGAGGTGAGGTGTGTCCGCGAATCACGGGAGAAGGGGTCGTGGGTGGATGCCGTGAATTGCGGGAGGGGGGTGTGGGTGCCGTGAATCGTGGGAGGGGGGAACGCGGGGGGTTGCAGTGAATCGTGGGAGGGTGGGTCGCAGGGGCGGGGGGTTGCCGCAATGACGGGGGAATCGCGGTAGGGGGGGTCGCGGGGGGTGGGGGGGTACCGCGAGGAAGGGGGGGCCTGGCACAAATCGTGGGAGGGGGGGGGTCGCGGGGTGCCACGAATCGCAGGAGGGGGTGTGTCACGGGGTGGGGCCGCAAATCGTGGGAGTCGCCGCGAATTGGGGAGGGGGTGCTGTGAATCGCGGGAGGGGGGTCGCCGGGAGGTGCCGCGAATCGCCACAAGAAAAAATCAACACAGAAAGGTCAACACATGTAAATGTTGACATAAGTGTGGCATTTCATTGGTGTCCATGTCGACACATGAGAATGAATATGAAAACATTGAAAAAGTGAAAAATAAATCTTCAAAAACTCATGTCAACCTTTTTCATTGTCGACCATAGCCATGTCAGTGTTTTGCATGTGCCATTTAATCGTGGGGTTGCTGTGAATGGGGGGGAGGGACACATTGCTCTGTTTCTGGACTTTCTTCTTAATTTATGGATTACCATCACCTGTGCTTAAACACCTTTCTTATCAATTACCCTGTTTAAAACAGGTGATGACAATCATAAATTAAGATGGAAGTCCACAAACAGAGCATTCTGTCCCTCCTGGAGAGGGTCATGTTGGGAGGTATGGAGGTGTGGGGCGCTCACCTGGAGTGTCTGGTGAGTAGCTGTGTCTTTGCTGTGTAACATGGCAGAGGGTGTCTGGCACTGTCTGTGGGCTCACTGGGCTGGTTCTCTGTCGTGTGAGTCAGTCATGTGAGTCAGAGGCTCCACCCAGCGTTACAGCTTCAGACACACTTTGAGTGACAGATGTAGCCAAATATATAAGAGATATATATATAGGGATCAATATGAAATCCCGGCGGTCAGAATCCCGATGGTCGAAATCCCGACCACCGCAATGCCGACAAGGGGGGGACGTGGATCGCCCCCCCTTGCGGACTCGTTGCCCACAAGGGTGGCACACAGCGGACAGTGACGCAGTGGGCACGCAGTGGGCACGCAGCGTGCCCGGTGCCTCCCTACGTTCGGTACACTATTTTATTCTCCCTCTATGGGTGTCATGGACCAGCACATGCGGATTACACCATCAGAAAATAATCACACTCAAGGTATTGAGATGGTGCAAGCTTTCGGGCTTTAATGAGCCCTTCGTCAGGCAGCAGCATAAAATATACACATATGAGCTTACCTTTATATACAGAAAGAAGAGGTGAAGGTAGTTCCGCCTCGCCACGGGTCCCGGCGTGTGTTCCACGCAGTTACTTCCGGGTCCGGCTATCCCAGGCATCCCCACGAGAGCGTCACGCCTCCGTTACCCGGGCGACGCGGCACCACCTGTAAACAAACAAGAAGAATACATTAAAACAGCAGCGTCTGGCTCAAGAACAACTTGGAATACATAAAAAGTGCATCACAGTGTTAAAATACATGATGTTATGCATGGTAAGCATTTTGTGGCCATACTAAGACGCAAAAGGATAAATTTAATTAATAAACACATTCAGGTTCAAATGATCGTTAAGCCCTTTAGGCTTAACAGTATCTAAAACAAAAATCCACTTTGATTCACATTGCAAAAGGGCTTTATGCCTATGACCCCTTCTTTTATTTTCTGGAATGTGGTCAATAATTATGTGTTTAAAATTAGACATGTTGTGTTTCTGTTCAGCAAAATGCCTCGCCAGGAGCTGGTCAGAGGGCTTGCCTGCTAATGCTGCCCTGATGCTAGTCCTATGCATTGCCATTCGCTCTTTCAAGGTTCAAATGGTCTTACCGATGCAGCACAGCCCACACGGGCATTTAACCATATATAATACATAGGTACTTGAACAGGTTAGTGCATAGCGAATAGAATATCTCTTCCCTGAATGGGGGTGATAGAAATATTTGGAGGGTACCATATGTTGACACGTAGTACATCCAGTGCATTTGTGACAACCTGGATCTCGTTTGCGTACCCTACTATCGATGTTTACAAATTCGCTAACATCTGTGTGGAGCAGCCAGTCTCTAATACTTTTACCTTTTTTGTAGCATGGCATTAGTCTAGAATGTTTAAAACACTTCAAATCCTCATCGTCACGTACTATCGGCCACAGCTTTTTACTCCAATCACTGATCTCTTTTTGGGCTGTAGAATAACTCTGCACCCAATGTATGCGTTCAATGGTTTTATCAGGGGCAGACTTGTTGGAAGGTATTAATGCAGCTTCTCTCCTAACTGTCTCAACCTTCGAAAGGGCGGTATTCAAGATGTTGTCTGAATAGCTCCTTTCTTTGAATTTTTTAGTCATACCAACAAGCGTGTCCCCTAGCATCTCTGAGTCACTGGTTATGCGCTTAGCCCGCAGGTATTGTGAATAGGGTAATCCACGTATCGTGGCTGGGGGATGGTAACTATCAGCCCTAAGCAACATGTTTCTATCTGTGCTTTTGGTGAATAATTTGGTCACAATTTTTGAGTCAACAATGCAGATATTAACGTCTAGGTAGTTGATCTCTTCAAGGCTAGATTGGTAAGTAAATTTTATCGGGCGATCAAATCTATTAATCTTCATCATCAAAGTCTCAAATTCATCCAGGCGTCTTCTCCAAAAGAGGATGACGTCATCTATATATCTCTTATAGAAAAAAAAATGTTTCTCTTACTTCACAGTTAAAAAAAGAAGTCATTTTCAATATCTACCATAAATGTATTCGCTTAAGCGGGGGCCACAGGAGATCCCATGGCACACCCGCTTACTTGTAGGTAATACCCATTGCAAAAATAGAAATAATTGCGGGTCAACACTAACCGGAGCAAGGTAAGAAAAAAAATCTAAATTTGGACCACAATAGAGTGGATTGCCCGACAACAATTTTTTAACAGCTGTTAATCCATCAACATGAGGAATGTTGGTATGATGTCCATGGTGCACAACCACATGCCACCAGGGACATCACCAAGCCCATCCAACTGTAGCAACAGATCAGTGGTGTCACGAAGGTAGGTATGCCCATCCTGTACACAGGGCTGCAAAAAGGCATCAAGGTATTCAGCAATGTTACTGAACAATGACCCCCTGGCCGATATTATCGGCCGCCCTGGGGGATTGTCCAACCTTTTATGTATCCTGGGCAGCGTGTACAGGATGGGTATCCTAGGTTGTTGTATTTTAAGAAAATCACCTGTCTCTCGTGAAATAACATTATCAACAATAGCCTGATCAATAATTGCAAATACCTCATGTTTATAAGTATCAGTTGGATCCTCATTATGCTTCAAATATACATTACCATCAGATAATTGTGCCTGAATTTCATCACAATATTGCTTAATGTCCTGTAGGACCACCCCTCCTCCCTTGTCCGCTGATCTGATAACTATATCTCTATAGCCAGTCAGATCCTTGAGGGCTTGCCACTCGGCCTTCGTCAAATTATTGCGTTTTTTTTTAAGCGTTCAGTTGTGAGTCCATCACCTGTGCGTCCAGTGCTTTCATGTAGCCAGCTAGGGCTGTGTTATGTGATACAGGGTCAAATGTTGACTTGTTCCGAAATATTTTGGGTTTAGGCAAAGTAGATTCTGTTGGAGTTCTAGGAACAACAGGAGCATTTTTTGTTCCAAAAAATTCCCTTAGCCTGAGTTGCCGACCTAGGTATTGCAGGTCGATTTTCCAATTCAAGCTGTTAAAAGGATTAGTCGGGACAAAACTGAGGCCTTTGTTTAAAACCCTAATTTCGGTGTCAGAGAGGGCCCGGCTTGATAGATTGAATACTTGATTTATTTGGTTTTCTGTCCTCTGCCTTTCTTTGGCTCTGCGGTGCCGCTGGCCTCCTCTCCGGATTTTTTTGAAGATGTGGCTCGGCCTCTCCCACGTCTGGTCGTTACCCCTAAAGGGGGTCTAACACCAGCTTTCGGTCTGTAGGAATCATCACCAGATGAAGGTACATCACTGGAATTGTCGCCATTGTTGTAACGTGCTTTCCTTGCTCTCTGAAAGCGATTGCGGTAACCTGTGTCAGCTTTTCCAGACAACCATTTATAGACCTGATGTTCAGTATAGTCACGGGTTACCGTCTCTAATTTCCTTCTTTTAAAGGCAACTAATTCCTGCTTATACACAGACACCTGTGTGTTTAATTTATCCCACCAGTCCGTGTTTTTATCCTGTAGTACAGTGGTTCCCAACCTTTTTTCTCTCCCGTACCCCTTGATTAGGCTTTTCATTGATAAGTACCCCCTCCTCTTATTTTGAAATACAGATGGGTCAGGTCCCATCCTGGCTGGCGGGTCGCCAGAACGTCCTCGCTGGCGACCCGCCAGCAGCCGCGCCAGCGAATACACTGAGACGCGCGTATATATATATACATATATCATACACTGTATGATCAGTGTGTGATATAGGTATGTGATATACAATGATCGGTGTGATATAGGTACATGATACCCAATGATCGGTGTGTGATATAGGTATGTGATACCCAATGATCGGTGTGTGATATAGGTATGTGATACCCAATGATCGGTGTGTGATATAGGTACGTGATACCTAATGATCGGTGTGTGATATAGGTACGTGATACCCAATGATCGGTGTGTGATATAGGTACGCGATACCCAATGATCGGTGTGTGATATAGGTACGCGATACCCAATGATCGGTGTGTGATATAGGTACGTGATACCCAATGATCGGTGTGTGATATAGGTATGTGATACCCAATGATCGGTGTGTGATATAGGTACGTGATACACAATGATCGGTGTGTGATATAGGTATGTGATACACAATGATCGGTGTGTAATATAGGTACGTGATACCCAATGATCAGTGTTTGATATACTGTAGGTATGTGATACCCAATGATCGGTGTGTGATATAGGTACGCGATACCCAATGATCGGTGTGTGATATACTGTAGGTATGTGATACACAATGATCGGTGTGTGATATAGGTATGTGATACACAATGATCGGTGTGTGATATAGGTACGTGATACCCAATGATCGGTGTGTGATATAGGTACGTGATACACAATGATCGGTGTGTGATATAGCTATGTGATACACAATGATCGGTGTGTGATATAGGTACGTGATACCCAATGATCGGTGTGTGATATAGGTACGTGATACCCAATGATTGGTGTGTGATATAGGTACGTGATACCCAATGATTGGTGTGTGATATAGGTACGTGATACCCAATGATTGGTGTGTGATATAGGTATGTGATACCCAATGATCGGTGTGTGATATAGGTACGTGATACCCAATGATCGGTGTGTGATATAGGTACGTGATACACAATGATCGGTGTGTGATATAGCTATGTGATACACAATGATCGGTGTGTGATATAGCTATGTGATACACAATGATCGGTGTGTGATATAGGTACGTGATACCCAATGATCGGTGTGTGATATAGGTACGTGATACCCAATGATCGGTGTGTGATATAGGTACGTGATACACAATGATCGGTGTGTGATATAGCTATGTGATACACAATGATCGGTGTGTGATATAGGTACGTGATACCCAATGATCGGTGTGTGATATAGCTATGTGATACCCAATGATTGGTGTGTGATATAGGTACGTGATACCCAATGATCGGTGTGTGATATAGGTACGTGATACCCAATGATTGGTGTGTGATATAGGTATGTGATACCCAATGATCGGTGTGTGATATAGGTGTGTGATACCCAATGATCGGTGTGTGATATAGGTATCTGATACACAATGATCGGTGTGTGACATAGGTACGTAATACACAATGATCGGTGTGTGATATACTGTAGGTAAGTGATACACAATGATTGGTGTGTGATATAGGTATGTGATACACAAGGATCGGTGTGTGATACACAATGATCGGTGTGTGATATAGGTACCTGATACACAATGGTCGGTGTGTGATATAGGTGGATCCGATACGATTTCCCGGCGGTCGGGATCCCGGCGGTCGGAATCCCGACACTGGAATCCCGACCGCCGAAATCCCGACAAGGGGGGGACATGGATCGCCCCCCCTTGCGGGCTCGCTGCGCTCGCCACGCAGCGGGCCCGGTGCCTCGCTACGCTCGGCACGCTATTTTATTCTCCCTCTATGGGTGTCGTGGACACCCACGGAGGGAGAAAGTTTCGGAATTTCGGCGGTCGGGATTCCGACCGCCGGGATCCCGACCGCCGGGAAATTAACCGCATCCCGATATAGGTACCTGATACACAATGATCGGTGTGTGATACACTGTAGGTATGTGATACACAATGATCGGTGTGTGATATAGGTATGTGATACACAAGGATCGGTGTGTGATACACAATGATCGGTGTGTGATATAGGTACGTGATACCCAATGATCGGTGTGTGATATAGGTATGTGATACACAATGATCGGTGTGTGATATAGGTACGTGATACCCAAAGATCGGTGTGTTATATACTGTAGGTACGTGAAACACAATGATCGGTGTGTGATATTGGTATGTGATACACAATGATCGGTGTGTGATATAGGTACGTGATACCCAAAGATCGGTGTGTTATATACTGTAGGTACGTGAAACACAATGATCGGTGTGTGATTTAGGTACGTGATACCCAATGATCGGTGTGTAATAGGTACGTGATACCCAATGATCGGTGTGTGATATAGGTATGTGATACCTAATGATCGGTGTGTGATATAGGTATGTGATACCCAATGATCGGTGTGTGATACAGGTACGTGATACCCAATGATCGGTGTGTGATATAAGTACGCGATACCCAATGATCGGTGTGTGATAGAGGTACGTGATACCCAATGATCGGTATGTGATACCCAATGATCAGTGTGTGATATAGGTACGTGATACACAATGATCGGTGTGTGATATAGGTACGTGATACACAATGATCGGTGTGTGATATAGGTACGTGATACCCAATGATCGGTGTGTGATATAGGTACGTGATACCCAATGATTGGTGTGTGATATAGGTACGTGATACCCAATGATCGGTGTGTGATATAGGTACGTGATACCCAATGATTGGTGTGTGATATAGGTATGTGATACACAATGATCGGTGTGTGATATAGGTACGTGATACCCAATGATTGGTGTGTGATATAGGTATGTGATACACAATGATCGGTGTGTGATATAGCTATGTGATACACAATGATCGGTGTGTGATATAGGTACGTGATACCCAATGATCGGTGTGTGATATAGGTACGTGATACCCAATGATCGGTGTGTGATATAGGTACGTGATACCCAATGATCGGTGTGTGATATAGCTATGTGATACACAATGATCGGTGTGTGATATAGCTATGTGATACCCAATGATCGGTGTGTGATATAGCTATGTGATACACAATGATCGGTGTGTGATATAGGTACGTGATACCCAATGATCGGTGTGTGATATAGCTATGTGATACCCAATGATTGGTGTGTGATATAGGTACGTGATACCCAATGATCGGTGTGTGATATAGGTACGTGATACCCAATGATTGGTTTGTGATATAGGTATGTGATACACAAGGATCGGTGTGTGATACACAATGATCGGTGTGTGATATAGGTACCTGATACACAATGGTCGGTGTGTGATATAGGTACCTGATACACAATGATCGGTGTGTGATACACTGTAGGTATGTGATACACAATGATCGGTGTGTGATATAGGTATGTGATACACAAGGATCGGTGTGTGATACACAATGATCGGTGTGTGATATAGGTACGTGATACCCAATGATCGGTGTGTGATATAGGTATGTGATACACAATGATCGGTGTGTGATATAGGTACGTGATACCCAAAGATCGGTGTGTTATATACTGTAGGTACGTGAAACACAATGATCGGTGTGTGATTTAGGTATGTGATACACAATGATCGGTGTGATATAGGTACGTGATACCCAATGATCGGTGTGTTATATACTGTAGGTACGTGAAACACAATGATCGGTGTGTGATATAGGTACGTGATACCCAATGATCGGTGTGTAATAGGTACGTGATACCCAATGATCGGTGTGTGATATAGGTATGTGATACCCAATGATCGGTGTGTGATATAGGTATGTGATACCCAATGATCGGTGTGTGATACAGGTACGTGATACCCAATGATCGGTGTGTGATATAAGTACGCAATACCCAATGATCGGTGTGTGATAGAGGTACGTGATACCCAATGATCAGTGTGTGATATAGGTATGTGATACACAATGATCGGTGTGTGATATAGGTACGTGATACCCAATGATCGGTGTGTGATATAGGTACGTGATACACAATGATCAGTGTGTGATATAGCTATGTGATACACAGTGATCGGTGTGTGATATAGGTACGTGATACACAATGATCGGTGTGTGATATACTGTAGTAATGTGATACCCAATGATCGGTGTGTGATATAGGTACGTGATACCCAATGATCGGTGTGTGATATAGGTACGTGATACACAATGATCGGTGTGTGATATAGCTATGTGATACACAATGATCGGTGTGTGATATAGGTACGCGATACCCAATGATCGGTGTGTGATATAGGTACGTTATACCCAATGATCGGTGTGTGATATAGGTATGTGATACCCAATGATCAGTGTGTGATATAGGTACGTGATACACAATGATCGGTGTGTGACATAGGTACGTTATACACAATGATCGGTGTGTTATATAGGTACGTTATACCCAATGATCGGTGTGTGATATAGGTATGTGATACCCAATGATCGGTGTGTGATATAGGTACCTGATACACAATGATCGGTGTATGACATAGGTACGTGATACACAATGATCGGTGTGTGATATACTGTAGGTACGTGATACACAATGATCGGTGTGTGATATAGGTATGTGATACACAAGGATCGGTGTGTGATACACAATGATCGGTGTGTGATATAGGTACCTGATACACAATGATCGGTGTGTGATATAGGTACCTGATACACAATGATCGGTGTGTGATATACTGTAGGTACGTGATACACAATGATCGGTGTGTGATATAGGTATGTGATACACAAGGATCGGTGTGTGATACACGATGATCGGTGTGTGATATAGGTACCTGATACACAATGATCGGTGTGTGATATAGGTACCTGATACACAATGATCGGTGTGATATACTGTAGGTACGTGATACACAATGATCGGTGTGTGATATAGGTATGTGATACACAAGGATCGGTGTGTGATACCCAATGATCGGTGTGTGATATAGGTACGTGATACCCAATGATCGGTGTGTGATATAGGTATGTGATACACAATGATCGGTGTGTGATATAGGTATGTGATACACAAGGATCGGTGTGTGATACACAATGATCGGTGTGTGATATAGGTACCTGATACACAATGATCGGTGTGTGATATAGGTACCTGATACACAATGATCGGTGTGTGATATACTGTAGGTACGTGATACACAATGATCGGTGTGTGATATAGGTATGTGATACACAAGGATCGGTGTGTGATACACAATGATCGGTGTGTGATATAGGTACGTGATACCCAATGATCGGTGTGTGATATAGGTATGTGATACACAATGATCGGTGTGTGATATAGGTATGTGATACACAATGATCGGTGTGTTATATACTGTAGGTACGTGATACACAATGATCGGTGTGTGATATAGGTATGTGATATACAATGATCGGTGTGATATAGGTACGTGATACCCAATGATCGGTGTGTGATATCACGGCGCCCAACGGCGTTTCGGGGTATATCCCCCCGTCTTCAGGGACTTAAGGAACAAACAGTATGTGCAAAACAAGCATATATATAGCATATGTGACACTCAAATAATTAAAACAAGAGTGCTCTCACCTGTCCGGCGTCGCCGCCCGCTCCGGGTGCTCCACGCTGTTTCCCCGTCGCGTCCAATGCACGTGGGACGGCGGCGCCGCACAGTGACATCACTCCGGCAGGGAATCAAGGTTGCTAGGCTACGCCTGGAGATGTAAACAAACGGCGGCCATCTTTTACAGCATTTGCGATTCCTGCACGCAAAGAAACATTTAAAAGTTACTGATTAAAATATCATGGTTAAAAACAACATAAGAACATTTGAGATTTATGGACAGCAGTAAATAATAACATCAAAAGATGCAATATTATAATCAAACTGATACGGAATTTACATAATGTTATGCATCCTTTAAGGTGGGAATTTCCACTACCTAAGGGTATAAGTGACCTACAGTAATAATGAAGCAAAAAACATGAAAAAACACTGAGGCAAATCTTTTCAAAGAAAGCACTGCAGTCCCAGGGCCTCATTCAGACCCCTAGGTGCGATGGTGTCTAAGGAATATATCCATTTGCTTTCTCTTTGCAAGAGAATTTTTGCCCTGTTCCCTCCCCTTAAAGTGGTAGGAACATGGTCTATAATAATAGCCCTTAGGCTGGGAATGGTATGCTTGTATTGGGCAAAATGCCTGGCCACAGGCTGTTCACTCGAGCCACTACTGAGTGCTTGTTTTATGGCGCTTCGATGCTGCGCCATACGCTCCCTAAACTGTCGTTGGGTCTTGCCCACGTATGACAGCCCACATGGACAAGCTAACATGTATATAACATACGTAGTAGTACAGGTGACAGCTTGCCTGATGTTTATACGTCTACCTGTATGTGGATGGTTAAATGTTTTGCTTGGTGTTAGGGTATTGCACGTAGTGCAACCCAAGCATCTAAAGCTTCCAGTTTTTTGGGTCAAAAAATGCGTATGTTGTTTTTTAAGGAGAGGGGTTACATCCAATTTGACTACTTTATCCCGGATGTTGTTACCCCTAGTGTAACTGGGCAACAATCTACTAGTTTTCAGGGTGGGTAAATCAGGATCTGAATTGATCATAGGCCACCATCGTTTGGCCTTTTTGATGACAGGATCTGTGTCAATTGTGTATTTATTAACCAAGGGTATCACTTCACCCATATTTTTCTTGGGTTTAGCGATCATAGTTTGTGGCCTGGGTATGGACAATACTTTCTCTTTAATTTTACCCAATTCAATGCGATCATATCCCCTTTCAACAAATTTTTCTATCATTTGGTTTAATGCTTCCACCGTCTGGTCCGGATCTGACGTGATTCTACGGACTCTGAGAAGCTGGGAATAGGGGAGTCCCTTTTTGAGGGATACTGGGTGAAAACTATTAGCTTTAAGAACAGTGTTCCTGTCCGTAGGTTTGACATAAATCGAAGTGGCAATCTGATTGTTGGAGACCTGGATGTTAATATCTAAAAAATGTATATTACTCTCACTGATATCAAAAGTGAGTTTAATCACACTATCAGTGAGATTATGAGCATCCAGAAGGTTGCTTAAAGACTCTTTTGTACCCATCCAAAAAATGATTAAGTCATCGATAAATCTTCGATACAATCGTATTTCCGATATCAGAATCCCATTTCTGTAAAATAAATCCTGTTCCACTGAAAACATAAATGCATTCGCGTACGATGGGGCCACTGAGGACCCCATCGCACACCCTGCTACCTGTAAATAGTATTTGCCATTATACAAAAAGTAGTTATGGGTTAAGACCATCATAAGACATTGTTGGTGATAAGTCGACGGACTGACTCCACACCTGCCCCATGCGGTATACAGGTGTAGAGGCTAGTCACATCTGCACTATACATGTGGAATTGAGGTGGTAAAGGTCCTATGTCTCCCAATGATTGTAATATCGCAGTAGTGTCCTTGATATACGACGGTATCTGTTGAATACAATGATTTAATATTGAGTCCAGATACACTGCGATGGGTTGGTATAAAGATTCGACCGCCGACACTATCGGTCGTCCGGGGGGTTTGTTCAGAGTCTTATGGACCCTGGGGACCGTATAGAATAGCGGGGTGCGTGGATGTTCAACTTTAAGTGCTGAACATAATTCACTAGTAATTTGTCCCTGTTGAACTGCCACATTCAGGACTGCATCTAGCTCTCTTTTATAGATGTTAGTGGGGTCGGATGTTAGGGGGCGGTATGTGGTTGACACTGATAGTTGTCGAAGACATTCTTGATGATAGTCAGTGACGTCCTGTACCACTACTGCTCCCCCTTTGTCCGCTCCCCTAATAATTATGTCAGTCCTTTCAGACAATGTCTTAAGGGCCCCTTGTTCTTCCTTGTTCAAATTATGATATCTGTTTACCAACCTGGGTGAGGCTGATGTCGCTGCAGGTTCCCCCATGATTCTAATGAAAGACTTAATGGTGTGGTTGTTACTTAGAGGATCAAACTTAGATCTTGGTAGCAGTTTTTTCAACTGTGATGGTATCTCGTCGCACGCTTGCTTTGGTGGTGGTGGTGCTGCTTTCCCAAAGTGTTCCTTGAGTTTCAAGGTCCTGTGAAGTTTGTATGTCTCCATTTTATGTTGAAATGGATCTGCCGGTGACGTGGGCACAAAGGACAGGCCATGTGAAAGTACCTGTGTCTCCATGGGGGTCAATTCTTTGGTGGATAAATTAAAAACCAGATCAGCTTTATTATATATATATATATATATATATATATATATATATATATATATATATATATATATATATATATATATATATATATATATATATATATATATATATACGCATACATACATATATATATTCTTCTCTCAACCCTCACGTTACTAATAATGACAATACTAGCCGAGCTGCCTCTTAACTTCTCACCCCATCTGCCTTGTTTAGTATCTCAAAATCAACTACCCCATCCCAAACCATTGTCCTCACTTTGGTTTTTACCTGGGCCTGGTCTTCACTCAGCTCTGTGCTGTCTCAGACATGAACACCTCCTATCTCTGACCACCTCCACTGATTTAGCAAATGCCATCCCTACATCACCTGCCAAGTCTTCTCTTACTAGATGGAACCTTGACCCGCTGGAACTCTCCGGTTTCTCCCACTGCTTGGCCTCTCTTTTCTACCTATCACTGTCCTTGTCTGTCCTATCCAGGCTTTCTCCATATACAACCATGCTCTCACATCTGCACTGTACTCTATTGCCTGAGCTGCCACTATAAGGCTGCCTATGCTGGTCCCCTCCTCTGTCTTTGGCTATACACTTTAATCTGCTTTCTCCAGTAAGGCCACCACTTCTCTAAATACTTCTGGAGAAAGTTTAACTCTCTCGCTGACTTCACATTCATAACAATGACCTCTCCCTCTCTAAGCAGCCTTGGCGGACAAAATGGTGGCTGGAATCCCCTTCAGCGACCCAACACCTTCTTCTCCAGTGGTCGAGGCGGACATTTTGAAGTGGGGGTATACAAAGGTGAAAGCTGCAGTTATGTGCACTTACGCACTGCAAAGTGGGCATGGCCGCTCAAAATTGGCATGTCTACATG
The DNA here is from genome assembly GCF_055691185.1 of Crinia signifera. Classification (NCBI taxonomy): domain Eukaryota; kingdom Metazoa; phylum Chordata; class Amphibia; order Anura; family Myobatrachidae; genus Crinia; species Crinia signifera. Next base: position 11,009,926 of record NC_139223.1, read on the forward strand.
TAGTGTACCACAGCATATACCCCTTATACACATTGGACCTTATTCAGGTCTACCAGCTTACACGCGTCCATGTCCCCCATGACTTTGTTCTTGGCCCCCGTTTCTACTTCATCTCTGCCTCCATGGTCTTTCTCTGTGCATCTGTTGCTCCTCCAGCCACCAACATGACCAGTATTCTAGTCCACATTTACCTGTCTCTGACCTCTCTCCTCCTATCCTGACTTCCGAGATGCTCACCCCTCCTCTCATAATGTTGTCCTTTCCTCGGCTCCCAATGTCCCATGTGTAGGGGACCTCTCCAACTCTGCCCAAACATTTTCTCACCACATTTGGTCCCTCTTATAATTCTCCTAATGCTTCAAGGATCAGTCTCTTTCATACCCTGGAATCCCCTTTAACCAGGAATGGGGAACCATTGGCTTCCCAGCTGTTGTTGAACTACACATCCCAGCATGCTCTGCTACAATTTTGAGATTTGAAAATGCTAAAACCGTGGCAGGGCATGCTGGGATGTGTAGTTCAATAACAGCTGAAGAACCAAGATTATTTGCTGATTGTCTCCTATATGGAATGGCGTCCAGCTTCTTATGTCTTTATCTTTTCTTGTTTTGTCCTGCAACATTTCCTGATCCCGTCTGTTTATTATTGTGCTGAACCTGCTTCTTGATCTTTATTAGACCCCCTCTGGATTTGGCATCCTGAAGATTACAGCACCTAAATTAAAGAATAAATTCACAGCTGAGGTTGAAGCCCGTCTCAGCGAGTACACGAGCCGCCTGAAAGGTGATGAAACACAGAAGCAGGAACTTGAGAATAAGCTGAGGATGAATATGATGCAAGAAGTGGAGGGACTATGTGCCCAGCACGAAAGTCGCAATATTAAGTATGCAGCACGAGTGGGTTTAGCAGTGGGGGGTCTAGCCCTGGTTGCGGTTGGAGGCGCAGTGGGAGGTGCTGTTGCTGGAGCACTTATTGTTGCAGAGCTGGTAGCTGTTGAAGTTGCAGTTGGGATTGGTGTACCTGTAGGTGGGGCTATACTGGGGCCCATTGGAGCCTGGATTGGACACCGCATAGGCCGTCTCTTTGGACGTAAGAAGAATGAAGACAACCAAGTATCTAATAATGAGGGTACCGAGAGAGAGAGGCTGTTGGGCAGCGAGTGACAATAACAGCAACCAATACTCGACTGATGGCTGAGCTGCCCACTGTCTCCTTCCCAGCACATTACTGTATATGGGACTATTACATAAGATTTGCTCTGGTTTTTGCAATCTGGACCTGAATTACGGAGCTCCTGCCATGTCCATGGGCAGGGAATGTTCTGTCACATTCTATCTATGACTGACAAGGTAGTAATGAGGAAAGTAGAAACTGTGATGGATGTCACCTGGGACAAGGAATGGAGGTTACAGCCACCACGTATGGTCCGGACCGTTCCAGTTTTTTGCTACATTTCCGGAAAGCGAGGCTGTAATCTCTCCCTCCTCCTCTCTCTCTCCCCATCTCCTAATTCAGGGCTTTCTGGGTTGGATGGTAAAATACAAAGTTCTTGTTAAAAACCTTCTGCCAATCATTGATTATATGTTTTTATATAAATGTATCTTCTTCATGTCAATGTTTATTGAACACTTCTGCATTATGGTTATGGCATAAATGGAGATTCTAGGGATTGCGAGTATCTGTGTAAGGCGTGTGATTGTATTCACTTGATACATATGTTTGTGTTAAGGGACAATAGAAAACTACTGTATATGTGTCAATGCCATTGTGAATGTTTATTGCTGAGACTGTTGAATCAGAGAAAAAAGTTTGTGACTTTATTGACCAAAATCAGCTGCGCAGTAATTTCCCTGAATAAATGATGTCTACATAACCTGTATAATTATCCCCGCGCCCTGTCCGGGGTTAAAGTGTGTGTGTGAGTGTGTGTGAGGGGAGGGTGGATCAGAGCTCCACCACCTGTAATGGTAGGCGGAAGTAGTTGGGTGGTAGCTGGCAGGGGAATGAGTTCCTCCACCTCTCCATGACCACTTTACGCCCCAGTGCCGGGACTAGTTCTCCTTACTGCCTCTCCGGTGGATTAGAACTGAAGCAGAGCAGAAGAATTGAATTTTACCTGGTAAAGTAGGAGATCATCACAACTCCACCTGTACACCCCATTCCCGGGCACCTATGGAAAATGATGAGCACCCACGGCCGGCCCGCCCACTGACAGCTGTTGCTCAGGAGTAATTGCTGCCTGCGATACAGACCCGACTTCAGGCAGAATCAGGACTTCCGGCAGCAGTGACCGCGACCGCTGAATTCAGGAATACCGGCCGTGCATGGACCCTCCAGGACATAGCGGTGAATGTAGACAAGTCCACCAGCTATACCTGCTGACCCCTGGGGCCCTGGTATACAGGAGCTGGCTTGTGCGACCAAAACCGCACTGGAACGTGGTGGAACGCAAAACCGCACATCACACTTTTGGATTTATGCCATGGAATGGGGTCATGTGGTCAGCCTAAAGATGGTCGACAGTCATTAGGTCGACACCACTAGGTCAACATACTACAAGGTCGACATGGGACAAGGTCGACAGGTGATAAGGTCGACACAAGCATTATGTCGACATGGTCTAGGTCGACAGTCAAAAGGTCGACATGTTGTTTTTTTTACCCGAATGTTGACACAGTCGATATGGACACAGGATTAAGTGCACCGCGTCCCCTTGCATGGCTCGCTGCGCTCGGCACACTATTTTATTCTCCCACCACGCCCTAGTGGATGGTAGGGCATGAAATACCGCCTGTCGGCACATGTCGGCTCAAAAATCAGCGAAAAACCCCATGTCGACCTAATAACTGTCGACCTAATGTTTGTGTCGACCTTATCACCTGTCGACATTGTCCCTTGTCGACCTAGATCTATGTCAACCTTGCAGTATGTCGCCCTAATGACTGTCGACCATCTTTAGGTCGACCAACCGACGGTATCCCCATGCCACTGAGTCCGGCTGCTGCACTGTAAAGGTGCCCACACACTGCGCGATGGTCGGATGCGTTTTGAACTTATTAGATCAAAGCACATCGCATGCAGTTCACATCGCACCCTGTTTTTGTGGGCTCGCAGTGCGTATCACAAAGTACAAACAGTATCCGCAGCCTGTACGTTTTGTACTACTGTAGATATAGCATCTAGTTCAAATTGCTCGCTGTTTTAGCGTATCCCATGCAATGTGTTCTAGTACAAAACACATGTAGTACAAAACGTACCGCGTGTGGGCACCTATAAGCGAGCACCCAACATACATGGTGGGGTAAGTGAAGCTGGCCATGCATCAGGAGGACCAGCATCTTTATCCAGATCGTGTCGCGATTTCCCGTTAACTCCCCGGCAGCTTCCCAGACACACGATAGATCCTATGTGGGTAATTTCACATAATATCTATTGTAAGATCGGCAACTCCCAACATACTGGTCATTAGCAGCATCTTCAGATCATGGGGTGATTCAGGTTGGTTTGCATAAGCAAACTCAATCTTTAATGGACAAAACCATGCTGCACTGCAGGTGGGGCAGATGTCACCTGTGCAGAGAGAGTCAGATTTGGGTGGGGTGTGTTTAAACTGATATCTCAATTGCAGTGAAGAATAAAGAAGACAGTATTTACCCTGCACAGAAACAGCATAACTCCTTCAAATTTAACTCTCTCTGCACATGTTACATCAGCCCCACTGCAGTGCATGCCTTGCAAACCAACCTAAATCACCCCACCGTGTGTGCATCACATTAGATCATAAGAGAGGGGCCCATGTATTATTTAATAGTTGCAGCGAATTCAGTTACCCACGAATATTAAGGATCTCCTGAATCTAAGACATAAGATCCCTACTGCGATCCCTCCTGTGCTGCCGCCGGCTGCATCCCCAGAGGTTACTATGGAGGGTGCGATGCTGCCCGATGTATCGGTATCGGGCAGCATCGGGTTCTGAGATGGCGGTAGCACATGACTGTAGCTAGAGGTTACACACCGCAATGCGGGTGGGGCAGTGGGGTCAGCCAGGGGTCAGCAGGTACTGTACATGCGCAGACCCCCGGCACCTGGCTAAGCGAGTGAAGTGAGCCGTGCTAGGGGACGTGGTCACTTATGTCGTCATAGACACCAAGAAAACATGAAAAACCTGTTTCATGTTGACCTTTCCCATGTTGACCTATTGGTTGTGTCGACCTTTTGACCCTGTCCACCTAAGGCATGGGTCTGCAAACTGTGGCCCTCCAGATGTTGTGAAACTACATGTTCCAGCATGCATTGCCACATTTTTTCCTATAAGAGCACGCCAACACTGTCAGGGCATGCTGGGACATGTAGTTCCACAACATCTGGAGGGCCGCAGTTTGAAGACCCATGACCTAAGGTATGTGGATCTTTTTTCATGTGTCAACCTATGGCCTGTCGACCAATAGTGGATGACTTATTGGCTGCCGTCCTTAATTGGGTCGACCGTATAACCCCTCCCCCTCTCATCCATACGCAGTGCTTGCTCCCGGTCAGGTTATAGGACTTACTTCTGGCTGCACCCACTCTGTGGAATCTCCTCCCACCCACAATAAGACTCTCCTCCAGTCACCAATCCTCCCAGTGTTCCCTGAGGACTCACCTCTTCAGGCAGCCTATCAGATTCCAGACCCGCCCATATAACCTTCATAATCTGTCCTATCCAATCACATCCCAACTGCACCAGCCACACATATCCTCAATGTCCCATCCTCCTGACCCCCGGCCAGCATTGCTGGGTCAGCGTACATACAGCCACCAAGAGCCTCTGTAAGATGGTGACCATTATGTAATACAGTAGATACCACCTGTCCTTGTGTATCACGCACCTATATCACACACCGATCATTGTGTATCGCACACCTATATCACACACCGATCATTGGGTATCACGTACCTATATCACACACCGATCATTGGGTATCACGTACCTATATCACACACCGATCATTGTGTATCGCACCTATATCACACACCGATCATTGTGTATCACGTACCTATATCACACACCGATCATTGGGTATCACGTACCTATATCACACACCAATCATTGGGTATCACGTACCTATATCACACACCGATCATTGGGTATCACGTACCTATATCACACACCGATCATTGGGTATCACGTACCTATATCACACACCGATCATTGGTTATCACGTACCTATATCACACACCGATCATTGGGTATCACGTACCTATATCACACACCGATCATTGGGTATCACGTACCTATATCACACACCGATCATTGTGTATCGCACCTATATCACACACCGATCATTGTGTATCGCACCTATATCACACACCGATCATTGGGTATCACGTACCTATATCACACAAAGATCATTGGGTATCACGTACCTATTTCACACACCGATCATTGTATATCACATACCTATATCACACACCGATCATTGGGTATCACGTACCTATATCACACACCGATCATTGGGTATCACGTACCTATATCACACACCGATCATTGGGTATCACGTACCTATATCACACACCGATCATTGGGTATGACGTACCTATATCACACACCGATCATTGGGTATCACATACCTATATCACGCACCGATCATTGGGTATCACGTACCTATATCACGCACCGATCATTGTATATCACATACCTATATCACACACCAATCATTGGGTATCACGTACCTATATCACATACCGATCATTGGGTATCACGTACCTATATCACACACCGATCATTGGGTATCACGTACCTATATCACACACCGATCATTGGGTATCACGTACCTATATCACACACCGATCATTGGGTATCACGTACCTATATCACACACCGATCATTGGGTATCTTGTACCTATATCACACACCGATCATTGGGTATCACGTACCTATATCACACACCGATCATTGGGTATCACGTACCTATATCACACACCGATCATTGGGTATCACATACCTATATCACACACCGATCATTGGGTATCACGTACCTATATCACACACCGATCATTGTGTATCACGTACCTATATCACACACCAATCACTGGGTATCGCATACCTATATCACACACCGATCATTGTGTATCACGTACCTATATCACACACCAATCATTGGGTATCACGTACCTATATCACACACCGATCATTGGGTATCACGTACCTATATCACACACCGATCATTGGGTATCACGCACCTATATCACACACCGATCATTGGGTATCACGTACCTATCTCCCTATAGATATTGGATGTATTCTGTTATTACCTGATTCTATCATTGTTGCTTCCAATTGCAAAGTGCAATGGAATATGCTGCGAAACACATGAAACATAGTAATAATAATAATACATACCACGGTGCATGCTGGGTGATAATTGGAGGACATTCCCCGGTCTCTGGTGATATTGCACAGATCCACCACATAGTCAGGGACTTGGTGAATGACTAAAGTTGGCATTTGTATGGGTCATTGGGTCAACCCACTTTAGGTCGACTTGCATTAAGTCTACCACTAAAGGTCGACATCTGAAATAGGTCAACTTGGCTAAGGTTGACGGGGTCAGAAGTTTGACACAAGCATTAGGTTGACAATGGGAAGGTTGATAGTGAAAAGGTCGACAGGAGTTTTTCACATTTTTTATCCCGAATGTCGACACCATTGACATGGACACCGTCTACGAGTCCCGCGTCCCCTTGCATGCTTCGGACGCACTATTTCACTTGCCATTAAATTCCACCTGTCGGCACATGTTGGCTCAAAAAAAATGTGAAAAACTTATGTCGGCCTTTTGACTGTCGCTCTTCCCATTGTTGACCTAATGCTTGTGTCGCCCTTCCAACACTGTTGACCTTGGCCACTTCGACCTATTTCAGGTGTGACCTAAGGCCTGTCGAGATTCAGAGGTTGACACAATGCATGTCAACCTAAATTGGGTCCACCTAATGACCATATCCCATTGCCATGGCTGTGCCAGAGAGCCATGGCCAGCACCATAGAGCCAAGGCCAGCGCCAGAGGGCCATGGCCAGCGCCAGAGAGCCACGGCCAGCGCCAGAGAGCCACAGCCAGCGCTTTACTGTACGGGCTCATCAATGCTGAAAAGGTATGACACTTGGACATGTAGTGCACCTGTATCCACCGGTACAGCTGGGAAATAGCTGCCACTAGGAATATGTCACCGCCGGATCCGGGGAGAAAACTTCCTTTTTTATTCACTGCTTTATCCAACATTGCTACATATTGATATAAAGCAGTAAAGGCATAGCCATAGACTTTGTCACGTTCCGATCACCTGATGGATCAAATAAATCATGTATAGTGTTATTGGATGTGAGATCAATGTATTTCTTGTATTCTGCTTGTGAACTTAATGTGACCCAGAGGGCTAAGGGGGGGGGGGGGGGGGGTTGCCTTTCATTTCCCCCTGCAGAGTGTAAGCATGGTGGACATTCTCTCAGAGTAACCATCTGTAGAGTTCTCTGAAGTTAGGATGTCAGATAATATCTGAGACCCCTCATAAACCAGATTAAGGGTTACATCAACATTGTCCAGTACATTCTCCAGCACAGATCTCTTATCAGACTTGGCCTCCTGTCTGTTGCATCCCACTGGGTAAGGAATTTGTACAAATCACTTAGAAGCAGTGGACTAATCCTTTCATGTAGAAAGATCAATGATTTAGGGACATTCATTAGTGTGCAGCAGGTAAATGGTCAAAATCCCAAAGGTGGGAGGGATGAGGGAATCTGCAGGTAGAATTGCACTCTTGTCCCTAGAGCGTGTGCTACTTCTTGGGGATCAGCAAGTAGGCATGTGAAATCCCCCACTCAGTGGCAAATGCAGGATTTTCAGAAGGGGGTTTCCAGAGGGGCGGAGCAAAGCACGGAGATGGACACTTAGGTGACCCAGTATATGCCGGGTCAGTTAAAGTATTATAGATAGACCAAATGTATAATATTAATAATAATAATAATATACACACACACACACACACATATATATATATGCATACATAACAGCAGTGTAGGCCCCTGGGCATAGCAATGTATTGGGGCTCCTACCGATCCTCCAGCGGTAGGGGCGGGGGGTGCTATGAGCGGAAGCTTTGATGTCCTGCGGGTGGTAGGGTATATTATATCAACCGCTCAGCATGTAGGGCCTGGATCAGATGGGGTGGGAGAAGGGGGCATTGGGCTGAATGAAGGGGGCCTGATACATAACTTCCAGGGTGGTGGAGGATGTTTAATATGCAGAGGAGGGGTGTATAGTGGAGTGGGCTCATTATTCATAATTTTCTGGTGGGAGGACAGCTTGCTTGACTGCAGATATCTCCAGTTCCCAGAAATAGATTTCTTAGATTTTAATGGAACTAAAAACTAGAGAATCCCACCTACCAAATGGTGCTGGGGACTAGGGGATTAGAGTTCAGGAGGCAGAGCAATCTGCCAACGAGTATATAAAACTACATATTAGGTGTGTGGAGCTGGAGCAGTAACCAGCTGCTGGAAGGATGATATCTCTGGTTCTGGGAACAGTAGAGACAAGCTACTAGTGTCCTTTAAAGAGGGAGAGTCTCAGCTTTTGGAATATATCCTCAGAAAAACTTTAAGCCAGACAGAACCTGAACTATCTGACTGGGAAGAGCAATTAACAGGCTTGGATGGGGACCACTGATTTGAAGTCAGATATCTCCGGTTCCCAAGGGCCGATTTTTAAAATTCTTGTACCCTTGGAAAGAGGAGACCCTCAGCTTTCAGCCTATGGCCATTAGACTCCTGGGGGGGTTTCTGGGTACTCAGAAACCCCCCCTGCGTGCGCTACTGCCACTGCAGACTCAGTACTTGCGTGTGTAAGATACAGTTCTGTGATTTTCATCCCTTTTTATTTTGTTTGAGTTGTATTCTTCTGTGTGTACTTTTAAAATCTTTGCAATCATATTTGTAACCAGTTTTTATTTCTAAGCTCTGAAGTATTGGAATAAATAATTCATAATTCTAGTTCTGACTTTTGTGTTCTTAGGATTTACGCTAGAGAGCGGTTTATGCTACAACCTTTTTATATATTGTATTGATATCTGGACATATGCAAGCATTGGTGGCGGCATACCTCATATAGGGGACCTGTGTGTCCAAAGTGAAACCCAGTCATGGCTGTAGCTGCTCAGATTGACGTATCTGGAGGAGTGACCGGTGGGTCCATGACAGACTTTATAATACTTTCTGCTATTTATTCAAATACAATACAAATTCAGATATATAATTACAGTTGGAGGACAAAATAAATGAGAAATTGGTTACAGACAGCAACATAAGATTTTAAAAAATATATAATATGAATTTATAGATCAATTGGAATCGGCACTGATTGCTACATAAGCCCTGTGAGTGCCGCCATCTACTGTTATTCTAATATGAATATGTGGAATAAAATGTAAATCTTTATCCTCCGCTCAGCAGATATAAGGCGAGTGTCAGAGAGATGGGGAAGCAGACAATTGATTAGCACTGGCATCCAGTTATAGGTTAATGTGGGATTAGACAGGTAGAGCAGTAAAGGCTGCAATAGTCTTGGGCGCTGTGGTCTTTGGTGAGGTTGTGTCTATTACAGTGCCTCTGCTGGGTAGAGGGTCTTAGTTAGGGACTTTCTCTGCATGGGGTCACACAGCCACATGAGTCTTGCACTAGTTTTAGTGCTGGCCGAGTTTGGGATGATTCTAGTCCTTTAATATTGTTGGACCTCCATAGTTCACTTTGGAAGAAAAACGCATTCCAGGGCCAAACAGCAGCCATCGCAGAACAGCTAAAAATGATATTCGGTCATTTCCACTATTCTGCGCATGCGTGCACGATGCTGTTCACATGCGTGACCCCTTAAACTGTCACAGCCAAGAAAATGCGTCAGCTGTGTAACGGCTGGCGGGGGCAGTGGCCCGGCATTGCAGAGCGTGGTCCAGACAACGCAGACATGTCCGGACAACTTGCGGGGCACGGCGGCTGCATGACATCACACATAGCCACTGTGACCCAAAACCTTACAAATCCAAGCAACTGGGTTCAAACATGCATCGTAGATACGTCAATTATCAACTCCCTAAATAATCCATCAGGGTCACCTTAGTTCCTTTCCCAGCACAAAATGGCTGATCTCTACATGGGCAGAGATCAGCTGCAGCAGAGGAGGGGAGGGGCCGGGGGATCATTATCCCCTCCCCATACTCTGCTGCGCTCTGCTATAGGTGAGAGGGTGGGGCTATTTTGGTGGGTGGAAGGGGTCTTATATAGTGGGGTCTCCTTTTTTACACTATTAAGGTAGGGACTGCCCTATTAAAATATAGTGACACATAGGAGGGGGGGGTGGGGTCACAAAGCAGCCAGTGGTCCCATTGACACTGAGGGTGAGGGCTATGCTACTGGGATCTAGGGTAGATAACGCTGGGGATCTTATGCTATGGAGGGGGGGGGGGAGTATTTCGGATAGGGAGAGTAGAAGGTAATTTTTCTATGGGGCCTCTAAACATGGGGGATGGGCAGGGCCGGACTGGCCATCTGGCACTTCTGGCAAATGCCTTGTGGGCCGATTTTGTGCCGGCAGTTTGAAATAAGTTTCAGCAGCAGCAGTGCAGCACTGAGCTGAGGTGAGCCCACTGCCTCCTGTGCTCAGTGCCGATGCGTGTCGCGTCATTTGCATATGACATCATGACGCCGCAGTGGCTGGGGGGACCCACGGGCCCAGCAAGCTACCCCCTGCACCATTCGAGTGGGAGAGCATTGCCAGCCCACTGGTAATATGTAGCAGAGAGGACGGGGAAATGGCCGGCGGGGGTCCAGGTTACCGGTTATTAGACGGGCGGTGCGGCTGTCTGCTCATGAACGACAGCAGCCTGTGGGGGAGGGTTTCCGGGTGACCGCAGCGCAGATCTGATGTCGTGCAGCTGCCAGCAGGGGCTATTTACCCTGTTTGTATCATTTTAAATACTTTATTATTATTTATGTATTTTGTGATTATTGGTGTCGGCGTCTTTCTCCTAACCTTCTAGCATCTCTCTATACCCTCCACACCACCTAGCGTCTCTCTTTCCCCTCCTTCCCACCCTACATCTCTCTCTCTCTCCCTTCCTTACCACCTGGGAATCTCACTGTCACCTCCCTACACTATCACCCTGCGTCTCTCCCATCCCTACCACGCTGCGTCTCTCTATCCCCTCCCTAATGCCCTACGTCTCACTATCCCCTCCCTACTGCCCTGCATCTCACTATCCCCTCCCTACCGCCCTGCATCTGTCTATCCCCTCCCTACTGCCCTATGTCTCTCTATCCCATCCCTACCGCCCTGCATCTCACTATCTCCTCCCTACCGCCCAGCGTCTCACTAACCTGTCCCTACTGCCCTGCGTCTCTCTATCCCCTCCCTACCGCCCTGCATCTCTCTATCCCCTCCCTACGTCTCTCTATCCCCTCCCTACCACCCTGCATCTCGCTGTCACCTCCCTACACTATCACCCTGCGTCTCTCCCTTCCCTACCACCCTGCATCTCGCTGTCACCTCCCTACACTATCACCCTGCGTCTCTCCCATCCCTACCACGCTGCGTCTCTCTATCCCCTCCCTAATGCCCTACGTCTCACTATACAGATGGCGCCGGGCTTGTCTTTGCTGGGGATGGCGGAGGACTCGCCACCCGCCATCCCCCGCCCCGCGCCATCTGTATGTCGGAAGGGGACGCGCGTGCACGAGGTGCACGCGCGTCCCGTTCCGACGGTGCTTTTCCCCGGGTCCCCCGCCGGCTTCCCGGGGTCCCCGCCGGTCCACACCGCCCCCCCGCAGCCCCCCGCAGCCCTGCCCGTCTCCCTGAAGCTTTAGACGGGCAGGACTGCACCCGCCGCGCCGCCTCGCCGCCCGGCTATTGAGACGCTCGTGCGTGGGAAACGCACGAGCGTCTCATTCAGCCAGAGCGCCAGATTGCTGGCGGATCGCCAGGGACACGGTCCTGGCGCTCCGCCAGCAATAATAAGCCCGGCTCCATCTGTACCCTCCCTACTGCCTTACATCTCTCTATCCCCTCCCTACCACCCTGCATCTCACTATCTCCTCCCTACTGCCCTACGTCTTACTATCCCCTCCCTACCATCCTGCATCTCACTATCTCCTCCCTACTGCCCTATGTCTTACTATCCCCTCCCTACCATCCTGCATCTCACTATCCCCTCCCTACTGCCCTACGTCTCTCTATCCCCTCCATATCGCCCTGCATCTCTCTATCCCCTCCCTACTGCACTACATCTAACTATCCCCTCCCTACATCTCACTATCCCCTCCCTACCACCCTGCATCTCTATCCCCTCCCTACCGCCCTGCATCTCACTATCCCCTCCCTACCACCCTGCATTTCTATCCCCTCCCTACCACCCTGCATCTCACTATCCCCTCCCTACATCTCACTATCCCCTCCCTACCACCCTACATCTCTCTATCCCCTCCCTACTGCCCTGCATCTCTCTATCTCCTTCCTGCATCTCACTATCCCCTCCCTACTGCCCTACGTCTCACTATCCCCTCCCTACCGCCCTGCATCTCACTATACCCTCCCTACCGCCCTGCATCTCACTATACCCTCCCTACTGCCCTACATCTCACTATCCCATCCCTACTGCCCTACGTCTCTCTATCCCCTCCCTACCGCCCTGCATCTCTATCCCCTCCCTACCGCCCTGCATCTCACTATCCCCTCCCTACCGCCCTACATCTCACTATCCCCTCCCTACCACCCAGCATCTCTTTATCCCCTCCCTACCACCCTGCATCTCTATCCCCTCCCTACCGCCCTGCATCTCACTATCCCCTCCCTACTGCCCTACATCTCACTATCCCCTCCCTACCACCCAGCATCTCTCTATCCCCTCCCTACCACCCTGCATCTCTATCCCCTCCCTCCCGCCCTGCATCTCTCTATCCCCTCCCTAATGCACTACGTCTCACTATACCCTCCCTACTGCCCTGCGTCTCTCTATCCCCTCCCTACCGCCCTGCATCTCTCTATCCCCTCCCTAATGCACTACGTCTCTCTATCCCCTCCCTAATGCCCTACGTCTCTCTATCCCCTCCCTACCACCCTGCATCTCACTATCTCCTCCCTACTGCCCTGCATCTCACTATCCCCTCCCTACCGCCCTGCGTCTCTCTTTCCCGTCCCTACCGCCCTGCATCTCTCTATCCCCTCCCTACTGCCCTGCGTCTCTCTATCCCCTCCCTACCACCCTGCATCTCACTATCTCCTCCCTACTGCCCTACGTCTTACTATCCCCTCCCTACCATCATGCATCTCTCTATCCCCTCCCTACTGCCCTGCATCTCACTATCTCCTCCCTACTGCCCTGCATCTCACTATCCCCTCCCTACCGCCCTGCGTCTCTCTTTCCCGTCCCTACCGCCCTGCATCTCTCTATCCCCTCCCTACTGCCCTGCGTCTCTCTATCCCCTCCCTACCACCCTGCATCTCACTATCTCCTCCCTACTGCCCTACGTCTTACTATCCCCTCCCTACCATCATGCATCTCACTATCTCCTCCCTACTGCCCTACGTCTTACTATCCCCTCCATACCGCCCTGCATCTCTCTATCCCCTCCCTACTGCACTACATCTCACTATCCCCTCCCTACCACCCTGCATCTCTATCCCCTCCCTACCGCCCTGCATCTCACTATCCCCTCCCTACCACCCTGCATTTCTATCCCCTCCCTACCACCCTACATCTCTCTATCCCCTCCCTACTGCCCTGCATCTCTCTATCTCCTTCCTGCATCTCACTATCCCCTCCCTACTGCCCTACGTCTCACTATCCCCTCCCTACCGCCCTGCATCTCACTATCCCCTCCCTACTGCCCTACATCTCACTATCCCCTCCCTACTGCCCTACGTCTCTCTATCCCCTCCCTACCGCTCTGCATCTCTATCCCCTCCCTACCGCCCTGCATCTCACTATCCCCTCCCTACTGCCCTACATCTCACTATCCCCTCCCTACCGCCCTGCATCTCTCTATCCCCTCCCTACTGCCCTACATCTCACTATCCCCTCCCTACCGCCCTGCATCTCTATCCCCTCCCTACTGCCCTGCATCTCTCTATACCCTCCATAATGCCCTACATCTCTCTATTCCCTTCCTAGCGCCCAGCGTCTCACTGTCATCTACCCCCTCTCTGCAACTTATCATCAAATCAATCTCCTCCCAATTGCCCTGCATTTTTCTCTCCCCTCAAGCAGATGAAAACTTGTACTGTGGAGGTCGATGTGTTTTTTTATGGGGGCGGGGGGGCTTTCAAAATTTTGTGATGCCATTTCCATGAGGCCATGCCCCCTTTTCGCCACGCAAGGGTCCCGCCTGCCGCAGGTGGGCCTGTGTGCTCAAAATGCCAGGGCCGATTTCTGGTCCAAAACCCGCCCTGAGGATGGGGATAGGTGTATATATATATATATATATATATATATATATATATATATATATATATTTAAGTAGTACAGACACCAAAGTGGAAACTAGTAATTTTATTAAATCCGTGGATACAAATAGTTATGTACATTTCAAAAGCGGACATGCAAACAAATGGAAAACCAATATTCCGTTTTCCCAGTTCTCAAGAATTCGGCCACAACAGAATTCAACAGACAATTAGGAACTTACACAGAAAGATTTAGAGAAAGAGGGTATCCAGATCCTATACTTGAAGAGGCTACACACAAAATCCAAAATGTGGATCGTGAAAACCTACTGGTATACAAAAACTCAGAGAAAAATGATTAAAATCAAATTATATTTATTACTCAATACAATAACAAAGAACATCTAATAAGGAATGTCATTTACAAACACTGGGAAATTCTGAAGACAGACCCAATTCTTAATACAATACTACCTGACAAATTGCCTTCAGAAAAGCCCAAAAACTTGAAGACCAAATAGCACCAAGTCTATTGAAACCTAACAATAGCCTCAATAATAATTGGTTACACAACACAAAAGGTTTCATATGTATATATGTGAGCCCTGACAGTCAGGGGTTCAAAAACTACAACAATACTAATAATTATAAGATGAAGGAACTTATGCATTGTATGACTACATGGGTGATCTACCAATTAGAATGCTCCTGTAAACTAAAATATATATAGGCAAAAGAAATCTGAAATTGAGGATTCAGGAGCATGTAAGAGCAAATATGGACACAAGAGAAAAAAGGGGTTGTAGGGTTGGATGCGCACCTTTACTAAGGAGAGTTCAAGTTTTGATTGATTTTTTTTTTATTTTTTTTAAATGCCCTTCTAGTTTTCTTTTATTCGCTGAAACTAGGGGACATAGGGACAATTAGATATGATGAAATCAAGAGGTTAAAATGACGTACAGTTACAACATAAATGGGCCTGCAAGTGCAATAAAGGTTGACGGTGAAAGAAGAATAGTTTTTAAAAATAGTGCTGGGCTAGGGTTGCGTGTGCAGTGATTGTAGTTATTATTTACTGTGTGAGACTGATTCTGGTGTCTCCATTTATTTAATTCTGGCTCTATTGCCTGTATATATATTTCTGCTCTGTTATACCACTTTCAGACCGCACTGTGAACACGGGTTATTGCCGTGTTTGCGGGGCCTAAACACGGGTCAAGGTGCGGTTTGAAAGCGCCACGCTCAGAAAACCCGTGTTCAACAACACAGCTTTTGAACCCTGGGTCGGACACGGCTCTAACACGTGTCTATGTGCGGTCAGAAAGGCCCCGACCCGTGTTATCCGACACTGCTGTTTCTGAAATGCCGCTATTGGTGGATTTCTGTGAGGTCAGCAGTCTGACCCCGGAAACCGTCAAGCAGCACGCTGGAGCTGCGGACCACGGGACACAGGCACCAGACCAGCCTGCACTCCACACTTACAGCCTGCTGTTACCCACTTTGGAAGCCTGCTTTCCAGCAAAAGTGTGCACTTTTCCTCAGCATGAAAAAAGTGTACAGCATGTTGCACAGTGTGACACTCTGCTGCCTGCTAACACCTGTATCACACAGAATCAAAGCACAAACATCCATGAGGTCAGAGGTCTGCCATGCTGCTGCTGCTGCAATGCTGTGAACAATCTCCACCCCTCACTTTTATTTCCTTTGTGACATCATTATTGTGAGCCAGAAAAAAAGTAAATTTTTAATGACACACATAGGTTTTGAAGCACGGACCCGGGTTCAGTGTGTAAGCACCAGTCCTAGGAAAACCCGGGTTAAAGTGCAGTGTGAAAGGGGTAATTGGAGAGTCTGACCCGGCTCTTTGCAAGGACAAACCTGTTTTCAAAATGCAGGGTCGGACACGGGTTTGCGGTCTGAAAGTAGTATTACTGGCACAGAGCCCAGGTCTTTCTCTTCACAGTGACAGAAATTGGCAACAGTAACAGTAATTTTGTTTAACTCAAATACACATTGTATCACTTTATTATTGGGTGATCTCTTGCTGTTCCCTTCTATGTGGGAGATGGTGTCAGCTTTAATGTTACTTATGTTAGATCACAATTGTTACTTTTGCAGTTTATAAAGAAACATATAAATCAGGATTTCCTGTTATTATTCTAGTTGTACTGTCCCTTTCTGGGGCTTCTGCCTGGACCGACAGTAAGCCTCCACAGGGTCCTGTAGTACTTGATGATCTAACCTTTATATATTTCAAGTGCTATATTTCTGCTGACCCTTTGTGGGAATTACTTTGGCCTAATTCAGTCGTGTCCCTCCGTGGGGTCCCTAGAATCACTGCATATTACAACATCAGTATATATTCATTTACAAACAGGCATTGCCCTAGCTCTGCACGTCCAACATGTGTTTCAACTATCTAAGAGTCTTTTTGGTACTTCTTTACTTTCACGGCGCAAGCATGGCGCCGCGCGTACTTCCGGGTTACGCTCGCCACTAATTAAGTTAAATAAACGGAGTTAACGCCATGCCAACATGGATAGTTCATACCTCCACTATCCATGTTGGCATGGAGTTGATTTTAATTAGCGTGGCGAGCGTAGCGAGCCACCGAGCCCGCAGCGTGGGCGAGCGAAGCGAGTCCCGCAAGGGGACTCTGACGCGCGGCGCCATGCTGGCGCCGTGAAAGTAAAGAAGTACCGTCTTTTTTTTTTTTTTTTAAATAGAGCAGAAATATCGGTACTCTTTACCTAGAAGGGCGCTCACGATTTTGATCGTGGGCATCGTAAGGAAAAAAGAATCACGTCAGTTGCATCGCATGCAACCAAAAAAATCACATGCGATGCGACCGACTCGATTACCGCGATTTCCCATAGGGAACAATGTTAA
The DNA here is from genome assembly GCF_055691185.1 of Crinia signifera. Lineage (NCBI taxonomy): Eukaryota > Metazoa > Chordata > Amphibia > Anura > Myobatrachidae > Crinia > Crinia signifera. The sequence goes on from NC_139223.1 coordinate 11,027,278, forward strand.
ATGTCCCAATTGACCCGATTTTCCATAGGGAACAATGTTAAATGGCCCACAGAGGCCAAATAGGCACCCTGAAGTGTGAAATGCCCCCCCCCCCCAATTGTTAACGCCACCCCACGATCAACATCAACCCGAAGCGTGGCGAGCGCAGCGAGCCCGCGAGGGGCGGCGGTATGCATCCTACGACCTTTTCATACCCCCACTATCCACGTCGGCGTGGAGTTGAGAACAGAAAGTGTGGTGAGTGCAGCGAGCCACCGAGCCCGAAGCGTGGCGAGCGCAGCGGACACCTGTGAAGCCCGCGAGGGGTCGCGTATACCTGTGAAGGTGTTCGCGTCCCCTCGCTGCGCTCGCTGCGCTCGCCACGCTTTGGGCTTGGTGGCTCGCTGCGCTCGCTGGCTGCGCTCGCCACACTTTCTATTCTCAACTCCACGCCGACGTGGATAGTGGGGGTATGAAAAGGTCATACTCGCCAATTCATACATGTTTGTCCTAGAGCAACAATTGTTTACCCAGAACATCTCGGTAAAAGAACATCTCACGCTATATACTAGATATATAGATGATCTCCTGATCATTTGGTCAGGGGACCAGGACAAATTGGAGCAACATATACTCTCTCACAATGAGACAGATTCCCCGGTGAAGTTCACATACAACCTCAGCAGAAATTCTGTTCAGTATTTAGATGTGGACATATCAATAGTGGGAGGTCAGATTCAAACGTCACTGTATACTAAGCCAACAGACCGCAATAACACCCTGTTGGCAACAAGTTTCCATCCCAAGCCATTGATTAAGGGATTGCCATTCTCGCAGATGTTGCGGGCTCGCCGCATCTGCAGTGAACGGGAAGGGCTGGATACAGCACTCACGGCAATGAGCACTAAATTCATTGAGAGGGGGTACCCAGCACCCGAAATTGAGGCCGTCAAAACTAAGGTGTTAAGTCTATCCAGGGAAGAGGCCTTTACCCCCAAAACCCGTAATCGAAAAACCGATGACAAGATCATCTGGGTTAATAAATTCCACCCCTCCAGCACAGATGTCAAACGGGTTGTCAATGCTCATTGGCCCATAATTACCTCAGAAGGTACATTGCCCTCCCTGCAATCGAAGAAAATCATGAGCTCATATACTAGAGGCAAAAACTTAAAAGATTTCCTCGTAAAAAAACGACGTTTCCTTCCCCCCACCTCCCAAAGGGTCATTTTTGGGGAAACCCAAGGTGGGCTGTTATAGATGCTGCGGATGTACAACATGCAGCTATCTTATCCCGGGGGATTCTTTCCACCACCCCTATACGGGGAAGAAATTTAAAATACATCACAGAGTCAGTTGCTCCACTAAATTCGTGATTTACCTGATAAGTTGCCCCTGTGGTCGACATTATGTCGGCAAGACCGATCGTACATTTAAAGAGAGGGCGGCTGCCCATCGGTCGGCCATTAAGGCGGCCATAGCAACTGGACACAGCGACCAGCCGGTCGCTAGACGTTTTTCAGAGGCCAGGCATAGCCTCACATCTCTGAGGTATCGAATTATAGACCATGTCCCCCCACTTTCTAGGGGAGGGGATCGGTCATTGCGGTTACTCCAGCTTGAGAGTCGCTGGATATATCGTTTAGACACCACAGCCCCTAAGGGATTAAATCAACATGTGGGTTATACATGCTTCTTGTAATAACTCCACTTATGCACCTGTAGATTCCAGCAAACCATCTATTATAGCCATGGGACGACGTTATACATTTCAGCCATCGACACAAGGGTGTCATCACCTGGCCTGCATTGCAATTTTAATAGTATCTCCTATTATTATTTAGTTTGTGATACAACATAAGACAGTATCTTGTATGTTAACACTAATCTGTGGTTTTTAATAGTTGTCATTGGTTTTTATATATATGTAACCTTTTGATCCGCTAGCACATGCACTTTTATGAATAGGCACTGTCACTTTAAATCAGGAGACGTAGTCTCCTCACACGTAAGAATGCACTTTATAGTAATATGAATTTCTGCTTTTAATATTGTCTAGATTTTTATGTGTATGTCGTATTAGCAGATCTTACTTTTGATTTTATGGCCTTTTTTTCACTTTTTCACAGATTCATGTATTTTTGTGTGTAATCACCTCTCGTTCCCCCGGCCTGTGAAGGGTCCCGAGTGACGTCATCATCAGCCGACGGAGACGCCGGACCAAGCCGCGGGAACAGACAGGGACTGTACAGGTATTTAAACACTGTTTGGATTTGGTTTTGTTTGTTAAGCACCTTGATAAAGAAGCCGCCGTGCTTCGAAACGTTGGTATCACAACCTGTGTGTGCGTATTGATTTTCGAGTGCCGCCGACCCCACAAAGACGCGCAGATATTGACAGCCTGGGGCTGTCAGTGGAGGGCACCGGCTCATTCCACGTTTCCCCGCAGCAGTTTATGCTTGGAGTGCCGCCCCTCGAACCTATTGCATATCAGGATCACCTTTGGGCACATCCTTTGGAGGGCACCCAGCTATTTGATTCATTGCACCTGATTCAGACTCAAGGAGAGTTGAATCACACACGAGTACCGGTCGGTACTGATCCACAGACTGGTTTCATTTCTATCTGCCAATATGTCGACAGACGCTGACATGACATCGTCATCCCAAGCGAGGGTGGAATTAACCCTGGGAGCAACATTCAGCTATTCGGATTCGGATTATGACAGGCTCCTATTCGAGGAGGATTTACAAGCCACAGCCGGTTGCCCGGAGCACATTCAACTCTACCATGAGTGGCTGAACTTGAAAAGGAAAGACTCTTTCGGATTATGTCCGTGACCGCAAGATCCCCCGTGGTTTCAGGATTAAAAATGTCCCTACCATAGGGACCAAATGTCCCTACCTGGGATGTGTACAAGCAGTTCTTGTGGGGGTCCGCATTCATGATCAGTGCTGTGGTGGATCCCGTGAGTACAGCTGTGAGCCCCATTTTAGGGGCTAATTCAGCATGAATCGTTCATCTGAGAAGTTGCAGATAAGTGCGAGTAGATAGCCGCTGCCCAGACAGAAAGGGAAACCGGCCGTGCAAATCTGCGTATGAATTGCGAAACTATCGCAAATCCATACACAATTCATGGACCATAGAACAGTGTTTGCCGTTTGTCTAAATGTGAGTAGGTCTGAGGCTGCCACTAATCCGTGACTGAGACCGTTTGGATGAGGCTGCCACTAATCCGTGACTGAGACCGTTTGGATGAGGCTGCCACTAATCCGTGACTGAGACCGTTTGGATGAGGCTGCCACTAATCTGTGACTGAGACCGTTTGGATGAGGCTGCCACTAATCTGTGACTGAGACCGTTTGGATGAGGCTGCCACTAATCTGTGACTGAGACCGTTTGGATGAGGCTGCCACTAATCTGTGACTGAGACCGTTTGGATGAGGCTGCCACTAATCCGTGACTGAGATAGGCTGAATGAGGCCGGCTTTTTTTTTGGGGGGGGGGGGGAGGGGCTGACACCCAGAAAACATCCTGTCACTACCTCCAAAGGTTGACTTCCTGTGAATCAAGCTCCAGCTGCTTTGCGTATACAATCCGTATGGAATGTCTGATGCTATTTCATAGTTGCCTACTTCCTGGTAGTTCAGTGAGGCACGGGTTGGCAGAGCCACTGACAGGGTGGGATGGGGGCAGGGTGGCCAGCGGATCACCAGTGTGGGGGCGTGGCCATAGTGATCGCATCTTTGTGCCCCCCCCCCCCCCCCCTGTGCAATGCTGGTATTTCAGGCATTGCACAGCGGGGGTGCTACAGTGACGTAATCCGTAATTCACAATATTTCTGATTGTTCCAGTCATTTGGTAGTGGCCTAAAAATATGAAAGTCTTTTCATGGGCACTAATTCTATATTTCAGCATTTAAAAATGATGAACTTTTTTAATGTGAAATTGAATAGAGATCCTCAGCTCCTTCATGCAAAGATTTGGGCCTAGAGAGTGAATATCTTCACAGTTGCTATGGTGACGCTTTCTTCCTCTGTTTAATCTTAGGGTGCAACAAGTGTAAATGCTTATTTTCCAAATGCAGTTTGGTACGACTATCACACGGTGAGTATGGCTGTGCATTTATATATATCTTATATCACAGGTTCTCAAACTCGGTCCTCAGGACCCCACGCAGTGCATGTTTGACAGGTCTCCTCACAGACTCACAAGTGAAATAATAAGCTCCACCTGTGTGTCAACTGTTGGGTGACCTGGAAAGCGGGAACTGTGTGGAGTCCTGAGGACCGAGTCTGAGAACCCCTGTTTTATATATTAACCCCTTCCCGACGAGGCCTTTTTTGTTAATTTTTTTTTTTTCCTCCTCGCGTTCAAATAAGCGTAACTTTTTTAATTTTCCGGCTATATAGACACATGAGGGCTTTTTTTTTGCGGGACAAGTTGTACTTTTTAATGGTACCATTTAGTATACCATATAATATTCTGGGGAATCAGGAAATAATTCAATGTGGGGTAAAAAAGAAAAAAAACGCAATTCCACAATTTTGCGCTGGTTACAGTTTTTTTGGAGTTCATAGTTCGTTTAAAATGATGGGTTATCTTTATTCTATGGGTCGTTACGATTCCGGTGATACCAAACTTATATAGTTTTCGTTACGTTTTACCACTAAAAAAAAAATAGAAAATTTTACGGTTTTTCTAATTTGCGTCGCGTCGCCATGTTCTGCGGCTTATAACTTTTTTATTTTTCCACCTACGGACCTGGGTGAGGGCTCATTTTTTGCGGGCTGAAGTTTACTTTTTAATTAATACCAATATGGGATATGGGCGACTTTCTGATCTCTTTTAGTTATTTTTTTTTGGGTAGGCGATGCGACCAAAAAACGTAGTTTTGGCGTTGGGAATTATTTTTCGTTTACGCCTTTAACCGTGCGGGATAACTAATGTTATATTTTAATAGATCGGACTTTTAGGAACGCGGCGATACCAAATATGTTTATTTTTTTATTTTTTATTTATTTTTATTTGTGAAATGGGGAAAGGGGGGTGATTTGAACTTTTAATATTTTTTTTTTTTTTTTTTTTTTTTTACTTTTACTACAAGGCCCCCTAGTGTACTTGACCACTAGGGGGCGCGATCGCCTGTACTAGGTTCAGCCATAGAGCTCTATGGCTGAACATAGTGATTTTCAGCACTTCCTATTACATCCTGCCTCAGGCAGGATGTAATAGGAATGCTGACACGGCCAGCACAGGGGTCTACATTAGACCCCTGGCTGCCATGGCAACCGATCGGCACCCTCCGATCTCGCCTCGGGGGGCCCCGATCGGCGCCGGAGGGGGGCGCCCCCCCTCCGATCAGCTATTTAAGCACTGCGGGCGCTTTGCCCGCGGTGCTTAAAGGGTTAAACGGCCACGATCGGCGAACTCGCCGCTCGTGGCCGTGAGAGCAGGTACCTGGCTGTAATATACAGCCTCTCTTTCAAGCCAGCTCACTCCGTGAGCTGGCTTGATTCCCCCGCAACCGACATATGACGTAAATGTACGTCATATGTCGGGAAGGGGTTAATGAGATCTGTACCGGCACTCAATCCCTTCCAAGGTGAGTAGGTGCCACGTGCTATCCAATGTACACCTCACCAACCTTGTGTGCACTATGTAGAGGGTCGGAGGTGTCTTGTATATTACATACAGAACGTTTTCTAACACACTAGAAGTAACTTACATAACAAGCGTCTGATAAAGATGCGGTTAGAGTTGCTGCATACTTGCCTACTTTTGAAATCTAATTTCAGGGAGATTATAGTTGGAAGTAAAATTTTGCACAGCGTCCCATTGAGGGGGCGGGTCATGCTCCTCCCAAAGGGCGTGTCTAGCTCCATATATGGAGAGATTGTGAAAAGAGATTGTGAACGTGGCACCTAGAAGCTTGGGTGTGTACTGCTACATCTGAGAGGAATCTTATATAATGACTTATATACAAATGTAGATGGGCCCCAGAGCAGTTAGTAAGAGATACTATACTTGGTACAGTGCTGGGAAATGGCGCTGATGATTCAATGTAAATGTATCTATCTCTCATTCCTTTTATCCCAACAATGAAATAGTGTAATGTGGGCTAGGTGACATGAGGGAGATTGCCAGACTAATGACGGCGAGAGGGAGATTACTGCTATGTCAGTGAGTCTCCTGCAGAATGCAGGAGGGGAGGTAACTATGGTGAAACAGTGTAATGTGGGCTAGGTGACATGAGGGAGATTGCTAGACTAATGACGGCGAGAGGGAGATTGCTGCTATGTCAGGGAGTCTCCTGCAGAATGCCCCAGGGGAGGGAACTATGATGTAACAGTGTAATGTGCGCTAGGTGACATGAGGGAGATTGCTAGACTAATGAGGGAGAGAGGGAGATTGCTGCTATGTCAGGGAGTCTCCTGCAGAATGCCGGAGGGGAGGTAACTATGATGTAACAGTGTAATGTGGGCTAGGTGACATGAGGGAGATTGCTAGACTAATGAGGGAGAGAGGGAGATTGCTGCTATGTCAGGGAGTCTCCTGCAGAATGCAGGAGGTGAGGTAACTATGATGTAACAGTGTAATGTGGGCTAGGTGACATGAGGGAGATTGCTAGACTAATGAGGCACAGAGGGAGATTGCTGCTATGTCAGGGAGTCTCCTGCAGAATGCAGGAGGGGAGGTAACTATGATGTAACAGTGTAATGTGGGCTAGGTGACATGAGGGAGATTGCTAGACTAATGAGGGAGAGAGGGAGATTGTTGCTGTGTCAGGGAGTCTTCTGCAGAATGCAGGGGGGGAGGTAACTATGATGTAACAGTGTAATGTGGGCTAGGTGACATGAGGGAGATTGCTAGACTAATGAGGGAGAGAGGGAGATTGCTGCTATGTCAGGGAGTCTCCTGCAGAATGCAGGAGGGGCGGTAACTATTATGTAACAGCGTGATGTGGGCTAGGTGACATGAGGGAGATTGCTAGACTAATGAGGGAGAGAGGGGGATTGCTGCTATTTCAGGGAGTCTCCTGCAGAATGCAGGAGGGGAGGTAACTATGATATAACAGTGTAATTTGGGCTAGGTGACATGAGGGAGATTGCCAGACTAATGAGGGAGAGAGGGAGATTCTGCTATGTCAGGGAGTCTCCTGCAGAATGCAGGAGGGGAGGTAACTATGGTGTAACAGTGTAATGTGGGCTAGGTGACATGAGGGAGATTGCAAGACTAATGAGGGAGAGAGTGAGATTGCTGCTATGCCAGGGAGTCTCCTGCAGAATGCAGGAGGGGAGGTAACTATGATGTAACAGTGTAATGTGGGCTAGGTGACATGAGGGAGATTGCTAGACTAATGAGGGAAAGAGGGAGATTGCTGCTATGTCAGGGAGTCTCCTGCAGAATGCATCAGGGGAGGTAACTATGAGTTTCTGTATCTGTTGCTAACATATGTTACTATGTATCAAAGTCTTGTGCCCACAAATCATATCAAGAACATACATTTTACATGTAATCCGAAGACATCTGTGGTATTATTTCTAGGGTGCTAAAGAAAATACCCGCGGTGGTTGGAGGGTGCTGCCGGCACCCATTGACCATATTAATCTTCATGTGCGCGGTGGCTTCATTCTGCCCCAACAGGCTCCGGCCTTCAACACACGTCTCAGGTATGTACTATGATAACGCATGCATATGTCTAATTGCTTTAAAACCCTTAGCTATAACGGTACACGCTGAAATAATTACATGCCAACACAAAAAAAATGTATGACAATGCTTTACTTGTAAGATAGCTTTATTACCCGGGATTTGCAAATGCAGACTTAAGGCCCCCATACACTATGCGATTCTCGGCCGATTTCATCCGATTTCGGCCCTTTGGCAGGCAAAGCCCCCCCCCCCCTTTAGGTCGCATTAAGTTTACACCCATAATACAAGAAATGCCCTGATCTCCCACATAATAATAGCAGACATGATTTTACAATCAATACTAGAAATACATTGATCTCACACATAATAATGACAGGAGGCATGCTTTATTCCATCCATCACCTGACCGGATCGCGACAATGAAGGAATGTTTCTCCTTTAATATAATTAGTGAATGGTTTTGATCTGTAAAAAACAAATAATATAAAAAAAGTTCCCACTAAACCTATATAATAAAAGACCAATGCTGCCCCTCAACTCTATGTGGGACATTCAAGTGTTTTGCACACCGGCAGGCACTAGAGGGTGCTTGACGGAGCAATTAACACAGCTGACAGCGCTGACATTACTCTTATGTTGTTCATCATAGGGTCGGGCTTATGGGAGGAATTGTAGTGTTGTGTGCAGCCACTAGATGGCGCTCAGAATAGCAATTCAAGGGTTGCACCCTTTGGGCATGTACAGCAGCTTAGCAAATCTAAGGTTTTTGTACTTTTTAATGAAGACTCATTGATAGGGCTCTAGTGTTCTACTCAGGGGCATATTTATAATGGGTGCACTGTGCACAAGCCCCATAGTTCCAGGGGGGCCCACTCCACACCCATTGTTATAATACTCACCCTCTGGACTCCAACAATGGCAGCAGCAGCATTGGGAAAATCACCAGATTAAATGGCCACCGCGCACTTTTTCCTGAAATCTGTTTATGCGCTGTGGACTCTGAGCACTCTAGTGCTAAATCCAGGCAGAGAGGAGGTGACCCGGCCGGAGGAGGCTGCACACCGGCCTCCTCCTCTCCTAAAACGCCCCAGGTTCTATCATATGTGGTTCAGTAATAACCAGTGGCGGCTTCTGCTTTTAGACTTAAAGGGGGCTGCAATTTCCTGGGTACTGCTCGTTGCAAACAGTCATTAAGTATTTGCAGGTTATCAGTTTGATTTGTGCTGTACTAGTGTTTGTATGCATGTACTACAGTATAAATAAATGATGTACTCATATGCACACAAACACAGGAACAGAACAAACAAACCTCTCTGGTGCAATGCATACCTTCCTTCAGCTGCATCACAGTATATTGTCATTTTTTTCCCACTTCAAAACGTTTAAGGCTGCAGTGGGAAAGCGCCAGAGTTGGTTTACCGGTTAAAGATAACCGGTATTTCAAAACGTTTAAAAAGCAGAGTCCTACACGTTTCACAGCCGTTTTTTATGCAGTTAGAATGGCTCTGAAACGGTATTTAATAAAAACAACAGATTACAGACCTGTGATAGGCTGTCCCCTGCATTCTACCTTGAAACGTGTTCAGGGGATTAAACGGGTTGACTGATGTGAATGGTACTTCAACGGTATTTAAAACGGTAATCTACTGCAATGTGAAGGCTCAGACCCATTTTAAATACCGTTTAAAAACACAGTTTTGAAAAACGTTTTTGCAGTGTGAAAGCGGTATGAGTGACTCACTGAAGTCTGGGCATGCTCACTGCAGAGAATTGCTTCTGGGCTGCACAGGCGGCAGCCCATAGAAGCACTGTAGCTCTGGTGATTTGCACAGAATGGCTTTCTGTTGGAAGCTATTACTGCCATCACTCCATGTACTGGCAGCCCAAGAGGGGGAGGAGTTTCCAGCTCTGTTTGTGATGAGCAGTAACAGCTTCCGATAGTAATCTACTACATGCTTAACTCCTCCTCACAGGGTTGGGCTGTTATTGTGTCTGTCCTGCTGCTCAGAGCCGGCCCTAGGCATAGGCAAACTAGGCAAATGCCTAGAGCATTTGGAATGCCTAGGGGCATCAGCAGCTTCTGCTGATTAAAATGATATGCAGCATTCTGTATTCTGTATGTGAGTGAGGCTGTATCTTCATATGAAAGAGTGTGTTCATGGAAATCACTGTAACGTAGTTAGTCATAGGATCTAGTGGCGGTGCTAGGGGGGCACCAGCCAAAATCTTGACATGGGCGTCATTTAGGCTAGGGACGGCTATGCTGCTGCTTTATGGATCCTGGTAAGAGGACAGCCAGCACCAGAGCTGTGGTGATGTGTGCGTGTGGAGGGGGAGGGGAGCACCGGAGCTCTGGTGCTGTCTGTGTCTTACCGCCACTGGTAATAACAATTGGGAATGGTAATTGGATGTGTAGAACAAAGGCCGGAAGCCTGACTAACAGTATCTGTCTTTATTGAAGGATTCCATTGTCTTGGACGTAACACATAATAATTACACGGACCCGAATAATCTGATCTTTGATGAAATTAAACTATTGGGATTGAAAAAAACAATTACCAATCTGATTGTGAGGAAAGATGGCGGAGTCCAACCGTCCTTCCCCCCGCTGTCATATGATGGCGCTAACCAGGTAAATAGCACATATGTATGTAGATGGTACAGATTTACTAAGCGTCAGTCTGTTATAAATGGCTGCTACATGGTAACTTCTTACCTATATTTTATGGTTAGTATTTAGAATGGATATACGATACAGCACAGAGTGTGACCATTGGCCATAGGGGCCTAATTCTTTTGAAAATCGCTGCTTAACGAGCGCTGAAGCACCACTCCTCCGATTGCCTACCCCTCTGCCCCTGCCGTCGAATCCCCTCGGTACCATGCGAGGGGATGTGGCTATCACATCCCCTCGCATTTGTCCGCGCGCAGGAGAACTCATTCGATGGTCGCCAACCATCGAATGATTTCTCCTGCCTTCGGTTGGTGGGTGGCTGATGCCACAGGCGCTGACATCCTGTGACGTCAGCGGCCCGCCCCCGGCAGGCACCGGCCCGCCTGCGTTCCGTGAATCTGGTGGGAACCCTCTACGATAGATGAAAAGGACAACAATGAAATGTAAAAGGACAGTTTGGGTTTTTTCACCAGGCAGAACCGGATTACCCATAAGGCCAAGCAGGTGGCCACCAGGGAGGCTGATATTTTAGGGTGTTTTCTAGATTTTGTTTTCTTTCATTTAGATCTGTAATAACTAGAGACAGGATTATATTCATTTGCATATTTGCATATTTTGCCCATTCTCACTTGTTATTGCATATTTTACCTAAAATCTAGTGATGGTGCATATTTTAGGCCCCGTCCTCTTCCCACCCGCGAGTCACAGCACTGGTTTGCCCTGCTGCTGCTGGCCAGGTGGTGGAAGAGTGTGCAGACCGGGGCAATATGTGCGCAGTGTGGGGAACCTTGGATGTACGATATGTCTGACACTGCTCTAGGCTGCCAATCCATGTTGATAAAAGTCAGTCGGGGCGGATGCCATTATGAAGCTCCTGAACCTTTGCCTGCCCCTGGCCTGGGACTTTACACCAAGAGACAGACTTCTGCAGCAGAATGAGGCGGGCAGAAGGGTTGTGACATCACGTGGTGCGGAGGAAATGCCGTGTCACAGTGAGTATGCGTTGCAGGGAGGAAGCCTTCCACTGCGCCGCCCTCACACGCTATGCTGACATTGGATCCATCTGCGCTGGAGATGAGGGTCCGTGTAGTTGATTCAAGAAGAGCTTTGGATGCTGCAGTCTGCTGTAGCAGCCGTGAAGAAAAAAAATCCTGTGTATAGCATTAGACATCTGCAGATGCTGTGGGCCTATTTTTGAGGTTTATTTGCAACTAATGTAATGCTGATATATAAATAAATAAGTTAAAAATTACTTTTTTTATTATTTAATGTAGCATATTTTAACACTTTTCATGCATATTTTATGTATGTTTCATGCATATTTGCATGCATATTTCAAGCTTTTTATGTTGCATATAGTCCTGTCTCTAGTAATAACCATTCCGTTCCCCTCGCCCAGCCTTGTGTGGCATGTGGCTCTACCAGTTTTGCAGTAGCTGCATTAAGAATTTGTTGTCTGGGTAGGATTAGCACGTGCTTAACCCCTTCTGTTACCGTATTTTCGTATGCACTAAAGCCTGCACGCTGGGGTACCACTGCCGGAGGTATCATCAGAAAAAGATGGTGATCCCCTATCGAAGCCTACAGACTTATCTCCACAGTGCTGTATGAGGGATCCATCACGAATCACCCCAGCAAAGGCAAAGGACAGCGCTTATCGCAAGAGCTCTCCTTTGCGTTAATGATGGCATATGCTATTGTTATGGATGTGGTAGCCGGCTAATGCCAGCCAAATGGGGCAGCGGATGTTAGAGCTTCCTGCCCTATACCTCTTACATATTTATCGTCTGTTATTTGGCTGTTTGTCCGGTATGAATTGAGGCACTGTTGGACCGATTTGGGTAAAACCAATGTGAGATGGCTTGATTGGGTCCAGATTAGGTTCATGGCCACGAAGACCCCAAATCTTGACCATAGTGTGGGTCCCGGGGCCAAAAAATGTGTCTGGTCACTTCACAAATTGGGTTAGGGAAGCAAGATTTGTCCAAGTTGCATAACATAGAGGGGATAGAGGGGATAGGGTTTAGGGAAACAAATGTGGTCCGATCCAGGAACCGACCACAGAGAGGTGTATGCTGGGTACGCCATGGGCGTGGGGAGTATGTTCAGGGCCTTACACTGGACGGAATTGGATGAGAACTTCAGAGAGGGGTGGCAAATGGTCTAGGATGCCTATTGGAGTGGCCAGGACCTCTGTCCCATGCCACCTTGGTGTATGCCGGCGAGACCTTTCACCCGGGGAGCGTGTTCTGGGCTTTCCACTAGATGGATGAAAAAAAAACCATTGAAATAAAAAAGATGGCTGCTCAGAGAAAGTCTGGGGTTTAAGGCTACTGTACACTCCGCCAAGTACCTCAGCAAGTAGTGTACACATCCACACCTCTCCTCGTGGAGTTCCTTGTCCCCACATACCATGGAACATCCAATATTTGTTTGTAGGTTGTAAGAAGTACTGAGGAAGCTCCGCCGGGTTATGTGTAGTATGTAGTATTAGTGACAGGTGACTAGACATTACCGATGCCTGTTACCAGCGCCCCTACCTGATACTGCCTAATGTGCACATTATACTCTCACCCCTGCAGGTGGCACATATAACTAACCTCCGCCTACTGCTGGGAGAGTCCTACACTCTGGAACTCAGTGATAATTACAGATCTGACCGTCATGCTGAAGAACGTAAGGCAGGGAAGTAACGGCACCGAGACAATGGACCTCTATGATCCTGATGTATAAATAACAGCGATGGTTGGTGTATGATAATCAGGGGGTGCATCGGGGGTAATGGGAAATGACACGCTACAATGGAAGAGCAGAAGAGAGAACATTTCGATACACAAATTCCTATGGGGGACCCGAGGTCTCACAACTAATGTTACAGATGTAATAATAACAATAAACTGAAAATATCTCATTTAAAGTCTTTATTAGGGACGAGATAAAGTACAGATCTCTGAATACTGATAATAATGATAATAATTAATGACCGATAAATGTTCACCAAATGAGAATAATGTTAAATAAATACTAAATACAGAAAGTTAAAACTCAGTAGGCAGATTATATCTGAGCAATAAGATACTGTATGTAATTCCTGTGAAATAGTTATTGGGAATAATTCTGTATGTAATAATAAATATGTCTGCAGATTATTAGTCTCCCCTGTGTGTACTGTGTGAAGTGTATACAAAAGTATCATTGTGTCTATAACAATGTATCAAACAGATATCTGTATCCAGTTCCAATGTGGATGCTGTCAAAGGAAGATAATGTTCCTGGGTCAGATGCACTAATGTTGCTTTCACATTGCCTAAAGACCCGGCCACTAAACCCCTTTCACATTGCAGGTGAAAACCATTTTAAATAGCGTTTTAATACCATTCACATTCAACCTGTTTAACCCCCAAAGAACACGTTTCAAGCCATAGAAAGTAGAGCTGTTCACACTGCATAAAAAACAGCTCTGAACTGTGTAGGACTCTGCTTCTTAACCGATTAGAAATACCGGTTATCTGTAACCGGTAAATCCAGACTGACGCTTTCACGCTGCAGCTCTAAAGGCCCCCTTACACTTAAGGCCGCCATACACTATGCGATTTGGGCCCGATTTGACCCGATTCAGAGGAATCGGGCCGTGAAATCGGGCCAAATCGCATGTGCAGACATCCCATCCGACCCGATGCGCGGTCCCGTGCGCATTGGGTCGGATTCGGGAGGTCGGACGGGCTGCACATAAGATTTGTTAAATCTTATGTGCAGCCCAAGGCGGGCAGGGGACGCAGCGTATAGTACGTGCGGTGGAGGGAGCCGAGCGGGGGACTGTAAGCAGAGAGGCAGTGGGCGCACTCTCCTGGGCGGGGGGGGATGCCGCAAATAGATACTTCCAGTTCCAGGCGGTGAACGCCGCAAGGGGATCAGAGATAGAGACTGGGTAGCGTAGGGGAAGCCGGGCACATAGAAATGAATGGACAGCCAGTAATTGGCTGAGAGCTCTCTGACTGAGAGAGCTTTCAGCCAATCACTGACTGTTAATTCATTTCTATGTCCACCCGCTGCTGCGCGGTTTCCCCTACGCTACCCGGTCTCTGCTCACTGGTCCCCTCGCGGAGTTCACCGCCTTGACCAGTGCGCCCATTGCCTCCCCTGCCTAGCTCCCTGCTTGCAGTCCCCGGCTCGGCATCTGGCTCCCTCCACCGCAGGTACTACAGGCTGCATCCGCTGCCTGCTTGCAGCCCCTATGCCCTGCTCAGCTCCCGGCTCCCGCTGACAGCACATCAAGTGCCAAATCGTATGTGACCCCCCCCCCCCCAGGGGAGTTGTCAGTAGATTAGGTCCGACTTAAGTCGGCCTAATGTATGGGGCCTTAATTGTCTCAACAAATTGAACCTGATTGACTCGAGATTTATCCTATGTGCAGGAGGTTCAATCTCATCCAATCTCTTGGTTATACCCAATGGCACAGGATTGTGGATTGTGTCCTACACATCAGGCACATAAGATTTTGTCAGACGGCACATCAGATCTTGTCAGATAAATTAACTCAAATTGGATCAAATCTCACAAAATCTTAGGGGCCCTTAACTGTTTTAAAAGGCAAAAAAATCGGCAATATACCGTTTTAGAGCTGCAGTGTGAAAGGGGTATAAATTTCAACATTGATGAAATAGAGAGTGATAACTCACCAGCCAATCAGCTCCTACCTGCCTTGTCACAGACTGTATTTGAAAAATGTGAAGCAGGAGCTGATAGGTTGATTGTTTACCATTCTTACTTTTATCACGTTTGTAGCTTAAGGGGTGTACATGCGAAGCAATCCTTCTAAGCAATTTTATCTACATAGTGAAGATTAATAAAAATTGCTGAAAAATCTGGGCGATAGCAATGCATGGCCCCACTTAAGTGAATATTGCTTAGTAAAAGAGTTGGCAGGCAAGGAAATTTTGGCTAGATCCCTGGCTGTCTAGTCAAAATCACTGATGTTCTCTGCTGAGGGTGATATTCACTAGACTATCTGCACTTAAATATTAACCCTGTTTTTAAAGTCCGCTAGGGATTTTCCCTTTATTGTGTTAATGGCGATAGAATATGACCAAAGAGACAATAAGTGAAAAGCGCAGGTTACGTATTATGTCCGCAACCAACGTACCCTTTATACCTAACTACGTGCGAACAAAACGTAGCGCAGCGTAGCGTACCTTTATTGTATATTATACACCAAGAACCAATACCTTAATAAGAGATCCCTTCGCAGTACTTTGTCGCTAATCTGCGAATATACCTTTAAGGACAATGTCCGTAATATACCTTATCGCTAAATGCGAATAACAGACACAAACCACAGTATAGAAGTATGGAGATAAGAACTCCGTAAAAAGGTTGTATTTAAGTCCCTAATGGACAAAAGGGGGTTACAGGAATAGAAAATACAGGTTTAACAGGTAATACAATAGACTAACTATGAATACGATAATCAGGCTCTGCTAGGGGGAAGGAAACAGATACAAGACACAATCAGCCAACAATACTAATAAGAATAAATACCGTGAATGCAACCGTTACCGTCTCATCAAATATGCGAAGCGCAGTCCGGTCAGAGCTCGCTATCGTTCAGGATTGAACTATAGCCCGGTTGAAGGTCAGGGAAAGAAAGATGTGCCGAAGTGTCCGAGGCAGCCCTGGGTCTCCTATCTTATAGGGTCAGAAAGGGGAGGTCAAAGGCCATTCCTATTGGTCAGAGATCGTATGTCAGGTCCGCTGTGATTGGGGGGTAAGATGATACACCTGGTTTGACTAGGTGCAGGGGAGTGAACTTTAGGAGTCCTTTGTTCGTTAGTATCGTCGGCAGGGATTGTAAACAGCTGTAGAAACCGGTTACATAATAGATTCCTTTGTTATATACTTTCAACCGAAACTGTCTTGGGAATATGGAATTATGTCCATAACTATCGGGCCGTGTCTATTGCGAAATATTCGCAATAACCGGAATACTACGCATAAGAAACGGAACAGAACGGTACTAAACATGATACAGACAGATGTATGCAGGGCTAACTAAGCTATGTGTGGCGTTCTAAACCTTTAACTACATTTTACTTAGTGTCAGTATGTATTTATGAATTTATGTGTGATAGTATGGCTACTCTTCTGGTCCACTTTGTCACACAGAATCGGGTATGGAAACTTTATTAGCGCAACTCTGCGAACCAAAATGGCGGCCATACTATCCTAAAATGGCGAGTGTGCAACTAGACTTCCACAGTCCACCCTTTAACAGTAAATATAAAACTGTTACAATACAAAACATTTTACACAGCAATACAGAAATTCATAATCCTAACAAAGAAATTGGGATCCATGAAATAAACATATAAGGGGAGTAAACCATCTGCTCTCGGCCGATCCAGGATCATGGATAAACGATTGCCGCATTTATCGAACAATCTACTCAGGGTCACGAAGGATAATGTACAATTTTGGGATAAAAATAAAAACAGGGGTGGTTACACTATATACAATTGTTTTTCAGATATGGCATCCTTTGGTAGGTATTGTTTGTGACAACAGACCCTTGAACTCTTTGTTGTCTCTCTTTTTGGTATGCTTTTAAGTATGATGGTATTATCACTATCAAACATCCGGTCCTGGGTAATGTGTCAAGTTTATAGATTCTACCTTGACCTAAACTGGGACGGGTAACACACTCTCAGAACTCTGTATCGTCCGTCCAATGCCTGGCAGCAGTGCGGCGGCGGTGTCCTTGATTTTGAAGATAAGAACGGATAGTGGGGGGGAGACAAGAATAGGACCCACAACAATAGAGAAAACTGAGAAAGGAAAAAAAAATTGTTAGTGATCCTTCCAACCTGTTACCAGTGGGGTGTGTCACAGTACCTTTTGTAGCTTGTACAGGTTGCTTGACCTTAGCTGCTCTCCAGTCCTCCCGAAATGGTGCCTCTTAGCGATTTCTTTCTTTCCCCCTTTGAGTGTAAGGACCTTCTGGCTTTCTGTTCCTTTGGCAGTAGGACGAACGTACCCAAATCTCTCTCTGCGACTTTGTTATTGAGGTAGTGCTGGTCAACAAGATTTGGGGTGGTTCTTTCCAAAGGTCTATCAAGCAACCTGTATATGGCAAAGCAGGGGAAACAACAACATCTCCTGGTTCATGGTTATGACAGTTCACAACAGGTGTCAACAAAGTCCTTTTGCTGCAGTTTTCCTGGTGTGGATACATCACTTGCATTTGTGGTCTAGGATCTCCTTGTGGGATTACCATAACCTGTGGCTGCCCGCCAAGCAATGTTTCGATGGGGACAAATGAGGTGGAGTTCTGAGAGTGATTCTACTACTACAAAAAGAGATTATGGGGTGTACCATCAGTCCCTAAAGGTTCACACATGACTTAAACCTTTCATATATATATATACTTGCATACTCAAGGGTGCTTCTGGGCTGCCATATCTATACACACAAACGTCAACACATATATATATATATAAAAAAAAAAATAACTAGAATGCTTCTAGAGTGGACTGTACAAAGCCAATTTTGTATTACCTGCAGAGGATCCTGCTGGAGGAGGGATGTGGAGATGGCTCTGTGGGAACAGCCGTTGCAGTTTCTTTCCCCCAGACAAGTAAGGCATGATCCTGTCGTCTTACCTGTCTGTGGGCACACCAGTAATTTCGGACTAATTTTCCACATACCTTCCCTGTCAAGACAAGTCAGGCCATGGGCTATCTCTGTCCTGACAGTTTGGCATGTTCTCAGAGTCACTGGTTTTCCTTGTCCATCTTTCTATTCCTGTCCACATCCCTCCGGCTTCCAGACTGCTTTTCCTGCAGGGGACACAAATCTTGTATTTCTATGTGAATATACTGACATTTACAGGGGGAACACAAACATTATCCGCAGAGCGCATGGCTCACCCAGCTGCCTTGCCAGCATGTTCATTATCAAGTGACACTGAATCCTCATCGAAGATGTGGGCTTTACACTTGATAACAGCCACTCTGTCCGGCAGCTGTGTGACTGTCAGGAATCTTTTAAACTTACAACGCTTGCGCCACTGGAGTGCCAGCTACTGAAACAAAACATCTGAGGCGCCATAGGGCCTAAGATCTTCTGTATTACCCCAACAAACATACTTGGAGTCGGCATGAATATTGGCTGTTTTTCTCTCAGCCCGCAGTTCTACTAATGAGACTGCTGTTGCTGAGTGAGACGTCCAATGGGTTCAGCCTCTACTATGCCTTTTCCATCTATTACGGTATAGCCAGTGTACAATTTTCTCCTCTCGGTGTTGTGGAAAGAACGAGGGAGAGAGAGGAAAAAAAAAATGAATTACCTCTTCCAATGGGTTGTTACCACCCTTTGGGGGCATGCTGCAAAGGTCTGATTCAAACATGTCATGCAATCATATTCGTCTCTGCTCCCACTAAATTCCACCATTCCAGCAACCTCAGCATCAATCCACCCTTTGTGCCTTGGCGGGCACACCTGGTAAGAGTGTTGCTGGGTTTACAATATAACCCATTTTACTGGTAACATCAATGCAAGTTCCCATTTAGTGAACTTGGCTGATGAATATTTTTTCACATGTTTAGGCAGAATTTTAGGAGTGTCCAGACTATATGAGGAGCATAAACAGTTAAAACACACCCCAACACCACATTCTCAGTTTTGTTTACCAGTAGTGCTATGGCAACTACACTGTGTAGACAAGTATGAAGTGCTCAAGTAATAGGGTTTAATTGCACACTGCAGTACGACATTGGTCAGGCTGGCATCACCAGGTTTCTTACGTCACTATATCTGTCGCCCCCTCAGCAGGTCTATTATTCTAAATCACATGGTCTCTTGTGTCAGTTTTACCCATGGCAAAAGGCTGTAATCAGGCCTGTTTCTTCTTCTTTACTATCCACATTTGTCTGTGAAGACATGGGTTTTGCGATTGTACCTATTTATATGTAAATGCATTTTACAACCCTTTTCATTCTTTGTAGAAGGGGAATGCTTTGTGCATTACTTGGACTGCTTTTCACAAGATGGTGGCTGTGGTTGCCCTGGGTAACATTAGGAGCAATGCTTAAAGTTACTGGGACTTTGTTCAAGATTTACTGGAAAAATATATATATTGACTACTCGCTTTATGGGGTACCGCATATTCACAATGGGTATTTCTCTGCTGGGAGTGCGACAGATCTTTCAAACTATTTTTCTATGATTTGTGGGTTTATGGTTACTAATGTGTCCCAGATTTCCCCCCCTCCCCCCTTTTTGTTCAGGCGCAACCGCAATCCGTCCTGAGATACCTTATGTCCTGCCTCAGGAGGATACACCAGAAGTTGTCTATCGCCAACTGCTGGTGCTGTGGATGAGGAAAGGACATAACAATAGATCATTAACCCATTGTATTGGTATTTACCCATTTGTGGGCCGTAAGGACAGTGTGCGATCTTGCAAGACCCGGGGGAGGGGCTTGGTGGCTCTCTGAGGTTTCTGGAACAGAAGAGTAGGGGAAGGAGAAAAAAATTGGAAAAAGAGAGAGAGAAAATCTCAAAAAAAAGTAGAAAATATTTATGACAGTAGTGAAAATTTATTTTCAACAGGAAATTTTTCTTTTATTTTTTTATGACACCAGGATTTAGCACTATGGGGGAATTGGCTCTCAACTATTTGGTTCTTACCCTTTTCAACTCCTGTTCTGATTTGTAAGCCCTCCCTTTCTTTCTGTTTCCCAGTGTGGTTGTGACTATGGGCTGTGTCTAGGGGTATTTAGCTAAAAGTTCTCTTTTGGGAACCTTGTTATTTCACTGGGTATTTTTCCAGCTCAACCTCAGATTTCAAATGGTGAAGCTGTACTTTGGGGCGCTATACTTTCTGTTTTTAACAGGGTTTCTATTGAAGCTATGGTTGCCATTGATCTTGTGTCCTTCCCATCTTTAGTTCAAAGGGAACTCGGTATTTGTGCTGTAGTTTTTAGCTACCTTAGATGGATTTGACTCTATAACAGTGGAATACAACATTAGCCTCTGAGGACTGTCCAGCATATCTTGCACTTCTTGTGTAAGATTTCTAGGAGTGTCCAGAAATACCCCATCAGGGGTGCAATAGATGACACATCCCATTTTACATAGTAAATCTCTACCCAGGAGGTTAGTCGGGGCCGCTGCAGCCAACTGAAAAGAGTGTTTGGTATGCAGAGGCCCGCTTGTAACATCTGCTGGTTTCGTCAGTGGGTAATGCTGTATTTTTCCTGTTACCCCAATTGCTGCTACTAATTGCTTGGCACAACCTAGACCCGGAGGGAATGTTGTTAACGGGTTTGATACAAAAAAAAAACTTTATATTTAAACTATTCCACTTACCCATATCTGAGGCTCCTCCCTCAGATATTGTCTTATGTTACCTGGATGTGGGGTGTATGTGTGTCCTACTCCCTGTTTGCATATATGTGGCATGCTTAAGGCGGCGTTGGCTACTAGGTCGGGCTATGGCTATGTGTTGAGACCTACCTGTCTTCTCCCATTGTGTCTCCCAGTTACTTACATATGTGTTATGTTTCCTATGGTTACTTACCCTGCAATGTCTGGCTATGTGTCCTTTGTTTCCACATTTGAAACATACCATTTGGTTTTGTCTTTCTGTCATAAATCGTTTGTCCAGATCAACAGCAGATTTCTTTAAAGTGTGTATTGACATCTGTCTGCAGTTGGGGTGAATGGTTTCTATGTTGGTTCTCAGATTTTCCATAAGACCTTGTATCAGCACAGAGACAATCCCTCCCTTAAGATGTATGTTGTCCCTGGGGCTGGGGATACCAGAGTGTTTTGGCAACGCCTGTAAGGCACGGTTGAAATATCCGCTGGTGGACTCACCATCTTTCTGTGTGATGGTGAACCCTAGGGTATTTTCAACCGTCGCTGGGAAATATACACCCAATTGTATATTTATTAGGCGTATATTTTCCTGGTTGCCCTGTTCAGTTAAAATCTTATCGCCCTCCACACCACTGTCTCGAATGAACTTCTGGACATCTATTTGTGAAGGGAGGCAAGCTCTCAACATGTATCGCCAATCCTTATTGGTGGGCTCATCTGAATTTCCTCGCTCCCTTACAAATTTCTGACACTTTGCCAGATCTTTGCTGGGATCAGGGACATTTTTGATGATTGAATGACGTTCCAATCGTGTCCATGTATTGTGCATGTCACTATCCTTTACAGGCATTACCTCATCCCCGTCTCACCGTCCACAAGGAGGTTCCACTGTGTGCAGAGGGTGGATCTGTATCCCCCCTGCACCATTGGACAACATCCCAGGAACAACTATCTCTGTGCTGTGTTGTATGTACTTACCTGTGTCCAATACTATGCTATTGGCATCAGCCCTCTCCTCCTCCTGTGCTGGAGCCCCAGCAGCAGGTTGAGCTTTTCCCTCAAGCATGTTAAGTGCATGGGAGACGGCCAGTGCCAACAGCTGCTCGTTTTCCTCTCGGGTTTCCTTATAAGGGGATAAGACAGGGTACAAGTTAGCAACGGATACATTATTACTCATGTCTTTCTTATGAGTCATTAACCCCTTCGGCACATATGGGGGTGGGGGAGCTGATTCTATTTCGGCAGCGGTTGCATTTTTATTGTGGCTGATTGTATCCGGTATTGCCAGACCTCTGATTCCCCATTGTTCCTGTCCTTCCTTCTGCCACAATTTAAGAATATCTATGTGCTTCACTCTCTCTTTACGACTGGAGAGTAGACATATTTCATCTTTTACTGCTGATAAGATTTCTGGATCAAAGCTACCAACACTGGGAAATTCTAATTTGCTGCCTTGTGTCATCTTCTTCCATTTCTTTTGGTAAACAACTGCGCGTTCACCGTGCTTACAGCACATAATAAAAGCCGCCGATCCTTTTGATCGGCTTGCTTCCTCCCTATCTGACACGTTATCACAGCG
This sequence comes from Crinia signifera, assembly GCF_055691185.1. Classification (NCBI taxonomy): domain Eukaryota; kingdom Metazoa; phylum Chordata; class Amphibia; order Anura; family Myobatrachidae; genus Crinia; species Crinia signifera. The sequence goes on from NC_139223.1 coordinate 11,049,542, forward strand.
TGACCCGTTATTACCCATAATTACAGGAATAAACGTTCACAGCTAATAGATACCGGTGGGTTATTACTTGTCTGAGAGCTCCCCAACCACTCACTTCTCCACACACTGGCACTATTCCGCAATCAAGCGTGAAGCCCAATATGCGAGGTAATGTTACTCAATCACCAAGCTCTCAACTAGCCGCGCACGTCTAGTTGACCTACAAGGTGCGGCCTAATTTCTCCAGGGCACAACAAACTTGTTTTCTTGTACCCCCAGAAACTGGATTTTCTAAAGTAGCTAATCGGATCGCTGGGTTCCGATGTATCTTCTTGTACCCTCCTAGCAGATCAGTTCCGCTGAAGGGGCAGTTCCTATGTGCACGTCGCCACGTACACCCTGTCCTAACTGGACTGTCCTACACTGGACTACACTGCGCTTGAGTCGTGCCGTCACACACCCGTTCGCCTCAGTTATTTTTCACACTGGGCGCTATTTACACCTTGGTCTTATGCTTATTGTTGAAATATTTCTGTACAGAAAATCTTCCCAGGCTGGTAGCTTTTCACTAGATACTTATGCAGGTATAAATCCCTTATAATAAGCTATAGGAATCTATTAAAATAATGCTTGAGTTGCTTGTTTTTGAAAAATGAACAAAAAGAAAAAAACTTATTTTCTTTTATTAATCACCGCCTTATCCACAGTATATTACTATACTGTTTAAATAAAGCTAGTGGTTCAATACTGTTCACCTTTGAGTTCCTATGTGTGCTGCATGTGCAGTACCAATGAACAGCCACGTGTGTACGTGCGTTGTTCACAGGCCGCCAATGAATCGGCCACCCACGTGTTCTATAGTGTATTTGCAAGGTTGCGCTTGGGTTTCGCTATACGCAGTAATTGCGCCTAAATGTGGAATAAATCCCTTAACTCCGTCCGAAAGTTACGTATCAAGATGCGAAATAAATCCCACACTTAATCCGTAAATCACGTACAAAGATGCGAAAATTTCCCGATGTGGGCACGTGCGCGCGCACCTTGCGTAGTACACAATAGACGCTTTACGTTACTGTAAAAGGCCCAGAACTTATCGCCACGTGGCGGAGTCCCTGGTTTTGCAGTAACTAACAATAAAAGTTATAGTTTTGCACAGAGGGGATCCTCTATGTACTATAATAAACACAGACTCCACGTGTGCGAACCTTATCGCACGTGGTACATATACTGTAATAAACAAGCAACTCAAGACACTATACCCCGTTAAACTACTTGTGGCAGGCAGAAGTACAGTTTACTAAACACTTAGATGTGATATGCTTTAAACACGTGGCTTTCACTTATTGTAATCCGGGTTCAACGCTAGCACTTCCCAAACCCCGCACCGCCGCGGACCCGGCCTATCCAGCAATGGATAATAATACTTCCACCCTTTTGCTGGTATAGGTCGGGTCCCACGCCTGGTACTGAGTTCTGGAATGTGACGCGGCCGGACGACAGCCCCCAATTGTTAATGGCGATAGAATATGACCAAAGAGACAATAAGTGAAAAGCGCAGGTTACGTATTATGTCCGCAACCTGCGTACCCTTTATACCTAACTACGTGCGAACAAAACGTAGCGCAGCGTAGCGTACCTTTATTGTATATTATACACCAAGAACCAATACCTTAATAAGAGATCCCTTCGCAGTACTTTGTCTCTAATCTGCGAATATACCTTTAAGGACAATGTCCGTAATATACCTTATCGCTAAATGCGAATAACAGACACAAACCACAGTATAGAAGTATGGAGATAAGAACTCCGTAAAAAGGTTGTATTTAAGTCCCTAATGGACAAAAGGGGGTTACAGGAATAGAAAATACAGGTTTAACAGGTAATACAATAGACTAACTATGAATACGATAATCAGGCTCTGCTAGGGGGAAGGAAACAGATACAAGACACAATCAGCCAACAATACTAATAAGAATAAATACCGTGAATGCAACCATTACCGTCTCATCAAATATGCGAAGCGCAGTCCGGTCAGAGCTCGCTATCGTTCAGGATTGAACTATAGCCCGGTTGAAGGTCAGGGAAAGAAAGATGTGCCGAAGTGTCCGAGGCAGCCCTGGGTCTCCTATCTTATAGGGTCAGAAAGGGGAGGTCAAAGGCCATTCCTATTGGTCAGAGATCGTATGTCAGGTCCGCTGTGATTGGGGGGTAAGATGATACACCTGGTTTGACTAGGTGCAGGGGAGTGAACTTTAGGAGTCCTTTGTTCGTTAGTATCGTCGGCAGGGATTGTAAACAGCTGTAGAAACCGGTTACATAATAGATTCCTTTGTTATATACTTTCAACCGAAACTGTCTTGGGAATATGGAATTATGTCCATAACTATCGGGCCGTGTCTATTGCGAAATATTCGCAATGACCGGAATACTACGCATAAGAAACGGAACAGAACGGTACTAAACATGATACAGACAGATGTATGCAGGGCTAACTAAGCTATGTGTGGCGTTCTAAACCTTTAACTACATTTTACTTAGTGTCAGTATGTATTTATGAATTTATGTGTGATAGTATGGCTACTCTTCTGGTCCACTTTGTCACACAGAATCGGGTATGGAAACTTTATTAGCGCAACTCTGCGAACCAAAATGGCGGCCATACTATCCTAAAATGGCGAGTGTGCAACTAGACTTCCACAATTGTTCGCCAAAAAGTAGATGCGGATGTGAGGCTGAGGCGTATGTGTGGCACTTTCTTGCAACCGCCCATTCATAGGTTGTGTGTTTCCACAGTTGGGGTGGTGCCGAAGAGCACACCGGGAAAGTTCAGGTTAATCCAACATCTATCCCACCCATAAAGAGGCTCGGTTAATGAGGTTAATGACGCCATACCAGAGGAGCTCTGCAGGGTTAGGTATCAGTCATTTGAGGAGGCCCTTGAGTTGGTACGTAATTGTGGTCGCATGGCCTTAATGGCAAAGGTTGATGTGGAATCTGCTTTTAGGTTGCTCCCGGTTCATCCAGATTCTTTGCGGTTCCTCGGTTTTAAATTAGGGGGTGAGTTTTTCGTGGATAGATGTTTGCCAATGGGATGTTCAGTTTCATGTGCCTATTTTGAGAAGTTTAGTTCATTCTTGCATTGGTGCATTCAGGTGGAATCTGGGCACCTCGGGATTGAGCACTATCTAGATGATTTTCTGTTGGTAGGCCCGGGTAGTAGTCTGGGTCATTGGGTGTCCCTATTGCAGAGGACAAGACAGAGGGGCCTACCCACTGTCTTAGTTACCTGGGTATTGAGATTGATTCAGGGCGGGTTGCTGCAGCCTGCCAGCGGATAAGGTCCAGAAGTGGTTGGGGCTTATTGAGGATTGTTTGTTCAGGTGGAAGATGTGCCTAAAACAGGTTCAGTCTTTATTAGGTTCCTTTAATTTTGCGTGCAGGGTTATCTCTATGGGGAGGGTGTTCTGCCGGAAATTGGAGCAGGCAACCGCTGGAGTGGTTAGGCAACATCATTCAGTTTATCTCACCAGGGAGATTAAGGACGACTTGCGGGTGTGGTCTTCTTTTTTAGTGTCTTTCAACAGAGTGGTATTGTGGCCAGCACCTCCTTGCTATAACAGTTCGTTACAACTTTTTACCGATGCTTCTGGCAGTTTGGGTTTTGGGGCGTTTTTTAGGTTAGAATGGTGTGCGGCCCTCTGGCCTAAGTAATGATTCGATAGGGGTTTCACCAGGAACTTACTGTTGTTGGAATTGGTTTCCAATTGTGGTAGCCCTTGAGTTGTGGGCCAGTGAGTTGGCAGATCGGCAGGTGGTTTTCAGGTGTGATAATATGGGGGTGGTGCATGCCATAAATAATCAAAGGACTTTTTGCCCTCTGGCCTTGCGGTTACTCGGGCACTTAGTCTTGCAGTGTTTACGTTTCAATGTCACATTTTCGGCCTGCCACGTTCCCGGCATTGACAACAGGATTGCTGATGCTTTGTCCCGCTTTCAGTGGGACAGGTTCCGGGAGTTGGTGCTGGGGGCGGCGGTAGTGGGTTTACCCTGCCCACCTTCTGTCTGGCAGATTATCGAGCCCGTATAGTTGGATTGGCCAGGACCGCTTTGGCTCCTTCTACACAGAAGGCTTATGACATGGTTTGGAGCGATTGGCAAGCCTTCCTTTGTAGGTATGGCCAGGAAGGTGATTCGTTGGAAGAGAGATTATGGGTGTTTGTGTGGGAGCACTACAAAGCGGGTAGGGCTAAAGGGGCTATGGCTGCTGGCCTTGCGGGTATTGCTTTTCATTCCCGGCTGCGGGGCCAGGAGGACCCAACTAGGTCATTTGTTTTGGCTAAGGCATTGAAGGGTTTGGCGAGGGTGAAACCGGTTCCTAGGGATTTGTGCCATCCCATCGACCTGGCATTGTTGAAGGAATTAGTGAGGGTCTTGGCGGATGTTGGGGTATCCCCTTTTGAGACTGCTGTTTAGAACTGCATTTACGTTAGCATTTTTGGAGCATTTAGGGTGAGTGAGTTAGTGGCTAAGAGAAAAATGGATAGAGAGGCAGGCTTACTTTTTAGTCAATTTGCTTTGCAAAATTGCAAGATCAAAAACAGATCAGTTGGGGAAAGGGCGGTGGATTACTTTGCAGGCACAGAGTGAGGTGGAAATTTGCCTGGTACGGTTATCCAGATCATACTTGGGAGTCCGCCCTGCAGGAGTTGAGGGTCAGTTTTTAATGCATGCCGATGGAAGTTCTCTTTCTAAATTTCAATTTACTGCTGTTTTAAAGCGATGTTTGGGTAGTTTGGGGCTTAGGCCTCAGGATTATGGTACCCATTCATTTCGTATTGGTGCAGCTACACAGGCGGCGTCTGGGTCGTCTGCAAGGGCGATCAAGGCGCTAGGTCGGTGGACGTCTGATGCATATAAAATGTAGTTGTGCCTGTTGCGCCAACCCTAAAAAAAAGTTTACACTGGACAGCGTTCGGGAATCAAGGGTGGGAAGGTTGTTTTTACTTTTTCCTCCGTGGGGGCCTAAATTCAATTGGCAAATATTGGTCCACAGGAGTTTTTTTTTAGTTTTCTCCTTCACATGGGTTGAATGTTTCATTGTTAGTTGTGTATGATAAGATACTGACGTTAGGGAATTTTCTTTTTTCAGTTTCTATGGAATCAACAGGACAGATATGGCTAATCGGCCATTCTTTCATTTATTGGGCAGGAAGGCATCCAATGGGGAGGAGGTTGCATGACTACTAGGGCGATAGGACTGTTAGGTGGATAGGCGTTAGGGGCATGCGCTGGGGAGAATTTCTCCAGGTACTCTTTAGGCATGAAAGGGATTGGGGTCGGCCTCAGCGGGAAGTCGCTACCAGCCAGCGGTCAAAGAAGGGCATAAGCGGTTATTGTGGGGCACCACCCTTTTCGTAGGACGGCAGGTGGTCCTTCCCATGCGGGTGGACAAGGGACGTTCCCCTGCGGGACCGCCCATTGGCTCTGCCAGGTTAAGGGGTAGTGAGCCCCTCACAATGCAGGTTGTGCAGTAAGGAGGCGTTGGTGAACACCTCCTGGATTTTCTTGTCACATTTATCAAGTTGACTGGGCTGGCGTGTTGGTAGTGACTTGTTTTTTACCATCCTCCAAATCTTTAGTTTAAAGTTACGGACTTTGATCTCAAAATTCAAAAATTCCAAATTCAAATTAGTTTAGTATAACAAGGTCTTTCAATAAATAATCCGCTTTGACCTTTTTAAACTTTAATTCAGTGGTCCGTGTCTTTATTTATGGTCCGTGTGATTTATTGTGTTGTCTCAATTATTCTTAGATAAGTTTTTGGTATGCAAGAAAATGTGTATATGTATATTAAGTCATGTGCTACTTAACAGGTAACATCACTGTTTCTTATACTGAGGTAATTACCGGTGCTGGGTACTGGTGTGTACTGGTAATAACAAGTAACGTCGCCATCTCTTATACTGAGGTAATTACTGGTGCTGGGTACTGCTGTGTACTGGTAATAACCGGTAACGTCGCCATCTCTTATACTGAGGTAATTACCGGTGCTGGGTACTGCTGTGTATTGGTAATAACAAGTAACGTCGCCATCTCTTATACTGAGGTAATTACCGGTGCTGGGTTCTGCTGTGTACTGGTAATAACAGATAACGTGGCCATCTCTTATACTGAGGTAATTACCGGTGCTGGGTACTGCTGTGTACTGGTAATAACAGGTAATGTCGCTGTCTCTAATACTGAGGTAATTACCGGTGCTGGGTACTGCTGTGTACTGGTAATAACAAGTAACGTCGCTGTCTCTTATACTGAGGTAATTACCGGTGCTGGGTACTGCTGTGTACTGGTAATAACAAGTAACGTGGTCATCTCTTATACTGAGGTAATTACCGGTGCTGGGTACTGCTGTGTACTGGTAATAACAAGTAACGTCGCCATCTCTTATACTGAGGTAATTACCGGTGCTGGGTACTGCTGTGTATTGGTAATAACAAGTAACGTCGCCATCTCTTATACTGAGGTAATTACCGGTGCTGGGTACTGCTGTGTACTGGTAATAACAGATAACGTGGCCATCTCTTATACTGAGGTAATTACCGGTGCTGGGTACTGCTGTGTACTGGTAATAACAAGTAACGTCGCTGTCTCTTATACTGAGGTAATTACCGGTGCTGGGTACTGCTGTGTACTGGTAATAACAAGTAACGTGGCCATCTCTTATACTGAGGTAATTACCGGTGCTGGGTACTGCTGTGTACTGGTAATAACAAGTAACGTCGCCATCTCTTATACTGAGGTAATTACCGGTGCTGGGTACTGCTGTGTATTGGTAATAACAAGTAACGTCGCCATCTCTTATACTGAGGTAATTACCGGTGCTGGGTACTGCTGTGTACTGGTAATAACAGATAACGTGGCCATCTCTTATACTGAGGTAATTACCGGTGCTGGGTACTGCTGTGTACTGGTAATAACAGGTAATGTCGCTGTCTCTTATACTGAGGTAATTACCGGTGCTGGGTACTGCTGTGTACTGGTAATAACAAGTAACGTCGCCATCTCTTATACTGAGGTAATTACCGGTGCTGGGTACTGCTGTGTACGGCTGCCGGACTGTTAAAACACTGACGGCCGGGTTCCCGACGGCCGTCGGCTATTTTCCCTCGTGGGGGTACACGACCCCATAGAGGGAGAATAGTATAGGTGGCGAGCGTAGCTCGCCACCGTGCCCGCAGCGTGCCGAGCGCAGCGAGCCCGCAAGGGTCTTTGTTGCGCTGGCCACGCTGTCTGAGACCAGGCAGTCTGGATCCCGACGTCGGGATAATGACTGTCGGGATCCCGACTGTCGGTGAATCATACCACACCCCTGTATACTAGTAATAACAGATAACGTGGCTCTCTCCTGAGGTAATATTAAACTTTATTATAATTTCTATCCTGTAACAAGTATTGGGTGTGTGATGTTTGATATTAGGTGTGTGATGCCTGTTATTGGCCCTTATTCTGGTTGGTGCGGCCAGAGCCGCACACGGGGCTCCGGCCGCACAAACCAATCCCCGCCCACCCTACGGATCGCCACGGCCGTCCGTACACGGACGGCTGGCGATCCGCATAAAAATGGTGGAGGCTACGCCTCCACCATGGTGGGAGCTGCCCCCTGCATTCGATGGTCGTCGACCATCGAAGGCAGGTCCGCACGCCGCGGCAGCTCCCGCAAGCTGAGACCACACGGGGAAGAGCTGCTTTTAGGTTGCTCCCGGTTCATCCAGATTCTTTGCGGTTCCTCGGTTTTAAATTAGGGGGTGAGTTTTTCGTGGATAGATGTTTGCCAATGGGATGTTCAGTTTCATGTGCCTATTTTGAGAAGTTTAGTTCATTCTTGCATTGGTGCATTCAGGTGGAATCTGGGCACCTCGGGATTGAGCACTATCTAGATGATTTTCTGTTGGTAGGCCCGGGTAGTAGTCTGGGTCATTGGGTGTCCCTATTGCAGAGGACAAGACAGAGGGGCCTACCCACTGTCTTAGTTACCTGGGTATTGAGATTGATTCAGGGCGGGTTGCTGCAGCCTGCCAGCGGATAAGGTCCAGAAGTGGTTGGGGCTTATTGAGGATTGTTTGTTCAGGTGGAAGATGTGCCTAAAACAGGTTCAGTCTTTATTAGGTTCCTTTAATTTTGCGTGCAGGGTTATCTCTATGGGGAGGGTGTTCTGCCGGAAATTGGAGCAGGCAACCGCTGGAGTGGTTAGGCAACATCATTCAGTTTATCTCACCAGGGAGATTAAGGACGACTTGCGGGTGTGGTCTTCTTTTTTAGTGTCTTTCAACAGAGTGGTATTGTGGCCAGCACCTCCTTGCTATAACAGTTCGTTACAACTTTTTACCGATGCTTCTGGCAGTTTGGGTTTTGGGGCGTTTTTTAGGTTAGAATGGTGTGCGGCCCTCTGGCCTAAGTAATGATTCGATAGGGGTTTCACCAGGAACTTACTGTTGTTGGAATTGGTTTCCAATTGTGGTAGCCCTTGAGTTGTGGGCCAGTGAGTTGGCAGATCGGCAGGTGGTTTTCAGGTGTGATAATATGGGGGTGGTGCATGCCATAAATAATCAAAGGACTTTTTGCCCTCTGGCCTTGCGGTTACTCGGGCACTTAGTCTTGCAGTGTTTACGTTTCAATGTCACATTTTCGGCCTGCCACGTTCCCGGCATTGACAACAGGATTGCTGATGCTTTGTCCCGCTTTCAGTGGGACAGGTTCCGGGAGTTGGTGCTGGGGGCGGCGGTAGTGGGTTTACCCTGCCCACCTTCTGTCTGGCAGATTATCGAGCCCGTATAGTTGGATTGGCCAGGACCGCTTTGGCTCCTTCTACACAGAAGGCTTATGACATGGTTTGGAGCGATTGGCAAGCCTTCCTTTGTAGGTATGGCCAGGAAGGTGATTCGTTGGAAGAGAGATTATGGGTGTTTGTGTGGGAGCACTACAAAGCGGGTAGGGCTAAAGGGGCTATGGCTGCTGGCCTTGCGGGTATTGCTTTTCATTCCCGGCTGCGGGGCCAGGAGGACCCAACTAGGTCATTTGTTTTGGCTAAGGCATTGAAGGGTTTGGCGAGGGTGAAACCGGTTCCTAGGGATTTGTGCCATCCCATCGACCTGGCATTGTTGAAGGAATTAGTGAGGGTCTTGGCGGATGTCGGGGTATCCCCTTTTGAGACTGCTGTTTAGAACTGCATTTACGTTAGCATTTTTGGAGCATTTAGGGTGAGTGAGTTAGTGGCTAAGAGAAAAATGGATAGAGAGGCAGGCTTACTTTTTAGTCAATTTGCTTTGCAAAATTGCAAGATCAAAAACAGATCAGTTGGGGAAAGGGCGGTGGATTACTTTGCAGGCACAGAGTGAGGTGGAAATTTGCCTGGTACGGTTATCCAGATCATACTTGGGAGTCCGCCCTGCAGGAGTTGAGGGTCAGTTTTTAATGCATGCCGATGGAAGTTCTCTTTCTAAATTTCAATTTACTGCTGTTTTAAAGCGATGTTTGGGTAGTTTGGGGCTTAGGCCTCAGGATTATGGTACCCATTCATTTCGTATTGGTGCAGCTACACAGGCGGCGTCTGGGTCGTCTGCAAGGGCGATCAAGGCGCTAGGTCGGTGGACGTCTGATGCATATAAAATGTAGTTGTGCCTGTTGCGCCAACCCTAAAAAAAAGTTTACACTGGACAGCGTTCGGGAATCAAGGGTGGGAAGGTTGTTTTTACTTTTTCCTCCGTGGGGGCCTAAATTCAATTGGCAAATATTGGTCCACAGGAGTTTTTTTTTAGTTTTCTCCTTCACATGGGTTGAATGTTTCATTGTTAGTTGTGTATGATAAGATACTGACGTTAGGGAATTTTCTTTTTTCAGTTTCTATGGAATCAACAGGACAGATATGGCTAATCGGCCATTCTTTCATTTATTGGGCAGGAAGGCATCCAATGGGGAGGAGGTTGCATGACTACTAGGGCGATAGGACTGTTAGGTGGATAGGCGTTAGGGGCATGCGCTGGGGAGAATTTCTCCAGGTACTCTTTAGGCATGAAAGGGATTGGGGTCGGCCTCAGCGGGAAGTCGCTACCAGCCAGCGGTCAAAGAAGGGCATAAGCGGTTATTGTGGGGCACCACCCTTTTCGTAGGACGGCAGGTGGTCCTTCCCATGCGGGTGGACAAGGGACGTTCCCCTGCGGGACCGCCCATTGGCTCTGCCAGGTTAAGGGGTAGTGAGCCCCTCACAATGCAGGTTGTGCAGTAAGGAGGCGTTGGTGAACACCTCCTGGATTTTCTTGTCACATTTATCAAGTTGACTGGGCTGGCGTGTTGGTAGTGACTTGTTTTTTACCATCCTCCAAATCTTTAGTTTAAAGTTACGGACTTTGATCTCAAAATTCAAAAATTCCAAATTCAAATTAGTTTAGTATAACAAGGTCTTTCAATAAATAATCCGCTTTGACCTTTTTAAACTTTAATTCAGTGGTCCGTGTCTTTATTTATGGTCCGTGTGATTTATTGTGTTGTCTCAATTATTCTTAGATAAGTTTTTGGTATGCAAGAAAATGTGTATATGTATATTAAGTCATGTGCTACTTAACAGGTAACATCACTGTTTCTTATACTGAGGTAATTACCGGTGCTGGGTACTGGTGTGTACTGGTAATAACAAGTAACGTCGCCATCTCTTATACTGAGGTAATTACTGGTGCTGGGTACTGCTGTGTACTGGTAATAACCGGTAACGTCGCCATCTCTTATACTGAGGTAATTACCGGTGCTGGGTACTGCTGTGTATTGGTAATAACAAGTAACGTCGCCATCTCTTATACTGAGGTAATTACCGGTGCTGGGTTCTGCTGTGTACTGGTAATAACAGATAACGTGGCCATCTCTTATACTGAGGTAATTACCGGTGCTGGGTACTGCTGTGTACTGGTAATAACAGGTAATGTCGCTGTCTCTAATACTGAGGTAATTACCGGTGCTGGGTACTGCTGTGTACTGGTAATAACAAGTAACGTCGCTGTCTCTTATACTGAGGTAATTACCGGTGCTGGGTACTGCTGTGTACTGGTAATAACAAGTAACGTGGTCATCTCTTATACTGAGGTAATTACCGGTGCTGGGTACTGCTGTGTACTGGTAATAACAAGTAACGTCGCCATCTCTTATACTGAGGTAATTACCGGTGCTGGGTACTGCTGTGTATTGGTAATAACAAGTAACGTCGCCATCTCTTATACTGAGGTAATTACCGGTGCTGGGTACTGCTGTGTACTGGTAATAACAGATAACGTGGCCATCTCTTATACTGAGGTAATTACCGGTGCTGGGTACTGCTGTGTACTGGTAATAACAAGTAACGTCGCTGTCTCTTATACTGAGGTAATTACCGGTGCTGGGTACTGCTGTGTACTGGTAATAACAAGTAACGTGGCCATCTCTTATACTGAGGTAATTACCGGTGCTGGGTACTGCTGTGTACTGGTAATAACAAGTAACGTCGCCATCTCTTATACTGAGGTAATTACCGGTGCTGGGTACTGCTGTGTATTGGTAATAACAAGTAACGTCGCCATCTCTTATACTGAGGTAATTACCGGTGCTGGGTACTGCTGTGTACTGGTAATAACAGATAACGTGGCCATCTCTTATACTGAGGTAATTACCGGTGCTGGGTACTGCTGTGTACTGGTAATAACAGGTAATGTCGCTGTCTCTTATACTGAGGTAATTACCGGTGCTGGGTACTGCTGTGTACTGGTAATAACAAGTAACGTCGCCATCTCTTATACTGAGGTAATTACCGGTGCTGGGTACTGCTGTGTACGGCTGCCGGACTGTTAAAACACTGACGGCCGGGTTCCCGACGGCCGTCGGCTATTTTCCCTCGTGGGGGTACACGACCCCATAGAGGGAGAATAGTATAGGTGGCGAGCGTAGCTCGCCACCGTGCCCGCAGCGTGCCGAGCGCAGCGAGCCCGCAAGGGTCTTTGTTGCGCTGGCCACGCTGTCTGAGACCAGGCAGTCTGGATCCCGACGTCGGGATAATGACTGTCGGGATCCCGACTGTCGGTGAATCATACCACACCCCTGTATACTAGTAATAACAGATAACGTGGCTCTCTCCTGAGGTAATATTAAACTTTATTATAATTTCTATCCTGTAACAAGTATTGGGTGTGTGATGTTTGATATTAGGTGTGTGATGCCTGTTATTGGCCCTTATTCTGGTTGGTGCGGCCAGAGCCGCACACGGGGCTCCGGCCGCACAAACCAATCCCCGCCCACCCTACGGATCGCCACGGCCGTCCGTACACGGACGGCTGGCGATCCGCATAAAAATGGTGGAGGCTACGCCTCCACCATGGTGGGAGCTGCCCCCTGCATTCGATGGTCGTCGACCATCGAAGGCAGGTCCGCACGCCGCGGCAGCTCCCGCAAGCTGAGACCACACGGGGAAGAGCTGCTTTTAGGTTGCTCCCGGTTCATCCAGATTCTTTGCGGTTCCTCGGTTTTAAATTAGGGGGTGAGTTTTTCGTGGATAGATGTTTGCCAATGGGATGTTCAGTTTCATGTGCCTATTTTGAGAAGTTTAGTTCATTCTTGCATTGGTGCATTCAGGTGGAATCTGGGCACCTCGGGATTGAGCACTATCTAGATGATTTTCTGTTGGTAGGCCCGGGTAGTAGTCTGGGTCATTGGGTGTCCCTATTGCAGAGGACAAGACAGAGGGGCCTACCCACTGTCTTAGTTACCTGGGTATTGAGATTGATTCAGGGCGGGTTGCTGCAGCCTGCCAGCGGATAAGGTCCAGAAGTGGTTGGGGCTTATTGAGGATTGTTTGTTCAGGTGGAAGATGTGCCTAAAACAGGTTCAGTCTTTATTAGGTTCCTTTAATTTTGCGTGCAGGGTTATCTCTATGGGGAGGGTGTTCTGCCGGAAATTGGAGCAGGCAACCGCTGGAGTGGTTAGGCAACATCATTCAGTTTATCTCACCAGGGAGATTAAGGACGACTTGCGGGTGTGGTCTTCTTTTTTAGTGTCTTTCAACAGAGTGGTATTGTGGCCAGCACCTCCTTGCTATAACAGTTCGTTACAACTTTTTACCGATGCTTCTGGCAGTTTGGGTTTTGGGGCGTTTTTTAGGTTAGAATGGTGTGCGGCCCTCTGGCCTAAGTAATGATTCGATAGGGGTTTCACCAGGAACTTACTGTTGTTGGAATTGGTTTCCAATTGTGGTAGCCCTTGAGTTGTGGGCCAGTGAGTTGGCAGATCGGCAGGTGGTTTTCAGGTGTGATAATATGGGGGTGGTGCATGCCATAAATAATCAAAGGACTTTTTGCCCTCTGGCCTTGCGGTTACTCGGGCACTTAGTCTTGCAGTGTTTACGTTTCAATGTCACATTTTCGGCCTGCCACGTTCCCGGCATTGACAACAGGATTGCTGATGCTTTGTCCCGCTTTCAGTGGGACAGGTTCCGGGAGTTGGTGCTGGGGGCGGCGGTAGTGGGTTTACCCTGCCCACCTTCTGTCTGGCAGATTATCGAGCCCGTATAGTTGGATTGGCCAGGACCGCTTTGGCTCCTTCTACACAGAAGGCTTATGACATGGTTTGGAGCGATTGGCAAGCCTTCCTTTGTAGGTATGGCCAGGAAGGTGATTCGTTGGAAGAGAGATTATGGGTGTTTGTGTGGGAGCACTACAAAGCGGGTAGGGCTAAAGGGGCTATGGCTGCTGGCCTTGCGGGTATTGCTTTTCATTCCCGGCTGCGGGGCCAGGAGGACCCAACTAGGTCATTTGTTTTGGCTAAGGCATTGAAGGGTTTGGCGAGGGTGAAACCGGTTCCTAGGGATTTGTGCCATCCCATCGACCTGGCATTGTTGAAGGAATTAGTGAGGGTCTTGGCGGATGTCGGGGTATCCCCTTTTGAGACTGCTGTTTAGAACTGCATTTACGTTAGCATTTTTGGAGCATTTAGGGTGAGTGAGTTAGTGGCTAAGAGAAAAATGGATAGAGAGGCAGGCTTACTTTTTAGTCAATTTGCTTTGCAAAATTGCAAGATCAAAAACAGATCAGTTGGGGAAAGGGCGGTGGATTACTTTGCAGGCACAGAGTGAGGTGGAAATTTGCCTGGTACGGTTATCCAGATCATACTTGGGAGTCCGCCCTGCAGGAGTTGAGGGTCAGTTTTTAATGCATGCCGATGGAAGTTCTCTTTCTAAATTTCAATTTACTGCTGTTTTAAAGCGATGTTTGGGTAGTTTGGGGCTTAGGCCTCAGGATTATGGTACCCATTCATTTCGTATTGGTGCAGCTACACAGGCGGCGTCTGGGTCGTCTGCAAGGGCGATCAAGGCGCTAGGTCGGTGGACGTCTGATGCATATAAAATGTAGTTGTGCCTGTTGCGCCAACCCTAAAAAAAAGTTTACACTGGACAGCGTTCGGGAATCAAGGGTGGGAAGGTTGTTTTTACTTTTTCCTCCGTGGGGGCCTAAATTCAATTGGCAAATATTGGTCCACAGGAGTTTTTTTTTAGTTTTCTCCTTCACATGGGTTGAATGTTTCATTGTTAGTTGTGTATGATAAGATACTGACGTTAGGGAATTTTCTTTTTTCAGTTTCTATGGAATCAACAGGACAGATATGGCTAATCGGCCATTCTTTCATTTATTGGGCAGGAAGGCATCCAATGGGGAGGAGGTTGCATGACTACTAGGGCGATAGGACTGTTAGGTGGATAGGCGTTAGGGGCATGCGCTGGGGAGAATTTCTCCAGGTACTCTTTAGGCATGAAAGGGATTGGGGTCGGCCTCAGCGGGAAGTCGCTACCAGCCAGCGGTCAAAGAAGGGCATAAGCGGTTATTGTGGGGCACCACCCTTTTCGTAGGACGGCAGGTGGTCCTTCCCATGCGGGTGGACAAGGGACGTTCCCCTGCGGGACCGCCCATTGGCTCTGCCAGGTTAAGGGGTAGTGAGCCCCTCACAATGCAGGTTGTGCAGTAAGGAGGCGTTGGTGAACACATCCTGGATTTTCTTGTCACATTTATCAAGTTGACTGGGCTGGCGTGTTGGTAGTGACTTGTTTTTTACCATCCTCCAAATCTTTAGTTTAAAGTTACGGACTTTGATCTCAAAATTCAAAAATTCCAAATTCAAATTAGTTTAGTATAACAAGGTCTTTCAATAAATAATCCGCTTTGACCTTTTTAAACTTTAATTCAGTGGTCCGTGTCTTTATTTATGGTCCGTGTGATTTATTGTGTTGTCTCAATTATTCTTAGATAAGTTTTTGGTATGCAAGAAAATGTGTATATGTATATTAAGTCATGTGCTACTTAACAGGTAACATCACTGTTTCTTATACTGAGGTAATTACCGGTGCTGGGTACTGGTGTGTACTGGTAATAACAAGTAACGTCGCCATCTCTTATACTGAGGTAATTACTGGTGCTGGGTACTGCTGTGTACTGGTAATAACCGGTAACGTCGCCATCTCTTATACTGAGGTAATTACCGGTGCTGGGTACTGCTGTGTATTGGTAATAACAAGTAACGTCGCCATCTCTTATACTGAGGTAATTACCGGTGCTGGGTACTGCTGTGTACTGGTAATAACAGATAACGTGGCCATCTCTTATACTGAGGTAATTACCGGTGCTGGGTACTGCTGTGTACTGGTAATAACAGGTAATGTCGCTGTCTCTAATACTGAGGTAATTACCGGTGCTGGGTACTGCTGTGTACTGGTAATAACAAGTAACGTCGCTGTCTCTTATACTGAGGTAATTACCGGTGCTGGGTACTGCTGTGTACTGGTAATAACAAGTAACGTGGTCATCTCTTATACTGAGGTAATTACCGGTGCTGGGTACTGCTGTGTACTGGTAATAACAAGTAACGTCGCCATCTCTTATACTGAGGTAATTACCGGTGCTGGGTACTGCTGTGTATTGGTAATAACAAGTAACGTCGCCATCTCTTATACTGAGGTAATTACCGGTGCTGGGTACTGCTGTGTACTGGTAATAACAGATAACGTGGCCATCTCTTATACTGAGGTAATTACCGGTGCTGGGTACTGCTGTGTACTGGTAATAACAAGTAACGTCGCTGTCTCTTATACTGAGGTAATTACCGGTGCTGGGTACTGCTGTGTACTGGTAATAACAAGTAACGTGGCCATCTCTTATACTGAGGTAATTACCGGTGCTGGGTACTGCTGTGTACTGGTAATAACAAGTAACGTCGCCATCTCTTATACTGAGGTAATTACCGGTGCTGGGTACTGCTGTGTATTGGTAATAACAAGTAACGTCGCCATCTCTTATACTGAGGTAATTACCGGTGCTGGGTACTGCTGTGTACTGGTAATAACAGATAACGTGGCCATCTCTTATACTGAGGTAATTACCGGTGCTGGGTACTGCTGTGTACTGGTAATAACAGGTAATGTCGCTGTCTCTTATACTGAGGTAATTACCGGTGCTGGGTACTGCTGTGTACTGGTAATAACAAGTAACGTCGCCATCTCTTATACTGAGGTAATTACCGGTGCTGGGTACTGCTGTGTACGGCTGCCGGACTGTTAAAACACTGACGGCCGGGTTCCCGACGGCCGTCGGCTATTTTCCCTCGTGGGGGTACACGACCCCATAGAGGGAGAATAGTATAGGTGGCGAGCGTAGCTCGCCACCGTGCCCGCAGCGTGCCGAGCGCAGCGAGCCCGCAAGGGTCTTTGTTGCGCTGGCCACGCTGTCTGAGACCAGGCAGTCTGGATCCCGACGTCGGGATAATGACTGTCGGGATCCCGACTGTCGGTGAATCATACCACACCCCTGTATACTAGTAATAACAGATAACGTGGCTCTCTCCTGAGGTAATATTAAACTTTATTATAATTTCTATCCTGTAACAAGTATTGGGTGTGTGATGTTTGATATTAGGTGTGTGATGCCTGTTATTGGCCCTTATTCTGGTTGGTGCGGCCAGAGCCGCACACGGGGCTCCGGCCGCACAAACCAATCCCCGCCCACCCTACGGATCGCCACGGCCGTCCGTACACGGACGGCTGGCGATCCGCATAAAAATGGTGGAGGCTACGCCTCCACCATGGTGGGAGCTGCCCCCTGCATTCGATGGTCGTCGACCATCGAAGGCAGGTCCGCACGCCGCGGCAGCTCCCGCAAGCTGAGACCACACGGACAATCGTCCGTGTGGTAGCTTGTATGGGGGCTGAAAGCTGACATCCGGCGACGTCAGCTTTCCGCCCCCATGAGTTGCGTCATGGCCTCATTACCATGCATACGCCCCGCGTTTGCATGGGAACGCCCATGAAACGCGGGGCGTACACATAGGGAAATGAGGGCATGATGCCTCTCACGCCCCTATACGCCCCCTTTGCGGCGGACGAAATACGTCTGCGGCGAAGGGGGCTGCACATGCGCAGATTCACCTCTGCGCATGTGCAGAGTAAAAACATCGGCGGTACGGCCGCACGCGGGCCGTACCGATCCGATCAGAATAAGGGCCATTGTGTGGTTACATTACAGCACAAAAGGAATACTGTTACTATGGTAACAGGGAATTCCCAGCTAGAAAACTTTTTTACTTTCACGTTTCGGTTTCCCAGAAATACAGGGATTGTGCAGAAGCAGCCAGGCGTGTTCTCCTGTGGTCACATACACACTGATAATATCCGCATAACTTACCGCTACTCCCTATTTGCAAGATAAACACATTAACCCTTAGGCCCCCATTTATTATTTAATATTTATCTGCAAATATTAGGTGTCCCCCGAATTTTATACAGAGGGACTGCATCCGAAATCTCTGATCCCTCCTGCACTGCCGCCGGCCCCTTCCCCAATAGTTTTCAATCATTGTATTAACATCAGGTACCATCGCACAGGGTCCCTGGGCTACCGCCATTCTTCCCTATGGGCTACAGACCGCACTGTCAGCGGGGCAGTGCGATCAGTTGGTGATCAGTCGCAGACCCCCTGGCACCTGGCTCAGCACTTCACAGGGACGGTTCCTCTCTGCACGAAAGGATCGGATATTACAATGCGATCCTGGGCAGTAAGATTCCGCCCCGATGGCATTTAAACATCCTAGCATCTGATGTGTGACCTTGTGCATGTATACATTTACATATTTCAACACTTACTTATATAAACCTGAAATAACGACTCGGAGACTTGGATCTGGCAGAAATTGTTAGCTGAATTTATTTAAAGCATTTTAAGCTAATTGTTTGTATTAGAATTTCTTAATTAAATGGTGGCCCAGAAAGAACGGCTAGTGATCTAAGCTCCACCCCACGACTGACGTATGTAATAACGTATTACCTACACAAGCGGTATGGCTCCACCTACTCCATTGACTGCCAACCCGACCGGGTGGTCTCGCCGTCCCCCGAGCGGGTGATCTAGCGCCGGCCTATAGTCAATGAAGGTGAGCGCACCGAAAACAACCGATGTGATGTATAAACATCGCTTACTGAAGACCTAAATCAATTAATCTGCCGTTCTTTTCCGCCTTTCAGCCAACGCGTTTACGCCCCCCATTTACCCCCCCCTTTCCAACTCGTAATAGGGCGGGTAGGGTGGGAAATTCCACAGGGAAAAGAGGACGACTCCTCCTTCCCTGTCCCTATTATCCCAGCTAACTCTGCCCTCCCCTGATTCCCTATTGGCTCCGGGTCACATGCTCCATTGTGTACACCCAGCCTTGGATGTTTAATTCACTCCTTTCCTATGGGAGTCACTGCGTTATTCTAAACATCCTAGCATCTGATGTGTGACCTTGTGCATGTATACATTTACATATTTCAACACTTACTTATATAAACCTGAAATAACGACTCGGAGACTTGGATCTGGCAGAAATTGTTAGCTGAATTTATTTAAAGCATTTTAAGCTAATTGTTTGTATTAGAATTTCTTAATTAAATGGTGGCCCAGAAAGAACGGCTAGTGATCTAAGCTCCACCCCACGACTGACGTATGTAATAACGTATTACCTACACAAGCGGTATGGCTCCACCTACTCCATTGACTGCCAACCCGACCGGGTGGTCTCGCCGTCCCCCGAGCGGGTGATCTAGCGCCGGCCTATAGTCAATGAAGGTGAGCGCACCGAAAACAACCGATGTGATGTATAAACATCGCTTACTGAAGACCTAAATCAATTAATCTGCCGTTCTTTCCCGCCAAAGCGGGGGGGTCCTGGTCCCAGGACACCCCCGCCCCGCCACCAGCCTATAGCACTGAAGTTACCCCAAGGAACAGATCCTCCAAGAACATAGCTAGCCCTTCTTTCACCAGATGTACCCCGTCCGGCCTGAAGAGATGTTGGCACTGATACTTAATTCGGTCATGCTTTATGACCGTCCCTCCGGCAGCTATGAGCCACCGTGCCACTGCTGCATTAAGTTTCTTCCTAGCCTCATTTATTGCTCTACCATCTCGTGCCCCTCTCCAATGCAACCGGGGTATGATATATGACCAAATTATGGTGCAGGTAGGCCATGCTGCGTTAATGGCCTCCAGATCCCTCAAGATCTGTGCCCGCAGCTCCAGTTGGGACATTTTTCCCAGATCGTTGCCGCCTAAGTGAATCACCAGGATATTGGGCAACCCATATAAACGTACGTTCACCATCAGGAATGGCTTAAGCTCACGCCATCCCATGCCTCGAATACCTAACCACCTTACCATGTGTGAGCCAGCGAATGCGGGCCCGCCCTTTGACTCTACCATTTTTGCGGCCCAATGCACAAAAGAGTGACCTACCATCCACACCCTGCGGCTATCGCTTGCCAGACCTATAGGAAGAAATGTGTGAGAGGAGTTATTATTGATTCGAAAGGACTGCCTGCTATGCCTATTTAGGAGAATCTGCCAAAGAAAGAAAAAATTTTTGCTGCCCAATTTTGGTTGCATAGAAATTGGTAAAGTACCAATAGAACGCCCGTTACTGAGACAAGAGGGGTAGGGTTCTGGGGATGGGGTTTACTCGGCCGGAGGACAAAAACGTCTGGACCTGCTGAGGGACACTTGACTATGGAATTCTGTCCGTCAGTTCAGGTAAAAAAGCGTGAAAACTCCGGACGCTCTGCCCAACAACAGAGCGTAGTTAATCCCCGAGTAGGATGGGCACAAATGACACACAAACATCTACCCAGCGCCAGCGCAATTGTGCAGGCGCACTGCCCTCATGGCAGTAGGTGAGGGCGGATGTATTTTTTGTAACTGGCGGAACGCCATCGGCCTAGCGTCCTAATTTCGTCCGGCGTCCGCCCTGCTCCTGCTGCTGTTGTTGCGGCCCCTATTCTGAATGAGTGGGTCCCGAATTCCCCTGGGGAGAGGCCTAAACCCTTTATGCTTTTCCGCAACATCCAGTTGAATTGGTACCTGGTTAGTGGTGAACTTCCGTAGTGCAGTAGGTAGGATCCTCCCCCCTCTGGTCTGACTGTAGCGTATTGGTATGCTAATGTTACTGGACACACACGCCCCGATGAGGCGGGGCCCAATGCTATCCACTTTCCTTTCCCCTCTTGGTCCGTCTTGGACCTCCTTATTCTGCACCATAGCGACCCGCTGTCTAATCGCACATCTGATTGTAGTAAGTTGGAATTCCGTGTTTTGGATGGGGCGACTAGCTCAGACACGCGGAATGCCCCATGGAAGGCCATAGAAAAAGCCAGGCGGAAGAGCAGCGTCTCGAATGCGGACTCTGCATACTGCTTTAATTCCCCCAATATCCTTTGCAGGAGGGAGCAATCTATTGGGCGCCGAGCATCGTGACTAACTGCCGTTGCCCGCGCCCACCCCTTCATGGCTTTACTTATTAGAAAACCCTTAGTGACATCGTCTTGCCCTTTTAGTTTTGAAAAGAAGGAAATGCCTGCTAAATAGCGCTGCGCCACCGCCCTGGACCTACCCGAGCTGTGCAGGCGCCACATGAAAGATAACATAAGATTTTCTCTACGCATACCTGAGTGCCCTGCCCTTCCCGCGAATGATTCCCACTCTATCCATGCTTGGCGATATGTCTTGAGTGTAGCCGGCGCTACTGCGAGTTGCGCTAGCCCCTCCAGGCCGGCTCGACTACCTGCCAAACATAAGAGGGGCAAGGGACCCCGACAATGTTAGCTTCGGGTGCCAGTTTGCGAAACCTTTCCCATTGAAACCTTGACAGTGCATCCGCAATTTCGTTCTCCACCCCTGGCACGTGTCGTGCCCTGAACAGGATGTTAAAACGCAAGCACTGTAGCGAAAGCTGCGCCAGTATGCGCAGCACCATGATGGATTTTGCCTTCTGGTTATTGATGGCGTGCACCGTGCTGTAATTGTCGCACCAAAATAGCAAGCTGCGGTCCCGCAGCTGTTCCCCCCAAATTTCCATGGCAACCATTATGGGGAACAGCTCCAGGAGTAGCATGTCCCTGATCCACCCGTCCTGGCCCCACTGACGGGGCCAGGCGGTTGCACACCACTGTCCCTCCAGGTAACAACCGAAACCTGTTGATCCAGCTGCATCTGTGTAGAGCTGCAGGGTTGAGTTGTCCACAGCGGGGGTAAGCCAGATCCGCACGCCGTTGAACTCCTTAAGAAAGGAGGCCCATACAGCCAGGTCTCGCCTGATTTCGGCGGACAAGCGAACAAAGTGGTGTGCTCTGGCAATCCCCGCTGTGGCCCGCTCAAGCTTCCTGCAGAATAGGCGACCCATAGGTATGACCCTGCATGCGAAGTTTAGTTGTCCTAACAGCGACTGTGCCTGACGCAGTGTGATCTTATGGGATGTTAGGCATAATGCTATACTGTCCCCTAGCTTGGCCACTTTGTCCGGTGGCAGCCGGCAGTAACCCCTCACTGTGTCGATCTGGATCCCCAGGAATGACAAACATGTGACAGGTCCCTCCGTTTTCTCTTCTGCTATCGGCACGCCGAATTGTTGGAAGAGGGAACGGATATTGGACAGTAGGTGCGAACATTGGTTGGAGCCTGATGGTCCGACGCAGAGGAAGTCATCCAGGTAATGCGCGATCCCGCGCATTCCTGTGGCCTCCTCCACGCACCAGTGTAGAAATGTGCTAAACTTCTCGAAGTATGCACATGATGCCGAACATCCCATTGGCAAACACTTGTCAATAAAGTATTCGCTTTCAATGCGGAAACCCATCCACCTAAAAGCATCTGGGTGGAGGGGAAGTAGGCGGAATGCTGATTCTACATCGATCTTAGCCATGAGAGCACCCACGCCGAACGACCTTACCATGGCCACTGCATCGTCGAATGACTGATATGTCACTGAGCATTGTTCCATGGGGATGGCGTCGTTGACGGAGAGGCCGAATGGGTAAGATAAATGCTGTATCAGCCTGAATTTCCCAGGGTCCTTTTTCGGTACCACCCCTACTGGGGAAATTACCATGTTCGCCATCGGTGGTTCCGAAAAAGGGCCGACCATTCTGCCTAACTTGATTTCTTTTTCTACCTTTTCCCTGAGTATGGTGGGGAAGTTGTGGGCTGACTGGAGCTTTCGATAGGGGCCCCCCCTCACCTCCCCCCGTATGGGCAAGCTGAAACCCTGGCTAAAACCCCTCTGTAAAAAACCGGCCACTTCCCTGTTAGGGTACCGCTGCAGCCAACCGGCCATGGCTGACAGCCGTACCGGCGTATGTGCTCTACCGACCAGGGGCTGGGTTCTTGACAGGAGCGGCTGCTTTCGTTCCTGCCTGCTGGCGGCCGTTCCGAAAGCAGCTGTGGGCCGGGTGATTGCCATTGCAGTGTGTGCACGCGTGCCGAAAACGACACCTTTGACCCATAAGGCATGTTGACCCGTTAAAGGCGTAACATTTGCCTTTCTGTGACCCGGGTCCTGATCCCCCGGGTCCTGATGGCCCCCCCCCCTTGCGGGACACGGCGTGTAGGTGCTGGACCTCCCCACTGTCGCTGCTGTGCCCCTGTTGTGTGTGTACCTGCCAACGTGGCCGCCCTGGGGGGGTCTGAAACCGCCTGCTGCGCCTTGGCTAAGTTCATCCATATTTCGACATCCTTACAGCCCAGATCCATGACATGCAGACAGTCCTGTTTACGGCGGAACTGTTCGTCATATTTGCGCCATTCCACACCCCCATATTTTATCTGCATGTCATGTATCATGTGGCCGTAGCGGATGACATTCATGTGTTCTTCAGGCCTGTCTTCTAAATAACAGGCCGCAAAGACAAAATATCCAGCAACCCAATTTTGGTAGGTTCTGAATGCCTCTAACCCTTCTTCCCCTTTTGCCTTTGCTGCCTTAAACTCTTGTTTGGATTCCTCTGTAAGGCTGAAAAAGTCGACATAATCGCCTTTCTCGATTTTTATCCTGCAGCTTTCCCTCACACCTCGTGAAACTGCGGTGTCGTCACAGTGGACCACCCCCGGTTGATTACGCCTTTTCCTCTCCCTGCGTGACAGAGCTGACCTTTTGCGTTTTTTGTGCCTGTCCTGCCTATTCGCTTCTTTCTTAGCGTATTTTGCTGCGCGTTTACGGGCCCTGGCAGTACTACCTGAACCTGATTTGGACCCGCCTGAGGAAGAAGATGAGGAAGATGAAGAGCGGCTATCTGTGGATGAACTACCACTAGCCCACATTTTAGTACTTCCGTAACGCTCACCTGCTGCGCTTAGCTGCTCTGACCATGCGTCCTCCGACCCATCGCGTTCTTCCATGCTGCTCTGCGCACCCTGCTCTGCGTCCTCTGTAGATTGTCCATCTGTGGAGAAAATTAAGGGTTCCCCGGAGGGCGTGCGGGCCGGTCTCCTGTTGTGTATTGGCCTGGAAGCCTGACCCCCTGACCTCCGCCCCTGTGGCGTTGTCCCTTCCAGGCTGACCTGGCTTGGGCGCCCTGTGCGGGGAGTTTTCTCCCTGCTTTGCCTCCGTGCGTCCGTCGGCACGCTTGACCCCTCCATGAGTGGTGCTAGTGCCCCTGCCATTGTAGTAAAGAAAGTGGATAACATGGAGGGATCGAACGTGCGGGGAGGCGATCCAGAGTCACTGGCAGACCTGGAAGAAGCTGCCCTGAATTGTTCCCCTGACCTCCATTCCCTGCTCCTGCTACGTGCTTCTGCATTCCTGTGTGCATCATATTGCTTTGTTCCCCCAGCGCCCTCTAGTGGCCTACCCTGCGTCTCCTCTCCTCTGCCTTGTATATTATGCCGACCCCTCGCTGACCCCCGCATCCCGGCTTCCGCCCTCCCGCTTTGCCGTGCTGAATGGGATCCTAGCGCTTGAGCTGACCTAGCTCTGTTATGCGCAGAACCCCCAGCTCCGGCGATGTGCCTGGCTCGGCATGACCCCCTCCCCCTTGCCGCCGCCGTCGGAGCTGCTCTAGCGGTAGTGCCGCTTGGAGCTACCCTCCGTTGTCCTGTGCGGCCAGGGACCTTCTCCACGGCTCTCCCGCGATTCGTACTTGGAGCGGGAGCCGGGGAAGACCTGGAGCGATGCCGCTGTGCCGCCGCTGCCGTGTCTGATGTAACCGCCCGGTTTCCAGCGGCACGAGTAGGGGGACGCTGGCTGGCGGCTGCTGATCGCCCGCAAACTGTGTTTGGAGCGAGCGCAGGGGGAGACACGGGGCGGTGAAGCAGGGAACCCGCTGCTGTGTCCGATGTTACCGGCCGGATGGCAGCGGCCTGGGGAGTGGGACGCTGGCTGGCGGCATTTGGGCGGCTAGGGGTCTCATCCGCAAATCGTGCGGGTGGCCGGGACATGCGCTGCGGGCGGGTGGATGCCATTGTGCCGGAGTGCAGGAGGGTACAAAATTCCACAGGGAAAAGAGGACGACTCCTCCTTCCCTGTCCCTATTATCCCAGCTAACTCTGCCCTCCCCTGATTCCCTATTGGCTCCGGGTCACATGCTCCATTGTGTACACCCAGCCTTGGATGTTTAATTCACTCCTTTCCTATGGGAGTCACTGCGTTATTCGTATATGCGAGCTGTAATATATGGGCCACTTAGCCTTCATTTTAAAAAAATAACACAGAGAGATCTTTTCCAACAGTAAAATTATAGCTTTATTTAAATGGAGAGACGGTCAGAAGCACCTCCCATTCAAAGTTACAGGAAGTGTCAGCTCTTCAGTCCTAAAACAGAAAAATGCCACTGAGTACAGCAGGAATAATTGTACCCGCCAGGGCCGGTGCAAGAGGGGTGGGGGTGCCCCGGCGCCCACCCGCTACAGGAGGGAAGGTGCGATTGGGTTACTCCACGGCAGGTGGGGGCAGGGCCGGTGCTAGGGTGTCTGGCGCCCTCCTGCAAACCATACATTTTGCGCCCTTTTGAGCGGTTTGCTACCCAGTGAAACATTTGCTCAGTATCGGCTGCACCCTGGCTGCGCAGCCAGATGCTGGGCCATCCATGTTTTGGGTTATGTGTGATGTCACCCAGCCATCGAAGCCCTCCCCCGAAATGCATGTGTTGTCTCGACCGTTCGCATGAAATCTTGAAGCGATGCCCCTGCAACAGGCTATTGGGCCCCGTTGCCTTCCACCGTCCCCGCTGCCTTTGGCCTGTTTCCGCAGTATCACTTCAGCATTTCATGCAAGCCCCGTCACTATCCACCTTCACCATCGCCAATGGCCTGTTGTGGGGGCATCGCTTCAGCATTTCATGTGAACGGTCGAGACAACGCAGGCATGTCAGGAGGAGGGCTTTGACGGCAGGGTGACATCACACACAACCCAACACATGGCAGGCCTGCATCTGGCTTCTCAGCTAGACTGCGCAGCCAGGGTACAGACGATGCTGCGCAAATGTTTCACTGTGTAGCAAACCGCTCACATCTCAGTGCTATGTCTGCAAAATGTTGCAGGCACTAAAGGTTCCCATACACGCTGTGAGAATAACTTACATTATGGGCTAGATCGCATCGCACAGCATGCATGCAATGTGTGTGCGATGCGATCCCAAAGCAGTACAAAAAGTATGTGCAGCACATACCTTTTGTACTGTGCGATGTACGCAGGAGTGCACATCGCATCGCACACTGCTATCGCAGCGTGTATGACCACCTTTAGGCACATAACTAGGGTAGCCACCTCATGTATCATCGATTCCTGGAGATCCCCCCCCCAATCCCTACAGTGGGCGGAGCCTAATTCAGTAAGAGGGAGGAGCTGTGATTGCGACTCGAGATCAGATAAAAAAAAAAAACTTAAAACATTTGCAGAGCCAAAAATCACATTCTGACACACGGATAACTTTGCAGTGAAGAAGCTAAATTAAATTATACTGATTATGCTGCCAGTGTATTACAAATTGTAGAACACCAAGATAACAATTATGAAGAGTTATGAGTACTTACTGTACTTAAAGTACTCTTGTTTGTGGTGTGGCATCAGGTGTGACAGCAGGCCGGAGAGTTGTTACAGCAGGTCGGACAGTCATGGTCCGCGCTACCCA
This sequence comes from Crinia signifera, assembly GCF_055691185.1. Lineage (NCBI taxonomy): Eukaryota > Metazoa > Chordata > Amphibia > Anura > Myobatrachidae > Crinia > Crinia signifera. The sequence continues at coordinate 11,075,994 of NC_139223.1, forward strand.
GCAGTCACTCGGTCATCTCATCTCCTCAGACCACCAGACCCGATCATCATAGCTGGGCTGCCTGCAGACAAGGACTCACGAGATGATGACATCATCATCATCTCGCGAGAATGTCTATAGCTCCGCAGCGGCAGTGATACGCACGCCGCTACTGCCTCTCAGGCTGATAAACTCGGACCCGATGACACCCCCGGCCCTGCTGCGACCCCCAGAATTTGCCCTCAGGCTGAAGCGCACCCGGCGATGACTCACACACCCCCGGCCCCGCTGCGACTATGAGCTTGCCTGCAGCAGTCAGCAGGCTGGGCAGCAGCAGTTCCACAGTGCGGATGCTATCCAGGTTTAATCCAGTCACCCAGGCTGTGTTGAGTGTGTGCACACAGTGCACTCGCGCCGAAGGGAGCAGGGAGCTCTTTACACACTGCTGCCGCCCGCCCACTGTCAGACAGGCGCTGTGGGCGGCGTGCAGGACGGATGTAGTGACAGTGAGGGCTAACTGAGGCAGGCAGCAGCTTTAGCAAAGCAGGGAGGGAGACAGCGCCTTTTCAGCATGGCGCCTCCCTGCTTTGCAGGAACTGCTGAGCGGGCAGCGCCGGCCCTGGGTGGGGGTCCATGTAGTGACTTGGAAGAACTAGCGTTATACGCCGGGTGGCAGGGCAGGAAGCGCTTCTGATTTTGAAAACACTGGCTGCACACTGATTGGCTGAATCTCAAGTGTTTTCAAACCCAGCAGCGCACAGGTCCGCATAGGCTGCCTTTCCTCAACCACCCACCCCACCCCTTTACAGTCTGATTCAACCAAGAGTCTACCCCGATGCTTAATATCAACGCTGATTCCTAGTCATGTGAGGGTACAGGTTACACCAATTGGGGATCTATGTAGACCTTTTGTCTTTGTTGACCTTTTATTCCATTTAAGATGTAAGCCCGTCGACCATTCAAGCACAAGTTTGACACAAGACCTATTGTCTGTCTACCCTGTTATCCGCAATCCTCAGCTGCATTCTTCTACAGATTGCGGCTCGTGTACCGGCGGGCTCATTCAGCGCATGTGCCGGCAGTTGAGCTCAGGGGGACTGCAGTGGCTGCTGATATATAAGGCACCTAACAAATTATGTTGCTTGGTCTATACCTTTACGTAACTGTTCAGTGCCTAGAAATAACTCACACGAGACACCTTAAACTATAAATAACAACTCAGACAACAACAGCATAAGTTTAAACTGGTCATAATATTTATTGAAGTGGTATGACCCTTATTTGTCTAAGGGATGGCCAAGAAAGCACTTGAGACCAGCAACAGTCAGGTGTCATGGTATTCATTAATGGTAGCGACTGACACACCCCAATCCAACAAACACCCCCTACGTAAGGTACAACCCGCACTGTGACGGACTTACCGCCCCTTCTATGGCATGGCAAGGACACCTCCAGGAAGTGTCCAACGTCCCCCCGCTGAGTCGGGACTCACCAGCCGTCCTGGCTAAGCGGCGCAATACCGCACATCGACCACCTGACACCTCACCTGACTGCTGGTCGAGAGCGCCTTCTCACCACTGCCTAGGTTCCAAAACACCCCACAGGGTCATCACGCAGAACCGAGGCCCGCCACCCACAACAAATACAAACTTATGATAAACTAAACTAGCCTAGCCTAAACTAGAAAGAATGTCATGGAGGAACACCTTCATACCCTTGTCTGACAGGTGGACCCCATCCGGCCTGTAATAACCTGCCATTTCCTTCACTATGGTTGGATGCCGAACTGCTTTGCCGCCACCGGACAAAACCCGTTTAGATACTAGTCCTCTCAATGGCTACCACACTCCTGCAGCCCCGCCAGTGAAAACAGGGCACTATGTCTGACCAGACTATCTGCAACCCTGGCCAACGTGAAACCATGCGTCCTAAATCCGACTCGATCTGAAGTATAAGTGTGAGCCCGGTTGTCTTGACCAAATCATTACCACCTAAGTGAATAACCAAAATGTCCGAGCGGCCCCACTTACGAGCTTTGGCAGACATCAAACCCCATAAACCTCCCCACTGGAGACTCCTGATCCCGAACCAATGCACAGCTCGGGCCTGAGCTAAGACAGGAGCCCGCGTGGCCATCGGGTGCCTAGCAGCCCAGAAAATATATGAGTGGCCTACAAACCAAACCTTCCCTAGAGTCATTGCGGAATGGGGGGGGGTATACTGTAATTCTTAACACAACCATAAATTTAACACATTGATTACAGCCCAAGTGAAGTGAAAAAAAACATAAAAAAACACCGGTGAACTTCAGGGGACAGCCAATTGAATTAGTCCACGATTGGAGGTAAAAAATTCACTCCACACCGTCGATTCCCGAGCGCTAATCGTTCCGGAACAGATTGTAAACATCGTTTTTGGGCCGGCGCAACAGGCGCATACTACAACTTACTGTATCTAACCTTATATATTTCTTATAAGCGGAAGACTTCCACCTCCCTACCTTTTGAATGGCTGACGGTGCTGCGCAGGTAGCTGCCCCGATACGGAACAAATGTGTTCCGAAGTCTTGTTCCCGCAAACCCAAAGCCACCAAACAGCGCCAAAACACAGCCGCAAACTAGAATCGTGTCAATGGCCCAGCATCAGCATGAGCGAAAAACTGAATGGCGGCCCCTGGCCTGCGGGAGACATATTTGTTACCCAGGAAAACAGGGCAGATGGCATTGTCACCCCGAGCCTTCAAGGTGACCAAACTGCCCCTGCCCATTTGATCCATTTTAGACCTCCTGATTTTGCACATTATCAGCCCCTCCTGAAAAACCACATCCTCCATGAGGAGGTCTGTGTGGGATTTTTTGCTGGCTGCAATGAATTTGCCAATTCTAAAGGCGCCAAAGAAGGCAAATGAAAATGCGACCCTGAATAGGGCAACCTCGAAAGCACTCTCGGCTACACCGTCACTAACTCCTCCAGCATGCGTTCGTCTATTGGCCAACGGGAGTCAGGTACAACTGGCTGCTGCTTGGCCCAACCCCTCAGGGCCTTCGTTAGGATGATGACCTAGTGGGATCGGGCTCATTTCGCAAGCGAGCGTGGAAGGTGATACCTGCTTAAGCCGCCTTAGATCTGCCTTTTTGATAGTTCCCCCACACAAATGCGAGTAACCTGTCTTCGACCGACTTACCGCAAACCTCTGGTGAAACCTGAAACTCTGACCAGTCCCACCAAGCAGCAGCGTAAGCCCTACGTGTAGAAGGAGCCAAGGACAACATTGCCAGTTCCATCATGCCGGCTCTATGATCTGCCGCCATGACTGCCGCCATGGCAAGATGCACCATTCCCCTTGGAAATAAGCCCCAAAGCCCGTGGACCCGGCAGCGTCTGTGAAGAGCTGCAGCTCCCTGCTAGATGCGGGTTCAGAGGGCCATATTAGCTCCCTGCTAAACTGCTCCAGGAACGTGGACCACACTCGTAGGTCGTCGCACATTTCCCGGCACAATCTAACTGTGTGATGGGGATCCCTGACCCCTGCTGTGGCCCTTTCCAGCTTGCGGTAGAATACCCACCCCATTGGTATAATGCTGCATGCAAAAGCAAAGGACCCCTGCAGAGACTGCAACAGTCGCAACCGCATCCTCCTCTTCTGCAGGCACTCCCTTATTAGACCTAGCAGTTTGACTACCTTATCCTCGGGGAGGCGACAGCACCCGAACCCAAGTCTATTTCAATGCCCAGGTACGGCAGTACCTGCATGGGGCCCTCTGTCTTGTCGAATGCTATGGGCACCCCCAATGCCCCCATGATATTAATGGCTTCCGCCAGTATGTCGGAGCACGTGCTGCCATCTCCCGGACCTATAAAAAGAGAAAATCGTCTAAATAATGGGCCACCCCACTGCACAGAGTGCTGGCCTTTATGCATCAATGTAAAAATGTGCTGAATTTCTCAAAGTAGGAGCAGGAGACCGAGCATCTCATCGGCAGGCTATGAATATACCGCCATCTAGCCTGAAACCCATAAACCTCAAGGAATTGGGATGCAGGGGGAGGAGGCAAAACGCTGACTCAATGTCCAACTTGGTCATGAGTGCGCCCCTGCAAAAACCCCGAACCATGCCGAGTACCTACTCAAACAACTGATAATGTATGCTGCAAAATTCCTCGGGTATGGCGTCGTTGATGTTGCGGGTGAGACAGGTGCTGAATTAGTCTATATTTGCCCGGCACTTTTTTAGGTACTACCCCGAGTGGGGAGAAGCACATGCCGGGCAGCGGGTCCTCGACGAAAGGTCCTGCCATTCTACCTAACTCGACTTCAGCCCTCACCTTTTGCCTCACCGCCTCGGGAAAGTCCCTCAGAAAAGTCCCTTCCCGACTTAAGGTTCCTGTTGGAGGTGATGCCAAAAACTTCAGGGATTGGCAAAATGAACCCGTAACTAAAACCGTCTAACAAAAACTGTGCCTCAGGCCTATTTGGGTAACTGACTAACCTGCGGGCCAATTCTTCTACAATTATTGGAGAAGGAAACTTCACGCTAGTGCCGACGTCACCCTGATCGCCGTGCCGAGCGAGTGCCTTACAGGACTTCGCTGGGTGGCCCGCCCCACACACCCGGCATTCGTGATGGAAACAACATTTTGCGCCTCTGTCACATTTCCCATCATTGAAAGTGAAGCACTTCCCTTTGCTGCCAGTCTTTGCACCGGGTCTGGCCGCTGGAAAGGGCTTCCTGCCAGGATTGTCTGTGGTGGGTTGGCTCTTGCCTATGACCTCTAGCCATATTTCTACATGCTTGCAACCCATGGGCATGATTTTGGACCCCTGGTGCATGAGACCAAATTTTTCGTCGTAGTCAAGCCACGCTTTGCCCCTATAGGCCAAGAACGGCTATAGGGGCAACCTCAGGCCGACATGTGATCCTCAGGCCTACTGCTGAGATAGCAGGATGAAAATACAGCCAATTCAGCCTATTCTGCCACAGATGCACGTGAAGGAAGTCTCTGATAGTTGTGAGTGGCAACCCTTATGCAAACAGTGGAAGATAGTGAACTCGCTATGTTAAATTTCCCTAGCAAAACCAGTTGCATGTAAGGATCCAGTGAGGAGGATACAATGGTAATGCTTTAGGTATTTTATTGCTGTACCTTGAGATGATGCACAGATATACCTTGAGGGATGATACATAGAGGTCAAAGCAAAATCCTTTCTGCAGCTCAGGAAAACATGTCTGCTACACATGAGGCTGACACAGGAACTGGAAGTGAGCTTACAGAACAGGAGTGGTCACATGACACATACATATGGTAATTACATTAACTTACAGAGGTAAATATAACATTGGCCAGTAGATGGCAGCAAAGGATAACAAATACATAAGAACTCAATAAATCATATAGCATCCATACAAAATGGTGGATTAAACTTGAGAAACCCTAACTAGGGCAGCACACTCCCCGTCTGAAATCCTAGGATTTCACTTTACCATTTGACATTATGGATTAATGTCCATGATATAATCAACGATGGTTCTGACCTGAAAGACAAAATACAAGAATGCAAAACACAACAATACTGGAATGTGTATATGGAGTAGTCCAATGGACAAGTCTCTCAAGCACGTATCAAGTGATGAAACAAATTAAACAAAGTTCTTGAAGAAGAGTAAGGTATTCCCTTTTCCATCTGCTCCAGAAACAGTAGGTGAGATGTTGAACATGTTTCCACCTCTTCTGATATGAAAGGTTTTCAGGTAGACTAGGAACAGTTCCAAGTTTTTGAGTGAGAAAAGTTGCTGGAGTGAGAATAACAGGGGTCTCTGGATCCGTGGATACAGGAACAAGAGGTCTTGAATTGACGATAGCAGTCACTTCAGCCAAACATGTGGTTAGAGTCTCATGGGTGAGCCTTGCGATGGCGTGTACAAGATTTAGCCATCTGGAGAAGCATTCAAAGCGATGGCAGCCCAAACCAAATGTTTCTTTGGATCTTGTAATAAGGGTACTTATTTCAGGACGAATCTCTGGGTCGATGTCAGGGTCTTGGAGACTGAAGACATCTTGTAGGGAAGTTTCTTCAGGCTGGTTCTGCAAGAACTCTGGGCCCGTCAACCAAGAAGAATTTTTAGAGGCACTATAAGACGCTGGTCTGGTGGCACAATCTGCAGGATTGAGATGTGTTGGAACATAGTGCCATTGTTCAGGTTTAGAGGATTTTCTGATCCTTTCAATGCGGTTACTGACATAAACATAGAAGCGTTTCTTCTGGTTGCTTATATAACCCAGAACGACCTTGCTATCTGTGTAAAACTGAACATCATCTATGTGAATATCCAACTCTCGCTGTATAAAGTCTGCAATCTCTACAGCCAGTACAGTTGCACAAAGTTCGAGCCTAGGAATGGTATGTTCAGAACTAGGAGCTAACTTAGCCTTCCCAAATAGAAATCCAACATGAGTTTCATTACAAGAGTCTATTACCTTCAAATAGGCGACAGCTGCTATGGCTTCAGTAGATGCATCTGAGAATATGTGGATTTCTTTTCTCTGACTTGTGGCAAGAGACGTTGGAGTGTAACATCGTTGTACATGAATCCCATCTAAGGCTTGTAGAGATTCCTTCCAAGACTCCCAGCTTCGCTGTTTGTCTGTAGGCAGTGGAGCATCCCAGTCCTCAATTGACTCTGAGAGCTGTCTTAACAGAAATTTGCCTTGTACAGTTAAGGGTGCTACAAATCCCAGTGGATCATATAGGCTGTTCACCACTGAGAGGACTCCCCGCTTGGTAAATGGCTTATCTGCACAACTTACTTGAAAGCCGAAGGAATCATGCAACAAGTCCCACTGCAAACCCAGACTTCTCTGTACTGGTGGATTGCCTTGGCCGAGATCCAAGTCTCTAAGGCCCTTATTCTGGTTCGTGCGGTACGGCCCGCGTGCGGCCGTACCGCCGATGTTTTCCGTCTGCACATGCGCAGAGGTCAATCTGCGCATGTGCAGGCGAATTCGCCGCACATAACTTTAGTACGCCGCAAAGGGGGCGTATAGGGGCGTGAGGGGCTTCATGCCCTCATTTCCCTATGTATACGCCCCGCGTTTCATGGGCGTTCCCATGCAAACGCGGGGCGTACGCATGGTAATGAGGCCATGACGCAACTCATGGGGGCGGAAAGCTGACGTCGCCGGATGTCAGCTTTCAGCCCCCATACAAGCTACCACACGGACGATTGTCCGTGTGGTCTCAGCTTGCGGGAGCTGCCGCGGCGTGCGGACCTGCCTTCGATGGTCGACGACCATCGAATGCAGGGGGCAGCTCCCACCATGGTGGAGGCGTACGCCTCCACCATTTTCATGCGGATCGGCAGCCGTCCGTGTACGGACGGCCGTGCCGATCCGTCTTGTAGGCGGGGATTCGTCTGGTGCGGTCGGAGCCGCATATGCGGCTCGACCGCACCAACCAGAATAAGGGCCTAAATTCTGTGGCATAATCGCTGGGTTGAAAAGCTTTCATGACAGCAGCACTATTGGAAGCAATTTTATGTAACCTTAGATGAGCCTTAGAAAGCATACCTTGTGTTTTTTTAAGCAGATCTATAGCTTCTTCTGCTGTAGGTAAAGATTTGAGCGCGTCGTCCACGTAGAAGTCTCTTTCAATGAAGTGTCGGGCATCTTTTCCAAACTCTGATTCGCCATCAGAGGCAGTCCTATGTAGACCATATGTAGCGACTGCGGGTGAAGGACTGTTGCCAAACACATGCACCTTCATGCGGTATTCAACCGTTTCCTGGCTGGTATCATTGTCTCGGTGCCATAGAAACCTAAGGTAATTCCTGTGATCTTGTCGTACAATAAAACAATAGAACATTTGTTCAATGTCTGCGGTAATGGCAACTGGCTCTTTTCTGAATCTCATAAGCACTCCTACCAGATTGTTGGTTAGGTTCGGACCAGTGAGGAGAACGTCATTTAGAGATACGCCACAATGCTTGGCACTTGAATCGGATACCACCCTGATTTGCTTGGGTTTACGTGGGTGATATACTCCGAAGGAGGGAAGATACCAGCATTCTTCATGCTCTTGCAAGGGTGGAGCTAGCTCTGCATGGTCATTTTGAAGTATTTTATTCATAAAGGTCACAAAGTGATCTTTCATTTCAGGCTTGCTTTTTAATGTACGTTGCAATGACATGAATCTGGATAAAGCCTGTTCTCGGTTGTTTGGCAGTCGTGTTCTAACATTCCGAAAGGGTAAAGGTGCAACCCAGTGGTTAGATTCATCCTTGCAGAATCCGCTCTCCATTATCTTAATAAACTCTTTGTCTTCTATGGACAAGGCTATTCTGTTGTCATCTTGCGTTGTGCAAAACACTGATCTTCCTAAGTCATCATAAGGTGTAGGAATTACTTCTGGCACCTGGATGAGGTCAGAGAACTTTTCTCTCACTTCATAGTGATGTGAGCATGGCTTGAAGTGAGTTGTGCGACCGTTTTTGAGCACATAAGTTTTAAAAGAGTTAACTTGAGAAGGTTTATGGCTCTTGCCCAGGCACACATCGCCCACAATTACCCAGCCTAAATCGAGTCTTTGTGCATATGGGGCGTCATCTGGACCATTGCAATATTGGCGTACCTTATGGGCCCTCAGAATGTCTCTTCCCAGTAGTAGTAGAATGTCAGCATTCATGTCCATCGGAGGAATTTCTTTAGCAAGGTGTTTTAGGTGAGGATGATGAAGTGCAGCTTCTGGAGTAGGAATTTCTTCTCTTTCATCAGGTATCTGGTCACATTCAATTAATGTTGGTAAGGGTATGTGGGTATTCCCCTTGATTGAGGAGATAACATAGCCAGTGGCCCTTCTGCCGAAAGTCTCTGTATGACCGGAACAGGTGTCAATGGAATACGGCATTGCTTGTCCCTTTATACCGAAGATCTCAAAGAATTTAGGTTTTGCTAAAGACCTGTTGCTCTGTTCATCTATGATGGCGTACATTCTGATGGCTTTCTCAGATTGCCCTTCTGGGTAGACCTTGACCAGACAAACCTTAGCACAGCATTTGGGATTGTTCTCTTCCCCACATACTTCCATGCATGATGACGAAACTGTGGGTGTAGCTGAGTCTTGAGGTTGTAGCTCCCCGCCATGTTTTGCAACGGGGTTAGGCGCTGTTGAAAGTTGTGTGTTCTCTGGAGGTAGAGTGGGATGCATGGCTGTAACATGTCTATCGCTATTGCATTCGGTGCACTTGACGGTAGCTCTACAGTCTTTTGCAATGTGGTCTGAAGAGGCACAACACTTGTAACACACTCCAAGCTCTCTTAAAGTATCTCTGCGCTCTTGCAAAGTCTTAGCCCTAAGCCCACGACATTCCTTTAGTGGATGAGGCCTTTTGTGGATAGGGCACACACGACTGGAGTCCCTTTGTTTAAGAGCAGGAGCATCTTGCTTGGTGTAGGAGGGCACAGTAAGTGGGATGTTAGTCTTTCTGACAGATACTGTTCTCCTTAAGTCTCTATGTTTGGTAGCAGTGTCATCATACCTTGAGGATGACGATGAAGCTGCTGGAATAGGTTCAGTGAAGTCAAAGCTGGGATCATTCTTCTTCTGAGCTTGGTCACTGATGAATCTGGAAAAGTAAGAGAAAGGGGGAAAGGGCACTTTGTATTCTCTTTTGTACCTGGAACCCTGGTCTGCCCATTTTTCCTGCATGCCGTAAGGTAGTTTGGACACCACTGGATTCACGCCATGAGCAGTGTCAAGGTAACTCAGTCCTGTCAGACGAGGATCTAACTTGGCTAGTTCTAATTCTTTTAATAGGTCGCTTAGATCCTGGAGCTTGTGGTTGTCTTTGCTAGTTATCTTTGGGAAGGCTTGAAGTCTTTTGAATAAGGCACTTTCTATAGCTTCAGAACTGCCATAAGTCTGTTCAAGTCTCTCCCATGCTGCAGCAAGACCTTCCTCTGAGTGGCCGGTATGAACTGCTCTTAATGTCTTGATGCGTTCTGCAGATTCTGGGCCTAACCAGTTGACGAGCAGGTCAAGTTCTTCCTTGGCGGTGAAGTTAAGATCATGGATTACAGCTTCAAAGGTCGATTTCCAGGCTCTATAGTTCTCAGCAGAGTCATCAAACTTTGAGAGACTGGTGTTTATAAGCTCCCTGCGTATCATGTATCTGGCAAGGTCAGACATGTCGGTTCTCTCATTCCTTGTTGCTGGATGAACTTGTGGTGCCGCTGGGGTATGTAAGTTCTCTGGCGTATAAGGCTGAGATATGTCAGGCCAAAATGATGTAGCATAAGGATTAAGCTGCGGTTTAGTTACTGGGGAATCTGCTAGCTTGTAGCTGGAAATTACCTTGTCATTGGTAGGTGGCATCACCTGTTGCTGTGTCGGAATGTCTGCATTGAAGATTGGGGGTGGCATCGGTATGCGCAACGTAGAAGCTTCTGTTTTGAGTGCTGAATTTTCATGGCAAGCAGGAGGTATAGGTGTTAGTTGCTTTAGCACATAATCAGCAGTGCGGTCTGCTGGGTTTTCTACTTCTCCTGGGATGTAGTGGTTCAGATCAGTACCTTGGCCTAATGCTTGTTCAAGGACTTTCAGTTTGGCTAAGGCAGCTGCTTCTTCCTTTTCCATTTGGAGGATCTTTGCCTCAGCCTTCATCCCCATTTGGAGGATCTTTGCCTCAGCCTTCATTCGTGCCATTTTTTCTCTTACCTCTGCTTCCTTCTTAGCAAAAGAACTTCTTACACTAGCTTCTTCTGCATCTGCACGGATTTCTATTAGCTTCTCATGTAAAGCTGACCTTCTGGAACGAGACGATCTGGCAGATGAGGATGTAAGCTTGGTTGAAGTTGATCGATGTGACCTAACTTCTTGTAAGTGTGCAATGCGGAATTCTGCTTTATTTTTGGCATCTTGAACTGAAGCATTATTTCTTTGGAGTAGAGTCTCTATCTCAGCTAGCTCTGCTGAGGCATCATCAAAATCAGAATTACCCAGAAATGTGATGTATTTTGCGGACAGTCTCTGGTAGCGATCATAGGCGGTAGATAAGCGATTCAAAACCGCGGTTAACTCTGTTGCATCATTGTTAAAGCGTGGAAGAGCTGCTATGTGGTATTCCACTCTTTCCCATAAATCATCTAAATTATCCTTAAATTCGTCTCTGGTTGTCTCAAAAGTCTCTCTAATCTTTTGTGTAGGTTTGAACGCACGTTTAGGGCGTACATCTTGTTCTTCAGTAAGCTTGGACTCTGCTTCCTGTACATCTGAGCTATCAGAGGCATGATGGGCTTGCTTTTGTGCAGCCACAGAGGAATTCACAGAACCTTTTGTGGACATGTTATAACTAGCTTAGAACTGCCTCTTGAAGGTAGAACTGTGTTTAACATACAGGTGGAGAGCTGAGTTAGGAAGCACTTGTGGCCATGTGTTCTCATAAGATGGTGGCCAGCTCTAAACTTGCTTGCAGACTATGTGTATACATGCAGATGCTGTAGACTTAGGTTTGCTTTGACTATTCTGCCACAGATGCACGTGAAGGAAGTCTCTGATAGTTGTGAGTGGCAACCCTTATGCAAACAGTGGAAGATAGTGAACTCGCTATGTTAAATTTCCCTAGCAAAACCAGTTGCATGTAAGGATCCAGTGAGGAGGATACAATGGTAATGCTTTAGGTATTTTATTGCTGTACCTTGAGATGATGCACAGATATACCTTGAGGGATGATACATAGAGGTCAAAGCAAAATCCTTTCTGCAGCTCAGGAAAACATGTCTGCTACACATGAGGCTGACACAGGAACTGGAAGTGAGCTTACAGAACAGGAGTGGTCACATGACACATACATATGGTAATTACATTAACTTACAGAGGTAAATATAACATTGGCCAGTAGATGGCAGCAAAGGATAACAAATACATAAGAACTCAATAAATCATATAGCATCCATACAAAATGGTGGATTAAACTTGAGAAACCCTAACTAGGGCAGCACACAGCCAATTGTTAAAGCTCCTGAATGTATTTTCACAATTGCCCGCTAACTTCTTGGCTTTCTCGAAGTCCTTCTTCATATCCACGGTAAGCGTGAACAAGTCAACAAATTTACCCCTCCTAATTTTGTCCTTTATAACCTTACGCAGGCCACGAGACACTACACTACACTACATCAGGAGCTTTCTCCTTTCTAGTACGCTTAGCCCCCCTACCCTCTTAGCTACTGCGCGCGCAAACATTTTGGCAACCTTGCGTGGCCGCTTAGGGGACCCCGACTTGTCGCTACTGGTGGATGAGTGAGTGGAAGAGGACTCACACACAGATGACTCAGCATGCTCACCATCCCCTGATGCTTCGCCCTGATCAACTGGCATCAGCTGCGGCTGAACCGCCGTGGCTGTAACTGATGACATTTCGTGCTCGAGAGGTGGAGCACAGCTGTCTCTCTGGTGATGGGGTTGTGGTGCCACTCCCTCTGACCCCTGCCGCGAAGCTCAGGGTTTGAGAAATTGCTTCTGTCACCATCCTTGAGTGTTCCTGATCCTCTCCCCGGGAGGATCTCCTGGATGCGATGCTCGCACCACCGACCGTGGACACCTCGGGACACAAACGTATAATGTTAACCCCCCGGATAAGTACCCGAGACAAAACCTGAGTCCCCCCCTTGGGGCCGTATGCCCGCAGCGCCCACAGTCACGTAAACTTGGGTGCCCTGCGGGATGGGCGGGTGCTGCTGCGCATTGGGATGTGCATACACGCCGCTTGGATAGGCCCGTGGGTGGCTGCTCTGCACATTCTGGGGATGCTGCACAAAACAGGGCCAGCTAAACCCATAATGCCCACCGGCAGGTCCAACAGCGCTCCCCGCCGTCTGAGGGAAGTAAGGGAACGCCTTGGCATGACCCCCGCAATATGGGTGTCCATACTGCGGCTGAAGTGTCTAATACCCCTGATGCCCCGCGGAAAATGGCGCGGTGGAAGACCACGCCGTCTGCGGCGGATGGTGCGTAGGAGGCCGCAAGAAACCCTGCTGCCCCATACTGTAAGCCGGAGACCCAAAGCAAATGGGGATGGGACCTGGCCCTGATACCAGATTTGCTGCGGGGCCGGCATGGTATGTAATGGGGTTTTGACCCCATCCGGACGGCTACCCAGAGGTGCCCCGGTCTGCCCCACATCCATAGCCATGGAGCGAAAATTTAAGCTGCTAGGAGCTAGGCTGCCAGCAGGGGGCACTAATGCTATGCCCCTGCTGGTTTGTATGCCCAGCGATGCTGTCCCCAGTGAGGGGATTGGCCCCCACGTGGGGCCCCCTGTTATAATCTGCATAGGGCTACCATGAACCAGGGCCCATCAGCGTGGACGCCCTGGGAGAAACCATGTCGTCCCCGGGAGGCTATGGGGTCCCAGCTGCCTGCCACCCAGAAGCCCCTGAAGAGGCCCTGGGAGGCCGTGTGGGTGTCCCTGCGGCACTTCCCGCCAGCCTGCTCGGCCGTGTGTATGTAACGTTGTCTATGGGGTTCGACCGGACCTCTGCCACTGTGCTTGGCCTCCCCCATAAGTAGGTGCGCTGTCACTGCTCCCAGCAGCGCTACTCACGGCTGGGAGATTGAAGATGTCGGCTGAAGCCTCAGGAGCGTGCCCAGCCGGGAGGCACCCGACCCCTGCCCGGGACCTATGGGGCATCTCAGCGCTGCGGCACGGTGGATGGTTACCCTGACTGATCTCCACCTGCTGCCACGTGCTAGCGGAGGAATCAGACAGCCAGCGGGGGGGGGGCTGGACATTCTGGACTGTGCAGAACAGGGGGGCAGGGAGAGGAGAGAGCTATGAGGAGATAGAAATTATTAGATAGATAGGGTGTCACTTATCTCTGTTTGTCCCAGCCCGCTCCGGATCCAGACTCAAAGAGGGAGTTCTTCCTCCCTGGGTTCCCTAATATACCCCTCTCTAAGCTAACGCTCCCATGCTACCTGATTGGCTGATCTACCTGCCACTCACTAGCTGAGGTTTTCCCCGGGCAACTGACTTCCTTTAATAGCTTTATTTAAACAAACAACAAATTCACAGGCTCTTAAATACACTTGAGCCGATGCAGCCCTCGTTCTATCTAAATGGGCTGGAGGAATTGATGGAGATGGTGAGGGACAAGTATGGATCAGAGGGTCAACAGCACTAACGTCGACATGCATTGGGTCAACCACTGAAGGTCAACATTGGCCAAGGTCAACACCTGAAAAAGTTGACATGGGCATAGGTCGACAGGGTCATTATGTCGACAAAAGCATTCAGTGGATATGGGCTAGGTCGACAGTCAAAAGGTAGATATGTGCTTTTTCACTTTTTTGTGCTGAATGTCGACACATATCGGTGCACCACGTCTCCTCACATTGGCTCGCTACGCTCACCATGCTTCGGGAACACTATTTTATTCTCCCACCACACCCTAGTGGATGGTAGGGCATGAAATACCGCCTGTCGGCACATGTCGGCTCAAAGAAAAGTAAAAAAAAAATCATGTCGACCTTTTGACTTTGGCCTAGCTCATGTCAACCTATTGCTTGTGTTGACCTAATGACCCAGTTGACCTAAGCCCATGTCCACCTTCAGTGGTCGACCCAATGCATGTCGACCTTAGTGTTATCGACTTAAGGAGCAGGGATGTTTTATATATTCCTGGCTTTCTCCCGGTGCTCACATAACGTCATCCTGAGATGGCGACTGTGACCCCAGCAGAGAAACAGAAGCCGGTACGTCCCAGCACCAAATATTAATGACGGAGCCTGGAGACAAGCGATATACCATGCAGTATATATAGAGCGTTACTATAATGAGGGCAGACATTGCAGGAAATGGTATCCGATCACTTAGCCGACCTCAGGAGGGTCGACATGCACTACATCCACCACTGGATGCCAACAGGCCTTAGGATGACACATGAAAAAGGGCAATATCACTTTAGGTTGACAGGGTCATTAGGTCGACACAAGCATTAAGATGACATAGGGAAGGTCGACAGTCAAAAGGTCGACATGGGTTTTTCACCTTATTTTTTTCAGCCGACATGTGCCGACAGGCAGTATTTCATGCCCTAACATCCACTAGTGCAGCGGTTCCCAACCTTTTTTCTCGTACCCAGGGCCGGACACATAAATCTTGGGGCCATGTCCACTGATATTTCTGGGCCCCCCACCTAATCCCAAACCCACACAACCCTCTTCTACATGTACAAACAGAATATCTGAGCACAGATTGCTATATTTTACACTGCATCTGTTTCTACAAGGGGGATTACCAAACCCCTTTCACAACAATCAGTCCTGGATATATGTGCTGCCGAAAACAATCTCACCGGCTTCCTCAGGAGGTAAATGATCTACCGGCTTGCTCAGGAGGTAGATGATCTACCGGCTTCCTCAGGAGGTAGATGATCTACCGGCTTCCTCAGGAGGTAGATGATCTACCGGCTTCCTCAGGAGGTAGATGATCTACCGGCTTCCTCAGGAGGTAGATGATCTACCGGCTTGCTCAGGAGGTAGATGATCTACCGGCTTCCTCAGGAGGTAGAGGATCTACCGGCTTCCTCAGGAGGTAGAGGATCTAACGGCTTCCTCAGGAGGTAGAGGATCTACCGGCTTCCTCAGGAGGTAGATGATCTACCGGCTTCCTCAGGAGGTAGATGATCTACCGGCTTCCTCAGGAGGTAGAGGATCTACAGGCTTCCTCAGGAGGTAGAGGATCTACCGGCTTCCTCAGGAGGTAGAGGATCTAACGGCTTCCTCAGGAGGTAGAGGATCTACCGGCTTCCTCAGGAGGTAGATGATCTACCGGCTTCCTCAGGAGGTAGATGATCTACCTCCTGAGGAAGCCGCTGAGATTGTTTTCAGGTGGAGAAAGGCGTAGAGGTCAAGAGGACAGCATCGGCAGCACATATCTCCAGGACTGGTTGTTGACCCTCAGACAAGGCCGCACACATACGGACTGCACCAATTGCCGGAGCGCGCCGCCAGGGACTGGGAGCCGGGATTCCCATCGATCATTGAGACCTACTTAAGTATAAAAATGATTACACCATGTGCACCACCTACAGTACAGTAGGTGGGACGGAGCTTGAGAATGTTTTCTTTTTACTAACCCAACAAAAACGGTTGAAGTAAAGAAACGCTTGGATTGCATGCATGCACTAACATCTGAATATTAGTTAAATGAGAATAGTCTCTTTATTATAGGGATCCTTGCATGTAGATTGAAGTGTCTGCTGTTGCTGAAATATTGTTTTAATAGATGTCATTTTAATAAATATATTCATACTAGGTGATTCATCATGCTCTACGGGCGCTCTTCACACCGGCGTAAGGGGCTGCGCCCCCTTAATTTGGGAACATTTGTATTGTGTGAAATATGGTTAGAATTGTATGTAAGATGCCTGTATTGCAACTTGAGTTATAGGTGAATGTGTTACATAGAGAGCATATGATGTGGAAGGGGGTGTGTATTGTTTTGTTTAATTAAAAAGCGGTTACAGAGTAAGATGTACATTGATAGTGTGGATGGTACAGTGACATTTGTGGGTGTGGGGGGGGCTGTGTGTGCATGTTGTTGAGGTGTGTGTGTGTGCAATAGTATAATAGGGTGTTTTTGAGTCAGCGGCTCCCCACTGGCGGACGTCACGACAGGGGTGTGTGGGCATAAGGGGGACTAAAGATTAGGGTGGGGGACACTGTGCAGCTTCTGCCAGTGGATGGGGGTCCAGTGTGGCAGTACAGGAGTACAGGACGGTGGCCCTGAGGCAGTGTCTCCTCCTACTGGGTGGGAGTTAGGGTGCATGAGAGCAGGAGGCTGGGCTATGAGGCATGATAGGGGTATGTGGGCAACACAGCGTCAGCGACTCCCCTGTGGTGGAAGTTACGGTTCAGGAGAGCAGGAAGCTGGTAGTGATAGGGGTGTGTGGGCATACGGGGGACTAAAGAGGAGGGTGGGGGACACTGTGCAGCTTCTGCCAGTGGGTGAGGGTCCAGCGTGGCAGCACAGTAGTATAGGACTGTGCCCCTGAGTCAGTGTCTCCTCCTACTGGGTGGGAGTTAGGGTGCATGAGAGCAGGAGGCTGGGCTATGAGGCATGATAGGGGTATGTGGGCAACACAGCGTCAGCGACTCCCCTGTGGTGGAAGTTACGGTTCAGGAGAGCAGGAAGCTGGTAGTGATAGGGGTGTGTGGGCATACGGGGGACTAAAGAGGAGGGTGGGGGACACTGTGCAGCTTCTGCCAGTGGGTGAGGGTCCAGCGTGGCAGCACAGGAGTATAGGACTGTGCCCCTGAGTCAGTGTCTCCTCCTACTGGGTGGGAGTTAGGGTGCATGAGAGCAGGAGGCTGGGTGGTAAAGCATGATAGGGGAATGTGGGCAACACACGGTGAGTGGGTCCCCACTGGCGGAAGTTACAGGGCAGGAGAACAGGAGGCAGGGCAGTGATAGAGGTGTGTGGGCATGAGGGGTAGTAAAGGTTTTTGGCTGTTGCTGAGTAGGGATAGGCATTGGTGCAGACGCCATAGATGGTATGGCATTGATAGCGATTTTGCACCCTGCTATCGATAGTAGTAACATATTACTTGGATAACCATCGATTGTTGTAGCTATCGATGGTCATCCATTATATCTGACTGAATAGGCCGTGGGTCAATCAGAACTTGGTGGTGGGACTTCTGGGTGTGGGTAGGGTGTAGCTATGCTCCGTGTCCCGGCACCTTAGAAAAATTTTAAACTTGATTGGTTCTCCTTTGCCATCGATGTAGGAAAACCATCTGGTCCTCCCACATCGATGGCAAAAGTATTCAACATCAGCCATAAACCATTGATTATTTGAAATCATTGATGGTCGATGGGCATCACTAGAACTGGAGGAGGGTGGGGGACAGTATGCAGCTCCCGGCAGTGGGTGAGCGTCTCCTCCCACTGGGAGGGAGTGAAGGTGCATGAGAGCAGGAGGCTGTATAATAGTGGTATGTGGGCAAGACATTGATAAAAGTTGTGGCGCTGGTGCAGAGGACCGCGGGGATACTTCTGGCAGTGGGGGAACCTGCAGTGCGGCAGCTAGGGCCGTATTTCCCACCTAGGGGCGGCACCTGCTTGTGGCGGTACAGCATACCCCATTGTCACGGGAGCGGGGTCGCGGGGGTTCGCTGGGGGGTGGAATTGCCGGAAGGGGGTCAGGGGGTCTGCAAATTGTGGGAGGGGGGGTGTGCGGGGATCCGCGTTTAGCGGGAGGGGGTCCTCAAATCGTGGGAGGGGGCGCGGGGGGGTCAGTAAATTGCGGGAGGGGGGGATGTGGAGGTCCGTGAATCACGGGAGGGGCGCGGGGGGTGCCGTGAATCGCGGGAGGGGATGAACGCAGGGGGGGCGCAGGGGTCCGTGAATCGCGAGAAGGGGCACGAATCGTGGGAGGGGGGTCGAGGGGGGCTGCGAATCGCAGGAGCGGGGGTGCGTGAGGGGGGGGCGTGAATCACGGGAGGGGGGGTCCGCGAATCGCTGGAGGGGTCTGCAAATTGTGGGAGGGGGCGCTGGAGGGGGGTGAATCGCGGGGGGTCCGCGAATCGCGGGAGAGGGGGCGCGGGAGGTGCCGAGGGGGTCCGCAAATTGCAGGAGGGGGGCGCTACGGGGGGTTCCGTGAATCACGGGAGGGGGCGGGGTCCACAAATCGCGCGGGGGGGGTTAGAATTGCAGGAGGGGGGTCGCAAATCGCAGGAGAGGGGGTGCCGTGAATCGTGGGAGGGGGTGGTGGTCCGCAAATCGCGGGAGGGGGGGTCGTGGGGGACCCGCGAATCGCGAGAGGGGGGGTTGCGGGGGTCCCGCGAATCGCTGGCAGAGGAGGGGGGGTGCAGGAGTAATGGTGGCTGTGGAGTAATGGTGGATGGTGGGCGTGTACTGTAGCCCTGGCTGGGCGGGGGGAGGTGATGTCGAGGGGGTGGAACGTTATACACATGAAAACGTTATACACATAAAACACTGGTCTTTTCCCTAGGGGGGGGGGGGGGGGGGGGGGGCGGGTTTGTGTGTTATATACACAGGGGATGAGTGACAGATCTGGCTAAATATATAACAGATATTTTTCACAGCGCTGTTTCAAATTGTTCTTTTTTGCCTCTTCTACCTGTACCAATGAACGTCCCGTGTGGCAGGCGGGGTGCAGCGGGAGGTATGTTCTGCCGGCGTCCTGGTGTCTGGTCTCCTTCTTCGGGTGCTCGTAGTAGCGGGACTACAGACCAGAAGCCGCGTCTAATGTACAAACATCAGCTGCAGCCAGGCACAGGTAAGGTATAGGGAGGTTATCCTGCGGGGACTCCACCGTTATCCTGCAGGGGACTCCACCCTTATCCTGCAGGGGACTCCACCGTTATCCTGCGGGGACTCCACCGTTATCCTGCGGGGACTCCACCGTTATCAGGCTCTAAACATCCCCCTGCTGGGTTACCAAGACGGCTTCCACTGCGACCCACCGCCGCCCTTCTCTGACCCCCGCCGCCCCGCACCGACATGTTGGCCGACAGTCATTAGGTTGACGCTATTAGGTCGGCGTGCATTTAGGTCGACATGACTGTATGTTGACATGAGTTAGGTCGACATGAGTCATTAGGTCAATACAAGCATTAGGTTGACATGGGGGTAGGCCGACAAGGGGTTTTTCACATTTTTTTGACCCAACATGTGCCGACAGCCGGTATTTCATGCCCTACACGTCGACCTTTTGACTATCAACCTAACCCATATTGTCCTTATGCTCGTGTCGACCTAATGACCCTGCCGACCTAACCCATGTTCAACTACAGTCATGTTGGCCTTCCTGCATGTCGACCTAATGGTGTCGACCTAATGGCTGTTGACCAACATGCTGGTGACCTAATGATCCCTACCCCCACCTTGCCAGTGTCCATGTCCCCCATGACTTTGTTATTGGCCCCCGTTTCTAATTCCCTTTTTCCCCCACTGGTCTTTCTCTGTGCATCTGTTGCTCCTCCAGCCACCAACATCACCGGAATGCCAGTCCACATTGACCTCTCACATCCCAGCATGCCCTGCACGAATGTTTATACAGAACAATAATTTGCATGCGTGTGGGTGCAATGTGCGAGCTTCCACCTAGTGACGTATACCACTGAGCAGGCACTGAGTGTATAGCGGGGCGACAATGATGAGATTCAGCACAAATGGCATTATGGGTAGTCTTCTGACAGAAAGGGGGTGCAGGGGGGCCTCTGGGGAAATCGGGGGACTCTCTCCTGTTTATAGCTGGCACATTTGCTCAGACATCTCCCTGTGCCAGCAGCACCTTACACCTGTACTCTGTAACCCCGCCCACTGACTGACCCCGCCCACTGACTGACACTGCCTGCAGATATATAATATAAGATGTGCTCTTCCCCCACTGTAACCCTGCAAAAGTGACTCCGCCCACTGACTGACCCTGCCTGCAGATATATAATATAAGGTGTGTTCTCCCCCACTGTAACCCTGCAATAGTGACCCCACTGACTGACCCTGCCTGCAGATATATAATATAAGGTGTGCTCTTCCCCCACTGTAACCCTGCAATAGTGACCCCGCCCACTGACTGACCCTGCCTGCAGATATATAATATAAGATGTGCTCTCCCCCACTGTAACCCTGCAATAGTGACCCCACTGTCTGACCCTGCCTGCAGATATATAATATAAGATGTGCTCTTCCCCCACTGTAACCCTGCAATAGTGACCCCACTGACTGACCCTGCCTGCAGATATATAATATAAGATGTGTTCTTCCCTCACTGTAACCCTGCACTAGAGACCCCACTGTCTGACCCTGCCTGCAGATATATAATATAAGGTGTGCTCTCCCCCAATGTAACCCTGCAATAGTGACCCCGCCCACTGACTGACCCTGCCTGCAGATATATAATATAAGATGTGTTCTTCCCACACTGTAACCCTGCAATAGTGACTCCGCCCACTGACTGACCCTGCCTGCAGATATATAATATAAGATGTGCTCTTCCCCCACTGTAACCCTGCAATAGTGACCCCACTGACTGACCCTGCCTGCAGATATATAATATAAGATGTGCTCTTCCCCCACTGTAACCCTGCAATAGTGACCCCACTGACTGACCCTGCCTGCAGATATATAATATAAGATGTGTTCTTCCCCCACTGTAACCCTGCAATAGTGACCCCACTGACTGACCCTGCCTGCAGATATATAATATAAGGTGTGTTCTCCCCCACTGTAACCCTGCAATAGTGACCCCACTGACTGACCCTGCCTGCAGATATATAAGATGTGCTCTCCCCCACTGTAACCCTGCAATAGTGACCCCACTGACTGACCCTGCCTGCAGATATATAATATAAGGTGTGTTCTTCCCCCACTGTAACCCTGCTGTAGTGACCCCACTGTCTGACCCTGCCTGCAGATATATAATATAATATGTGTTCTTCCCCCACTGTAACCCTGCAATAGTGACCCCACTGTCTGACCCTGCCTGCAGATATATAATATAAGATGTGCTCTCCCCCACTGTAACCCTGCAATAGTGACCCCACTGACTGACCCTGCCTCCAGATATATAATATAAGATGTGTTCTTCCCCCACTGTAACCCTGCAATAGTGACCCCACTGTCTGACCCTGCCTGCAGATATATAATAAAAGATGTGCTCTCCCTTAATGTAACCCTGCAATAGTGACCCCGCCCACTGACTGACCCTGCCTGCAGATATATAATATAAGGTGTGTTCTTCCCCCACTGTAACCCTGCAATAGTGACCCCACTGACTGACCCTGCCTCCAGATATATAATATAAGATGTGTTCTTCCCCCACTGTAACCCTGCAATAGTGACCCCACTGTCTGACCCTGCCTGCAGATATATAATAAAAGATGTGCTCTCCCCCAATGTAACCCTGCAATAGTGACCCCGCCCACTGACTGACCCTGCCTGCAGATATATAATATAAGATGTGTTCTTCCCCCACTGTAACCCTGCAATAGTGACTCCGCCCACTGACTGACCCTGCCTGCAAATATATAATATAAGGTGTGCTCTTCCCCCACTGTAACCCTGCAATAGTGACCCCACTGACTGACCCTGCCTGCAGATATATAATATAAGGTGTGTTCTTCCCCCACTGTAACCCTGCAATAGTGACCCCACTGACTGACCCTGCCTGCAGATATATAATATAAGGTGTGTTCTTCCCCCACTGTAACCCTGCAATAGTGACCCCACTGTCTGACCCTGCCTGCAGATATATAATATAAGATGTGCTCTCCCCCAATGTAACCCTGCAATAGTGACCCCGCCCACTGACTGACCCTGCCTGCAGATATATAATATAAGATGTGTTCTCCCCCCACTGTAACCCTGCAATAGTGACCCCACTGACTGACCCTGCCTGCAGATATATAATATAAGATGTGCTCTCCCCCACTGTAACCCTGCAATAGTGACCCCGCCCACTGACTGACCCTGCCTGCAGATATATAATATAAGATGTGCTCTCCCCCAATGTAACCCTGCAATAGTGACCCCACTGTCTGACCCTGCCTGCAGATATATAATATAAGATGTGCTCTCCCCCACTGTAACCCTGCAATAGTGACCCCACTGACTGACCCTGCCTGCAGATATATAATATAAGATGTGCTCTCCCCCCACTGTAACCCTGCAATAGTGACCCCACTGACTGACCCTGCCTGCAGATATATAATATAAGGTGTGCTCTCCCCCCACTGTAACCCTGCAATAGTGACCCAACTGACTGACCCTGCCTGCAGATATATAATATAAGGTGTGTTCTTCCCCCACTGTAACCCTGCAATAGTGACCCCACTGTCTGACCCTGGCTGCAGATATATAATATAAGATGTGTTCTCCCCCCACTGTAACCCTGCAATAGTGACCCCACTGACTGACCCTGGCTGCAGATATATAATATAAGATGTGCTCTTCCCCCACTGTAACCCTGCAATTGTGACCCCACTGACTGACCCTGCCTGCAGATATATAATATAAGGTGTGCTCTTCCCCCACTGTAACCCTGCAATTGTGACCCCACTGACTGACCCTGCCTGCAGATATATAATATAAGATGTGCTCTCCCCCACTGTAACCCTGCAATAGTGACCCCACTGACTGACCCTGCCTGCAGATATATAATATAAGGTGTGCTCTCCCCCACTGTAACCCTGCAATAGTGACTCCGCTGACTGACCCTGCCTGCAGATATATAATATAAGATGTGTTCTTCCCCCACTGTAACCCTGCAATAGTGACCCCACTGACTGACCCTGGCTGCAGATATATAATATAAGGTGTGTTCTCCCCCACTGTAACCCTGCAATAGTGACCCCACTGTCTGACCCTGCCTGCAGATATATAATATAAGATGTGCTCTTCCCCCACTGTAACCCTGCAATAGTGACCCCGCCCACTGACTGACTCTGCCTGCAGATATATAATATAAGATGTGCTCTCCCCCACTGTAACCCTGCAATAGTGACCCCACTGTCTGACCCTGCCTGCAGATATATAATATAAGATGTGCTCTCCCCCACTGTAACCCTGCAATAGTGACCCCACTGTCTGACCCTGCCTGCAGATATATAATATAAGATGTGCTCTCCCCCACTGTAACCCTGCAATAGTGACCACACTGACTGACCCTGCCTGCAGATATATAATATAAGATGTGTTCTTCCCCCACTGTAACCCTGCACTAGAGACCCCACTGTCTGACCCTGCCTGCAGATATATAATATAAAGTGTGTTCTCCCCCAATGTAATCCTGCAATAGTGACCCCGCCCACTGACTGACCCTGCCTGCAGATATATAATATAAGATGTGTTCTTCCCCCACTGTAACCCTCCAATAGTGACCCCACTGACTGACCCTGCCTGCAAATATATATTATAAGGTGTGTTCTTCCCCCACTGTAACCCTGCAATAGTGACCCCACTGTCTGACCCTGCCTGCAGATATATAATATAAGATGTGCTCTTCCCCCACTGTAACCCTGCAATAGTGACCCCACTGACTGACCCTGCCTGCAGATATATAATATAAGCTGTGTTCTTCCCCCACTGTAACCCTGCAATAGTGACCCCACTGTCTGACCCTGCCTGCAGATATATAATATAAGATGTGCTCTCCCCCAATGTAACCCTGCAATAGTGACCCCACCCACTGACTGACCCTGCCTGCAGATATATAATATAAGATGTGTTCTTCCCCCACTGTAACCCTGCAATAGTGACTCCGCCCACTGACTGACCCTGCCTGCAGATATATAATATAAGATGTGCTCTCCCCCACTGTAACCCTGCAATAGTGACCCCACTGTCTGACCCTGCCTGCAGATATATAATATAAGATGTGCTCTTCCCCCACTGTAACCCTGCAATAGTGACCCCACTGACTGACGCTGCCTGCAGATATATAATATAAGATGTGTTCTTCCCCCACTGTAACCCTGCACTAGAGACCCCACTGTCTGACCCTGCCTGCAGATATATAATATAAGGTGTGCTCTCCCCCAATGTAACCCTGCAATAGTGACCCCGCCCACTGACTGACCCTGCCTGCAGATATATAATATAAGATGTGTTCTTCCCCCACTGTAACCCTGCAATAGTGACTCCGCCCACTGACTGACCCTGCCTGCAGATATATAATATAAGATGTGCTCTTCCCCCACTGTAACCCTGCAATAGTGACCCCACTGACTGACCCTGCCTGCAGATATATAATATAAGGTGTGTTCTTCCCCCACTGTAACCCTGCAATAGTGACCCCACTGACTGACCCTGCCTGCAGATATATAATATAAGGTGTGCTCTTCCCCCACTGTAACCCTGCAATAGTGACCCCACTGTCTGACCCTGCCTGCAGATATATAATATAAGATGTGCTCTCCCCCACTGTAACCCTGCAATAGTGACCCCACTGACTGACCCTGCCTGCAGATATATAATATAAGGTGTGTTCTTCCCCCACTGTAACCCTGCAATAGTGACCCCACTGACTGACCCTGGCTGCAGATATATAATATAAGATGTGTTCTTCCCCCACTGTAACCCTGCAATAGTGACCCCACTGACTGACCCTGCCTGCAGATATATAATATAAGATGTGCTCTCCCCCCACTGTAACCCTGCAATAGTGACCCAACTGACTGACCCTGCCTGCAGATATATAATATAAGGTGTGTTCTTCCCCCACTGTAACCCTGCAATAGTGACCCCACTGTCTGACCCTGGCTGCAGATATATAATATAAGATGTGTTCTCCCCCCACTGTAACCCTGCAATAGTGACCCCACTGACTGACCCTGGCTGCAGATATATAATATAAGATGTGTTCTTCCCCCACTGTAACCCTGCAATAGTGACCCCACTGACTGACCCTGCCTGCAGATATATAATATAAGGTGTGTTCTTCCCCCACTGTAACCCTGCAATAGTGACCCCACTGACTGACCCTGCCTGCAGATATATAATATAAGGTGTGTTCTTCCCCCACTGTAACCCTGCAATAGTGACTCCGCCCACTGACTGACCCTGCCTGCAGATATATAATATAAGATGTGTTCTTCCCCCACTGTAACCCTGCAATAGTGACCCCACTGACTGACCCTGCCTGCAGATATATAATATAAGGTGTGTTCTTCCCCCACTGTAACCCTGCAATAGTGACCCAACTGACTGACCCTGCCTGCAGATATATAATATAAGGTGTGTTCTTCCCCCACTGTAACCCTGCAATAGTGACCCCACTGACTGACCCTGCCTGCAGATATATAATATAAGATGTGTTCTTCCCCCACTGTAGCCCTGCAATAGTGACCACACTGACTGACCCTGCCTGCAGATATATAATATAAGATGTGCTCTTCCCCCACTGTAACCCTGCAATAGTGACCCCACTGACTGACCCTGCCTGCAGATATATAATATAAGGTGTGTTCTTCCCCCACTGTAACCCTGCAATAGTGACCCCACTGACTGACCCCGCCCACTGACTGACACTGCCTGCAGATATATAATATAAGATGTGCTCTTCCCCCACTGTAACCCTGCAATAGTGACCCCACTGACTGACCCTGCCTGCAGATATATAATATAAGATGTGTTCTTCCCCCACTGTAACCCTGCAATAGTGACCCCACTGACTGACCCTGCCTGCAGATATATAATATAAGATGTGCTCTTCCCCCACTGTAACCCTGCAATAGTGACCCCACTGACTGACCCTGCCTGCAGATATATAATATAACATGTGTTCTTCCCCCACTGTAACCCTGCTATAGTGACCCCACTGACTGACCCTGCCTGCAGATATATAATATAAGGTGTGTTCTTCCCCCACTGTAACCCTGCAATAGTGACCCCACTGTCTGACCCTGCCTACAGATATATAATATAAGATGTGCTCTCCCCCACTGTAACCCTGCAATAGTGACCCCACTGACTGACCCTGGCTGCAGATATATAATATAAGATGTGTTCTTCCCCCACTGTAACCCTGCAATAGTGACCCCACTGACTGACCCTGCCTGCAGATATATAATATAAGATGTGCTCTCCCCCACTGTAACCCTGCAATAGTGACCCCACTGACTGACCCTGCCTGCAGATATATAATATGTGCTCTTCCCCCACTGTAACCCTGCAATAGTGACTCCGCCCACTGACTGACCCTGCCTGCAGATATATAATATAAGATGTGCTCTTCCCCCACTGTAACCCTGCAATAGTGACCCCACTGACTGACCCTGCCTGCAGATATATAATATAAGGTGTTTTCTTCCCCCACTGTAACCCTGCAATAGTGACCCCACTGACTGACCCTGCCTGCAGATATATAATATAAGGTGTGCTCTTCCCCCACTGTAACCCTGCAATAGTGACCCCACTGTCTGACCCTGCCTGCAGATATATAATATAAGATGTGCTCTCCCCCACTGTAACCCTGCAATAGTGACCCCACTGACTGACCCTGCCTGCAGATATATAATATAAGGTGTGTTCTTCCCCCACTGTAACCCTGCAATAGTGACCCCACTGACTGACCCTGGCTGCAGATATATAATATAAGATGTGTTCTTCCCCCACTGTAACCCTGCAATAGTGACCCCACTGACTGACCCTGCCTGCAGATATATAATATAAGATGTGCTCTCCCCCCACTGTAACCCTGCAATAGTGACCCAACTGACTGACCCTGCCTGCAGATATATAATATAAGGTGTGTTCTTCCCCCACTGTAACCCTGCAATAGTGACCCCACTGTCTGACCCTGGCTGCAGATATATAATATAAGATGTGTTCTCCCCCCACTGTAACCCTGCAATAGTGACCCCACTGACTGATCCTGGCTGCAGATATATAATATAAGATGTGTTCTTCCCCCACTGTAACCCTGCAATAGTGACCCCACTGACTGACCCTGCCTGCAGATATATAATATAAGGTGTGTTCTTCCCCCACTGTAACCCTGCAATAGTGACCCCACTGACTGACCCTGCCTGCAGATATATAATATAAGGTGTGTTCTTCCCCCACTGTAACCCTGCAATAGTGACTCCGCCCACTGACTGACCCTGCCTGCAGATATATAATATAAGATGTGTTCTTCCCCCACTGTAACCCTGCAATAGTGACCCCACTGACTGACCCTGCCTGCAGATATATAATATAAGGTGTGTTCTTCCCCCACTGTAACCCTGCAATAGTGACCCAACTGACTGACCCTGCCTGCAGATATATAATATAAGGTGTGTTCTTCCCCCACTGTAACCCTGCAATAGTGACCCCACTGACTGACCCTGCCTACAGATATATAATATAAGATGTGCTCTTCCCCCACTGTAACCCTGCAATAGTGACCCCACTGACTGACCCTGCCTGCAGATATATAATATAAGGTGTGCTCTTCCCCCACTGTAACCCTGCAATAGTGACCCCACTGACTGACCCTGCCTGCAGATATATAATATAAGATGTGCTCTTCCCCCACTGTAACCCTGCAATAGTGACCCCACTGACTGACCCTGCCTGCAGATATATAATATAAGATGTGCTCTCCCCCACTGTAACCCTGCAATAGTGACCCCACTGACTGACCCTGGCTGCAGATATATAATATAAGATGTGTTCTTCCCCCACTGTAACCCTGCAATAGTGACCCCACTGACTGACCCTGCCTGCAGATATATAATATAAGATGTGCTCTCCCCCACTATAACCCTGCAATAGTGACCCCACTGACTGACCCTGCCTGCAGATATATAATATGTGCTCTTCCCCCACTGTAACCCTGCAATAGTGACCCCACTGACTGACCCTGCCTGCAGATATATAATATAAGATGTGCTCTCCCCCACTGTAACCCTGCAATAGTGACCCCACTGACTGACCCTGCCTGCAGATATATAATATGTGCTCTTCCCCCACTGTAACCCTGCAATAGTGACCCCACTGACTGACCCTGCCTGCAGATATATAATATAAGGTGTGTTCTTCCCCCAATGTAACTACCTCAATGATGAGCGATATTCTGTGTGATTGGATGATAGACACAAACACTTTCACTTTCTGTATTGTGATACTATATATATCAGAGAGCAACAATAGAGGAAAGAGAGGAAAGAGAGAGACGGGCAGGGTGAGTACAGAGACTGCCTGCTTATAGTACAGTGTGAGAGGATGGGGGGACGGCTGCTTATAGTACAGTGTGACAGGATGGGGGGTCGGCTGCTAATATTACAGTGTGAGAGGATGGGGGGACGGCTGGTAATATTACAGTGTGAGAGGATGGGGGGACGGCTGCTAATATTACAGTGTGAGAGGATGGGGGGACGGCTGCTAATATTACAGTGTGAGAGGATGGGGAGACGGCTGCTAATATTACAGTGTGAGAGGATGGGGGGACGGCTGCTAATATTACAGTGTGAGAGGATGGGGGGACGGCTGCTAATATTACAGTGTGAGAGGATGGGGGGTGGCTGCTAATATTACAGTGTGAGAGGATGGGGGGACGGCTGCTTATATTACTGTGTGAGAGGATGGGGGGACGGCTGGTAATATTACAGTGTGAGAGGATGGGGGGACGGCTGCTAATATTACAGTGTGAGAGGATGGGGGGACGGCTGCTTATATTACAGTGTGAGAGGATGGGGGGACGGCTGCTTATAGTACAGTGTGAGAGGATGGGGGGACGGCTGCTAATATTACAGTGTGAGAGGATGGGGGGTGGCTGCTAATATTACAGTGTGAGAGGATGGGGGGACAGCTGGTAATATTACCGTGTGAGAGGATGGGGGGTGGCTGCTAATATTACAGTGTGAGAGGATGGGGGGACGGCTGCTAATATTACAGTGTGAGAGGATGGGGGGACGGCTGCTTATATTACAGTGTGAGAGGATGGGGGGACGGCTGCTTATATTACAGTGTGAGAGGATGGGGGGACGGCTGCTAATATTACAGTGTGAGAGGATGGGGGGACGGCTACTAATATTACAGTGTGAGAGGATGGGGGGACGGCTGCTTATATTACTGTGTGAGAGGATGGGGGGATGGCTGCTAATATTACAGTGTGAGAGGATGGGGGGACGGCTGCTAATATTACAGTGTGAGAGGATGGGGGGACGGCTGCTAATATTACAGTGTGAGAGGATGGGGGGACGGCTGCTAATATTACAGTGTGAGAGGATGGGGGGGCGGCTGCTAATATTACAGTGTGAGAGGATGGGGGGGCGGCTGCAAATATTACAGTGTGAGAGGATGGGGGGACGGCTGCTTATATTACTGTGTGAGAGGATGGGGGATGGCTGCTAATATTACAGTGTGAGAGGATGGGGGGACGGCTGCTAATATTACAGTGTGAGAGGATGGGGGGATGGCTGCTAATATTACAGTGTGAGAGGATGGGGGGACGGCTGCTTATATTACAGTGTGAGAGGATGGGGGGACGGCTGCTAATATTACAGTGTGAGAGGATGGGGGGATGGCTGCTAATATTACTGTGAGAGGATGGGGGGGACGGCTGCTAATATTACAGTGTGAGAGGATGGGGGGACGGCTGCTAATATTATAGTGTGACAGGGATTGCAGCTGAAGAACAAGGAGTAGAATTGTGATAAGTTATCAGCCAATCAGCTTCTACCGTACATGTTACAGGCTGTGCTTGAAAAGAGACTGTAGCTGATTGGTTGCTACATTATCTCTCAATATTTTCTGTCTTCATACTTTGAGAAAAATAAATCTTAATAGTTTAATTATGATAATTAGTTAATTTCCTTTAAAACAAACTCTGCTCCTTCCTTTCATCATATGACCCAACATCTCACTATTTACACACAATCATCTGTTATCACGGACTCAGCTCAAGGGGGCTGAAAAAGGGGTTTATGACTATATCAGTGCTCTATGAAATGAGTGGAGTGAGATCTGTTCTTGCTCAGCAACCCTTCACTCTCTCTTTCTAGTTGCCCCTATGACAGTTGGAGCCCAGCAGCCACTGTCTCCAAGGTTCAGGAAGGGTATAACTGCCCTGGATATGAATTTAAGGTATATCAACTTATGTTAAAATTTAATGGCGTATAATAGGTAAGTATAACATCAGAGAAAACACAATACATATAATACATTCATAAATGTCAATTAGTAGAGGGGGGAAAGATTAAAAAATATTTTTGATAAAAAAATTCATAATATCTGCTGAGTGGACTGTCAGGAGCATATGTATAGTCACTCTTCTTGTGTCCACCAGTCCTGGGGAAGTCCAAGCTTGTCATTGTAGTGGAGTAGATGTATCCAGTGAGTAGGGAGGAAATAATGTCTTCCTTATCCTTATGGAAATTTCACCGGGTCCTTGGGAGGTGGCGTGCCTCCAAACCCTTTGTTGGCCACGGTAGAGGAAGGGATCAGTGCCGCTTGCTGAGATGGTACAATCCTTGAAAAAGCTGCATTTCAGCAGCGAAACGCGTAGGTTCTTGCTCATCCACTGTCCTATCAACAGGAGCAGTCACCCAATCTATGTCCGGAAGTGTTTGACTTCTATCCATAAGAGACTTACTATCACAGTACCATCTCAGCAAGCGGCACTGATCCCTTCCTCTACTGTGGCCAACAAAGGGTTTGGATGCACGCCACCTCCCAAGGACCCGGTGAAATCTCCTTGAGGTTAAGGAAGACACTATTTCCTCCCTACTCACTGGATACATCTACTCCACTACAATTACAAGCTTGGACTTCCCCAGGACTGGTGGACACAAGAAGGGTGACTATACATATGCTCCTGACAGTGCACTCAGCAGATATTTTGAATTTGTTTATCAAAAATATTTTTTTATCTTTCCCCCCTCTACTAATTCACATTTATGAATATATTAAACCTATTATATGTTTTGTGTTTTCTCTGATGTTATACTTACCTATTAAATGCCATTTAAGCTTAACATAAGTTGATATTCCTTAAATTCATATCCAGCGCAGTTATACCCTTCCTGAACCTTTTCATGCTTTATATACCCATTTATCCTAACTGTTGCTTGGCAAAGCACACTTATTTCAAAGTGCCAATATATATATATAGATCCAGAAGACCGGCACTCCAGCAATGTAGCAGCGGTGCAGGTGCCTTTCCAAAGAAGAAATGAATATGTCCAAATGGCGGGTGGCACTCTGCTTCCAATAATGAATGGGCGACACAAGGTGTGTAGTCAACGTTTCAGTGATCTTTATCAAGACATAAAGCAGTGTATTACAAACAAAACATATACAGGTATAGACATACTCACAAACTAGTGCACCTCTCACCAACCACGCACGGTCCCGGAGTCAGGTGACGTCATTGCTGCGCATCAGCGCTGACGGCCCGGCATCATGGGGGGGCGTGTTCTCACCGGCGTCTGTGGTTGCCATGGGGAAGTGGGCGTATCAGTGCCCGTCAACCCGAATGTTGCTTTGGCCGTCAGCAGATCGCAAAGACGGCTAGACTTCTCGCAGACTGGCAATTGAATTGGGTGGCAACCTACACACTGTGAAATAAGTGAAACAACAATGTATAAATAAAAAGGCATTCGGACAGATTATCATATATAGCAGACTGTGCTGTGTCAGACAGGGTTATACTCGAGCGAAAAACGCATTATAATATAAAAGAAACATGACTTCATCCGTGCACAGAGAGAGTCCATCTATTCAGCGACAATGGAACTAATCAATTACGATGAACAATTAGATAATGATGTCTAATCAAGGGTCAAGTTATACTGTTTGGTGGAATGGGAAACAATCCATCAGTCAATTACTAGGGTGTGTACACAGTTCAATAAACTACTGGCAGGGGGAACAGGCTGTCATTTTATAGAAAGGGAGAAAATGAAAGCATTTCATTGCATTTCAGCAGGATGGATAGTTTGCAGTTTGTGAATCCAAAGGGCTTCACGCTGTAACAAAATTCTTCCTCTGTCACCTCCCCTACGGCTGGGGGGTACCCAGTCAATCATTTTACATTTGATGTTAGTGATGGAATGGTGGAAGTCTTTGTAGTGTCTGGCCACTGGTTAATCAATGGGTTTTCCTTCCAATGCCGCACGTATATGCGATCGATGCAGTGCTAGGCGTTCTTTTAATTGTCTGGTGGTTTTACCGATGTAGAGTAAACCACACGGGCATCGGATTTGGTAAACAACATATCGGCTAGAACACGTGAGGGGGTATTTAATTTTGAAGATTTTTCCTGATGCGGGATGTCTGAAAGTATCACCGATCTAAATGGTGCTGCAAGTGGTACAGCCAGTGCAGCGGTAATTACCCGGTTTTCTAGTCAGAAAATGACTTGGTCTGACAATGTCCATTCCCGTAACATCATTATGAACCAGGGCATCTTTGAGGTTTTTGCCTCTGCGATATGAGGGTAGGATGGTTGAGTTATTCAGGCTTTTCAGCGAGGGATCGGCCGATACAATTGGCCAGGCTGCTTTTGCCGTTTTCATCAGATTTTTGCTGGTTGTGCTGTAGTCTTGGGGCCATACAATTCTGTTGGATTTATCCACTTCTTTCTTTGGAGTGAGTGCCTCTTGTCTGGAGATGGCAAGGGCTTTGTATTTAGCTTTCATAAGTGTCTTATGATGATAGCCTCGTTTGAGGAATTTCAGTAGCATGGCATCTATTTGTGTCTCAGTGTCACTGCGATCACTGCAGATGCGAATAATTCTCAAAAACTGGGAAAAAGGCAAAGCATTTTTTAAAGGCAAGGGGTGATGACTTTCTCCTTGTAGTATGGTGTTTCTGTCAGTTTTTTTGTAATACATACTTGTGAGCAGCTCACCCAACTCGGTTTGAGTTATCTGCACATCCAGATAATGTACAGTTTCATAGCTGCATTCGAAAGTTAATTTGATCGTGGAATTGAGATCATTGATGTATTTAATGGCTGTTTCAAATGCTGATTGTGTGCCAGACCACAGAAGAAAGATATCATCTATATATCTGGTATACCCCAAGATATTAGATGAAATCATTGTATCGGTGAAGAAGAAATCTTCTTCTGTTTCAAACATAAAAATGTTCGCGAAACTGGGCGCTACGCAGGATCCCATCGCACACCCTGTGCGTTGGATGTACAGTGCACCATTGAAAAGAAAATAGTTCCTTGATAGAGTAAGCTCCAAGAGCTGTACAAATAAGTCCAGGTCTGGCCCAGTATATTTCAGATTGTTGGTTAGAAATCTTTTTACTGCCTGTACACCAGCCATTTGTGGAATGCTGGTGTACAGACTGGCAACATCGATGGTGCATAGCAGACATTTCGATGGGAGTGGGGACCAGGCATTTAACTTCAAAAGGAACGTGGTGGTATCTTTCAGAAATCTTGGATGCTCCTGAATTAGGGGTTGTAGGTAGTGATCGAGGTATTTGGAAACATCATAGTAGATGGAGTCTCTGGCTGCTATGATCGGTCGCCCGGGAGGATTGGTGGCGTTTTTGTGCAGCTTTGGAATCGTATATAAAGCTGGAATGCGGGGCCATTCCTTGACTAGTGCTTCTTTGATGTTCGCAGAAATGAGTTGCTGCTGTACTGCTGTCTCAAGAATGTCATCAAGTTCTTTTTTAAATTGGATGGTGGGATCTTGATCCAATTTAGCTTATACCGAGGTGTCCGCAAGTTGGGAATTAATCTCAGCAATGTATGCTCCAAGGTCCTGAACGACTATACCGCCGCCTTTATCTGCTGGGCGTATAGTTATGTCATTATATCCGCTTAAGTCTTTGAGTGCTTGACGTTCTGCGGAGCTGAGATTGCTGTGTAGATTGTATGGTTGTCGACTAATTGTGTCGATGGTTCTGTCCATATGGTCTGTAAAGCATTTGATGGTCATATTTTGAGAATTCGGATTGAAGGTGGATTTTTTCTTTATAGCTGGTTGGCTTGTAGGGAGTGCATTTTCTGTGTTTTTGTAGAATTCTTTAAGCTTGATTCTGCGGTTGAATTTGAACAAGTCAACTTTATCTTGGAAATCATTGGTCTTATGGGTTGGCACGAAGGATAAACCTAGGTTCAATACCTTGGTTTCTGCAGGTGTCAGTATTCTGGACGAAAGATTAAATACCGTGCGTGGTTGGTGAGAGGTGCACTAGTTTGTGAGTATGTCTATATATGTTTTGTTTGTAATACACTGCTTTATGTCTTGATAAAAGTGATAAGATCACTGAAACGTTGACTACACACCTTGTGTCGCCCATTCATTATTGGAAGCAGAGTGCCACCCGCCATTTGGACATATATATATATATATATATATATATATATATATATATATATCTGTATTAGGGTTGTCATGGAAGGGGCTGCTGGCGTCTGCACGCTAGAGGAGGATATTACGTGTTCCGTGTGTCTCCAGGAGCTCGCTGACCCGGTGTCCATCGCCTGTGGGCACACCTTCTGCAGAGCCTGTATCACTGCCTACTGGGCCACCGCGCAGCCACAAGGGCACCTCTGCCCAGAGTGCCGGACTGTCTGTCCCAAGGACCAGCTCATACCGGCCTATCGGCTCAAACATCTGGTAATGAAGGTCCAGCTTGCCAAAGAAGAACGGGCCAATCAAGAAAGAATGGTATTGTGCAATGCATATTATTTATTTATTTATTTATTTACAATGTCTTATATAGCGCTGCGCAGCAGATTCCGTTACAGCATCTTATATAGCGCAGCAGATTCCGTTACAGCGTCTTATTTAGCGCAGCAGATTCCATTACAGTGTCTTATATAGTGCAGCAGATTCAGTTACAGTGTCTTATATAGCGCAGCAGATTACGTTACAGCGTCTTATATAGCGCAGCAGGTTCCGTTACAGTGTCTTATATAGCGCAGCAGATTTCGTTATAATGTCTTATATAGCGCAGCAGATTCCGTTACAGTGTCTTATATAGTGCAGCAGATTCCGTTACAGTGTCTTATATAGCGCAGCAGATTCCGTTACAGCATCTTATATAGTGCAGCAGATTCCGTTACAGTGTCTTATATAGCGCAGCAGATTCCGTTACAGTGTGTTATATAGTACAGCAGATTCAGTTACAGTGTCTTATATAGCGCAGCAGATTCCATTACAGTGTCTTATATAGCGCAGCAGATTACATTACAGTGTCTTATATAGCGCAGCAGATTCTGTTACAGCGTCTTATATAGCGCAGCAGATCCCGTTACAGCATCTTATATAGTGCAGCAGATTCCGTTACAGTGTCTTATATAGCGCAGCAGATTCCGTTACAGTGACTTATATAGCGCAGCAGATTCCATTACAGTGTCTTATATAGTGCAGCAGATTCTGTTACAGTGTCATATATAGCGCAGCAGATTCCGTTACAGTGTCTTATATAGCGCAGCAGATTCCGTTACAGTGACTTATATAGCGCAGCAGATTCCGTTACAGTTCCTTATATAGCGTAGCTGATTCCGTTACAGTTTCTTATATAGCGCAGCAGATTCCCTTACAGTGTCTTATATAGCGCAGCAGATTCCGTTACAGCGTCTTATATAGCGCAGCAGATTCCGTTACAGTGTCTTATATAGCGCAGCAGATTCCATTGCACTTTTCAATTATAGACAGTGATAAAAGAAACTGGGTAACAACAGACAGACTTGGAGGTAGGAGGGCCCTGCTGCAAGCTTACAATCTATAGGGACATAGGAGGGAAACACAAGGATATGCACAAGTAATAGCATAGCTTGCAGGTCCAGAAGGGAAGCTATATAATACATAAGTGCCTCAGAGGGTTATGTGTGTGGTTTATAAATATGATAGGCTTGTCTGAAGAGGTGAGTTTTCAGGGAACGCTTGAATGTTTGGAGGCTAGTGGAGAGTCTTATTGTGCGTGGAAGGGCATTCCATAGGATGGGAGCAGCCCGATAAAAGTCCTGTAATAGTGAATGGGAGCTGGTGATCCGTGCAGAAGAGAGACGCAGATCTTGTGCAGAGCGGAGTGCCCGAGATGGGAGATATTTTGTGATAAGTGCAGAGATATATGCTGGTGCAGTATGGTTAATAGCTTTATATGCGAGTAGAAGTGTTTTATATTGAATACGGTAAGATACAGGAAACCAATGGAGGGACTGGCAAAGCGGACGATGAGCGTCTTGCAAGGAAGATCAGCCTAGCAGCAGCATTTAGTATGGATTGTAGTGGTGAGAGTCTGTTCTTGGGAAGACCAGTTAGGAGACTATTGCAATAATCAATGCGGGATATAATGAGTGCATGGATAAGAGATTTAGTAGTGTCTTGTGTGAGATATGGTCGTATTTTGGATATGTTTTTTAGATGCATGTAACATGATTTGGTGACAGATTGAATGTGGCGAACAAAGGACAGCTCGGAGTCGAGGGTGACCCCTAGGCAATGAGCCAATGGGGTAGGGTAGATTGTCGAGTTGTCAACAATGATGGAGATATCAGGATGGTAACTGTTCTTGGTTGGTTGGAATATAAGTAATTCCGTTTTGGAAATATTGAGTTTGAGTTGGCGAGAAGACATCCAAAATGAGATGGCAGAGAGACATTCAGAGACTCGGCCCAAAACCACTGGTGACAACTTTGGGGTTAATAGATAGATTTCATCTACATATAAATGATACTGAAATCCGAAAGAGCTGATTAGTTTGGAAAGAGAGGAAGTATAGACTGAGAAAAGCAGAGGATCTAAGACTGAGCCTTGCGGAATTTCAACTGACAGAGTTAGTGAGGAGGTGGTAGAGTCAGAGAAGGGAACACTGAAAGAGCGATCGGATAGGTAAGATGTAAACCAGGAAATGGCTGTATCATTAAGACCTATGGAGTGCAGTGTTTGTATGAGAAGAGTGTGATCCACAGTGTCAAATGCAGCAGAAAGATCTAGAAGAATAAGTAGTGAGTAATGGCCTCTAGACTTGGCAGTTACCAGATCATTCACCACTTTAGTCAGTGCTGTCTCAGTGGAGTGTTGGGAACGAAAGCCTGACTGAAGCGGGTCTAATAGGGCTTGAGAGTTAAGAAAGTGTGTGAGGCGAGAGTAGACAAGTCTCTCCAGTAGCTTAGAGAGGCATGGGAGCTGAGAGGTAGGACGATAGTTAGAAAGTTAGGGTCAGAATTGTGTCTTTTCAGAATAGGAGTAATCACTGCACGTTTGAGTAAAGAAGGAAAAGTACCAGTAGCAAGAGAGAGATTGCAGATTTTAGTTAAGGTTAAGGAACCCTTTGAGTGCCAAATCAATTTGTAAAAAATAGGAGTGCAAAACAATAAAACGTATTTATTCATCATAATGACCGGTAATGTTACCTTATCTAGAAAATAGAATCCATTTTTTTACACGACATTTTTTATTTGAATTTATATAACAAATGTGAGCGATGCTGGGATTTCTGGCGGATACTTTTCACATCTCTTACAGAGATGTGGCCACTCAAAGGGTTAAATACAGGTTCTTTGATGTGTTGCTGGCACAGATGGGACAGAGAATGTTTTAGTTAGTGAACAGATTTCTGCAAAGTAGGACCCTCCATACACTGATAATAATACACCCAGGATATATCATATCTATCGGTCTTCTGTCACCAGGCGGCCGCGTCTGCTGTTCAGCTGGTGTACACTGATCCCGAGGGCCGGCTGCAGGTAGATGACTCCGCAGTACAGAGCTGTTTCCTGGCCGGAGAGATTGCGGGTTACCCGGTGTGCCTCATCTGTGTGATCGGGGAGAAGCGCTGGGGCAAATCCACTCTGATGAACTATATCCTGAGAGCGCTTCACAGCCTGGTGAGAGATGGTGACTGTGGGAAACCCCCCCTGGTGGTGCTTTGTGTGTGTGTGGGGGGGGGGGGTGTCACAGTCATTTTTATACACTGCAGCCCCTGTCTAGGAGCAACATGAATCTAAGGACCTTGTTCAGGTTCGTTCGTTGGCCTGCGTGCATTCGTACAGGGCCAATGTGTGCACTTTGTGCACACACCCATCTTTGTGGTCAGAGGGCGTGGGGGGGACATGGGGGCGGGGGGGCACCGGGCTGGTCCATTAGCATATGGGAACACCCAGCGTTTCATGGCCGTTCCCACTTCCCCCCATGCGTCCACGCTTATATGAGTGACTTCAGAGTCATTTTTATATGGGTCGCCGGCCATCAGACGGTGTGGGCGGATCCCACAAGGCTGTGAATGGATGTTACTGTGTATCATTCATTCGCATGCCCTGCGAGCAGATCTCCCTTGTGGGTGGTGGCCGGCGAGCGCAATGAACCATACGAGGGGACGCGGTGCTACGTTTCAGTGTCCATGTCGACTGTGTCGACATTCGGGTAAAAAAAACCACAAAAAATCCCATGTCGACCTTTTGACTGTCGACCTTTCCCATGTCGACATAATACCTGTGTCAACCTAATCCCATGTCGACCTTACAGCTTGTCAACCTCATGGTGTCAACCCAATATTTGTCGACCATCTTCTTGTAGACCCCATAAACCATACCCGCCAAGGGGTGCCCGGATAGCCCCGGGCTTCAGCCCTGGACAGGAGAGGCTTGGAGGGGACCTCTTTTTTGCAGGGGTCCCCACTCCCCAAGGGACCTCACTGATCTGTGCCTGGATCTCACCCACGATACCCATAGAGGGGGAATGAAATAGTGTGCCGAGCGTAGCAAGCCCGCAAGGGGGGGGGGGGGGGCAATCCATGGCTGCACAACTGGTGACCCCTTCACACTACACAAATTACCGGGTAGAACTGCTTCACCCCGTAATTTGCTGTTATGTCCAACAGGGGGTATAAATTACAACATGGGTATAAGTTACAACAGGGGGTATAAGTTACAACAGGGGTATAAGTTACAGCAGGGGTATAAGTTACAACAGGGGGTATAAGTTACAGCAGGGGGTATAAGTTACAACAGGGGGTATAAGTTACAACAGGGGGTATAAGTTACAACAGGGGGTATAAGTTACAACAGGGGTATAAATTACAGCAGGGGGTATAAGTTACAACAGGGGGTATAAGTTACAACAGGGGGTATAAGTTACAACAGGGGTATAAGTTACAACAGGGGGTATAAGTTACAACAGGGGGTATAAGTTACAACAGGGGTATAAGTTACAACAGGGGGTATAAGTTACAACAGGGGGTATAAGTTACAACAGGGGGTATAAGTTACAACAGGGGGTATAAGTTACAACAGGGGTATAAATTACAGCAGGGGGTATAAGTTACAACAGGGGGTATAAGTTACAACAGGGGGTATAAGTTACAACAGGGGTATAAGTTACAACAGGGGGTATAAGTTACAACAGGGGTATCAGTTACAACAGGGGTATAAGTTACAACAGGGATATAAGTTACAGCAGGGGGTATAAGTTACAACAGGGGGTATATGTCCAACAGGGGGTATAAATTACAACATGGGTATAAGTTACAACAGGGGGTATAAATTACAACAGGGGTATAAGTTACAACAGGGGGTATAAGTTACAACAGGGGGTATAAGTTACAACAGGGGGTATAAGTTACAGCAGGGGGTATAAGTTACAACAGGGGGTATAAGTTACAACAGGGGGTATAAGTTACAACAGGGGTATAAATTACAGCAGGGGGTATAAGTTACAACAGGGGGTATAAGTTACAACAGGGGGTATAAGTTACAACAGGGGTATAAGTTACAACAGGGGTATAAGTTACAACAGGGGGTATAAGTTACAACAGGGGTATAAGTTACAACAGGGGGTATAAGTTACAACAGGGGGTATAAGTTACAACAGGGGTATAAATTACAGCAGGGGGTATAAGTTACAACAGGGGGTATAAGTTACAACAGGGGGTATAAGTTACAACAGGGGTATAAATTACAACAGGGGGTATAAGTTACAACAGGGGTATCAGTTACAACAGGGGTATAAGTTACAACAGGGATATAAGTTACAGCAGGGGGTATAAGTTACAACAGGGGTATATGTTACAACAGGGGGTATAAGTTACAACAGGGGTATAAGTTACAACAGGGGGTATAAGTTACAACAGGGGGTATAAGTTACAACAGGGGGTATAAGTTACAACAGGGGTATAAGTTACAACAGGGGTATAAGTTACAACAGGGGGTATAAGTTACAACAGGGGGTATAAGTTACAACAGGGGGTATAAGTTACAGCAGGGGGTATAAGTTACAACAGGGGGTATAAGTTACAACAGGGGGTATAAGTTACAACAGGGGGTATAAGTTACAACAGGGGTATAAGTTACAACAGGGGTATAAGTTACAACAGGGGGTATAAGTTACAACAGGGGTATAAGTTACAACAGGGGGTATAAGTTACAACAGGGGGTATAAGTTACAACAGGGGGTATAAGTTACAACAGGGGTATAAGTGACAACAGGGGGTATAAGTTACAACAGGGGGTATAAGTTACAGCAGGGGTATAAGTTACAACAGGGGGTATAAGTTACAACAGGGGGTATAAGTTACAACAGGGGGTATAAGTTACAACAGGGGTATAAGTTACAACAGGGGGTATAAGTTACAACAGGGGGTATAAGTTACAACAGGGGTATAAGTTACAACAGGGGGTATAAGTTACAACAGGGGGTATAAGTTACAACAGGGGTATAAGTTACAACAGGGGTATAAGTTACAACAGGGGTATAAGTTACAACAGGGGGTATAAGTTACAACAGGGGTATAAGTTACAACAGGGGGTATAAGTTACAACAGGGGTATAAGTTACAACAGGGGGTATAAGTTACAACAGGGGGTATAAGTTACAACAGGGGGTATAAGTTACAACAGGGGTATAAGTTACAACAGGGGGTATAAGTTACAACAGGGGGTATAAGTTACAACAGGGGTATAAGTTACAACAGGGGGGTATAAGTTACAGCAGGTGGTAAAGGTTACAATAGGGGGTATAAGTTACAACAGGGGTATAAGTTACAACAGGGGGTATAAGTTACAACAGGGGGTATAAGTTACAACAGGGGTATAAGTTACAACAGGGGGTATAAGTTACAACAGGGGGTATAAGTTACAACAGGGGTATAAGTTACAACAGGGGGTGTAAGTTACAACAGGGGTATAAGTTACAACAGGGGGTATAAGTTACAACAGGGGTATAAGTTACAATGGCTGCATTCTCATGCACAGTATTTGTGATAATAGCAAATCAAGTAAATAAAATAATTGTTGTATTTTCCCCTATAGGAGACAGGGCAGCCGGTCAGCCTGGGGGAACATAATGAGCCCCTCACAGGGTTTGCATGCTCAACTGGAACGGACAGTCTGACCAAGGGGATCTGGGTGTGGAGCAAACCGTTCATCCTGGAGAGGAACGGGGACAAGGTGAGACTGTGTCATTATCTCATAGATCAGTTACGCCTCCATGACAAGATATACAATAAATATAACTTGAAAACAGGAAAGCAGTCATATAAAAGACATTCTGGTACTTATTTATTATCTGGGCTCCCGTTTTTCTTATGAGACCACGTCCCGTTACGGGGCTCGCTGCGCTCACCACACTATATAAAATCAACTCCATGCGTAGTTGGATAGTAGGGGTATGAAAAAATGGGGTGCATTTAACATGGGAGCCCAGATAATACATAAGTACCGACATTCTCTGTGTTACTGACAAAGGCTGACATGTATGTGCCACGCCAAATTCCCCATGACAGCTGATTTCTTCTACCCCATTCTACTTATCCCTTATGAATAGGTTCTCAAACTCTGTCCTCAGGACACCGAACAGTTCACGCTTCCCAGGTCACCCAGCAGATGCACAGGTGTATTCATTACTCACTGACATGCTTCTTACTTCAGCCAAGAGGTGCACAGGTGTATTCATTACTCACTGACACGCTTCTCAGTTCACCCAGCAGGTGCACAGGTGTATTCATTACTCACTGAAACGCTTCTCAGTTCACCCAGCAGGTACACAGGTGTATTCATTACTCACTGACATGCTTCTCAGTTCACCCAGCAGGTACACAGGTGTATTCATTACTCACTGACATGCTTCTCAGTTCATTCAGCAGGTGCACAGGTGTATTCATTACTCACTGACATGCTTCTCAGTTCACCCAGCAGGTACACAGGTGTATTCATTACTCACTGACATGCTTCTCAGTTCATCCAGCAGGTGCACAGGTGTATTCATTACTCACTGACATGCTTCTCAGTTCATTCAGCAGGTGCACAGGTGTATTCATTACTCACTGACATGCTTCTTACTTCAGCCAAGAGGTGCACAGGTGTATTCATTACTCACTGACACGCTTCTCAGTTCACCCAGCAGGTGCACAGGTGTATTCATTACTCACTGACACGCTTCTCAGTTCACCCAGCAGGTGCACAGGTGTATTCATTACTCACTGACACGCTTCTCAGTTCATCCAGCAGGTGCACAGGTGTATTCATTACTCACTGACACGCTTCTCAGTTCACCCAGCAGGTACACAGGTGTATTCATTACTCACTGACATGCTTCTCAGTTCACCCAGCAGGTACACAGGTGTATTCATTACTCACTGACATGCTTCTCAGTTCATCCAGCAGGTACACAGGTGTATTCATTACTCACTGACATGCTTCTCAGTTCACCCAGCAGGTACACCGGTGTATTCATTACTCACTGACATGCTTCTCAGTTCACCCAGCAGGTGCACAGGTGTATTCATTACTCACTGACACGCTTCTCAGTTCATCCAGCAGGTGCACAGGTGTATTCATTACTCACTGACATGCTTCTCAGTTCACCCAGCAGGTGCACAGGTGTATTCATTACTCACTGACATGCTCTCAGTTCACCCAGCAGGTGCACAGGTGTAATCATTACTCACTGACACGCTTCTCAGTTCACCCAGCAGGTACACCGGTGTATTCATTACTCACTGACATGCTTCTCAGTTCATCCAGCAGGTGCACAGGTGTATTCATTACTCACTGACATGCTTCTCAGTTCACCCAGCAGGTACACCGGTGTATTCATTACTCACTGACATGCTTCTCAGTTCATCCAGCAGGTGCACATGTGTATTCATTACTCACTGACATGCTCTCAGTTCACCCAGCAGGTACACAGGTGTATTCATTACTCACTGACATGCTTCTCAGTTCACCCAGCAGGTGCACAGGTGTATTCATTACTCACTGACATGCTTCTCAGTTCACCCAGCAGGTGCACAGGTGTATTCATTACTCACTGACATGCTTCTCAGTTCACCCAGCAGGTGCACAGGTGTATTCATTACTCACTGACATGCTTC
This sequence comes from Crinia signifera, assembly GCF_055691185.1. Classification (NCBI taxonomy): domain Eukaryota; kingdom Metazoa; phylum Chordata; class Amphibia; order Anura; family Myobatrachidae; genus Crinia; species Crinia signifera. The sequence goes on from NC_139223.1 coordinate 11,119,764, forward strand.
TCAGTTCACCCAGCAGGTGCACATGTGTATTCATTACTCACTGACATGCTTCTCAGTTCATCCAACAGGTACACAGGTGTATTCATTACTCACTGACATGCTCTCAGTTCACCCAGCAGGTGCACAGGTGTATTCATTACTCACTGACACGTTTCTTACTTCAGCCAAGAGGTACACGGGTGTATTCATTACTCACTGACATGCTCTCAGTTCACCCAGCAGGTGCACAGGTGTATTCATTACTCACTGACATGCTTCTTACTTCAGCCAAGAGGTACACGGGTGTATTCATTACTCACTGACATGCTCTCAGTTCACCCAGCAGGTACACCGGTGTATTCATTACTCACTGACATGCTTCTCAGTTCACCCAGCAGGTGCACAGGTGTATTCATTACTGACTGACATGCTTCTCAGTTCACCCAGCAGGTGCACAGGTGTATTCATTACTCACTGACATGCTTCTCAGTTCACCCAGCAGGTGCACATGTGTATTCATTACTCACTGACATGCTTCTCAGTTCATCCAACAGGTACACAGGTGTATTCATTACTCACTGACATGCTTCTCAGTTCACCCAGCAGGTGCACAGGTGTATTCATTACTCACTGACACGCTTCTCAGTTCATCCAGCAGGTGCACAGGTGTATTCATTACTCACTGACATGCTTCTCAGTTCACCCAGCAGGTACACAGGTGTATTCATTACTCACTGACATGCTTCTCAGTTCACCCAGCAGGTGCACAGGTGTATTCATTACTCACTGACATGCTCTCAGTTCACCCAGCAGGTGCACAGGTGTAATCATTACTCACTGACACGCTTCTCAGTTCACCCAGCAGGTGCACAGGTGTATTCATTACTCACTGACATGCTTCTCAGTTCATCCAGCAGGTGCACAGGTGTAATCATTACTCACTGACATGCTCTCAGTTCACCCAGCAGGTACACAGGTGTATTCATTACTCACTGACATGCTTCTCAGTTCACCCAGCAGGTACACATGTGTATTCATTACTCACTGATATGCTCTCAGTTCACCCAGCAGGTGCACAGGTGTATTCATTACTCACTGACATGCTCTCAGTTCACCCAGCAGGTACACAGGTGTATTCATTACTCACTGATATGCTCTCAGTTCACCCAGCAGGTGCACAGGTGTATTCATTACTCACTGATATGCTCTCAGTTCACCCAGTAGGTGCACAGGTGTATTCATTACTCACTGACACGCTTCCCAGGTCACCCAGCAGATGCACAGGTGTATTCATTACTCACTGACATGCTTCTCAGTTCATCCAGCAGGTGCACAGGTGTATTCATTACTCACTGACATGCTTCTCAGTTCACCCAGCAGGTGCACAGGTGTATTCATTACTCACTGACATGCTCTCAGTTCACCCAGCAGGTACACAGGTGTATTCATTACTCACTGACACGCTTCTCAGTTCATCCAGCAGGTACACAGGAGTAATCATTACTCACTGACATGGTTCTCAGTTCACCCAGCAGGTGCACATGTGTATTCATTACTCACTGACATGCTCTCAGGTCACCCAGCAGGTACACAGGTGTATTCATTACTCACTGACACACTTCTCAGTTCACCCAGCAGGTGCACAGGTGTATTCATTACTCACTGACATGCTTCTCAGTTCACCCAGCAGGTGCACAGGTGTATTCATTACTCACTGACATGCTTCTCAGTTCACCCAGCAGGTGCACAAGTGTATTCATTACTCACTGACATGCTCTCAGTTCACCCAGCAGGTACACAGGTGTATTCATTACTCACTGACATGCTTCTCAGTTCACCCAGCAGGTGCACAGGTGTATTCATTACTCACTGACATGCTCTCAGTTCACCCAGCAGGTGCACAGGTGTAATCATTACTCACTGACATGCTCTCAGTTCACCCAGCAGGTACACAGGTGTATTCATTACTCACTGACATGCTTCTCAGTTCACCCAGCAGGTGCACAGGTGTATTCATTACTCACTGACATGCTTCTCAGTTCACCCAGCAGGTGCACAGGTGTATTCATTACTCACTGACATGCTTCTCAGTTCATCCAGCAGGTGCACAGGTGTATTCATTACTCACTGACATGCTTCTCAGTTCACCCAGCAGGTACACCGGTGTATTCATTACTCACTGACATGCCTCTCAGTTCATCCAGCAGGTGCACAGGTGTATTCATTACTCACTGACATGCTCTCAGTTCACCCAGCAGGTGCACAGGTGTAATCATTACTCACTGACATGCTCTCAGTTCACCCAGCAGGTACACAGGTGTATTCATTACTCACTGACATGCTTCTCAGTTCACCCAGCAGGTGCACAGGTGTATTCATTACTCACTGACATGCTCTCAGTTCACCCAGCAGGTGCACAGGTGTATTCATTACTCACTGACACGCTTCTCAGTTCACCCAGCAGGTGCACATGTGTATTCATTACTCACTGACATGCTTCTCAGTTAATCAAGCAGGTACACAGGTGTATTCATTACTCACTGACATGCTTCTCAGTTCACCCAGCAGGTACACAGGTGTATTCATTACTCACTGACATGCTTCTCAGTTCACCCAGCAGGTACACAGGTGTATTCATTACTCACTGACACGCTTCTCAGTTCACCCAGCAGGTGCACAGGTGTATTCATTACTCACTGACACGCTTCTCAGTTCACCCAGCAGGTGCACATGTGTATTCATTACTCACTGACATGCTTCTCAGTTAATCAAGCAGGTACACAGGTGTATTCATTACTCACTGACATGCTTCTCAGTTCACCCAGCAGGTACACAGGTGTATTCATTACTCACTGAAATGCTTCTCAGTTCATCCAGCAGGTGCACAGGTGTATTCATTACTCACTGACATGCTTCTCAGTTCACCCAGCAGGTGCACAGGTGTATTCATTACTCACTGACATGCTTCTCAGTTCATCAAGCAGGTGCACAGGTGTATTCATTACTCAATGACATGCTCTCAGTTCACCCAGCAGGTGCACATGTGTATTCATTACTCACTGACATGCTTCTCAGTTCATCCAACAGGTGCACAGGTGTATTCATTACTCACTGACATGCTTCTCAGTTCATCAAGCAGGTGCACAGGTGTATTCATTACTCACTGACATGCTCTCAGTTCACCCAGCAGGTACACAGGTGTATTCATTACTCACTGACATGCTTCTCAGTTCATCCAACAGGTGCACAGGTGTATTCATTACTCACTGACATGCTTCTCAGTTCATCCAGCAGGTGCACAGGTGTATTCATTACTCACTGACATGCTTCTCAGTTCACCTGTTAGGTGCACAGGTGTAATCATTACTCACTGACATGCTTCTCAGTTCACCCAGCAGGTACACAGGTGTATTCATTACTCACTGACACGCTTCTCAGTTCATCCAGCAGGTGCACATGTGTATTCATTACACACTGACATGCTTCTCAGTTCACCCAGCAGGTGCACAGGTGTATTCATTACTCACTGACATGCTTCTCAGTACACCCGTTAGGTGCACAGGTGTATTCATTACTCACTGACACGCTTCTCAGTTCACCCGTTAGGTACACAGGTGTATTCATTACTCACTGACACACTCCCCAGGTCACCCAGTTGGTGCTTAGGTGTATTTAATACTCATTTATACATTTCCCAGGTCTCTCAGTATGTGCACAGGTGTATTCATTACTCACTGACACGCTTCTCAGTTCACCCAGTAGGTACACAGGTGTATTCTTTATTCACTGACACGCTTCTCAGTTCACCCATTAGGTGCACAGGTGTATTCTTTATTCATTCACACGCTTCTCAGTTCATCCAGCAGGTGCACAGGTGTATTTATAACTCACTGACACACTCCCCAGGTCACCCAGTTGGTGTGTAGGTGTGTTTAATACTCATTAATATGCTTCCCAGGTCTCTCAGTATCTGCACAGATGTATACATTACTCATTTATACGTTTCCCAGGTCACCCAGTATGTGCACATGTGTATTCATTACTCACTGACACACTTACAGTGATGGTAATATGTGTCCCTCTGCTGTGGCATTGCACTGCCGGCTCCTGGATTCTGGTGTTGGTTGCTTAATTATGGGGGAGCCCTATTTTTTGTCCCCTGTATTTTTAGCACTAGGAACGGTTCAAGAGCCTGGTGCTGTTTCTTGAAATTCAGGAGACCATATTTTGGAAACCAGGGCTGGATGAAAGAGCCGGGAGCTGGTTATGCTGGGGGAGGTGCATTGGAGGAGTTATCAGCCTTAGGCTGGTTTCACACACTCCGGCTCCTGCCGGACGGCTAAAACCCGTACGGCCAGGGAGCCGTGCAGCACACACTAGTTTATCATGGAGGGGATGGCCACAGCCCGGCAGCCGTCCCTTCCAGTGGCGGGATCCGGCTGCAGCCGTGCGGCCGGGCCGTGACCGTCCCGTGTGAATGGACACAATAGTGTCCATTCACAATTACTGTGTGCGGCACGGCTCCCTGGCCGTGCGGGATTTCACCGTCCGACAGGAGCCGGAGTGTGTGAAACCAGCCTTATTATCAGGCATTGAGGGCCTGATTCTCTTTTGGTAGTAAAGCAAGAAAAAGCAAGTAACCATGTTTTCTGTGCAGGGTGAATACTGGCTGCGTTTGCATGTAGCCCACAAATGATACAGTTTCCTCTGTATGATGTTCTCCAAATTATTAGATTTAAAAAAAAAAAGAAAGAAAAAAGAGGCCGGACCTCATGTAATACAGGTTTCTTTTTTTAAAGTTATAAAGAAAGAATAAATAAAAAGAATACATCCAGATAATATATTTATTGGTGCTGTATATACATCTAGTGTTGGCGAGCGTGTCCGTATGTACAGTATATGACTCTGTGTCCTTCCTCCACAGATGGCCGTGTTTGTCCTGGACACAGAGGGGTCGCTGGATATAGAGAGTGACCGAGAAACCAGCATCAAGCTCTCCGCGCTGTCCATGCTGCTCAGCTCCTACCTGGTACTAGCTCCATGTTCTGTCTATGTGCTTTCTATGGGGAGTCTGTATGGGGGGTCTCTAAGGGGTGTCTGTGTGACGAGTCTCTATGGGGAGTCTGTGTAATGAGTCTCTATGGGGAGTCTGTGACTAGTCTCTATGTGGAGTCTGTGTGACGAGTCTCTATGGGAGTCTCTATGGGGAGTCTGTGTGCCGAGTCTCTATGGGGAGTCTGTATGGGCAGTCTCTATGGGGAGTCTCTATGGGGTGTTTGTGTGATGAGTCTCTATGGGGAGTCTGTGTGACGAGTCTCTATGGGGAGTCTGTATGGGCAGTCTCTCTGGGGAGTATGTGTGCAGAGTCTCTATGGGGAGTCTGTGTGATGAGTCTCTATGGGGAGTCTGTGTGATGAGTCTCCATGGGGAGTCTGTGTGGTGAGTCTCTATTGGGAGTCTGTGTGATGAGTCTCCATGGGGAGTCTCTATGGGGGGACTGTGTGATGAGTTTCTATGGGGAGTCTATGTGATGAGTTTCTATGGGGAGTCTGTGTGACGAGTCTCTACGGGGAGTCTGTGTGCCCAGTCTCAATAGGGAGTCTGTGTGATGAGTCTCTATGGGGAGTCTATGTGATGAGTCTCTATGGGGAGTCTGTGTGACCATTCTCTATAGGGAGTCTGTGTGACAAGTTTCTATGAGGAGTCTATGTGACCAGTCTCTATGGGGAGTCTGTGTGACTAGTCTCTATGGGGAGACTATGTGACCGGTCTTTATGGGGAGTCCCTATGAAGAGTCAGTGTGCCGAGTCTCTATGGGGAGTCAGTGTGACGAGTCCCTATGGGGAGTCTATGTGGCGAGTCTCTACTTGGAATCTGTGTGACTAGTCTCTATGACGAGTCTGTATGGGGAGTCTTTGTGCTGAGTCTCTATGGGGAGTCTCTATGGGGAGTTTGTATGATGAGTCTCTATGGGGAGGCTCTATGGGGAGTTTGTGTGTTGAGTCTCTATGGGGAGTCTGTATGACGAGTCTCTGTGGAGTCTGTGTGACGAGTCTCTATGGGGAGTCTCTATGGGGAGTCTGTGTAATGAGTCCCTATGAGGAGTCTGTATGTGGAGTCTGTGTGATGAGTCTCTATGGGGAGTCTGTGTGATGAGTCTCTATGGGGAGTCTTTATGGGAAGTCTGTATATGATTTATCACAATGTCTGCAATCTCTAATTTCCAGATATTCAATGTTAATGCCAATTTGAGGACTACAGAGCTGGACTATCTGGAGGTAAGATGTTCTGGATGTGTCAGACATTTATATATGAATATCCTACCTAGCTGCCTAGTTTCTGGAGTTAAGGGAGGAGTACAGCTCACCGGGACTCAGCTGATGATACAGAAGAACCGGCTGTGAGATGAGTATCTGCTGCTGGGAGCCAGGGCTCTGTCATTCTGCGAGGGGTGTGGATTATTGGATAGACACCGCCTCCTTAACTGCAGCCTATCCCTAACCCTCCCCCATCACAGCCTAAACCTAACTGCACCACCTTAATGCCTAACCCCTAACCACCCCCCCCCCATCACAGCCTAACCCTAACCATACCCCCTTAATGCCTAACCCTCCCCCCCATTACAGCCTAACCCTATCCAACCGACTTAGTGCCTAACCCTTAACTCTCCCCCATGACAGCCTTACCGTAACCGTACCCCCTTAGTGCCTAATTCTCCCCATCACAGCCTAACCATAACCATACCCCTTAGTGGCTAACCCTCCTCCTAACCCTAACTGTACCCCCTTAGTGCCTAACCCTCACCCCATCACAACCTAACACTAACCCTCACCCCATCACAGCCTAACCCTAACCATACCCCCTTAGTTCCTATCCCTAACCCCATCACAGCCTAATCCTATCTGTACCCCCGTAGTGCCTAACCTTCCCCCATTACAGCCTGACCGTAACCATACCCCCTTAGTGCCTTACCCTCCCCCATCACAGCCTAACACTAACTGTACCCCCTTAGTGCCTAACCATAACCTTCCACCCATCTTAGCCTAACCCTAACCGTACCCCCCCACACCCATTACAGCCTAACTCTATCCGTACCCCCTTAGTGCATAACTCCTAACCCTCTCCCCATCACCACTTAACCCTAACTGTACCCCCTTAGTGCCTAACCCTTAACCTTCCCCCCATCACAGCCTAACCATAACCATACCCCCTTAGTGCCTAACCATAACCCTCCACCCATTACAGCCTAACCCTATCTGTACCCCCTTAGTGCCTAACTCCTAACCCTCTCCCCATCACAACCTAATCCTAACTGTACCCCCTTAGTACCTAACCCTTCCCCCATCACAACCTAACCATAACTTTACCCCCTTAGTGCCTAACCCCTAACCTAATGAAAACCTTCATTGACATCCGGTCCCGCGCACATCACGTGGGAGACTGAGGATCGCTCCGGCTGCAGGTGAGATGTGCTGCATTGCTGGCTGGGATCATGGTGGTTATTCTGGTTGACTTGGTCCGATGTGAAATCACACCCTTGTGAGTCAACCAGAACCCGCCCTGCGAATGGTGGTATGCTGGCCCACCATTCACATGCCGGGTTCGTGATGTCAGCTTTCTGCCCCCGGTGCCCATCTCACCCGGTGATTATCTTGGGAACACCCAGCTTTTTTTGGGAACGCCCTTGAAAGTCTGGGCATTCCCATTGGCGAGTACCCCGGCCGCCGCCCCACGCCCCACCCACCATCTGCAATGTTGGGTGCGTGGTCCCACACGCACCTGGCATTTTCACATGTGCAGAAATGTGTCTGCACGGGATGCGGTCATCTATTAGAATTAACTTAGGTCTACAGTCATTAGGTCGACCCCACTAGGTCGACTGGCAGGAAGGTCGACCTGACTTAAGGTCGACATGGGCCAAGGTCGACATGACTTAAGGTCGAATTTGCATAAAGTTCGACATGAGGAAGGTCGACTGGTCATAAGGTCGACATGGGTTTTTTCACTGTTTTTTGAGCCGACATGTGCCGACAGGTGGTATTTCACGCCCTACCATCCACTAGGGTGTGGTGGGAGAATAAAATAGTGTGCCGAGCGCAGCGAGGCACCGTGCCCGAAGCATCGCGAGTGAAGCGAGCGATGCGAGGGTCCGATTCTCATTGCCAACTGTGTCCATGTCGACTGTGTCGACATTCGGATAAAAAAACAGTGAAAAACCCATGTCGACCTTATGACCAGTCGACCTTCCTCATGTCGACCTTTATGCAAATTCGACCTTAAGTCATGTCGACCTTGGCCCATGTCGACCTTAAGTCAGGTCGACCTTCCTGCCAGTCGACCTAGTGGGGTCGACCTAATGACTGTAGACCTAAGTTCATTCTAATAGATGACCGCATCCCGTGCAGACACATTTCTGCACATGTGAAAATGCCAGGTGCGTGTGGGACCACGCACCCAACATTGCAGATGGTGAAGAATGTCTACCACCTGTACCTTCCTCCCCCTAGTGTAAGTGCATGTCCTCGTGTTCTGCTGCTCCTCTTCCTGTGAGGAATGTCTCCCACCTGTACCTTCCTCCCCCTAGTGTCAGTGCATGTCCTCGTGTTCTGCTGCTCCTCTTTCTGTGAGGAATGTCTCCCACCTGTACCTTCCTCCCCCTAGTGCCAGTGCATGTCCTCGTGTTCTGCTGCTCTTCTTCCTGTGAAGAATGTCTCCCACCTGTACCTTCCTCCCTCTAGTGTCAGTGCATGTCCTCAAGTTCTGCTGCTCCTCTTCCTTTGAAGAATGTCTCCCACCTGTACCTTCCTCCTCCTAGTGTCAGTGCATGTCCTCGTGTTCTGCTGCTCCTCTTCCTGTGACTAATGTCTCCCACCTGTACCTTCCTCCCCCTAGTGTCAGTGCATGTCCTCGTGTTCTGCTGCTCCTCTTCCTGTGACTAATGTCTCCCACCTGTACCTTCCTCCCCCCAGTGTCAGTGCATGTCCTCGTGTTCTGCTGCTCTTCTTCCTGTGAAGAATGTCTCCCTCCTGTACCTTCCTCCCCCCAGTGTCAGTGCATGTCCTCGTGTTCTGCTGCTCCTCTTCCTGTGACTAATGTCTCCCACCTGTACCTTCCTCCCCCTAGTGTCAGTGCATGTCCTCGTGTTCTGCTGCTCCTCTTCCTGTGAGGAATGTCTCCCACCTGTACCTTCCTCCCCCTAGTGTCAGTGCATGTCCTCGTGTTCTGCTGCTCCTCTTCCTGTGAGGAATGTCTCCCACCTGTACCTTCCTCCCTCTAGTGTCAGTGCATGTCCTCGTGTTCTGTTGCTCCTCTTCCTGTGAAGAATGTCTCCCACCTGTACCTTCCTCCCTCTAGTGTAAGTGCATGTCCTCGTGTTCTGCTGCTCCTCTTCCTGTGAAGAATGTCTCCCACCTGTACCTTCCTCCCCCTAGTGTTAGTGCATGTCCTCGTGTTCTGTTGCTCCTCTTCCTGTGAAGAATGTCTCCCACCTGTACCTTCCTCCCCCTAGTGTCAGTGCATGTCCTCGTGTTCTGCTGCTCCTCTTCCTGTGAAGAATGTCTCCCACCTGTACCTTCCTCCCTCTAGTGTCAGTGCATGTCCTCAAGTTCTGCTGTTCCTCTTCCTTTGAAGAATGTCTCCCACCTGTACCTTCCTCCTCCTAGTGTCAGTGCATGTCCTCGTGTTCTGCTGCTCCTCTTTCTGTGAGGAATGTCTCCCACCTGTACCTTCCTCCCCCTAGTGCCAGTGCATGTCCTCGTGTTCTGCTGCTCTTCTTCCTGTGAAGAATGTCTCCCACCTATACCTTCCTCCCTCTAGTGTCAGTGCATGACCTCGTGTTCTGTTGCTCCTCTTCCTGTGAAGAATGTCTCCCACCTGTACCTTCCTCCCTCTAGTGTCAGTGCATGTCCTCGTGTTCTGCTGCTCCTCTTCCTGTGAAGAATGTCTCCCACCTGTACCTTCCTCCCCCTAGTGTCAGTGCATGTCCTCGTGTTCTGCTGCTCTTCATCCTGTGAAGAATGTCTCCCACCTGTACCTTCCTCCCCCTAGTGTCAGTGCATGTCCTCGTGTTCTGCTGCTCTTCTTCCTGTGAAGAATGTCTCCCACCTGTACCTTCCTCCCTCTAGTGTCAGTGCATGTCCTCGTGTTCTGCTGCTCCTCTTCCTGTGAAGAACGTCTCCCACCTGTACCTTCCTCCCCCTAGTGTTAGTGCATGTCCTCGTGTTCTGTTGCTCCTCTTCCTGTGAAGAATGTCTCCCACCTGTACCTTCCTCCCCCTAGTGTCAGTGCATGTCCTCGTGTTCTGCTGCTCCTCTTCCTGTGACTAATGTCTCCCACCTGTACCTTCCTCCCTCTAGTGTCAGTGCATGACCTCGTGTTCTGCTGCTCCTCTTCCTGTGACTAATGTCTCCCACCTGTACCTTCCTCCCTCTAGTGTCAGTGCATGACCTCGTGTTCTGCTGCTCCTCTTCCTGTGAAGAATGTCTCCCACCTGTACCTTGTTATAACCCTTGATATATTTGAAGATTTCTATCATGTCCCCCTTTCCCTTCTCTGCTCTAAAGTATACATATTAAGATCTTTTAGACTTTCCAGGTAAGTTTTGTGATGTAGGCCATGCACCATTTTAGTTGCCCTTCTCTGTACAGTCTCTAATGTATTTATATCCTTCTGGAGATATGGCCTCCAGAACTGAACACAGTATTCCAGATGAGGTCGTACCAATGACCTATACAGTGGCATTATTACTTCTTTCTACTGCTGATACCTCTCCGTATGCAACCAAGCATCTGACTTGCCTTCTTCATTGATTTGTTACATTGCCTCCCTGCCTTTAAGTCCCCTGAAATAGTGACACCTAGATCCCTCTCTTCCTCAGTAGTTTCCTTTATAGTGTCATTTATACTATATTTAGTCTTTGGATTTTTGCAACCCAAGTGCATGATTTTGCATTTTTTGGCATTAAACTGTAGTTGCCATGCTCTTGACCATTCCTCTAATCTACCTAGATCATCAAACATTTGTTTTACCCCTCCTGGTGTGTCTACCCTGTTGCATACCTTTGTGTCATTTGCAAAAAGGCACAATTTACCCTCAATTCCATTTGCAATATCACCAATAAAGATATTTAAAAGCACTGGTCCAAGTACAGATCCCTGGGGTACTCCACTTGTAACCTTTCCTGCCTTTGACTGTACTCTAACAAAAACAGAAAAATAGAAAAGTCCCAAGGCGCAATCGATCCTTGCAGCCTCACTTTCAAATGGAGGACCACCCAGTAATCCTCACTCGCCAACTCTCCAGAACAAATAAGAAAGTGCAGGCGCTTGACTTGTATGCTCCGTGATGTGATTGTTTCTCACGTGAAAAATAAACAAAGAAGAAAATGTGTATCAGTGACACAATCTTAAGTTTTAACTTTTAGGGGTACCATGCACCCAGGGAAGAAACTCGGGTACTTGTGTATTTTGGCAGCGCCCATCGCATCGCATACCATAACGCATGCGATGGTATGCGATGCGACGCGATTTTGTTCGATAGTGTACGATGGCATACAATTTTCAAATTATATGCCATTGTACATGGCATACAATGCCATACGATGCGATGCGATTAAACATTGTATAAGCACCCTAATGGGTGCTTATACAATGTTAAGCACCCTAATGGGTGCTTACAATGTTAAATGCACCCCCACGCCACCCCCCCCCCCCACACTATAAACGTGAACCCGAATCGTGGCGAGGGGCGGCGGTACACGTCCTACGAACTTTTCATACCCCCACTATCAACGTCGGCGTGGAGTTGAGAATAGAATGGTGTGGCGAGCGCAGCGAGCCACCGAGCTCGAAGCGTGGTGAGCAGACACGGATACCTGTGAAGCCCGCGAAGGGACGCGATTACCTGTGAAGGTATCCGCGTGCGCTCGCCACGCTTCGGGCTCGGTGGCTCGCTGCGCTCGCCACACTATTCTATTCTCAACTCCACGCCGACGTGGAGAGTGGGGATATGAAAAGGTCGTAGGACGCGTACCGCCGGCCCTCGCGGGCTCGCTGCGCTCGCCACGCTTCAGGTTCACGTTTATAGTGGGGGGGTGGCGTGGGGGTGCATTTAACATTGTAAGCACCCATTAGGGTGCTCAAAAGCACCCTTTAGGGTGCTTATACGATTTTTAATCGTATAGGGGGTAAAAATCGCGTCGCATCGCATGCCATCCGGTACATGGCATGCGATGCGATGCGTTCATCGTACGATGCACATCGGGGGCGCCGCTATAATACACAAGTACCGAAACTCGTACCGAAACTCACTCTGCAGTGGAGTGGGACAGGTGTGTAGCGGTTTCATTAAAGGTTCACCACGGTGATGAATAAAAATATGTACCAAAATTAGATGTCAATAAGCTCAAATTGTGTAATTTGATTGTGTAATTTAAATTCTGTGAATTTTCTCGTTGTTGATGGATAGGCTTTACACATGGGACAATCGCCACATCTGTGGAATCCATTATTTCGGATCGACATAATACCCTTTTCCATATATGCACTGTTTACCAATTGATCCCTCAGATTAGATGCCCGTCTATATATGAATTTTGGTGTCTGTGGTAAAATATTCACTAGAATCGGATCCTCCAGCAGCAATCTCCAATTCTTTTTAATAATTTTTTTCTATTGACCTATGATAGGCATTATATTGCATGCTGAAGGCAATTGTATAACTTGTGTTCTCTGAGGGAATGGTTGGTTTATCCTTCAGAAGATCTTCCCTCTGCAGAGATCTGGTTTCCTCCATAGCTCCATCTAACAATGTAGTGTTGTAACCTTTATTCATGAATTTATTTCTCATCTTTATTGCACTGCTTTCAAAAGCAGCCTGGGGGAGTGTAAGAGGAGTGATAACAGGACCGACTCCACAAAGATACCTTGATAGGTGTATCTTATCTACATCCATAGTGAGTACGGTACGCAGTGTCCTTGTTCATTCCTGCTACTTTGTCTGATGATTACTCTGGTATTTGAGTTAAAAAGATACCTTTATATGCTTGGAGACTCCTGAATTTTCAGTGAGTACGGTATGCATTTGAGCTTATTGACATCTAATTTTGGTACATATTTTTATTCATCACCGTGGTGAACCTATAAAGAAACCGCTACACACCTTTGACTGTACTCCGTTTACTACAACTCTCTGTTTTCTGTCCTGCAACCATACTCTTATCCATTCAAATATCTTAGAATCCAATCCCATGCTTTCAAGTTTATTTAACAGTCTGTGATGTGGGACAGTGTCAAAAGCCTTACTAAAGTCTAGATAAGCTACATCTACAGCCCCACCTTGATCTATTACTTTAGTCACCCAGTCAAAAAAGTCAATAAGATTTGTTTGACATGATCTTCCCCCAGTAAACCCATGCTGATTCGGATCCTGTAAGTTGCTGGTTTTGAGATATTCTACAACTCTTTGTTTTAAGAGTGTTTCCATCAATTTCCCTACTACTGAGGCTCACTGCTCGATAGTTGCTTACCTCTTCCTTGCTTCTACTTTTGTGCAGTGGGACTACATTTGCTGTTTTCCAGTCCTCTGGGACTACTCCAGTAGCTAGTGACTGGATGAATAATTCTGATAATGGTTTTACCAGCTCCCCTTTAAGCTCTTTTAGTATCCTTAGATGTATCCCATCTGGCCCCATTGATTTATCCACTTTCAGTTTTGAGAGTTCTGTGAGGACTTTCTCCTCTGTAAATGGACTTGTTTCTCCCTCAGTCTTCTGAATATACTTGCAACTTAACTGTGGCCCCTTCCCCTCTCTTTCAGCAGTGAATACTGATCAGAAATAATTATTAATATGATCTGCTATTACATTGTCCCCCTCAAGAAAACTTCCACTCTCTGTCTTTAGTCTTATTATTCCACTTTTTGTTTTTCTCCTTTCAATTATATACCTAAAAAAAGTTTTGCTGGTTAAAGTTTTGATGGCAGCCCTGGCTGGAGGAGATCAATTACCGCATATGTGTAGGTGTTATACTGTACAATAAATAAACTGTATGAACCCCCAAACTGTGATTTATTACATGACCTGTGTTCTTGTTACTGTCACCCCAGGTGTATCTCCATGTCGCTGAGCTGACAGGAAAGGCCTTTTCCCTGCAGACGCTACAGGTAAGTGACACTGACTGTGCTCGTTCTGGGCAATCAGACAGAACCCAGCAGATACCATGGGCACACACTGCCAGATGCCAATTATCGGATCAGTCAGGTATGCCAACCTTCTGATAATCTATGAACAATCGCAGACCATGCAATTATTGGCCTGGTCAGCAATAATGAAAGAATCAATCTGATAATCACATAATGGGCCTAATTCAGTCCTGATTGCTGCTGTTCGAATGTGCAGAATCCAGCAATCAGGGAGGTGCCAGCCCGCTATAGTGAGATCCCGCCTTGTGAATGATTGTGCACGCTGTGGGCATACTGTAGATGTGTTACGGATAGTGAAAAATTGTCAGTCAAGCGAAAATGACCAGAATCCTCCGTTTGGCGCTAACCATCAAAAGATTTTTCTACTGGGCACCAGTCATCGCAGGCTCAAGGCAGCCAGAGACCTTCTCAGCGCTGCGATAATTACAGCCATTTCTCACCTCTTAGTTTGGATATATTTAAGTAAGGAGCCATTTTAAGGGTAACAGTGGTTTGGGGTGCGGTGCCCCTGGGCTGGTTTGGCTGGGTCGCTCTAGTGCGGCACACCCTTACATTCTATTAACCATTAGCATACCTTTTTTTTCTCTCACTAACACTATGGGGGTTATTCTGGTTCACTTACAAAGGCACAATCACTCTCTAATGGACAAAACCATGTGCACTGCAGGAGGGGCAGATGTTACTTGGGTGTGGTTTACTTCAAACTGAGATCTATATTGCAGTGTAAAAATAAAGCAGCCAATATTTACCCTGCACAGAAACAATAAAACACCCAAATCTAACTCCCTCTGCACATGTTGCATCTACCCCACCTGCAGTGCACATGGTTTTGTCCATCAGAGAGTGATTGTGCCTTTCCGAGTGAATCAGAATAATGTTGTATCTCACTGGTGTGCCGCTCTAGGCTTTCTGGCTTACACTAGATATAGCGCTAGGGACCCCCAATATACAGCGAAGGCTTGATGTGGCCTGGGGGCATAGCATACACCTGCGCAGGTATATGTAACCAATATCTCTGAATTCTATTATCACGTAGTGTTCTACACTGGTTACTAATACCACTCAGTGAGCTGGGAAACCAAGGATTTTTCTCTTATCCAGAATCATCCCTCCCTCTCATGCACCTGAGTGGTAATACTAAGCTAAATGACCATCTACCTGGAGCTGATGTCACACACCATCCCCTAAAATGTTTGGGGGCACCTGTGTTTTCTCTGACACTGCCAGAGGGGTTTATACTTAACATTCCCATCAAATGGCCAGTTACCACACCCAGATGCCTGCTTCCTGTCAATCACCTTTTGAACCGGCTAAAGTGGCAGGGTTCCTTCATTGGCAAGGCATTGCGCGTGCGTGCATTGCATCCCATATGCATGCACAGTGCAGGGGTAAACGCAGGATTTTCAGAAGGGGGTTTCCAGAGGGGCGGAGCAAAGCACGGAGATGGACACTTAGGTGACCCAGTATACGCCGGGTCAGTTAAAGTATTATAGATAGACCAAATGTATATAAATAATAATAATAATAATAATAATAAAAAAATATATACACACACACACACAAACACACACACACATATATATATATAAATATAACAGCTGTGTAGACCCCTGGGCATAGCAATGTATTGGTGTATTGGGGCCCCTACCGATCCTCCAGCGGTAGGGGTGGGGGAAGCTTTGATGTCCCGCGGGTGGTAGGGGTATTATATCAACCGCTCAGCATGTAGGGCCTGGATCAGTAATTTCCACTAATTACCCCTTTACTGCACAGATGGTGGGAGAAGGGGGCATTGGGCTGAATGAAGGGGCCCTGATACACAGCTTCCAGGGTGGTAGAGGATGTTTAATACGCAGAGGAGGGGTGTATACTGGAGTGGGCTTATTATTCATAATTTTCTGGTAGGATGACAGCTTGCTTGACTGCAGATGTCTCCAGTTCCCGGAAATAGATTCCTTAGATTTTAATGGAATTAAAATCTAGAGAATCCCACCTACCAAATGGTATTGGGGACTAGGGGATCAGAGTTCAGGAGGCAGAGCAATCCACCAACGAGAATATAAAACTACATACCAGGTGTGTGGAGCTGGAGCAGTAACCAGCTACTGGAAGGCTGATATCTCTGGTTCTGGGATCAGTAGAGACAAGCTCCTAGTGTCCATCAAAGGGGGAGAGTCCCGGCTTTTGGAATATATCCTCAGAAAAACTCTGTCAGACAGAACCTGAAATATGTGACTGGGAAGAGCAATTAACAGGCTTGGATGGGGACCACTGCTTTGAAGTCAGATATCTCCGGTTCCCAAGGGCCGATTTTTAAAATTCTTGTACCGTTGGAAAGAGGGGACCCTCAGCTTCAAGACTATGGTCCTTAGACTCCTGGAGGGGTTTCTGGGTACTCAGAAACCCCCCCTGCGTGCGCTACTGCAGTGTATCAATAATCAGCTGCTGTTCATACAACAACGTCCAGGTGTGAATTAGGCCCAATGTGTGTCCGGCTGTATCCTGCAGAAAGGTTCCTCTGGTATCTCCTGCCAGCGCTGACACTGTTCCTCTGATTCTGTAACAGCACCTGGTTCTCCTGGTGAGAGACTGGAATAATCCAAATAACTGCGGCAGAGAAGCTGCTCGGGACTATATTCAGCACGAGATACAGGTAATCTTATCATAGTCTTATTTACATGGAAAAGTTGTGATTTGACCTGAATAAGAAACCTGCAAAAGCGTTTTGATCTAAATCAGGGGTCCTCAAACTATTTGGCTCTGGGACCCCATCAGACAATAAAAATAATGACAGGACCCCAGAAAGTAACTGTAGAAGGTCATCACATCACATGTGTAGTCAGCAGACAGTATATGCACCATGGTGGAGGCAAAAAATGATGTGAGGAGTCTAAAATAATAGATAATTCAACAGATTTTTCAGATTTAGGACCCCATGCTGAGAAGGTTGGGACCCACTTTGGGGTCAGGACCCACAGTTTGAGAACCGCTGATCTAAATCAATATCTTCTGTTCCGGCAAGACACCTAAAGTTTCGCTTTTTAGATGAAAATAACGAAACGTATAAAGAAGCTTCGATCCAGTTATAATTATGTCAGGATGTCTAATGCTGCTTTCACACTACAGAAATGGGTAATGACCCGGTGTTCTTACATGGGACTTTAAAACGGGTCTGAGCCTTAAGACCTTTCACATTGCAGGTGAAAATCGTTTTAAAAAGCATTTATTACCATTCCCACATTCAACCCATTTAACCCCCAAGGGACACGTTTCAAGCCATAGAAATAGAGTCGTTCACACTGCCAAAAAAAAACTGCTCTGAAATGGGTAGGACACTGCTTTTTAACCGTTTAACTAATACCGGTATTTGTTAAACGGTTAGAGCATCCTGGAACTTTCACACCACAGCTCTAACCGTTTAAAAAGGCTAAAAAAACGGCAATTTACCATTCAAGTGTGAAAGGGGTATAAGGGTATAAGGGTGGTTTATTAATATGCTTTAGCATAGTAAACAAAGAGAGTACGAGCTTGTCCTAGTGCAAAGGTTTAGGTGCAGTATTATATACACTTCTGTTTAATGTCTTTACTTGTGGCAGTTTATTTTATACATGAATTGGTCTGAAAAACAGTTTTGCATCCCCTATTCAGGGAACATGATTGGGCTGCATTACAGCATTTAATTATGCAAAAAATGTGCAAATATAATATCAGTTAAATACGTTAAATTTCATTATGCTGTAATAAACAAATACATCTAATGTTTTGAAAAATAAATTCAAGAACATCCATACAAAAATTACAGGTTTCAAAGATGTTGCACATACAGTATTGTCTTATTGTATTTTATGTTGTGTTTTGAGTTCAGTTTTATACAGACAGCTTGTGATTGATGTCCACTATTATAAGACTGTTATATTGGGTCAGTAAGGACATACACAGGAAATAAAGTATTGCTGATCAATCCTGCCTAGTAATTAACACAGTGAGTGGCATATACTGTATATACTGCTGGACACCACAGATATAATGAATAACTCTCAACAGCATATCCAGTAGACTTTGTTGTTATTTTCAATACACACAATATATCTGATTTTAGAATTATGGCTTGACAGTTGCTGTGTCTAATTTGTGCATTGCATATGGGTGTGGTATGACCTGTCGACAGTGACCATGTTGACATTCAGTATGTCCTCATGGATATGTCAATATGATGAACTGTCAACAAACCATCCCTGGTTGAACAGTGGTCTCTTACCATTTCTCACTGGCAGCTCCAGCTTCTCAGTAGAGCTATAATACTGAGATACACATTCCAATGAGTATCTCTCCCCCATTGCCAAATTGCCCACCTTGGTCTTCTGGCACATGCTCCCAGCATAGGGGATGCAAAACTGTTTTCCAGACCAATTCATGTTTAAAATAAACTGCCACAATTGAAGTGTTTAGAATATTATAGCTAAATAACAGAGCGTAATGCAGTGATGGCTAACCTTGTCACTCCAGTTGTTGTTGAACTACACATCCCAGCATGCCTTTCATCAGTTTAAGCATGGCCAAATAGTAAAACTCTAGCAGGGCATGCTGGGATGTGCAGTTCAACAACAGCTGGAGTGTCAAGGTTAGCCATCACTGGCATAATGCATTGTTTGCCTAACTTACTTTAGCATTCAGTAAAGCGTTGGATATTAGAAGACACAGACGTAGACTATTCTATTAAGGGTTGTCACAGCGAGTGTTTGAGGATCCGTCTCAGGCGGTGGTCTCAGTAAGGACTGCACAGGGGGCGCTTGTAACTTGGCTGGAAGGATGTAAGACCTATGCATATATCCCAACCGTGAGTTTGGCTGAACTCCTTGGCGAAGGCGCGGAGTCTAACTGCCCGGCGGTCTTCGCCATTGACCCCCGCAAGGGAGTTTGGACTTCGCTGCGTCCGGACAGCAGGTCGCGGCCTTTTGCCAGAAGTACTCACAGAAGGCCAGGTGCAACTGATACTGGATGTAGGTCGAGACACTGGAACTGGACGTTGGTCGAAACACTGGAACTGGGCGTTGGTCGAGACACTGGAACTGGACGTTGGTCGAAACACTGGAACTGGACGTAGGTTGAGGCAGGAGAAGGGAGAACAGAAATAGCCACCTGGGCGGATAACTTCGGGAGCAAACTGGAACACAAAGGGCCGACTTGGCAGGGTAACTTAGTATGCCGACTTGGTGCAGATAACTTGAACTGGGAATAACAGAACTGAAGATAGCCAACCTGGCTTCAGGGTGAATGGAACCAGGGGTAACGGAGTGTACAGGAGCGGGGCTAGAATGGGAGCACTGGATAGACAGGAAACAACCAGGGTCTGATTCAGAGGACTGGAGTGCTTTGCAGCTTCTGACAGTAGCTCAGAGCTGAGTGCATGCAACTTAGAAGTTGCACCAGGCACTCTGCAGCTGCTGGGATTTATGAACCCAGCAGCACAGGGATAGGTTAAGGCTGATTGACAGAGGGCATAAGAGCCCCACCCCCGTCATCAGCTGACTTAATCAAGATGGCGGTGCCCAGCCGTCGGAGCTGTTCCCGCAGCACGGGCACCACCGGACCTCTGGAGAGCCACTGAGCCCCTGCCACCCGTCAGACCTCCACCCCCGGCCAGACCCCCTGCAGCCACCAGGATCGGAGGGAGCGGTGCAGTGAGTAGCCGCATCTCCCGCCCACCGATTGACGGGCCATGACAAGGGCAAACAAAAGGGATTTACCCTGATTTTTTTGCGCCAAGTTTTTTTTCCCTGGTCACTTCAATTACAGAGCATCCTCTCCAAAAAAAAAAACACTTTCGGGTGAAAACACGATATTCACAATTGTGACCATGAAAACGGGTCAGTTATCAGGGATTTTTTTCTCCTGCCAAAGTCAGTAACTGTAAACAAGGAAAGAGAAGAAACTCGGGTGGGGTGCACTCTTAATCCCCAATCTAAGTAGCTCAAATGCTCGAAAAAAGTTTTACATATATTTTTTATATTTTTTAATGCCAAGTGAAAAAATTAATTAATTAAATGAAAAAGAGTTTATTTAGAAAAAGTTTTTTAATGTGCTTTAATTACTTTAATAAAATCTAATTTTAATCTAAAAATTTTTGAGTCAGAGTAATTTTTATTAATTTTTTAAAATTTTTTAAACTATTTTGTATAATTATTTTATATACATACAAAATATGCCTTTGTTTGCGAATGATTTTAAGCAATAATGATAGGGCTGGTATCAATAGTTGTTATAATAAATTAACCTGTGTGTACCACTATATTTGATTAATCTCAGCACCACCACTATAACGATGATGGGGCTGGATCAAAAATTGGTGCAATAATTGCCGTATGTGTACCACTATATGTGATCCATATAAGCACCAGCAATGTATAAAACTGACCTTCATAAATCCTTAATGCCTATACCATTTGGCATTATAGTTTTGTTCTCAATTTGGAACGCTGCCGGGTGAACAAGCTTTTGCGAAACGTGCGTCCCAGATCCCCAGATTGTCAGAGACGCGTTCACGTGTGCACACGTGACCGCAGGAGCGGCTTCCAGGCTGAAGCTTCAGAGACGAGACGAGTGCTCCTGGCGTCCCTGCATCACAGAGATCCAGGGCTGGTAACGTAGACCTCTCCCTGCAAGGCAGCCGTGCGCTGTCAGTGCCGGCTGAGCTTTGGCTATGGGACTTTGGTCTTTTCTTTTTCTTTTCACTTCATTCATTTAAAAACTGTAAATCGGAGAATTGACTGTCTCTTTATTGTAATAGAGTCTTTTGACTGTTGCATGAGATAATTGTGTCCAAATTTGTAGCACTCTCCAGTTGTAACATTTATTGGCTTAAATCGGCTGCACTCAGACTGGTTCTGGGTGTAATTTTGTACTGAGAATCGTTTAAACATTATATAATTATAACTGTACAAGCTAGTTTTGACACTTACAGGGATTGGCTGCTCTGCCCAGAGGCAGATACAGCCGATAATTGTGCATTAAATCAATTAATTGCACCTGTTCTTGACCACATAGTGCTTGTCCCAGTGCTTCAGTAAAAACAGAGAGTTTTCAGTGTAAATGTGTTTTTGTGAACATGACTTTAGTTCAGTGGTGACTGGCATGCATGTGGATGCGCATGAACATATAAGCAATGCCAACTGAGATATACTAATTGGTCTGTCTATCTTAGAGTGAGTTTTCTTGCTGCAAAACTGTGCCATTTATTTCTTTTTACAACTGTGTCTGTGAGCATTACCAGGCTAATTGGATAAGTTTTCATGTGAATACCACTAGACTAATTGGCTAAATTATTTACAACAATCAGTCAATCATAAAGTGAATTAATGCATGAGTGCAAATGTAAATAGTGTGTATATACTTTATTTGATTTATCATTTTTTATTTTGCTGACTAATGATTATAATCCTTATCTCATTCCAAATTGAGAACAAAACTATAATGCCAAATGGTATAGGCATTAAGGATTTATGAAGGTCAGTTTTATACATTGCTGGTGCTTATATGGATCACATATAGTGGTACACATACGGCAATTATTGCACCAATTTTTGATCCAGCCCCATCATCGTTATAGTGGTGGTGCTGAGATTAATCAAATATAGTGGTACACACAGGTTAATTTATTATAACAACTATTGATACCAGCCCTATCATTATTGCTTAAAATCATTCGCAAACAAAGGCATATATTTTGTATGTATATAAAATAATTATACAAAATAGTTTAAAAAATTTTAAAAAATTAATAAAAATTACTCTGACACAAAAAAATTTTTGCGCAGCATTACATTTTATTAAAGTAAATAAAGCACATTAAAATACAAATAGACTTTGAAAAAAACTTTTTCTAAATAAACTCTTTTTCATTTAATTAATTAATTTTTTCACTTGGCATTAAAAAATATAAAAAAATATATGTAAAACTTTTTTCGAGCATTTGAGCTACTTAGATTGGGGATTAAGAGTGCACCCCACCCGAGTTTCTTCTCTCTCCTTGTTTATAATTAAACTCATTCTTGCTCGGGGGTGCACCACTGACCATCACTTTTCTTAAAGCTACGGCTTGCTGCATAGGCTGGTAGGTGATGTTAGCAATAAATTATTTTTTATTATAGTCAGTCTCTCTTCCCAATCTTCCTATCTCTTCCCAAAATTACTTCCAATCTTTCGTGCAGACCCCTCCCACCCAATTTCTTGTAAAGTCAGTAACTGCACTAGGACAAGGTTGTACTCTTTTTTTTTTTTTTTTACTATTCTAAAGTAAATTAATGAACCACTTTAAGACGTCCTGACATAATTATATCTAGATAGGAGCTTCTTCATACATTTCGTTATTTTCATCTAAAAAGCGAAACTTCAGGTGTCTTGCCGGAACAGAAGATATTGACTTAGAGCAAAAAGCTCTTGCACGTTTCTTATTCAGGTCAAGTCACAACCTTTCCACACTAACCCCGATTTTGAATATTTACATTTCAACTTTTTCATTCCCCCAATATATATATATAATTTTATTTTTAATTTTTAATTCAGAGGCTAACTAGAAGTGGACAATATGGCAAGATATTGCCGACTCTAAATAGTCCATCAGTAAGCGGATTCCTGCTGCCTCACCCTGGAAAACAATTCCTGACATCATCCCTTGGGTGCCTGGCAGGTAAGACTCTAATGATACAACACTAGCTGGTTACATCCTTTGAGTTGTCTGTAACAGGGCCAAATTAAATCAGGGGCAAAAGGGGTCAGTACCCCTGGGCCCCCCTCTTTTTTTTAGCTAAAGGGAGGGTGCATGGGAGTGGGGTAGTGCTGCAGCTTCACCTGCAGCATTACTGGGAGTTGACTAAGTCCCATGACACTTTGAATAAGAAGGCAGAGGCTGAGACGTTTGTGCTGAGCTCTGATTGGTGGAGCTCATTACATGCTTCTCAGGCCCACGGAGGACAGCAGCAGCAGCCTAGTCATGGGAGGGTTTTTAACAAGAGGCAGCACTGGGACTGTGAGGTCTCCTACAGTCCTACAGAGTAAGGTGCAGAGGGACAAACACAGGCTTTCATGTGGTAAAAAACGCACTCTGACCGAACTCTTATCCAACCGAGTTAGTCAGAATTAGGGCCATAGTCTGCTGTCCTATATCCTAGAAAAAATACTAAACAATGCGCTATAATGGGAAACGCTTATTTTATTATTGTTAAAAAATACTCTAAAACCTGCGATCTCTTCTTTTTTTGAAAATCAGAGTAATTTCTGCTATATATCTCACCACCAGTAGAGGTCACTAGAACCTAGATTCAGCTAAATGTTATCGACATTATAGCACAAGATGTAGGGTCCCACTTATCAAATTATCAAAGAGGGAATGCCTTTAAAAATGCGATAAACGCCCGCTATCGGCATTTGTAAGTATCCATTCAATGTATTAAGCCGCTACCGCATTGATTTCAGAGAAATCACGGGGGCATTTATTGCATGTGTTGTTTTACTGCAGTTCCCATCTTTTATCTGCTAATTGCCCAATTCCCTATGAAAGGGCAGCAAGCTCTTCCCCTGCTAAATAGTCACACACCCATCCTGTATTTGGGGGTAGTTCTGATATTTCTGGATCTGAGTTTTCCTAGAGCTTTACATGGAATCTAATGACTTGCAATTGGTTCACCACATTCTACTGTAACTACGCCACACATCGCCCACTGTTCTGTCCACATCTTCAACTGCCATCGCTCGAACTTGCCAAGGCCCATGCAATGTGCAGGAGACTGGCTCAGCAATGGGTGGGTGTACGTGCCAATACTAATACTGGCAGCTGCGGCTGAGAATGGGAACACACTGAGTGGCATAAAGCCGTATGAATACTCACATTAGCAAAATGGCTGCCCTGGTGTGTTGCGTCCGACTCTTCCCTTATATAGGGTGGTCTCCCTCAGGCACCCCCCACCGCTGATTACTTGCAGCCCCTCTATAGCTGTAGCATTGTCCCCTTCTGTAGCTGTGTGGCTTCTCCCCTGCACACACTCTCATTATTTAGGCAGAGTTGAGAGTCAGACCAATGCTGCCTGGCATTCACCGGTGCATCTTAATGTGCTGCCACCCTACCAGCCTCAGTCCTGGAGGTGAGTATTCAGGCAGTGAGTATAAGTGATGTCAGGCCTCCGTCTGTCTCTCCAGCCAATCACCACGTTTCTTTGTTCGCAGATATGGATGAAGATTTCAGGAGATATCTAATGTCATACATCTCCGACCTTCTGAGAGAGATTTGGCAGCACCGTAAAACTGACACCAGTGGGAAGAAAATCACCTGTGCCCAAGTGGGAGAATATCTGACGGTCTGTATTATAGGCATGCTGGTCGGAGTTACATATAAGACAGTACTCAGGGCTTAAATGGGTTTTTAATAAACTACAATATGAATTAGGAAATACATAAGAAAGGTGCCCACCGGTCCCTACACACTGCCCGGTTGGCCGCAAGTCCCCGCACGATACCTGCCAGTCCTCACCTGCTGCCCAGCTTTCCCAGGTTTATAGTTCCATCCTTCATTAACAGCGCTCCAGTGTGTACATGTGATCTGTGCTGAGGGGATATCCCTCCAGTGTGTACATGTGATCTGTGCTGAGGGGATATCCCTCCAGTGTGTACAGGTGATCTGGGCTGAGGGAATATCCCTCCAGTGTGTACAGGTGATCTGTGCTGAGGGGATATCCCTCCAGTGTGTACATGTGATCTGGGCTGAGGAGATATCCCTCCAGTGTTTACAGGTGATCTGTGCTGAGGGGATATCCCTCCAGTGTGTACAGGTGATCTGGGCTGAGGGGATATCCCTCCAGTGTGTACAGGTGATCTGTGCTGAGGGGATATCCCTCCAGTGTGTACATGTGATCTGGGCTGAGGAGATATCCCTCCAGTGTGTACATGTGATCTGGGCTGAGGAGATATCCCTCCAGTGTTTACAGGTGATCTGTGCTGAGGGGATATCCCTCCAGTGTGTACAGGTGATCTGGGCTGAGGGGATATCCCTCCAGTGTGTACAGGTGATCTGTGCTGAGGGGATATCCCTCCAGTGTGTACATGTGATCTGGGCTGAGGAGATATCCCTCCAGTGTGTACAGGTGATCTGGGCTGAGGGGATATCACTCCAGTGTGTACAGGTGATCTGGGCTGAGGGGACATCCCTCCAGTGTGTACAGGTGATCTGGGCTGAGGGGATATCCCTCCAGTGTGTGCAGGTGATCTGGGCTGAGGGGATATCCCTCCAGTGTGTGCAGGTGATCCGGGCTGAGGGGATATCACTCCAGTGTGTGCAGGTGATCCGGGCTGAGGGGATATCACTCCAGTGTGTACATGTGATCTGTGCTGAGGGGATATCCCTCCAGTGTGTACAGGTGATCTGGGCTGAGGGGATATCCCTCCAGTGTGTACAGGTGATCTGTGCTGAGGGGATATCCCTCCAGTGTGTACATGTGATCTGGGCTGAGGAGATATCCCTCCAGTGTTTACAGGTGATCTGTGCTGAGGGGATATCCCTCCAGTGTGTACAGGTGATCTGGGCTGAGGGGATATCCCTCCAGTGTGTACAGGTGATCTGTGCTGAGGGGATATCCCTCCAGTGTGTACATGTGATCTGGGCTGAGGAGATATCCCTCCAGTGTGTACATGTGATCTGGGCTGAGGAGATATCCCTCCAGTGTTTACAGGTGATCTGTGCTGAGGGGATATCCCTCCAGTGTGTACAGGTGATCTGGGCTGAGGGGATATCCCTCCAGTGTGTACAGGTGATCTGTGCTGAGGGGATATCCCTCCAGTGTGTACATGTGATCTGGGCTGAGGAGATATCCCTCCAGTGTGTACAGGTGATCTGGGCTGAGGGGATATCACTCCAGTGTGTACAGGTGATCTGGGCTGAGGGGACATCCCTCCAGTGTGTACAGGTGATCTGGGCTGAGGGGATATCCCTCCAGTGTGTGCAGGTGATCTGGGCTGAGGGGATATCCCTCCAGTGTGTGCAGGTGATCCGGGCTGAGGGGATATCACTCCAGTGTGTGCAGGTGATCCGGGCTGAGGGGATATCACTCCAGTGTGTATAGGTGATCTGGGCTGAGGGGATATCCCTCCAGTGTGTACAGGTGATCTGTGCTGAGGGGATATCCCTCCAGTGTGTACAGGTGATCTGGGCTGAGGGGATATCCCTTCAGTGTGTACAGGTGATCTGTGCTGAGGGGATATCCCTCCAGTGTGTGCAGGTGATCTGGGCTGAGGGGATATCCCTACAGTGTGTGCAGGTGATCTGGGCTGAGGGGATATCCCTCCAGTGGGTGCAGGTGATCTGGGCTGAAGGGATATCCCTCCAGTGTGTGCAGGTGATCTGGGCTGAGGGGATATCCCTCCAGTGGGTGCAGGTGATCTGTGCTGAGGGGATATCCCTCCAGTGTGTACAGGTGATCTATGCTGAGGGGATATCCCTCCAGTGTGTACAGGTGATCTATGCTGAGGGGATATCCCTCCAGTGTGTACAGGTGATCTGTGCTGAGGGGATATCCCTTCAGTGTGTACAGGTGATCTGTGCTGAGGGGATATCCCTCCAGTGTGTGCAGGTGATCTGGGCTGAGGGGATATCCCTACAGTGTGTGCAGGTGATCTGGGCTGAGGGGATATCCCTCCAGTGGGTGCAGGTGATCTGGGCTGAGGGGATATCCCTCCAGTGTGTACAGGTGATCTGGGCTGAAGGGATATCCCTCCAGTGGGTGCAGGTGATCTGTGCTGAGGGGATATCCCTCCAGTGTGTACAGGTGATCTGGGCTGAGTGGATATCCCTCCAGTGTGTGCAGGTGATCTGGGCTGAAGGGCTATCACTCCAGTGTGTGCAGGTGACCTGGGCTGAGTGGATATCCCTTCAGTGTGAAGAATAAATGTAGGACATTATGTCAGCACGTAGGTCTGAGTAATGTTGTAGAGGGGTTTATTACTGTATGTAGATTACATTCCAGGATCCTGTTTTTTATTGTTTTGCAGGTTGTTTGCAGCGCGCTGAAGAATAAAAATTACGGCTTTAAAACCCCTATGGAGGTAATAATATGGTAGATTATACTACATGTTCATGATTTCACCACTGGGGGCACTCTTTCATTGCAGTCTGAGTAAAGTACAATTGCTGCACTACAGAGGAACGGGCCTGGTCAGGGCTTATTCCTGTCTATGTGGAGATGCAGATTAGAATGACACATAGCCTGGTATACAATGCTTAATAGTAACCTAAAGGGATATAACTGGAGAGCTGGGCACGGATGATGTCACTGATGATGTAACACACTGTAATGTTATAACATCTCACACTGCACATGTTGTATTATTATTATACTGCCCATAACACACCACACCTTATACACAAGTCTAATTATCCTGCTGATGTCATGTCTGGTCATCTGTACAATATGTCTGTCTCACCAGATGATCAATGCATTTGAAAATGAAAAGATCTTGCTTGTCAATGCAAACATCTTGGTTGACATCAAGCATAGAATTCAGGATTACATGAAGAGAGAGGTAAATGAGCTGTAACTTTATACAGTATGTATATGTGTGTATAGAGAGAGAGAAAGATAGAGACAATGACGCCACGGCTTATGGCAGAGCCTAGGGGAATAAGACGGCACTCCACGGATTTCGATAAATAAGCGTATTTTCATTTAGAAGTCCATAGTGAAACAAATCACATCTACATCAAGGTTTTAAGGCTTTCTTGCCTTTTCATCAGGATGTGCGACAAAGGTGCCTATAGTGCACAGCACAGCACAGCACAGCACAGCACAGCACTATATTCACTTTTGTCGCACTTCCTGATGAAAAGTAAAAAAAACATTTTGTATCCCAATTGCACACTGAGTGAGAAATAACTACATGCCAGCATGATGGGGGCCCACACCCCAGACCCATAGCCAATATTAGGGACCCCCAGTGACACAGAGACGCCTTGACGTACGTCCTGGGGGCTTAGCCCTATATC
The DNA here is from genome assembly GCF_055691185.1 of Crinia signifera. NCBI lineage: Eukaryota > Metazoa > Chordata > Amphibia > Anura > Myobatrachidae > Crinia > Crinia signifera. The sequence goes on from NC_139223.1 coordinate 11,147,965, forward strand.
TGCAGACATATGCAACCAAGATCTCTGTATTATCTGATTATTATGTGTATATTTACACTCAGTGTGCAATTGGGATACAAAATGTTTTTTCCTAACCAGAATTACCCCTCCCTTTTGGCACCTGAGTGACAGCACAATCTGATTGAGCAGCTTGCCAACAAATGTGTCATCCTGATAAAAAGGCAAAGAAGCCTTGAAACGTTGATGTAGATGTGATTTATTTCACTATGGACTTATAAAAGAAGATACTCTTATTTATCCAAACCTGTGGAGTGCCGCCTTATTCCCCTAGGCTCTGCCGTAAGCCGTGGGGTCATCGTGTATGTATATATATGTATGTATATATATATATATATATAGATAGATAGATAGATAGATAGATAGATAGATAGATAGATAGATAGATAGATAGCCATATAAAAAGACAGCGGCGACTAATTATTGTAAATGAGATAAATTAGATAAAAAACAGAATATTTAATGGGATGACAGTAAAAGGGTATACAAATGGACATATATTGCGCGGTAAAATAGTTAATGGTAAAGGTAAAAAAGTATAACTAAAAGATATATATAATAATTATATATATATACAAAAAATAAACAAGACTATATTGCTGATAAAAATAAGGTGCTTAACTTATGAGGTGGTAGGAGGTAGGTACCCCAACGTGTTTCATCGATGTGACTTCATCAAGGGGTCAAATAAATATATATATATATATACTAGGTGATTCATCGTGCCCTACGGGCGCTCTTCACACCGTCGTAAGGGGCTGCGCCCACTTAATTTGTTAACATTTGAATATGAGAAATATGGTTAGAATTGTATGAAAGATGCCTGTATTGCAACTTGAGTTATAGGTGAAATGTGTTAAATAGAGAGCATATGATGTGGAAGGGGGGTGTATTGTTTTGTTTAATTAAACAGCGGTTACAGAGTAAGATGTACATTGATAGTGTGGATGGTACTGTGACATTTGTGGGTGTGTGGGGGGGGGGCTGTGTGTGCATGTTGTTGAGGTGTGTGTGTGCAATAGTATAGTAGGGTGTTTCTGAGTCAGCGGCTCCCCACTGGCGGAGGTCACGACACAGGAAAACAGGAGGCTGGGTAGTGATAGGGGTGTGTGGGAATAAGGGGGACTAAAGAGGAGGGTGGGAGATACTGTGCAGCTTCTGCCAGTGGGTGAGGGTCCAATGTGGCAGTACAGGAGTACAGGATGGTGGCCCTCAGTCAGTGTCTCCTCCTACTGGGTGGGAGTTCGGGTGCATGAGAGCAGGAGGCTGGGCTATGAGGCATGATAGAGGCATGTGGGCAACACAGCGTCAGCGACTCCCCAGTGGTGGAAGTTACGGTTCAGGAGAGCAGGAAGCTGGGTAGTGATAGGGGTGTGTGAGTATACGGGGGACTAAAGAGGGGCTTAGGGGTGCCGTGAATTGTGGGAGGGGCGTGGGGGGTGCCGTGAATCAAGGGAGGGAGGGGGCGCAGGTGTCCGCGAATCGCGGGAGTGGGCGGGGGTCAGCAAAGCGTGGGAGGGGGCGTGAATTGCGGGAGGGGGGGTTGCGAATTGCGGGAGGGGGGTGTGCGGGGGTGACGTGAATCGTGGGAGGGGGCGTGAATCGTGGGGGGGGGTGCGCGGGGGGTCCGTGAATTGCGGGAGGGGGGGCACGGGGCGCGATAAATCACCTAGTTGGTTATATATTCTTGTAGAAGGATGGTAGGATGTTGCTGTCATTCAGAATGCATTTACATAAACACTAATAGTAGCAGTAAAAGATCTGACTTAAAACACCTACAGTAAAACAGAACAGGTGTTATATATTATACAAAGAATTGGTTGATGATGTGTAGGTTGACGTGCACATAGTTGTCACTGTAAAAAAATTGCTACAAAAAAAATCAACACAGAAAGGTCAACACATGTAAATGTTGACATAAGTGTGGCACTTCATTGGTGTCCATGTCGACACATGAGAATGAATATGAAAACATTCAAAAAAGAAAAATAAATCTTCAAAAACTCATGTCAACCTTTTTCATTGTCGACCATAGCCGTGTCAGTGTTTTGCATGTGCCATTTAATTCTGGGGTTGCCGTGAATCGCGAGCGGGGGTGAGGGGGGAGGGAGGAGGTGAGGTGTGTCCGCGAATCACGGGAGAAGGGGTCGTGGGTGGATGCCGTGAATTGCGGGAGGGGGGTGTGGGTGCCGTGAATCGTGGGAGGGGGGAACGCGGGGGGTTGCAGTGAATCGTGGGAGGGTGGGTCGCAGGGGCGGGGGGTTGCCGCAATGACGGGGGGAATCGCGGTAGGGGGGGTCGCGGGGGGTGGGGGGGTACCGCGAGGAAGGGGGGGCCTGGCACAAATCGTGGGAGGGGGGGGTCGCGGGGTGCCACGAAACGCAGGAGGGGGTGTGTCACGGGGTGGGGCCGCAAATCGTGGGAGTCGCCGCGAATTGGGGAGGGGGTGCTGTGAATCGCGGGAGGGGGGTCGCCGGGAGGTGCCGCGAATCGCCACAAGAAAAAATCAACACAGAAAGGTCAACACATGTAAATGTTGACATAAGTGTGGCATTTCATTGGTGTCCATGTCGACACATGAGAATGAATATGAAAACATTGAAAAAGTGAAAAATAAATCTTCAAAAACTCATGTCAACCTTTTTCATTGTCGACCATAGCCATGTCAGTGTTTTGCATGTGCCATTTAATCGTGGGGTTGCTGTGAATGGGGGGGAGGGACACATTGCTCTGTTTCTGGACTTTCTTCTTAATTTATGGATTACCATCACCTGTGCTTAAACACCTTTCTTATCAATTACCCTGTTTAAAACAGGTGATGACAATCATAAATTAAGATGGAAGTCCACAAACAGAGCATTCTGTCCCTCCTGGAGAGGGTCATGTTGGGAGGTATGGAGGTGTGGGGCGCTCACCTGGAGTGTCTGGTGAGTAGCTGTGTCTTTGCTGTGTAACATGGCAGAGGGTGTCTGGCACTGTCTGTGGGCTCACTGGGCTGGTTCTCTGTCGTGTGAGTCAGTCATGTGAGTCAGAGGCTCCACCCAGCGTTACAGCTTCAGACACACTTTGAGTGACAGATGTAGCCAAATATATAAGAGATATATATATAGGGATCAATATGAAATCCCGGCGGTCAGAATCCCGATGGTCGAAATCCCGACCACCGCAATGCCGACAAGGGGGGGACGTGGATCGCCCCCCCTTGCGGACTCGTTGCCCACAAGGGTGGCACACAGCGGACAGTGACGCAGTGGGCACGCAGTGGGCACGCAGCGTGCCCGGTGCCTCCCTACGTTCGGTACACTATTTTATTCTCCCTCTATGGGTGTCATGGACCAGCACATGCGGATTACACCATCAGAAAATAATCACACTCAAGGTATTGAGATGGTGCAAGCTTTCGGGCTTTAATGAGCCCTTCGTCAGGCAGCAGCATAAAATATACACATATGAGCTTACCTTTATATACAGAAAGAAGAGGTGAAGGTAGTTCCGCCTCGCCACGGGTCCCGGCGTGTGTTCCACGCAGTTACTTCCGGGTCCGGCTATCCCAGGCATCCCCACGAGAGCGTCACGCCTCCGTTACCCGGGCGACGCGGCACCACCTGTAAACAAACAAGAAGAATACATTAAAACAGCAGCGTCTGGCTCAAGAACAACTTGGAATACATAAAAAGTGCATCACAGTGTTAAAATACATGATGTTATGCATGGTAAGCATTTTGTGGCCATACTAAGACGCAAAAGGATACATTTAATTAATAAACACATTCAGGTTCAAATGATCGTTAAGCCCTTTAGGCTTAACAGTATCTAAAACAAAAATCCACTTTGATTCACATTGCAAAAGGGCTTTATGCCTATGACCCCTTCTTTTATTTTCTGGAATGTGGTCAATAATTATGTGTTTAAAATTAGACATGTTGTGTTTCTGTTCAGCAAAATGCCTCGCCAGGGGCTGGTCAGAGGGCTTGCCTGCTAATGCTGCCCTGATGCTAGTCCTATGCATTGCCATTCGCTCTTTCAAGGTTCAAATGGTCTTACCGATGCAGCACAGCCCACACGGGCATTTAACCATATATAATACATAGGTACTTGAACAGGTTAGTGCATAGCGAATAGAATATCTCTTCCCTGAATGGGGGTGATAGAAATATTTGGAGGGTACCATATGTTGACACGTAGTACATCCAGTGCATTTGTGACAACCTGGATCTCGTTTGCGTACCCTACTATCGATGTTTACAAATTCGCTAACATCTGTGTGGAGCAGCCAGTCTCTAATACTTTTACCTTTTTTGTAGCATGGCTTTAGTCTAGAATGTTTAAAACACTTCAAATCCTCATCGTCACGTACTATCGGCCACAGCTTTTTACTCCAATCACTGATCTTTTTGGGCTGTAGAATAACTCTGCACCCAATGTATGCGTTCAATGGTTTTATCAGGGGCAGACTTGTTGGAAGGTATTAATGCAGCCTCTCTCCTAACTGTCTCAACCTTCGAAAGGGCGGTATTCAAGATGTTGTCTGAATAGCTCCTTTCTTTGAATTTTTTAGTCATACCAACAAGCGTGTCCCCTAGCATCTCTGAGTCACTGGTTATGCGCTTAGCCCGCAGGTATTGTGAATAGGGTAATCCACGTATCGTGGCTGGGGGATGGTAACTATCAGCCCTAAGCAACATGTTTCTATCTGTGCTTTTGGTGAATAATTTGGTCACAATTTTTGAGTCAACAATGCAGATATTAACGTCTAGGTAGTTGATCTCTTCAAGGCTAGATTGGTAAGTAAATTTTATCGGGCGATCAAATCTATTAATCTTCATCATCAAAGTCTCAAATTCATCCAGGCGTCTTCTCCAAAAGAGGATGACGTCATCTATATATCTCTTATAGAAAAAAAAAAATGTTTCTCTTACTTCACAGTTAAAAAAAGAAGTCATTTTCAATATCTACCATAAATGTATTCGCTTAAGCGGGGGCCACAGGAGATCCCATGGCACACCCGCTTACTTGTAGGTAATACCCATTGCAAAAATAGAAATAATTGCGGGTCAACACTAACCGGAGCAAGGTAAGAAAAAAAATCTAAATTTGGACCACAATAGAGTGGATTGCCCGACAACAATTTTTTAACAGCTGTTAATCCATCAACATGAGGAATGTTGGTATAGAGACTGGTGATGTCCATGGTGCACAACCACGTGCCACCAGGGACATCACCAAGCCCATCCAACTGTAGCAACAGATCAGTGGTGTCACGCAGGTAGGTATGCCCATCCTGTACACAGGGCTGCAAAAAGGCATCAAGGTATTCAGCAATGTTACTGAACAATGACCCCCTGGCCGATATTATCGGCCGCCCTGGGGGATTGTCCAACCTTTTATGTATCCTGGGCAGCGTGTACAGGATGGGCATCCTAGGTTGTTGTATTTTAAGAAAATCACCTGTCTCTCGTGAAATAACATTATCAACAATAGCCTGATCAATAATTGCAAATACCTCATGTTTATAAGTATCAGTTGGATCCTCATTATGCTTCAAATATACATTACCATCAGATAATTGTGCCTGAATTTCATCACAATATTGCTTAATGTCCTGTAGGACCACCCCTCCTCCCTTGTCCGCTGATCTGATAACTATATCTCTATAGCCAGTCAGATCCTTGAGGGCTTGCCACTCGGCCTTCGTCAAATTATTGCGTTTTTTTTTAAGCGTTCAGTTGTGAGTCCATCACCTGTGCGTCCAGTGCTTTCATGTAGCCAGCTAGGGCTGTGTTATGTGATACAGGGTCAAATGTTGACTTGTTCCGAAATATTTTGGGTTTAGGCAAAGTAGATTCTGTTGGAGTTCTAGGAACAACAGGAACATTTTTTGTTCCAAAAAATTCCCTTAGCCTGAGTTGCCGACCTAGGTATTGCAGGTCGATTTTCCAATTCAAGCTGTTAAAAGGATTAGTCGGGACAAAACTGAGGCCTTTGTTTAAAACCCTAATTTCGGTGTCAGTGAGGGCCCGGCTTGATAGATTGAATACTTGATTTATTTGGTTTTCTGTCCTCTGCCTTTCTTTGGCTCTGCGGTGCCGCTGGCCTCCTCTCCGGATTTTTTTGAAGATGTGGCTCGGCCTCTCCCACGTCTGGTCGTTACCCCTAAAGAGGGTCTAACACCAGCTTTCGGTCTGTAGGAATCATCACCAGATGAAGGTACATCACTGGAATTGTCGCCATTGTTGTAACGTGCTTTCCTTGCTCTCTGAAAGCGATTGCGGTAACCTGTGTCAGCATTTCCAGACAACCATTTATAGACCTGATGTTCAGTATAGTCACGGGTTACCGTCTCTAATTTCCTTCTTTTAAAGGCAACTAATTCCTGCTTATACACAGACACCTGTGTGTTTAATTTATCCCACCAGTCCGTGTTTTTATCCTGTAGTACAGTGGTTCCCAACCTTTTTTCTCTCCCGTACCCCTTGATTAGGCTTTTCATTGATAAGTACCCCCTCCTCTTATTTTGAAATACAGATGGGTCAGGTCCCATCCTGGCTGGCGGGTCGCCAGAACGTCCTCGCTGGCGACCCGCCAGCAGCCGCGCCAGCAAATACACTGAGACGCGCGTGTATATATATACATATATCATACACTGTATGATCAGTGTGTGATATAGGTATGTGATATACAATGATCGGTGTGATATAGGTACGTGATACCCAATGATCGGTGTGTGATATAGGTATGTGATACCCAATGATCGGTGTGTGATATAGGTACGTGATACCCAATGATCGGTGTGTGATATAGGTACGTGATACCCAATGATCGGTGTGTGATATAGGTACGCGATACCCAATGATCGGTGTGTGATATAGGTGCGATACACAATGATCGGTGTGTGATATAGGTACGTGATACCCAATGATCGGTGTGTGATATAGGTACGTGATACCCAATGATCGGTGTGTGATATAGGTACGTGATACCCAATGATCGGTGTGTGATATAGGTACGTGATACCCAATGATCGGTGTGTGATATAGGTACGCGATACCCAATGATCGGTGTGTGATATAGGTACGTGATACCCAATGATCGGTGTGTGATATAGGTATGTGATACCCAATGATCGGTGTGTGATATAGGTACGTGATACACAATGATCGGTGTGTGATATAGGTATGTGATACACAATGATCGGTGTGTGATATAGGTACGTGATACCCAATGATCAGTGTTTGATATAGGTATGTGATACCCAATGATCGGTGTGTGATATAGGTACAAGATACCCAATGATCGGTGTGTGATATAGGTACGTGATACCCAATGATCGGTGTGTGATATAGGTACGTGATACCCAATGATCGGTGTGTGATATAGGTACGCGATACCCAATGATCGGTGTGTGATATAGGTACGTGATACCCAATGATCGGTGTGTGATATAGGTATGTGATACCCAATGATCGGTGTGTGATATAGGTACGTGATACACAATGATCGGTGTGTGATATAGGTATGTGATACACAATGATCGGTGTGTGATATAGGTACGTGATACCCAATGATCAGTGTTTGATATATTGTAGGTATGTGATACCCAATGATCGGTGTGTGATCTAGGTACGCGATACCCAATGATCGGTGTGTGATATAGGTATGTGATACACAATGATCGGTGTGTGATATAGGTATGTGATACACAATGATCGGTGTGTGATATAGGTACGTGATACCCAATGATCAGTGTTTGATATACTGTAGGTATGTGATACCCAATGATCGGTGTGTGATATAGGTACGTGATACCCAATGATCGGTGTGTGATATAGGTACGTGATACACAATGATCGGTGTGTGATATAGCTATGTGATACACAATGATCGGTGTGTGATATAGGTATGTGATACCCAATGATCGGTGTGTGATATAGGTACGTGATACCCAATGATTTGTGTGTGATATAGGTACGTGATACCCAATGATCGGTGTGTGATATAGGTACGTGATACCCAATGATTGGTGTGTGATATAGGTATGTGATACACAATGATCGGTGTGTGATATAGGTACGTGATACCCAATGATTGGTGTGTGATATAGGTTGGTATGTGATACACAATGATCGGTGTGTGATATAGCTATGTGATACACAATGATCGGTGTGTGATATAGGTACGTGATACCCAATGATCGGTGTGTGATATAGGTATGTGATACCCAATGATCGGTGTGTGATATAGGTACGTGATACCCAATGATCGGTGTGTGATATAGGTACGTGATACCCAATGATCGGTGTGTGATATAGCTATGTGATACCCAATGCTTGGTGTGTGATATAGGTACGTGATACCCAATGATCGGTGTGTGATATAGGTATGTGATACCCAATGATCTGTGTGTGATATAGGTATGTGATACACAAGGATCGGTGTGTGATACCCAATGATCGGTGTGTGATATAGGTATCTGATACACAATGATCGGTGTGTGACATAGGTACGTAATACACAATGATCGGTGTGTGATATACTGTAGGTAAGTGATACACAATGATTGGTGTGTGATATAGGTATGTGATACACAATGATCGGTGTGTGATATAGCTATGTGATACACAATGATCGGTGTGTGATATAGGTACGTGATACCCAATGATCGGTGTGTGATATAGGTACGTGATACCCAATGATCGGTGTGTGATATAGGTACGTGATACACAATGATCGGTGTGTGATATAGCTATGTGATACCCAATGATCGGTGTGTGATATAGGTACGTGATACCCAATGATTGGTGTGTGATATAGGTATGTGATACACAATGATCGGTGTGTGATATAGGTACGTGATACCCAATGATTGGTGTGTGATATAGGTATGTGATACACAATGATCGGTGTGTGATATAGCTATGTGATACACAATGATCGGTGTGTGATATAGGTGTGCGATACACAATGATCGGTGTGTGATATAGGTACGTGATACCCAATGATCGGTGTGTGATATAGGTACGTGATACCCAATGATCGGTGTGTGATATAGGTACGTGATACACAATGATCGGTGTGTGATATAGCTATGTGATACACAATGATCGGTGTGTGATATAGGTACGTGATACCCAATGATCGGTGTGTGATATAGCTATGTGATACCCAATGATTGGTGTGTGATATAGGTACATGATACCCAATGATCGGTGTGTGATATAGGTACGTGATACCTAATGATTGGTGTGTGATATAGGTATGTGATACACAAGGATCGGTGTGTGATACCCAATGATCGGTGTGTGATATAGGTACCTGATACACAATGGTCGGTGTGTGATATAGGTACCTGATACACAATGATCGGTGTGTGATACACTGTAGGTATGTGATACACAATGATCGTTGTGTGATATAGGTATGTGATACACAATGATCGGTGTGTGATATAGGTATGTGATACCCAAAGATCGGTGTGTTATATACTGTAGGTACGTGAAACACAATGATCGGTGTGTGATATAGGTACGTGATACCCAATGATCGGTGTGTAATAGGTACGTGATACCCAATGATCGGTGTGTGATATAGGTATGTGATACCCAATGATCGGTGTGTGATATAGGTATGTGATACACAATGATCGGTGTGTGATATAGGTATGTGATACACAATGATCGGTGTGTGATATAGGTATGTGATACACAATGATCGGTGTGTGATATAGGTACGTGATACCCAATGATCGGTGTGTGATATAGGTACGTGATACCCAATGATCGGTGTGTGATATAGGTACGTGATACACAATGATCAGTGTGTGATATAGCTATGTGATACACAATGATTGGTGTGTGATATAGGTACGTGATACCCAATGATCGGTGTGTGATATAGCTATGTGATACACAGTGATCGGTGTGTGATATAGGTACGTGATACACAATGATCGGTGTGTGATATACTGTAGTAATGTGATACCCAATGATCGGTGTGTGATATAGGTACGTGATACACAATGATCGGTGTGTGATATACTGTAGTAATGTGATACACAATGATCGGTGTGTTATATAGCTATGTGATACACAATGATCGGTGTGTGATATAGGTACGCGATACCCAATGATCGGTGTGTGATATAGGTACGTGATACCCAATGATCGGTGTGTGATATAGGTATGTGATACCCAATGATCAGTGTGTGATATAGGTACGTGATACACAATGATCGGTGTGTGACATAGGTACGTTATACACAATGATCGGTGTGTTATATAGGTACGTGATACCCAATGATCGGTGTGTGATATAGGTATGTGATACCCAATGATCGGTGTGTGATATAGGTACCTGATACACAATGATCGGTGTGTGACATAGGTACGTGATACACAATGATCGGTGTGTGATATACTGTAGGTACGTGATACACAATGATCGGTGTGTGATATAGGTATGTGATACACAAGGATCGGTGTGTGATACACAATGATCGGTGTGTGATATAGGTACCTGATACACAATGATCGGTGTGTGATATAGGTACCTGATACACAATGATCGGTGTGTGATATACTGTAGGTACGTGATACACAATGATCGGTGTGTGATATAGGTATGTGATACACAAGGATCGGTGTGTGATACACAATGATCGGTGAGTGATATAGGTACCTGATACACAATGATCGGTGTGTGATATAGGTACCTGATACACAATGATCGGTTTGTGATATACTGTAGGTACGTGATACACAATGATCGGTGTGTGATATAGGTATGTGATACACAAGGATCGGTGTGTGATACCCAATGATCGGTGTGTGATATAGGTACGTGATACCCAATGATCGGTGTGTGATATAGGTATGTGATACACAATGATCGGTGTGTGATATAGGTATGTGATACACAAGGATCGGTGTGTGATACACAATGATCGGTGTGTGATATAGGTACCTGATACACAATGATCGGTGTGTGATATAGGTACCTGATACACAATGATCGGTGTGTGATATACTGTAGGTACGTGATACACAATGATCGGTGTGTGATATAGGTATGTGATACACAAGGATCGGTGTGTGATACACAATGATCGGTGTGTGATATAGGTACGTGATACCCAATGATCGGTGTGTGATATAGGTATGTGATACACAATGATCGGTGTGTGATATAGGTATGTGATACACAATGATCGGTGTGTTATATACTGTAGGTACGCGATACACAATGATCGGTGTGTGATATAGGTATGTGATATACAATGATCGGTGTGATATAGGTACGTGATACCCAATGATCGGTGTGTGATATCACGGCGCCCAACGGCGTTTCGGGGTATATCCCCCCGTCTTCAGGGACATAAGGAACAAACAGTATGTGCAAAACAAGCATATATATAGCATATGTGACACTCAAATAATTAAAACAAGAGTGCTCTCACCTGTCCGGCGTCGCCGCCCGCTCCGGGTGCTCCACGCTGTTTCCCCGTCGCGTCCAATGCACGTGGGACGGCGGCGCCGCACAGTGACATCACTCCGGCAGGGAATCAAGGTTGCTAGGCTACGCCTGGAGATGTAAACAAACGGCGGCCATCTTTTACAGCATTTGCGATTCCTGCACGCAAAGAAACATTTAAAAGTTACTGATTAAAATATCATGGTTAAAAACAACATAAGAACATTTGAGATTTATGGACAGCAGTAAATAATAACATCAAAAGATGCAATATTATAATCAAACTGATACGGAATTTACATAATGTTATGCATCCTTTAAGGTGGGAATTTCCACTACCTAAGGGTATAAGTGACCTACAGTAATAATGAAGCAAAAAACATGAAAAAACACTGAGGCAAATCTTTTCAAAGAAAGCACTGCAGTCCCAGGGCCTCATTCAGACCCCTAGGTGCGATGGTGTCTAAGGAATATATCCATTTGCTTTCTCTTTGCAAGAGAATTTTTGCCCTGTTCCCTCCCCTTAAAGTGGTAGGGACATGGTCTATAATAATAGCCCTTAGGCTGGGAATGGTATGCTTGTATTGGGCAAAATGCCTGGCCACAGGCTGTTCACTCGAGCCACTACTGAGTGCTTGTTTTATGGCGCTTCGATGCTGCGCCATATGCTCCCTAAACTGTCGTTGGGTCTTGCCCACGTATGACAGCCCACATGGACAAGCTAACATGTATATAACATACGTAGTAGTACAGGTGACAGCTTGCCTGATGTTTATACGTCTACCTGTATGTGGATGGTTAAATGTTTTGCTTGGTGTTAGGGTATTGCACGTAGTGCAACCCAAGCATCTAAAGCTTCCAGTTTTTTGGGTCAAAAAATGCGTATGTTGTTTTTTAAGGAGAGGGGTTACATCCAATTTGACTACTTTATCTCGGATGTTGTTACCCCTAGTGTAACTGGGCAACAATCTACTAGTTTTCAGGGTGGGTAAATCAGGATCTGAATTGATCATAGGCCACCATCGTTTGGCCTTTTTGATGACAGGATCTGTGTCAATTGTGTATTTATTAACCAAGGGTATCACTTCACCCATATTTTTCTTGGGTTTAGCGATCATAGTTTGTGGCCTGGGTATGGACAATACTTTCTCCTTAATTTTACCCAATTCAATGCGATCATATCCCCTTTCAACAAATTTTTCTATCATTTGGTTTAATGCTTCCACCGTCTGGTCCGGATCTGACGTGATTCTACGGACTCTGAGAAGCTGGGAATAGGGGAGTCCCTTTTTGAGGGATACTGGGTGAAAACTATTAGCTTTAAGAACAGTGTTCCTGTCCGTAGGTTTGACATAAATCGAAGTGGCAATCTGATTGTTGGAGACCTGGATGTTAATATCTAAAAAATGTATATTACTCTCACTGATATCAAAAGTGAGTTTAATCACACTATCAGTGAGATTATGAGCATCCAGAAGGTTGCTTAAAGACTCTTTTGTACCCATCCAAAAAATGATTAAGTCATCGATAAATCTTCGATACAATCGTATTTCCGATATCAGAGTGCCATTTCTGTAAAATAAATCCTGTTCCACTGAAAACATAAATGCATTCGCGTACGATGGGGCCACTGAGGACCCCATCGCACACCCTACTACCTGTAAATAGTATTTGCCATTATACAAAAAGTAGTTATGGGTTAAGACCATCATAAGTAGCTCCAAAAACAAAGATATTGGGGGGCCCATATAATGGACATTGTTGGTGATAAGTCGACGGACTGACTCCACACCTGCCCCATGCGGTATACAGGTGTAGAGGCTAGTCACATCTGCACTATACATGTGGAATTGAGGTGGTAAAGGTCCTATGTCTCCCAATGATTGTCATATCGCAGTAGTGTCCTTGATATACGACGGTATCTGTTGAATACAATGATTTAATATTGAGTCCAGATACACTGCGATGGGTTGGTATAAAAATTCGACCGCCGACACTATCGGTCGTCCGGGGGGTTTGTTCAGAGTCTTATGGACCTTGGGGACCGTATAAAATAGCGGGGTGCGTGGATGTTCAACTTTAAGTGCTGAACATAATTCACTAGTAATTTGTCCCTGTTGAACTGCCACATTCAGGACTGCATCTAGCTCTCTCTTATAGATGTTAGTAGGGTCGGATGTTAGGGGGCGGTATGTGGTTGACACTGATAGTTGTCGAAGACATTCTTGATGATAGTCAGTGACGTCCTGTACCACTACTGCTCCCCCTTTGTCCGCTCCCCTAATAATTATGTCAGTCCTTTCAGACAATGTCTTAAGGGCCCCTTGTTCTTCCTTGTTCAAATTATGATATCTGTTTACCAACCTGGGTGAGGCTGATGTCGCTGCAGGTTCCCCCATGATTCTAATGAAAGACTTAATGGTGTGGTTGTTACTTAGAGGATCAAACTTAGATCTTGGTAGCAGTTTTTTCAACTGTGATGGTATCTCGTCGCACGCTTGCTTTGGTGGTGGTGGTGCTGCTTTCCCAAAGTGTTCCTTGAGTTTCAAGGTCCTGTGAAGTTTGTATGTCTCCACTTTATGTTGAAATGGATCTGCCGGTGACGTGGGCACAAAGGACAGGCCATGTGAAAGTACCTGTGTCTCCATGGGGGTCAATTCTTTGGTGGATAGATTAAAAACCAGATTAGCTTTATTATATATACGCATACATACATATATATATTCTCCTCTCAACCCTCACGTTACTAATAATGACAATACTAGCCGAGCTGCCTCTAAACTTCTCACCCCATCTGCCTTGTTTAGTATCTCAAAATCAACTACCCCATCCCAAACCATTGTCCTCACTTTGGTTTTTACCTGGGCCTGGTCTTCACTCAGCTCTGTGCTGTCTCAGACATGAACACCTCCTAACTCAGTCTCTGACCACCTCCACTGATTTAGCAAATGCCATCCCTACATCACCTGCCAAGTCTTCTTAGTTACATAGTTACATAGTAGGTAAGGCTGAAAAAAGACTTGCGTCCATCTAGTTCAACCTGGTATAGATATCCATTGCTGATTTGGTTGGTTCTTCTCTTACTAGATGGAACCTTGACCCGCTGGAACTCTCCGGTTTCTCCCACTGCTTGGCCTCTCTTTTCTACCTATCTCTGTCCTTGTCTGTCCTATCCAGGCTTTCTCCATATACAACCATGCTCTTACATCTGCCCTGTACTCTATTGCCTGAGCTGCCACTATAAGGCTGCCTATGCTGGTCCCCTCCTCTGTCTTTGGCTATACACTTTAATCTGCTTTCTCCAGAAAGGCCACCACTTCTCTAAATACTTCTGGAGAAAGTTTAACTCGCTGACTTCACATTCATAACAATGACCTCTCCCTCTCTAAGCAGCCTTGGCGGACAAAATGGTGGCTGGAATCCCCTTCAGCGACCCAACACCTTCTTCATCTTCTCCAGTGGTCGAGGCGGACATTTTGAAGTGGGGGTATACAAAGGTGAAAGCTGCAGTTATGTGCACTTACGCACTGCAAAGTGGGCATGGCCGCTCAAAATTGGCATGTCTACATGTAGTGTACCACAGCATATACCCCTTATACACATTGGACCTTATTCAGGTCTACCAGCTTACCAGCGCCCATGTCCCCCATGACTTTGTTCTTGGCCCCCGTTTCTACTTCATCTCTGCCTCCATGGTCTTTCTCTGTGCATCTGTTGCTCCTCCAGCCACCAACATGACCAGTATTCTAGTCCACATTTACCTGTCTCTGACCTCTCTCCTCCTATCCTGACTTCCGAGATGCTCACCCCTCCTCTCATAATGTTGTCCTTTCCTCGGCTCCCAATGTCCCATGTGTAGGGGACCTCTCCAACTCTGCCCAAACATTTTCTCACCACATTTGGTCCCTCTTATAATTCTCCTAATGCTTCAAGGATCAGTCTCTTTCTTACCCTGGAATCCCCTTAAACCAGGAATGGGGAACCATTGGCTTCCTAGCTGTTGTTGAACTACACATCCCAGCATGCTCTGCTACAATTTTGAGATTTGAAAATGCTAAAACCGTGGCAGGGCATGCTGGGATGTGTAGTTCAATAACAGCTGAAGAACCAAGATTATTTGCTGATTGTCTCCCATATGGAATGGCGTCCAGCTTCTTATGTCTTTATCTTTTCTTGTTTTGTCCTGTAACATTTCCTGATCCTGTCTGTTTATTATTGTGCTGAACCTGCTTCTTGATCTTCATTAGACCCCCTCTGGATTTGGCATCCTGAAGATTTCAGCACCTGAATTAAAGAATAAATTTACAGCTGAGGTTGAAGCCCGTCTCAGCGAGTACACGAGCCGCCTGAAAGGTGATGAAAGACAGAAGCAGGAACTTGAGAATAAGCTGAGGATGGATATAATGCAAGAAGTGGAGGGATTATGTGCCCAGCACAAAAGTCGCAATATTAAGTATTCAACACGAGTGGGTTTAGCAGTGGGGGGTGTAGCCCTGGTTGTGATTGGAGGCGCAGTGGGAGGTGCTGTTGCTGGAGCACTTATTGTTGCAGAGCTGGTAGCTGTTGAAGTTGCAGTTGGGATTGGTGTACCTGTAGGTGGGGGTATACTGGGGCCCATTGGAGCCTGGATTGGACACCGCAGAGGCCGTCTCTTTGGACTTAAGAAGAATGAAGACAACCAAGTATCTAATAATGAGGGTACAGAGAGAGAGAGGCTGTTGGGCAGCGAGTGACAATAACAGCAACCAATACTCGACTGATGGCTGAGCTGCCCACTGTCTCCTTCCCCGCACATTACTGTATATGGGACTATTACATAAGATTTGCCCTGGTTTTTGCAATCTGGACCTGAATTACAGAGCTCCTGCCATGTCCATGGGCAGGGAATGTTCTGTCACTTTCTATCTATGACTGACAAGGTAGTAATGAGGAAAGTAGAAACTGTGATGGATGTCACCTGGGACAAGGAATGGAGGTTACAGCCGCCACGTATGGTCCGGACCGTTCCAGTTTTTTGCTACATTTCCGGAAAGCGAGGCTGTAATCTCTCCCTCCTCCTCTCTCTCTCCCCATCTCCTAATTCAGGGCTTTCTGGGTTGGATGGTAAAATACAAAGTTCTTGTTAAAAACCTTCTGCCAATCATTGATTATATGTTTTTATATAAATGTATCTTCTTCATGTCAATGTTTATTGAACACTTCTGCATTATGGTTATGGCATAAATGGAGATTCTAGGGATTGCTATCTGTGTAAGGCGTGTGATTGTATTCACTTGATACATATGTTTGTGTTAAGGGACAATAGAAAACTACTGTATATGTGTCAATGCCATTGTGAATGTTTATTGCTGAGACTGTTGAATCAGAGAAAAAAGTTTCCCTGAATAAATGATGTCTACATAAACTGTATAATTATCCCCGCCTGTCCGGGGTTAAAGTGTGTGTGTGTATGGGGGGGGATTGGCGTTCCACCACCTGTAATGGTAGGCGGAAGTAGTCGGGTGGTAGCTGGCAGGGGAAATGAGTTCCTCCGCCTCTCCATGACCACTTTACGCCCCAGTGCCGGGACTAGTTCTCATTACTGCCTCTCCGGTGGATTAGAACTGAAGCAGAGCAGAATAATTGAATCTTACCCGGTAAAGTAGGAGATCATCACAACTCCACCTGTACACTCCATGCCCGGGCACCTATGGAAAATGATGAGCACCCACGGCCGGCCCGCCCACTGACTGCTGTTGCTCAGGAGTAATTGCTGCCTGCGATACAGACCCGACTTCAGGCAGAATCAGGACTTCCGGCAGCAGTGACCGCGACCGCTGAATCCGGGAATACCGGCCGTGCATGGACCCTCCAGGACATAGCGGTGAATGTACACAAGTCCACCAGCTATACCTGCTGACCCCTGGGGCCCTGGTATACAGGAGCTGGCTTGTGCGACCAAAACCGCACTGGAACGTGGTGGAACGCAAAACCGCACATCACACTTTTGGATTTATGCCATGGAATGGGGTCATGTGGTCGGCCTAAAGATGGTCGACAGTCATTAGGTCGACACCACTAGGTCAACATACTGCAAGGTCGACATGGGTCTAGGTCGACAGGTGATAAGGTCGACACAAGCATTATGTCGACATGGTCTAGGTCGACAGTCAAAAGGTCGACATGTTTTTTTTTTTACCCGAATGTTGACACAGTCGATATGGACACAGGATTAAGTGCACCGCGTCCCCTTGCATGGCTCGCTGCGCTCGGCACACTATTTTATTCTCCCACCACACCCTAGTGGATGGTAGGGCATGAAATACCGCCTGTCGGCACATGTCGGCTCAAAAAACAGTGAAAAACCCCATGTCGACCTTTTGACTGTCGACCTACTGTTTGTGTCGACCTTATCACCTGTCGACATTGTCCCTTGTCGACCTAGATCTATGTCAACCTTGCAGTATGTCGCCCTAATGACTGTCGACCATCTTTAGGTCGACCAACCGACGGTATTACCATGCCACTGAGTCCGGCTGCTGCACTGTAAAGGTGCCCACACACTGCGCGATGGTCGGATGCGTTTTGAACTTATTAGATCAAAGCACATCGCATGCAGTTCA
Organism: Crinia signifera; assembly: GCF_055691185.1. NCBI lineage: Eukaryota > Metazoa > Chordata > Amphibia > Anura > Myobatrachidae > Crinia > Crinia signifera. The sequence continues at coordinate 11,166,051 of NC_139223.1, forward strand.
CATCGCACCTTGGTTTTGACGGCTTGCAGTGCGTATCACAAAGTACAAACAGTATCCGCAGCCTGTACGTTTTGTACTGGATATAGCATCTAGTTCAAATTGCTCGCTGTTTTAGCGTATCCCATGCGATGTGTTCTAGTACAAAACACATGTAGTACAAAACGTACCGCGTGTGGGCACCTATAAGTGAGCACCCAACATACATGGTGGGGTAAGTGAAGCTGGTCATGCATCAGGAGGACCAGCTTCTTTATCCAGATCGTGTCGCTATTTCCCGTTAACTCCCCGGCAGCTTCCCAGACACACGATAGATCTTATGTGGGTAATTTCACATAAGATCTATTGTAAGATCGGCAACTCCCAACATACTGGTCATTAGCAGATCTTCAGATCATGGGGGTGATTCAGGTTGGTTTGCATAAGCAAACTCAATCTTTAATGGACAAAACCATGTGCACTGCAGGTGGGGCAGATGTAACCTGTGCAGAGAGAGTCAGATTTGGGTGGGGTGTGTTTAAACTGATATCTCAATTGCAGTGAAGAATAAAGGAGCCAGTATTTACCCTGCACAGAAACAGCATAACTCCTTCAAATGTAACTCTCTCTGCACATGTTACATCAGCCCCACTGCAGTGCATGCCTTGCAAACCAACCTAAATCACCCCACCGTGTGTGCATCACATTAGATCATAAGAGAGGGGCCCATGTATTATTTAATAGTTGCAGCGAATTCAGTTACCCACGAATATTAAGGATCTCCTGAATCTAAGACATAAGATCCCTACTGCGATCCCTCCTGTGCTGCCGCCGGCTGCATCCCCAGAGGTTACTATGGAGGGTGCGATGCTGCCCGATGTATCAGTATTGGGCAGCATCGCATTGGGTTCTGAGATGGCGGTAGCACATGACTGTAGCTAGAGGTTACACACCGCAATGCGGGTGGGGCAGTGGGGTCAGCCAGGGGTCAGCAGGTACTGTACATGCGCAGACCCCCGGCACCTGGCTAAGCGAGTGAAGTGAGCCGTGCTAGGGGATGTGGTCACTTATGTCGTCATAGACACCAAGAAAACATGAAAAACCTGTTTCATGTTGACCTTTCCCATTTTGACCTATTGGTTGTGTCAACCGTTTGACCCTGTCCACCTAAGGCATGGGTCTTCAAACTGCGGCCCTCCAGATGTTGTGAAACTACATGTTCCAACATGCATTGCCACATTTTTTCCTATAAAAGCATGCCAAAACTGTCAGGGCATGCTGGGACATGTAGTTCCACAACATCTGGAGGGCCGCAGTTTGAAGACCCATGACCTAAGGTATGTGGATCGTTTTTCATGTGTCAACCTATGGCCTGTCGACCAATAGTGGATGACTTATTGGCTGCCGTCCTTAATTGGGTAGACCGTATAACCCCTCCCCCTCTCATCCATACGCAGTGCTTGCTCCCGGTCAGGTTATAGGACTTACTTCTGGCTGCACCCACTCTGTGGAATCTCCTCCCACGCACAATAAGACTCTCCTCCAGTCACCAATCCTCCCAGTGTTCCCTGAGGACTCACCTCTTCAGGCAGCCTATCAGATTCCAGACCCGCCCATATAACCTTCATAATATGTCCTATCCAATCACATCCCAACTGCACCGGCCACACATATCCTCACTGTCCTATCCTCCTGACCCCCGGCCAGCAATGCTGGGTCAGCGTACATACAGCCACCAAGAGCCTCTGTAAGATGGTGACCATTATGTAATAGATACCACCTGTCCTTGTGTATCACGTACCTATATCACACACCGATCATTGGGAATCACGTACCTATATCACACACCGATCATTGGGTATCACGTACCTATATCACACACCGATCATTGGGTATCACGTACCTATATCACACACCGATCATTGTGTATCGCACCTATATCACACACCGATCATTGGGTATCACGTACCTATATCACACACCGATCATTGGGTATCACGTACCTATATCACACACCGATCATTGGGTATCACGTACCTATATCACACACCGATCATTGGGTATCACGTACCTATATCACACACCGATCATTGGGTATCACGTACCTATATCACACACCGATCATTGGGTATCACGTACCTATATCACACGCCGATCATTGGGTATCACGTACCTATATCACACGCCGATCATTGGGTATCACGTACCTATATCACACGCCGATCATTGGGTATCACGTACCTATATCACACGCCGATCATTGGGTATCACGTACCTATATCACACGCCGATCATTGTGTATCACGTACCTATATCACACGCCGTTCATTGGGTATCACGTACCTATATCACACGCCGATCATTGGGTATCACGTACCTATATCACACGCCGATCATTGGGTATCACGTACCTATATCACACGCCGATCATTGGGTATCACGTACCTATATCACACGCCGATCATTGGGTATCACGTACCTATATCACACGCCGATCATTGGGTATCACGTACCTATATCACACGCCGATCATTGGGTATCACGTACCTATATCACACACCGATCATTGGATATCGCGTACCTATATCACACACCGATCATTGGGTATCGCGTACCTATATCACACACCGATCATTGGGTATCGCGTACCTATATCACACACCGATCATTGTGTATCACGTACCTATATCACACACCGATCATTGGGTATCACGTACCTATATCACACACCGATCATTGGGTATCACGTACCTATATCACACACCGATCATTGGGTATCACGTACCTATATCACACACCGATCATTGGGTATCACGTACCTATATCACACACCGATCATTGTGTATCACGTACCTATATCACACACCGATCATTGGGTATCACGTACCTATATCACACACCGATCATTGGGTATCACGTACCTATATCACACACCGATCATTGTGTATCACGTACCTATATCACACACCGATCATTGGGTATCACGTACCTATATCACACACCGATCATTGTGTATCACGTACCTATATCACACACCGATCATTGTGTATCACGTACCTATATCACACACCGATCATTGGGTATCACGTACCTATATCACACACCGATCATTGGGTATCACGTACCTATATCACACACCGATCATTGGGTACTCATTGGGTATCACGTACCTATATCACACACCGATCATTGGGTATCACGTACCTATATCACACACCGATCATTGGGTATCACGTACCTATATCACACACCGATCATTGGGTATCACGTACCTATATCACACACCGATCATTGGGTATCACGCACCTATATCACACACCGATCATTGGGTATCACGCACCTATATCACACACCGATCATTGGTTATCACGCCCCTATATCACACACCGATCATTGGGTATCACGCACCTATATCACACACCGATCATTGGGTATCACGCACCTATATCACACACCGATCATTGGGTATCACGCACCTATATCACACACCGATCATTGGGTATCACGTACCTATATCACACCGATCATTGTGTATCACGTACCTATATCACACACCGATCATTGGGTATCACGTACCTATATCACACACCGATCATTGGGTATCACGTACCTATATCACACACCGATCATTGGGTATCACGTACCTATATCACACACCGATCATTGGGTATCACGTACCTTTATCACACACCGATCATTGGGTATCACGTACCTATATCACACACCGATCATTGGGTATCACGCACCTATATCACACACCGATCATTGGGTATCACGCACCTATATCACACACCGATCATTGGTTATCACCCACCTATATCACACACCGATCATTGGGTATCACGCACCTATATCACACACCGATCATTGGGTATCACGCACCTATATCACACACCGATCATTGTGTATCACATACCTATATCACACACCGATCATTGGGTATCACGTACCTATTTCACACACCGATCATTGTATATCACATACCTATATCACACACACATCACTGGGTATCGCGTACCTATATCACACACCGATCATTGTGTATCACGTACCTATATCACACACCGATCATTGTGTATCACGTACCTATATCACACACCGATCATTGTGTATGACGTACCTATATCACACACCGATCATTGGGTATCACGTACCTATATCACACACCGATCATTGGGTATCACATACCTATATCACACACCGATCATTGTGTATCACGTACCTATATCACACACCGATCATTGGGTATCACGTACCTATATCACGCACCGATCATTGTATATCACATACCTATATCACACACCGATCATTGTGTATCACGTACCTATATCACACACCAATCACTGGGTATCGCATACCTATATCACACACCGATCATTGTGTATCACGTACCTATATCACACACCGATCATTGGGTATCACGTACCTATATCACACACCGATCATTGGGTATCACGTACCTATATCACACACCAATCATTGGGTATCACGTACCTATATCACACACCAACCATTGGGTATCACGTACCTATATCACACACCGATCATTGGGTATCACGTACCTATATCACACACCAATCATTGGGTATCACGTACCTATATCACACACCAATCATTGGGTATCACGTACCTATCTCCCTATAGATATTGGATGTATTCTGTTATTACCTGATTCTATCATTGTTGCTTCCAATTGCAAAGTGCAATGGAATATGCTGCGATACACATGAAACATAGTAATAATAATAATACATACCACGGTGCACGCTGGGTGATAATTGGAGGACATTCCCCGGTCTCTGGTGATATTGCACAGATCCACCACATAGTCAGGGACTTGGTGAATGACTAAAGTTGGCATTTGTACGGGTCATTGGGTCAACCCACTTTAGGTCGACTTGCATTGAGTCTACCACTAAAGGTCGACATCTGAAATAGGTCAACTTGGCTAAGGTTGACGGGGTCAGAAGTTTGACACAAGCATTAGGTTGACAATGGGAAGGTTGATAGTGAAAAGGTCGACAGGAGTTTTTCAAATTTTTTATCCCGAATGTCGACACCATTGACATGGACACCGTCTACGAGTCCCGCGTCCCCTTGCATGCTTCGGACGCACTATTTCACTTGCCATTAAATACCACCTGTCGTACATGTTGGCTCAAAAAAAATGTGAAAAACTTATGTCGGCCTTTTGACTGTCGCTCTACCCATTGTTGACCTAATGCTTGTGTCGCCCTTCCAACACTGTTGACCTTAGCCACTTCGACCTATTTCAGGTGTGACCTAAGGCCTGTCGAGATTCAGTGGTTGACACAATGCATGTCAACCTAAATTGGGTCCACCTAATGACCATATCCCATTGCCATGGCTGTGCCAGAGAGCCATGGCCAGCACCATAGAGCCAAGGCCAGCGCCAGAGGGCCATGGCCAGCGCCAGAGAGCCACGGCCAGCGCTTTACTGTACGGGCTCATCAATGCTAAAGAGGAATGACACTTGGACATGTAGTGCACCTGCATCTGCCGGTACAGCTGGGAAATAGCTGCCACTAGGAATATGTCACCGCCGGATCCGGGGAGAAAACTTCCTTTTTTATTCACTGCTTTATCCAACATTGTTACTTAATGATATAACCCAGTTAAGGCATAGCCATAGACTTTGTCACGTTCCGATCACCTGATGGATCAAATAAATCATGTCTCCTGTTATTGTGTGCGAGATCAATGTATTTCTTGTATTCTGTTTGTGAACTTAATGTGACCCAGAGGGCTAAGGGGGGCTGCCTGTCATTTCCCCCTGCAAAGTGTAAGCACTGTAGACATTCCCTTAGAGTAACAATCTGTAGAGTTCTCTGAAGTTAGGATCAGAGACCCCTCATAAACCAGATTGGGGGTTACCTCAACATTGTCCAGTACATTCTCCAGTACAGATCTCTTATCAGACTTGGCCTCCTGTCTGTTGCATTCCACTGGGTAAGGAATTTGTACAAATCACTTAGAAGCAGTGGACTAATCCTTTCATGTACAAAGATCAATTATTTAGGGACATTCATTAGTGTCCAGCAGGGAAATGGTCAAAATCCCAAAGGTGGGAGGGATGAGGGAATCTGCAGGTAGAATTGCACTCTTGTCCCTAGAGCGTGTGCTACTTCTTGGGGATCAGCAAGTAGGCATGTGAAATCCCCCACTGCAGACTCAGTACTTGCGTGTGTAAGATACAGTTCTGTGATTTTCATCCCTTTTTATTTTGTTTGAGTTGTATTCTTCTGTGTGTACTTTTAAAATCTTCGCAATCATATTTGTAACCAGTTTTTATTTCTAAGCTCTGAAGTATTGGAATAAATAATTCATAATTCTAGTTCTGACTTTTGTGTTCTTAGGATTTACGCTAGAGAGCGGTTTATGCTACAACCTTTTTATATATTGTATTGATATCTGGACATATGCAAGCATCCTTCGAAACTTGCATTGGTGGCGGCATATCTCATATAGGGGACCCATGTGTCCAAAGTGAAACCCAGTCATGGCTGTAGCTGCTCAGATTGACGTATCTGGAGGAGCGACCGGTGGGTCCATGACAGACTTTATAATACTTTCTGCCATTTATTCAAATACAATACAAATTCAGATATATAATTACAGTTGGAGGACAAAATAAATGAGAAATGGGTTACAGGCAGCAACATAAGATATAAAAAATATAATACACATATATAGACCAATTGGAATCGGCACTCCTGATTGTTCCATAAGCCCGGTGAGTGCCGCCGTCTACCTTTATTCTAATATGAATATGTGGAATAAAATGAAAATCTTTATCCTGCGTTCAGCGGATATAAGGTGAGTGTCAGAGAGATGGGGAAGCAGACAATTAAATAGCACATTTTCCAGCGGATGCGTGAGACTGGCATACAGCTGTAGGTTAATGTGGGATTAGACAGGTACAGCAGTAAAGGCTGCAATAGTCTTGGGCGCTGTGGTCTTTGGTGAGGTTGTGTCTATTACAGTGCCTCTGCTGGGTAGAGCGACTTAGTTAGGGACTTTCTCTGCATGTGGTCACACAGCCACATGAGTCTTGCACTAGTTTTAGTGCTGGCCGAGTTTGGGACGATTCTACTCCTTTAATATTGTTGGACCTCCATAGTTCACTTTGGAAGAAAAACGCATTCCAGGGCCAAACAGCAGCCATCGCAGAACAGCTAAAAATGATATTCGGTCATTTCCAATATTCTGCGCATGCGTGCACGATGCTGTTCACATGCGTGACCCCTTAAACTGTCACAGCCAAGAAAATGCGTCAGCTGTGTGACGGCTGGCGGGGGTAGTGGCACGGCATTGCAGAGCGTGGTCCAGACAACGCAGACATGTCCGGACAACTTGCGGGGCACAGCGGCTGCATGACATCACACATAGCCGCTACGACCCAAAACCTTACAAATCCAAGCAACTGGGTTCAAACATGCATCGTAGATACGTCAATTATCAACTCCCTAAATAATCCATCAGGGTCACCTTAGTTCCTTTCCCAGCACAAAATGGCTGATCTCTACATGGGCAGAGATCAGCTGCAGCAGAGGAGGGGAGGGGCCGGGGGATCATTATCCCCTCCCCATACTCTGCTGCGCTCTGCTATAGGTGAGAGGGTGGGGCTATTTTGGTGGGTGGAAGGGGTCTTATATAGTGGGGTCTCCTTTTTTACACTATTAAGGTAGGGACTGCCCTATTAAAATATAGTGACACATAGGAGGGGGGGGGGGGGGTCACAAAGCAGCCAGTGGTCCCATTGACACTGAGGGTGAGGGCTATGCTACTGGGATCTAGGGTAGATAACGCTGGGGATCTTATGCTATGGAGGGGGGGGGAGTATTTCGGATGGGGAGAGTAGAAGGTAATTTTTCTATGGGGCCTCTAAACATGGGGGATGGGCAGGGCCGGACTGACCATCTGGCACTTCTGGCAAATGCCTTGTGGGCCGATTTTGTGCAGGCAGTTTGAAATAAGTTTCAGCAGCAGCAGTGCAGCACTGAGCTGAGGTGAGCCCACTGCCTCCTGTGCTCAGTGCCGCTGCGTGTCGCGTCATTTGCATATGACATCATGACGCCGCAGTGGCTGGGGGGACCCACGGGCCCAGCAAGCTACCCCCTGCACCATTCGAGTGGGAGAGCATTGCCAGCCCACTGGTAATATGTAGCAGAGAGGACGGGGAAATGGCCGGCGGGGGTCCAGGTTACCGGTTATTAGACGGGCGGTGCGGCATTATGCTCATGAACGACAGCAGCCTGTGGGGGAGGGTTTCCGGGTGACCGCAGCGCAGATCGGATGTCGTGCAGCTGCCGGCGGGGGATCCGTGTGTGACAACTGATGCAGGGGGGGGGTTTCCAGGCTCCCGCCCAACTCCAACCTGGTCAGCCAGCACGACGAGAGAGAGTCCCGTTGTATAGTGGCGGCCTGACAGCCAGGCCCAGAAGGTTTCAGAGCAGCAGCTGCAGGCACTCTGAGGTGAGGAAGGTTTTTTTGTTTATGGCTATTTACCCTGCTTGTATCATTTTAAATAATTTATTATTATTTATGTATTTGGTGATTATTGGTGTTGGCGTCTTTCTCCCAACCTTCTAGCATCTCTCTATACCCTCCACACCACCTAGCGTCTCTCTTTCCCCTCCTTCCCACCCTACATCTCTCTCTCTCCCTTCCCTACCGCCCGGGAATCTCACTGTCACCTCCCTACACTATCACCCTGCGTCTCTGCCGTCCCTACCACGCTGCGTCTTTTTATCCCCTCCCTACTGCCCTATGTCTCACTATCCCCTCCCTACCGCCCTGCATCTGTCTATCCCCTCCCTACTGCACTATGTCTCTCTATCCCCTCCCTACCGCCCTGCATCTCACTATCCCCTCCCTACCGCCCTGCATCTCACTATCCCCTCCCTACCGCCCTGCTTCTCTCTATCCCCTCCCTACCGCCCTGCATCTCACTATCTCCTCCCTAATGCCCTACATCTGTCTATCCCATCCCTACCGCCCTGCATCTCACTATCTCCTCCCTACCACCCAGCGTCTCACTAACCTGTCCCTACCGCCCTGCATCTCTCTATCCCCTCCCTACCGCCCTGCATCTTTATCCCCTCCCTACCGCTCTGCATCTCACTATCCCCTCCCTACTGCCCTACATCTCACTATCCCCTCCCTACTGCCCTACATCTCTCTATCCCCTCCCTACCGCCCTGCATCTCTCTATCCCCTCCCTACTGCCCTACATCTCTCTATCCCCTCCCTACTGCCCTACATCTCTCTATCCCCTCCCTACCGCCCTGCATCTCACTATCTCCTCCCTAATGCCCTACATCTGTCTATCCCATCCCTACCGCCCTGCATCTCACTATCTCCTCCCTACCACCCAGCGTCTCACTAACCTGTCCCTACCGCCCTGCATCTCTCTATCCCCTCCCTACCGCCCTGCATCTTTATCCCCTCCCTACCGCTCTGCATCTCACTATCCCCTCCCTACTGCCCTACATCTCACTATCCCCTCCCTACTGCCCTACATCTCTCTATCCCCTCCCTACCGCCCTGCATCTCTCTATCCCCTCCCTACTGCCCTACATCTCACTATCCTCTCCCTACCACCCAGCATCTCTATCCCCTCCCTACTGCCCTGCATCTCTCTATCCCCTCCCTACTGCCCTGCATCTCTCTATCCCCTCCCTACTGCCCTACATCTCACTATCCCCTCCCTACCACCCAGCATCTCTCTATCCCCTACCTACCGCCCTGCATCTCTATCCCTTCCCTACCGCCCTGCATCTCATTATCCCCTCCCTACTGCCCTACATCTCACTATCCCCTCCCTACTGCCCTACATCTCTCTATCCCCTCCCTACCGCCCTGCATCTCTCTATCCCCTCCCTACTGCCCTACATCTCACTATCCCCTCCCTACCACCCATCATCTCTCTATCCCCTCCCTACCACCCACCCTGCATCTCTATCCCCTCCCTACCGCCCTGCATCTCTCTATCCCCTCCCTAATGCCCTACATCTCTCTATTCCCTTCCTAGCGCCCTACGTCTCTCTATCCCCTCCCTACCGCCCTACATCTCACTATCCTCTCCCTACCACCCAGCATCTCTATCCCCTCCCTACCGCCCTGCATCTCTCTATTCCCTCCCTAATGCCCTACATCTCTCTATCCCCTCTCTACTGCCCTACGTCTCTCTATCCCCTCCCTACCGCCCTGCATCTCTCTATCCCCTCCCTACCGCCCTACATCTCACTATCCTCTCCCTACCACCCAGCATCTCTATCCCCTCCCTACCGCCCTGCATCTCTCTATCCCCTCCCTAATGCCCTACATCTCTCTATCCCCTCTCTACTGCCCTACGTCTCTCTATCCCCTCCCTACTGCCCTGAATCTCTCTATCCCCTCCCTACTGCCCTACATCTCACTATCCTCTCCCTACCACCCAGCATCTCTATCCCCTCCCTACCGCCCTGCATCTCTCTATCCCCTCCCTAATGCCCTACATCTCTCTATTCCCTTCCTAGAGCCCAGCGTCTCACTGTCATCTACCCCCTCTCTGCAACTTATCATCAAATCTATCTCCTCCCAATTGCCCTGCATTTTTCTCTCCCCTCAAGCAGATGAAAACTTGTACTGTGGAGGCCGATGTGTTTTTTTATGGGGGGGGGGGGGGGGCTTTCAAGATTTTGTGATGCCATGCCCCCTTTTCGCCACGCAAGGGTCCCGCCTGCCGCAGGTGGGCCTGTGTGCTCAAAATGCCAGGGCCGATTTCTGGTCCCAAACCCGCTCTGAGGATGGGGATAGGTGTATATATATTTAAGTAGTACAGACACCAAAGTGGAAACTAGTAATTTTATTAAATCCGTGGATACAAATAGTTATGTACATTTAAAAAGCGGACATGCAAACAAATGGAAAACCAATATTCCATTTTCCCAGTTCTCAAGAATTCGGCCACAACAGAATTCAACAGACAATTAGGAACGTACACAGAAAGATTTAGAGAAAGAGGGTATTTATTTATTTATTTATTAACAGTTTCTTATATAGTGCAGCAGATTCCGTTGCGCTTTACAAAGGGGACAGTGATACAACAAACAGGGTATTTACAGACAGTCAAAATGTAGGAGGGCCCTGCTCGCAAGCTTACAATCTATAGGGAAATAGGCATTGATACATAAGGATAGATACTGTATTCTTTATGGCATCGATTCCACCAGAATGCAAGGTTCCGTGACTGGTTCTGATAAGCTTGCCTGAAGAGATGAGTTTTTAGGGAATGCTTATAGGTTTGGAGACTGGAGGAGAGTCTTATTGTGCTTGGGAGGGCATTCCACAGAGTGGGTGCAGCCCGTAGAAAGTCCTGCAGTCGGGAATGGGAGCGAGTAATGAGTGTGGATGAGAGACGCAGATCTCATCCACACTCCGGATCCAAATCCTATACTTGAAGAAGCTACACACAAAATCCAAAATGTGGATCATGAAAACCTACTGGTATACAAAAACTCAGAGAAAAATGATTCAAATCAAATTATATTTGTTACTCAATACAATAACAAAGAACATCTAATAAGGAATGTCATTTACAAACACTGGGAAATTCTGAAGACGGACCCAATTCTTAATACAATACTACCTGACAAATTGCCTTCAGAAAAGCCAAAAAACTTAAAGACCAAATAGCACCAAGTCTATTGAAACCTAACAATAGCCTCAATAATAATTGGTTACACAACACAAAAGGTTTTATATGTATATATGTGAGTCCTGACAGTCAGGGGTTCAAAAACTACAACGATACTAATAATTATAAGATGAAGGAACTTATGCATTGTATGACTACATGGGTGATCTACCAATTAGAATGCTCCTGTAAACTAAAATATATATAGGCCAAACCAAAAGAAATCTGAAAATGAGGATTCAGGAGCATGTAAGAGCAAATATGGACACAAGAGAAAAAAGGGGTTGTAGGGTTGGATGCGCACCTTTACTAAGGAGAGTTCAAGTTTTGATTGATTTTTTTTTATTTTAAAATGCCCTTCTAGTTTTCTTTTATTCGCTGAAACTAGGGGACATAGGGACAATTAGATATGATGAAATCAAGAGGTTAAAATGATGTACAGTTACAACATAAATGGGCCTGCAAGTGCAATAAAGGTTGACGGTGAAAGAAGAATAGTTTTTAAAAATAGTGCTGGGCTAGGGTTGCTTGTGCAGTGATTGTAGTTATTATTTACTGTGTGAGACTGATTCTGGTGTCTCCATTTATTTAATTCTGGCTCTATTGCCTGTATATATATTTCTGCTCTGTTATACCACTTTCAGACTGTGAACACGGGTTATTGCCGTGTTTGCGGGGCCTAAACACGGGTCAAGGTGCGGTTTGAAAGCGCCACGCTCAGAAAACCCGTGTTTAACAACACAGCTTTTGAACCCTGGGTCGGACACGGCTCTAACACGTGTCTATGTGCGGTCAGAAAGGCCCCGACCCGTGTTATCCGACACTGCTGTTTCTGAAATGCCGCTATTGGTGGATTTCTGTGAGGTCAGCAGTCTGACCCCGGAAACCGTCAAGCAGCACGCTGGAGCTGCAGACCACGGGACACAGGCACTATCCCAGCCTGCACTCCACACTTAGGGCGAGATGTACTAAAGGGAAAATGCGGTAAAACCCCCGTTTTACCGCATTTTCCTATGTACTAAAACCCGTTCGCAGCGGTTTCGCAGGGCAGGGTATCGCCACCTTTGGGTGGCGATACCCTATAGAAGCCTATGGGCTTCTTTTCGCCGCCCGCCGCGTCGCCGCAACCCGCCGCCTCGCCGACCCCCCCTTTCCCCCCTCCCTTGGGCTTACCTTCTTGCAGGTCCTCCTAGACCCCGGAAGGTAAGCCCTTCCTCCCCCTAGCAACGCAGCCGGACGTCCTTCCGGCTGCAGGGGGGAGGAGGAAGCGCCGGGGACAGCCTGCTTAGCTATCCCCGGCGTGAAAGCTGCAGAAGCCGGCTGGGAGGTGACGAAGACCCCCCGCAGACCACAGTACAGGTATCGCGGGGGGCCTCCGTCACCGCATCGCGATGCCAGCCGCATGTTAGTACATATGCGGCGGCATCGCGGCGGGGGGGGAGCGCGAAGGGCGGCGATGTATTTTAATACATCCCGCCCTTACAGCCTGCTGTTACCCACTTTGGAAGCCTGCTTTCCAGCAAAAGTGTGCACTTTTCCTCAGCATGAAAAAAGTGTACAGCATGTGACACTCTGCTGCCTGCTAACACCTGTATCACACAGAATCAAAGCACAAACATCCATGAGGTCAGAGAAGTCTGCCATGCTGCTGCAATGCTGTGAACAATCTCCACCCCTCACTTTTATTTCCTTTGTGACATCATTATTGTGAGCCAGAAAAAAGTCAATTTTTAATGACACACATAGGTTTTAAAGCACGGACCCGGGTTCAGTGTGTAAGCACCAATCCTAGGAAAACCCGGGTTAAAGTGCAGTATGAAAGGGGTAATTGAAGAGTCTGACCCGGCTCTCTGCAAGGACAAACCCGTGTTCAAAATGCAGGGTCGGACACGGGTTTGCGGTCTGAAAGTAGTATTACTGGCACAGAGCCCAGGTCTTTCTCTTCACAGTGACAGAAATTGCCAACAGTAACAGTAATTTTGTTCAACTCAAATACACATTGTATCACTTTATTATTGGGTGATCTCTTGCTGTTCCCTTCTATGTAGGAGTTGGTGTCAGCTTTAATGTTACTTATGTTAGATCACAATTGTTACTTTTGCAGTTTATCAAGAAACATATAAATCAGGATTTCCTGTTATTATTCTAGTTGTACTGTCCCTTTCTGGGGCTTCTGCCTGGACCGACAGTAAGCCTCCACAGGGTCCTGTAGTACTTGATGATCTAACCTTTATATATTTCAAGTGCTATATTTCTGCTGACCCTTTGTGGGAATTACTTTGGCCTAATTCGGTCGTGTCCCTCCGTGGGGTCCCTAGAATCACTGCATATTACACCATCAGTATATATTCATTTACAAACAGGCATTGCCCTAGCTCTGCACGTCCAACATGTGTTTCAACTATCTAAGAGTCTTTTTTTTTTTTTAAACAGAGCAGAAATATATATACAGGCAATAGAGCCAGAATTAAATAAATGGAGACACCAGAATCAGTCTCACACAGTAAATAATAACTACAATCACTGCACAAGCAACCCTAGCCCAGCACTATTTTTAAAAACTATTCTTCTTTTACCGTCAACCGTTTTTGCACTTCCAGGCCCATTTATGTTGTAACTGTACGTCATTTTAACCTCTTGATTTCATCGTATCTAATTGTCCCTATGTCCCCTAGTTTCAGCAAATAAAAGAAAAACTAGAAGGGCATTTTTAATAAAAATAAAAAAAATCGATCAAAACTTGAACTCTCCTTAGTAAAGGTGCGCATCCAACCCTACAACCCCTTTTTTTCTCTTTTGTCCATATAAGCTTCTTCATGGTTCTGAGGATAGCACCCCCACCGTAAAAAGAAACAAATCGGTGGTAAGACCTACATTGACAGGTCAAAGATATTAGAGTGCGGACTTATCCCTCTCGTTGTGTGCATGTAAGAGCAATAAGGAACAAATTGGAGAATCATTCTGTACCCAAGTATTTCTCAAAAGTTCACAATTGTAATCCTGCCCATTTACATTTTAAAGCCATCGAACATGTGAAATTAGGACCTAGAGGGGGTGACCATGAAAAATGACTCTCACAGAGGGAGATGTAGTGGATATTTACTGTTAGCACCATGGTTCCACATGGGTTAAACAAGTCTTTTGAAGTAACATCCTTTCTGTGAACTATTGTCACATCCCCTACCCTTGTCATAATACTTATATTTCACTCCCTTATTTCTCTGTATTTTAAACTATATATCAGGGTTGCCGACCCTCCCGGAATTTCCGGGAGTCTCCCGAAAATCGGGTCCCTTCTCCCGGCCCCCGGAAGGGTGGGCAACCCTCCCGGATTCAGGGGGCACCCCCGCTGTCCCCTGGATTGCGGCATTAAAATGCCGCAATCCTCGGGTCTCAGAGGAGGGGGCAGAGCTAAAATGACACAATCGCGTCATTTTTGCCACGCCCCCTCCAGGGAGATCCGTAAATTTACTGGTTTAGCATCATGGGGGCGGGGCTTAGTGATGTCACGCTTAAGCCCCACCCCCTGAGCGGCTGCTGAAACCCTGCTATATATATATATATATATATATATATATATATTTTTATATATATTTTTAACTATTTGTAAAAATGTGTATACTAATTATGTAATTTTGTAATAATTGTTATTTAATCCCGTTAAATGTACTGTATGGTGTGGTCACAATGAGATGCTGATAACATCTTTAGCATATACATATACTGTCCACACTGCTGGACTACAAGAAAATGGCCACCACTGAATCAAGTTACTATAGTGGATACAGCTATTAAACTCTAGGTCATGCATATTGAGCCAGTCAAATGATATACATATGCACATACGTGAGTTTATGTTGAGCCCACAGATGCGCACACCAATAATAGCCGCCATTATACTACATATATGCACGAGTCTCGGCGCTTGCTATACTGCGCATGCGTGGCACTCGTCACTGGTCGGACGGAGTGACTGAGGCAACACACGATGACAGGAAGTCACATGTGTGCGTCTCAAAGGCCGGAAGAGGGTCATTGCTCTCTATGCCATTCAACCATTCCCACACATGCGCAATGTTATTTTTGCACATAGTAACCTATGGGGATAATATACACGCAAGTTTTTTTTTAAATCTCGCGCATGCGCAATTGATATCAAATACGGGACCCGGAAATCCTATACATGGTCATCATTGACCACACTATAAGTACAGAACCTGATTGTGTAACTATACTCTCCTGAGGAAGTCCAAGAGGGCATAAGAGACAAAACGTTGAGAGCAGCCTGTTTCCACTCCAGCACTTTTCATGTTAACTTTCATTATTTTACCACTTATGCACTTTAATAAAACTCCACTTTTTAATTTTAATTGGGGTTTTTTCCTTATTTTTAACACTACGTGGCACTCCTATTTGGATCACAATTCCGAACTCGTGTGAGACTACTAAATAGGGTCAGTTCTACAATATCCGGGTAGTACCCTGGTAATCACGAGGACGAATAACAAAGATCACTATCTGATGAGCACTAAAATCTCTTAAATATTGTACGCACATTACTACTTTCCAAATTTGGGATATTTACCTATTACACGCTGTTTCTCACTCTTTTTTCTAATATATATATATATATACATATATATATATATATATATATATATATATATATAGAGAGCAGGTAGGAAGTCCATCGAACGGATCCAAGCACGGCACTGATGGGTCTTGTAAAAAAACTTTTATTTGTCTCTACGTTTCGGGGAACGTATCCCCGTCGTCAGGAGAAAAGGACAGACAATGCACATAGATTACTGCTTACCTTATGTAGGTGTCCCGGCGCTGCATCCGACGCCCACAACGCCGCTAATTGCAGAGGACTCCGAACACCTGAATGGGGCGATGCGAGATGACGTCCGCATGCCACATCAGGTGTGTTGCTAAGCAACTTCGGAGACAACTCCACAACCAGCAGCCCGGGGATACGTTAGCAGACAACCAGCACACGAACACAGGCAGAAATACATATACACATTAAAATATAACATTACACAATATTAAAAATACACACCACGTGAAAATAAAATATGCATGAACCATAAATTTATGCATACAGAAAAAGATAAAGAAGATAAAAACCAGCACAAGGAAAAAATATATATTTACTAGCAAGATTATATACAGTCAACTTGATGTAACTACAGCATCACATGAGACTATTCCAAGCAATTCGTTCATTTAGACCTCTCGGAGACACAGTATTTAATCTGTGAATCCAAAAGGCCTCTAATTTTAACAATTTTTTATTGCGGTCACCCCCCCGGGTACTCTCAGGAATGCAATCTATGATTTGATATTTCAATGTACATAAAGGGTGATTGTGGGTCTTGAAGTAAACAGCTACAGGTTGATCGTTTGGTTTACCCATGAGGGCAGCTTTGATCGCAGAGCGATGTTGTGCCATTCTTTCTTTAAATTTCACTGAGGTCTTTCCAACATAATAAAGCCCGCACGGACATATAATAATGTATACCACGAAGCGGGACTCACAAGAAAGCACATGGCGAATTTTATACTTATTGGCATTATGCGGATGTTTAAAAGTATTGCTGACAATCAAATAACCACATGTCACACAATTAGGGCACCTGTAGCAACCTGGTTTTCTACCAGTTGCACTGAAATCCCTTTTATAATTGCTGATGTCTGAATGCACCAATAAGTCTCGTAGATTTTTACCCCGTCTGTAACAGGCAAGGGGTTTGGTGTTACGAAAACACCGCAAATCCTGATCAGACGCCACCAATGGCCATAAAGATCGGGTGGCTATAGGCAGAACTGCGCTAGACGTATCAAAAGTGGTAACTAGAGGAAATATTTTATCTGACTTCTTATCAACAGGCTTCAATAGATCATCCCTCTGTAATTTCAATACCTTATCTTTGGACTCATGCAATGACCTAAGGGGGTAACCTCTTTCATGAAATTTATCCACTACTTTATCCAACTCCAGTGACAGATTGGTCCAATCGCTACTAATCCTTGCCACCCTCACCATCTGGGAATAGGGGAGTCCCCTCTTGAGTGGCGGCGGGTGGTGACTACTGGCAACAAGCAAAGTGTTTCTGTCAGTACTCTTCGAGTAGACAGATGTCGACACGCAACCATTAGATAAATGGACATTGACATCTAAAAATGGAATGTTTGACGAACTCCATTGATAGGTGAATTTAATGGGAGTATCAAGGCTATTAATGTATTGCATCATGTTTTCAAAGCTGTCAGGGCCCCCACTCCAAAGCATAAACAGGTCATCGATGTATCTACAGAACATCTGGATGTGCATACTGTACTCATTGTTAAAAAACGTTTTTTGCTCAAATTCAAACATATATATGTTGGCGTACGACGGAGAGACCGCCGCACCCATTGCACACCCAGATGTCTGTAGATACATCGAGCCATCAAACAAGAAATAGTTGCGAGTCAAAATTAAATTCAAAAGTGATATGTACAAATCCACATCAAAACCCAGATTGTTCACTTGATTGCACAAAAAATTCCTCATGGCCAGTACTCCTTGATCATGAGGGATCGAGGTATATAAACTAGAGACGTCCATAGTGCAGAGTATGGTACCCTCCTTAACATTGCCAAAAGATTTAAGTTTATTCAAAAAACTTGTAGTATCTTGGAGATACGTCGGTTGGACCGCAATATGCGGTTGCACCAACATGTCTAATAGTTGTGAAGCAGGTTGATATAAACTCCCCCTGGCCGATATGATAGGTCGACCAGGGGGGTTACTCATATTTTTATGGATTTTTGGCAATGTATAAAGTGTGGGCACAACCGGGAACAGAACTTTAAGAGCTTCATTGCATTTTTTATCAATTAATCCATTATTCATGGACACATCAAGCAGGTTAAACAATTCTCTCTGATACACAACCGTAGGGTCCCTGCGCAAAGCACAGTATACCGTACTATCTGCCAACTGACGGTTAATTTCCTGACGGTAATCCTCGATATTCTGTATCACTATACCGCCCCCCTTATCGGCAGGGCGGATAGTGATACTCCTATCCTTACTCAAACAACGCAATGATCTCATTTCATCAGCAGATAAATTGCAATGTGAAATTTTATTAGCTTCAGAATACTTGTGCATAGAATCACCCAAAAGTCTACTAAAAGTTTTTATAGAGGCATTCTGGCTCACCGGGTCGAAAGATGAAGACTTGTGCCTCCTTACAAAGCTGTCGACTGCAGATGTTGACACCGTCTGTTCATGATTTTGAAAATGTTCTTTAAGTCTCATATTACGAGCTATCCGATGATGGTCTAATTCCCATTCAAAGTCATTGTGACGATTCGTAGGGATAAATGATAGCCCTTTGTTAAGGACCGATCTTTCAGAGGATGTCAATGGTCGATTAGATAAATTGTAAATCAGTTCTTCTTATTCACCGCTGAGCAAGATTATGATACAGCCAATGTGGACGATGTTTACCAGCGACTGTTCAAATTGCGGAAAAGAGAGATAGACTTTCTCCTCCATGGACAATCCCTCTCAGATTATTTCCGCCAGAATTTGATCCCGAGGGGATTTAGAGTTCGGAACACACCTACTATTGGACGTGTAAGTCCTGAATTTTGTAGACGTTGGATTGCCGTTTTGAATAAGTGCAGCCAAGACCTTATGCTGCTTGTGATCGAGTATGCAGGCCGTGAATTAAAAATCACTAAGGACAAAATCAATTTGGTGCATGAAGAGTACCGGCCTATTCTGAGTGACCGTGCTCATGAAAAACTCTGGGCAAAGTTGAATCAGCAATGTGAGACCTATAAATTGGAGCTTATTAAATTTAAGAAATCCAAATTAAGTGTTGTGCAACAAGATTATGAGTATAATAATGTTTACCGCTGGTTAACAGGATCGGACAAACGACAATCTTCAGACGCCAAACCCCAGAGAAGGCGCACCTGGCGCAATAAGAGATATCAGAAAGATAATCAACATTCATCATCACAGAGTGATAGTGACTTTGTCGTACCTGAATCAGATGATGCAACCACCTCAGCACGTCCCCCTTTAGGGGCAGCCACCAGAGGAAGAGGCACCAAGGCCAGAAAACAAGGAGAGGTGGTCAGTGTGAGAGAATCTACAAGAGTACGCAACAAACCGAAGAACTGATTTACAATTTATCTAATCGACCATTGACATCCTCTGAAAGATCGGCCCTTAACAAAGGGCTATCATTTATCCCTACGAATCGTCACAATGACTTTGAATGGGAATTAGACCATCATCGGATAGCTCGTAATATGAGACTTAAAGAACATTTTCAAAATCATGAACAGACGGTGTCAACATCTGCAGTCGACAGCTTTGTAAGGAGGCACAAGTCTTCATCTTTCGACCCGGTGAGCCAGAATGCCTCTATAAAAACTTTTAGTAGACTTTTGGGTGATTCTATGCACAAGTATTCTGAAGCTAATAAAATTTCACATTGCAATTTATCTGCTGATGAAATGAGATCATTGCGTTGTTTGAGTAAGGATAGGAGTATCACTATCCGCCCTGCCGATAAGGGGGGCGGTATAGTGATACAGAATATCGAGGATTACCGTCAGGAAATTAACCGTCAGTTGGCAGATAGTACGGTATACTGTGCTTTGCGCAGGGACCCTACGGTTGTGTATCAGAGAGAATTGTTTAACCTGCTTGATGTGTCCATGAATAATGGATTAATTGATAAAAAATGCAATGAAGCTCTTAAAGTTCTGTTCCCGGTTGTGCCCACACTTTATACATTGCCAAAAATCCATAAAAATATGAGTAACCCCCCTGGTCGACCTATCATATCGGCCAGGGGGAGTTTATATCAACCTGCTTCACAACTATTAGACATGTTGGTGCAACCGCATATTGCGGTCCAACCGACGTATCTCCAAGATACTACAAGTTTTTTGAATAAACTTAAATCTTTTGGCAATGTTAAGGAGGGTACCATACTCTGCACTATGGACATCTCTAGTTTATATACCTCGATCCCTCATGATCAAGGAGTACTGGCCATGAGGAATTTTTTGTGCAATCAAGTGAACAATCTGGGTTTTGATGTGGATTTGTACATATCACTTTTGAATTTAATTTTGACTCGCAACTATTTCTTGTTTGATGGCTCGATGTATCTACAGACATCTGGGTGTGCAATGGGCGCGGCGGTCTCTCCGTCGTACGCCAACATATATATGTTTGAATTTGAGCAAAAAACGTTTTTTAACAATGAGTACAGTATGCACATCCAGATGTTCTGTAGATACATCGATGACCTGTTTATGCTTTGGAGTGGGGGCCCTGACAGCTTTGAAAACATGATGCAATACATTAATAGCCTTGATACTCCCATTAAATTCACCTATCAATGGAGTTCGTCAAACATTCCATTTTTAGATGTCAATGTCCATTTATCTAATGGTTGCGTGTCGACATCTGTCTACTCGAAGAGTACTGACAGAAACACTTTGCTTGTTGCCAGTAGTCACCACCCGCCGCCACTCAAGAGGGGACTCCCCTATTCCCAGATGGTGAGGGTGGCAAGGATTAGTAGCGATTGGACCAATCTGTCACTGGAGTTGGATAAAGTAGTGGATAAATTTCATGAAAGAGGTTACCCCCTTAGGTCATTGCATGAGTCCAAAGATAAGGTATTGAAATTACAGAGGGATGATCTATTGAAGCCTGTTGATAAGAAGTCAGATAAAATATTTCCTCTAGTTACCACTTTTGATACGTCTAGCGCAGTTCTGCCTATAGCCACCCGATCTTTATGGCCATTGGTGGCGTCTGATCAGGATTTGCGGTGTTTTCGTAACACCAAACCCCTTGCCTGTTACAGACGGGGTAAAAATCTACGAGACTTATTGGTGCATTCAGACATCAGCAATTATAAAAGGGATTTCAGTGCAACTGGTAGAAAACCAGGTTGCTACAGGTGCCCTAATTGTGTGACATGTGGTTATTTGATTGTCAGCAATACTTTTAAACATCCGCATAATGCCAATAAGTATAAAATTCGCCATGTGCTTTCTTGTGAGTCCCGCTTCGTGGTATACATTATTATATGTCCGTGCGGGCTTTATTATGTTGGAAAGACCTCAGTGAAATTTAAAGAAAGAATGGCACAACATCGCTCTGCGATCAAAGCTGCCCTCATGGGTAAACCAAACGATCAACCTGTAGCTGTTCACTTCAAGACCCACAATCACCCTTTATGTACATTGAAATATCAAATCATAGATTGCATTCCTGAGAGTACCCGGGGGGGTGACCGCAATAAAAAATTGTTAAAATTAGAGGCCTTTTGGATTCACAGATTAAATACTGTGTCTCCGAGAGGTCTAAATGAACGAATTGCTTGGAATAGTCTCATGTGATGCTGTAGTTACATCAAGTTGACTGTATATAATCTTGCTAGTAAATATACATTTTTTCCTTGTGCTGGTTTTTATCTTCTTTATCTTTTTCTGTATGCATAAATTTATGGTTCATGCATATTTTATTTTCACGTGGTGTGTATTTTTAATATTGTGTAATGTTATATTTTAATGTGTATATGTATTTCTGCCTGTGTTCGTGTGCTGGTTGTCTGCTAACGTATCCCCGGGCTGCTGGTTGTGGAGTTGTCTCCGAAGTTGCTTAGCAACACACCTGATGTGGCATGCGGACGTCATCTCGCATCGCCCCATTCAGGTGTTCGGAGTCCTCTGCAATTAGCGGCGTTGTGGGCGTCGGATGCAGCGCCGGGACACCTACATAAGGTAAGCAGTAATCTATGTGCATTGTCTGTCCTTTTCTCCTGACGACGGGGATACGTTCCCCGAAACGTAGAGCCAAATAAAAGTTTTTTTACAAGACCCATCAGTGCCGTGCTTGGATCCGTTCGATGGACTTCCTACCTGCTCTATATTAATATTTGCAAAGGCACGAGGGCTATCGGTGTGAGTTGGAGTGAGTGCCGATCCGTTCCTGAGTATATATATATATATATATATATATATATATACACACACACCAGGGAAATAGCAGGAGATAGCCAGTCTGACACTGTCTGTGCTACACTGAGAAATGTTATTGATATTTGTGACAGGAGGGATTTGCAGCCTACCTCTGTCTTGCTGAAGTCTAGGATTGTTTTTTTTATCATTTGTTAAATAGATGGTTCATTAAATACCTTCATTATTGCACTAATAATTGCAAAACTAACATTGGTAATAAGGACATTCCATCTCCACTGTTACTAGAGGAACCATTGCCTCAAGAAACGTATTCAATGCCCCTGATGAAGTCCCGAAGGACGAAACACGTTGGGCTGCGGATTGTTCTTGTATGTGACAGCTCTGAAAATGTTTATGGAATTACACTTTTTGGAAAACTCCTAATAAATGTTTTTATCCATTTACTGATTTATTGAATCTAAGAGTTACCTTTTAAGTAATTAGTATTGGCACACCTCTATTCTGTTTGTCTATTTTCTTTCCTGTACCTTTGTTAACAGCAAGGTGTAATAGAGGTGCTGATTTCCTTTAAGCGCTTATATAATGCTTATATATAGTATTAAAAAGTATTTTTAAACTTTATTAAATGAAAATTAAATTGTGTTTTTTTAGGGGGGGGGGGGGGGGGGAATTGTCAGATAAGTCGTTAAATGGTCCCTGACTGTCAATCACCCTGTGAGTAGCTCATTACTTTGGCACATACACTGTGAATAGCTCATTACCTTGTCACATACACAGTATATCGGTGATGCATGCGCAGTCATCCGATAATCGCTGAATTTCATATATACTGTATGGGCATTGGGTACATCAGTGATGTGCGACCAGGTGAGGCGGAGCCTCTTCTTTGATATTCAAATATCGGACTATAGAAGCAATAAGAATAACACAAAGGTAGTGTAAATATCTTCTCTGTATTATTCTAATCATAGTATACGGGAGTATGACAGGTGAGGCACTACCCCCCTGGTCACTTAAAGTTAGGTCTCTGGAGCAGGGCCGGATTAAAGCAGGGGCAAAAGGGGTCAGTACTCCTGGGCCCCCTCTAGCTAGGGGCCCCCTGTGGTTGGCATATATTTAAAAAAAATATATATATATATATATATATATATTTTATTTTTTTTAAGCTAAAGGTTTTGTGCATGGGAGTGGGGTAGTGCTGCAGCTTCACCTATCTGCCAAGGTGACAATGATTAATAATGCTGAGCATCGGGAGCCAAGGCACACTGACTGCACAAGTGTGCAGTGCATTACTGGGAGTACCATGACACTTTGCACAAGAGGGCAGAGGCTGAGAGGTTTGTGCTGAGCTGAGAGCTCTGATTGGTGGAGCTCATTACATGCTTCTCAGGCCAATGGAGGACAGCAGCAGCAGCCTAGTCATGGGAGGGTTTTTAATCAGAGGCAGCACTGGGACTCAGAGTAAGGTGCAGAGGGGCAAACACAGGCTTTTCATGTGGTATGTATGTACGTATGTACGTACAGTTACCCATTGACCAGGTTTATACTGCCTTTACTCTATGTTTTGACAGTGTAATATTCTCCCATTCAGTTTGTGCCTAGTAATGACAAATGCAAGGGGGCCCCCCTGTTTAAAGTGCTCCGGGCCCACCAAAGGCTTAATCTGGCACTGCTATGGAGTATACGGGAGTAGGACAGGTGAGGCACTACCCCCCTGGTCACCAACAGTTAGGACTCTGGAGGGGTGTGGTATAATTACCCGACAGTCAGGATTCCGACAGTCATTAGTCAGATGTCGGAATCCCGACTGCACAGCGTGGGGAGCGCAATGAAGGCCCTTGCGGGCTCGCTGTGCTCGCCATGCTGCGGGCACGGTGGCGAGCTGCGCTCACCACCTATATTATTCTCCCTCTATGGGGGTCGTGGACCCCCACGAGGGAGCAGTCGGGATTCCGACTTCGGAGGAATGACTGTCGGAATCCCGACTGTCGGGGAGCCGTCCGGCACCCCTCTGGAGTATATGGGAGTAGGACAGGTGAGGCACTACCCCCCTGGTCACCTACAGTTAGGACTCTGGAGTATATGGGAGTAGGACAGGTGAGGCACTACCCCTCTGGTCACTTACAGTATATCATGTGTTCCATTATTTGTAAAATAGTTTTGATATCCCTGATAATATCCCTGAGACTATGGCACCAGCTGCAGCCACTTTAGGTAGAACAAAGGGAAGGGCGATCTGAAACACATTAGTCAGCCCTTGGATCCATCCATTGTTACCCAGCTCATCTGTCTTCTTCTGTAAGTCTCTGATCTGAGCCTGATACATCTCAGCGTGTCCGTCACACCCCTGCGCGGCGTACGCCTCCTGCTCCTGGGGGCACAAGAGTCACAGAAAGGACAGTAAGTGGGGGACACATGTACATACTGTAACGTATCACTGTGGGTCCAAAAATGGCGCTAACTTGTCATAAAAAGTATTTATAAATTTTTTTTTTTGCCGTTTGTTTTTCTTAATATCAATTTTTTGGGGAATCGTAGGTAATGTAACAATCTACCCACTGTACGCAGTGAGGTTATGGGTAGCGTTCATTGGATCAACCACATTCATGCCGGCCAATAGCGTTCTGTCTATTGGCTGCCAACCTAAAGTCCGCCTGCATCAGGCATACAGGCACCTGTGCACCATTATTATCCTCCCCAAATATATTATATATGACTATAGCAGCCTAGAAAATGAAAGCATCTGGTTGCTATGGACAACCTCAGCGCTTTTCATTGTAGAAGTTTAGAAAATGTCCCCCATAGAGTGTATACATTCGCTGATGTGATCATTTGTGGAACAATATATCGCCCAGTGTGTACCCAGCGTTAGGTCAGGTAGATGTGGTCTGATCTCCGCCAGCCCCGATGTCCCGTACACACGGCAGCGATGGTCGCTCTGACAGCCTACATGGACATGCATGATGTCGCTAGGACTGATGTGCAGCACATACAGCCTTGCGTAATTGGCAACAGACCACTGAGCGATATACTAGTCCGATCCGCCTGACCGCGTGGCATATTGCTCAGGGTACCCGGTTTTAGTGAAGCTGGAAGGTTCAGCTCCAGTGAAAAAGCTTCTGTTAACCCACAGCGATACACTAACAGCGATACACTAACAGCGATGCACTAACATCAATACACTAACAGCGATACACTAACAGCGATACACTAACAGCGATATACTAACAGCGATACACTAATAGCGATAGTGCAACCTGTGTAACAGCATCAAATGGATACAAATAAATAACACTACCACGTCCTAACAGCAGCAATAATATGGGGTCATTCCAGTCACATGCGAGTTGGCGTTTTCCCTGCAATCCAATTAGAGACTCCCAATAACCCAGACAGCCTAAACTCGATTTATCCATCCGCACCACCACAAAAGGTAGGAGCCACTTATATCACGTCATTTATGTCATGTCACTTATGTCACGACACTTATGTCATGTCACTTATGTCACGACACTTATATCACGACACATATCACAACACTTATGCCGGTGTTAGGACAGGACATATTCCAGACTTCTGCTGCATGGCAGACATAACTGGGTTATCACAGATAATCGGATACCCCTCCCCCATACTATACATGGAATTAGCTGGTGTTAGGACAGGACTTACCCCAGACTTCTGCTGCAGGACAGACATAACTGGGTTATCACAGATAATCGGATCCCCCCTCCCCCCATGGTATACATGGAATTAGCCGGTGTTAGGACAGGACTTACCCCAGACTTCTGCTGCATGGCAGACATAACTGGGTTATCACAGATAATCGGATCCCCCCTCCCCCATAGTATACATGGAATTAGCCGGTGTTAGGACAGGACTTACCCCAGACTTCTGCTGCATGACAGACATAACTGGGTTATCACAGATAATCGGATACCCCTCCCCCCATAATATACATGGAATTAGCCGGTGTTAGGACAGGACTTACCCTAGACTTCTGCTGCATGGCAGACATAACTGGGTTATCACAGATAATCGGATACCCCCTCCCCCCATAGTATACATGGAATTAGCCGGTGTTAGGACAGGACTTACCCCAGACTTCTGCTGCATGGCAGACATAACTGGGTTATCACAGATAATCGGATACCCCTCCCCCCATGGTATACATGGAATTAGCCGGTGTTAGGACAGGACTTACCCCAGACTTCTGCTGCATGGCAGACATAACTGGGTTATCACAGATAATCGGATCCCCCTCCCCCCATAGTATACATGGAATTAGCCGGTGTTAGGACAGGACTTACCCCAGACTTATGCTGCATGGCAGACATAACTGGGTTATCACAGATAATCGGATCCCCCCTCCCCCATAGTATACATGGAATTAGCCGGTGCTAGGACAGGACTTACCCCAGACTTCTGCTGCATGGCAGACATAACTGGGTTATCACAGCTAATCGGATACCCCCCTCCCCCATAGTATACATGGAATTAGCCGGTGTTAGGACAGGACTTACCCCAGACTTCTGCTGCAGGACAGACATAACTGGGTTATCACAGCTAATCGGATACCCCCCTCCCCCATAGTATACATGGAATTAGCTGGTGTTAGGACAGGACTTACCCTAGACTTCTGCTGCAGGACAGACATAACTGGGTTATCACAGATAAAAGGATACCCCTCCCCCATAGTATACATGGAATTAGCCGGTGTTAGGACAGGACTTACCCTAGACTTCTGCTGCATGGCAGACATAACTGGGTTATCACAGATAATCGGATACCCCCCTCCCCCCATAGTATACATGGAATTAGCCGGTGTTAGGACAGGACTTACCCCAGACTTCTGCTGCAGGACAGACATAACTGGGTTATCACAGATAATCGGATACCCCTCCCCCATAGTATACATGGAATTAGCCGGTGTTAGGACAGGACTTACCCCAGACTTCTGCTGCAGGACAGACATAACTGGGTTATCACAGATAATCGGATACCCCTCCCCCATAGAATACAGGGAATTAGCCGGTGTTAGTACAGGACTTACACTAGACTTCTGCTGCATGACAGACATAACTGGGTTATCACAGATAATCGGATCCCCCCTCCCCCCATAGTATACATGGAATTAGCCGGTGTTAGGACAGAACTTACCCCAGACTTCTGCTGCATGGCAGACATAACTGGGTTATCACAGATAATCGGATACCCCCTCCCCCCATAGTATACATGGAATTAGCCGGTGTTAGGACAGGACTTACCCCAGACTTCTGCTGCATGGCAGACATAACTGGGTTATCACAGATAATCGGATACCCCCTCCCCCCATAGTATACATGGAATTAGCCGGTGTTAGGACAGAACTTACCCCAGACTTCTGCTGCAGGACAGACATAACTGGGTTATCACAGATAATCGGATACCCCTCCCCCATAGTATACATGGAATTAGCCGGTGTTAGGACAGGACTTACCCCAGACTCCTGCTGCATGACAGACATAACTGGGTTATCACAGATAATCGGATACCCCCTCCCCCATATTATACATGGAATTAGCTGGTGTTAGGACAGGATTTACCCCAGACTCCTGCTGCATGGCAGACATAACTGGGTTATCACAGATAATCGGATACCCCTCCCCCCATGGTATACATGGAATTAGCCGGTGTTAGGACAGGACTTACCCCAGACTTCTGCTGCATGGCAGACATAACTGGGTTATCACAGATAATCGGATACCCCTCCCCCATAGTATACATGGAATTAGCCGGTGTTAGGACAGGACTTACCCCAGACTTCTGCTGCAGGACAGACATAACTGGGTTATCACAGATAATTGGATACCCCCCTCCCCCCATAGTATACAGGGAATTAGCTGGTGTTAGGACAGGACTTACCCTAGACTTCTGCTGCATGGCAGACATAACTGGGTTATCACAGATAATCGGATACCCCTCCCCCATAGAATACAGGGAATTAGCCGGTGTTAGTACAGGACTTACCCTAGACTTCTGCTGCATGACAGACATAACTGGGTTATCACAGATAATCGGATCCCCCCTCCCCCCATAGTATACATGGAATTAGCCGGTGTTAGGACAGGACTTACCCCAGACTTCTGCTGCATGGCAGACATAACTGGGTTATCACAGATAATCGGATACCCCCTCCCCCCATAGTATACATGGAATTAGCCGGTGTTAGGACAGGACTTACCCCAGACTTCTGCTGCAGGACAGACATAACTGGGTTATCACAGATAATCAGATACCCCTCCCCCATAGTATACATGGAATTAGCTGGTGTTAGGACAGGACTTACCCTAGACTTCTGCTGCATGGCAGACATCACTGGGTTATCACAGATAATCGGATACCCCCCTCCCCCCATGGTATACATGGAATTAGCCGGTGTTAGGACAGGATTTACCCCAGACTTCTGCTGCAGGACAGACATAACTGGGTTATCACAGATAATCAGATACCCCTCCCCCCATGGTATACATGGAATTAGCTGGTGTTAGGACAGGACTTACCCCAGACTCCTGCTGCATGACAGACATAACTGGGTTATCACAGATAATCAGATACCCCTCCCCCCATAGTATACATGGAATTAGCTGGCGTTAGGACAGGACTTACCCCAGACTTCTGCTGCATGGCAGACATAACTGGGTTATCACAGATAATCGGATACCCCCTCCCCCATGGTATACATGGAATTACCTAGTGTTAGGACAGGACTTACCCCAGACTTCTGCTACATGGCAGACATAACTGGGTTATCACAGATAATCGGATACCCCTCCCCCCATAGTATACATGGAATTAGCCGGTGTTAGGACAGGACTTACCCCAGACTTCTGCTGCATGGCAGACATAACTGGGTTATCACAGATAATCGGATACCCCTCCCCCCATGGTATACATGGAATTAGCCGGTGTTAGGACAGGACTTACCCCAGACTTCTGCTGCAGGACAGACATAACTGGGTTATCATAGATAATCAGATACCCCTCCCCCCATAGTATACATGGAATTAGCTGGCGTTAGGACAGGACTTACCCCAGACTTCTGCTGCATGGCAGACATAACTGGGTTATCACAGATAATCGGATACCCCCTCCCCCATGGTATACATGGAATTACCTAGTGTTAGGACAGGACTTACCCCAGACTTCTGCTACATGGCAGACATAACTGGGTTATCACAGATAATCGGATACCCCTCCCCCCATAGTATACATGGAATTAGCCGGTGTTAGGACAGGACTTACCCCAGACTTCTGCTGCATGGCAGACATAACTGGGTTATCACAGATAATCGGATACCCCTCCCCCCATGGTATACATGGAATTAGCCGGTGTTAGGACAGGACTTACCCCAGACTTCTGCTGCATGGCAGACATAACTGGGTTATCACAGATAAAAGGATACCCCTCCCCCATAGTATACATGGAATTAGCCGGTGTTAGGACAGGACTTACCCTAGACTTCTGCTGCATGGCAGACATAACTGGGTTATCACAGATAATCGGATACCCCTCCCCCCCATAGTATACAGGGAATTAGCCGGTGTTAGGACAGGACTTACCCCAGACTTCTGCTGCAGGACAGACATAACTGGGTTATCACAGATAATCGGATACCCCTCCCCCATAGTATACATGGAATTAGCCGGTGTTAGGACAGGACTTACCCCAGACTTCTGCTGCAGGACAGACATAACTGGGTTATCACAGATAATCGGATACCCCTCCCCCCATGGTATACATGGAATTAGCTGGTGTTAGGACAGGACTTACCCCAGACTCCTGCTGCATGACAGACATAACTGGGTTATCACAGATAATCAGATACCCCTCCCCCCATAGTATACATGGAATTAGCTGGCGTTAGGACAGGACTTACCCCAGACTTCTGCTGCATGGCAGACATAACTGGGTTATCACAGATAATCGGATACCCCCTCCCCCATGGTATACATGGAATTACCTAGTGTTAGGACAGGACTTACCCCAGACTTCTGCTACATGGCAGACATAACTGGGTTATCACAGATAATCGGATACCCCTCCCCCCATAGTATACATGGAATTAGCCGGTGTTAGGACAGGACTTACCCCAGACTTCTGCTGCATGGCAGACATAACTGGGTTATCACAGATAATCGGATACCCCTCCCCCCATGGTATACATGGAATTAGCCGGTGTTAGGACAGGACTTACCCCAGACTTCTGCTGCAGGACAGACATAACTGGGTTATCATAGATAATCAGATACCCCTCCCCCCATAGTATACATGGAATTAGCTGGCGTTAGGACAGGACTTACCCCAGACTTCTGCTGCATGGCAGACATAACTGGGTTATCACAGATAATCGGATACCCCCTCCCCCATGGTATACATGGAATTACCTAGTGTTAGGACAGGACTTACCCCAGACTTCTGCTACATGGCAGACATAACTGGGTTATCACAGATAATCGGATACCCCTCCCCCCATAGTATACATGGAATTAGCCGGTGTTAGGACAGGACTTACCCCAGACTTCTGCTGCATGGCAGACATAACTGGGTTATCACAGATAATCGGATACCCCTCCCCCCATGGTATACATGGAATTAGCCGGTGTTAGGACAGGACTTACCCCAGACTTCTGCTGCATGGCAGACATAACTGGGTTATCACAGATAAAAGGATACCCCTCCCCCATAGTATACATGGAATTAGCCGGTGTTAGGACAGGACTTACCCTAGACTTCTGCTGCATGGCAGACATAACTGGGTTATCACAGATAATCGGATACCCCTCCCCCCCATAGTATACAGGGAATTAGCCGGTGTTAGGACAGGACTTACCCCAGACTTCTGCTGCAGGACAGACATAACTGGGTTATCACAGATAATCGGATACCCCTCCCCCATAGTATACATGGAATTAGCCGGTGTTAGGACAGGACTTACCCCAGACTTCTGCTGCAGGACAGACATAACTGGGTTATCACAGATAATCGGATACCCCTCCCCCATAGAATACAGGGAATTAGCCGGTGTTAGTACAGGACTTACACTAGACTTCTGCTGCATGACAGACATAACTGGGTTATCACAGATAATCGGATCCCCCCTCCCCCCATAGTATACATGGAATTAGCCGGTGTTAGGACAGGACTTACCCCAGACTTCTGCTGCATGGCAGACATAACTGGGTTATCACAGATAATCGGATACCCCCTCCCCCCATAGTATACATGGAATTAGCCGGTGTTAGGACAGAACTTACCCCAGACTTCTGCTGCAGGACAGACATAACTGGGTTATCACAGATAATCGGATACCCCTCCCCCATAGTATACATGGAATTAGCCGGTGTTAGGACAGGACTTACCCCAGACTCCTGCTGCATGACAGACATAACTGGGTTATCACAGATAATCGGATACCCCCTCCCCCATAGTATACATGGAATTAGCTGGTGTTAGGACAGGACTTACCCCAGACTCCTGCTGCATGGCAGACATAACTGGGTTATCACAGATAATCGGATACCCCTCCCCCCATGGTATACATGGAATTAGCCGGTGTTAGGACAGGACTTACCCCAGACTTCTGCTGCATGGCAGACATAACTGGGTTATCACAGATAATCGGATACCCCTCCCCCATAGTATACATGGAATTAGCCGGTGTTAGGACAGGACTTACCCCAGACTTCTGCTGCAGGACAGACATAACTGGGTTATCACAGATAATTGGATACCCCTCCCCCATAGAATACAGGGAATTAGCCGGTGTTAGTACAGGACTTACCCTAGACTTCTGCTGCATGACAGACATAACTGGGTTATCACAGATAATCGGATCCCCCCTCCCCCCATAGTATACATGGAATTAGCCGGTGTTAGGACAGGACTTACCCCAGACTTCTGCTGCATGGCAGACATAACTGGGTTATCACAGATAATCGGATACCCCCTCCCCCCATAGTATACATGGAATTAGCCGGTGTTAGGACAGGACTTACCCCAGACTTCTGCTGCAGGACAGACATAACTGGGTTATCACAGATAATCAGATGCCCCTCCCCCATAGTATACATGGAATTAGCTGGTGTTAGGACAGGACTTACCCTAGACTTCTGCTGCATGGCAGACATCACTGGGTTATCACAGATAATCGGATACCCCCCTCCCCCCATGGTATACATGGAATTAGCCGGTGTTAGGACAGGATTTACCCCAGACTTCTGCTGCAGGACAGACATAACTGGGTTATCACAGATAATCAGATACCCCTCCCCCCATGGTATACATGGAATTAGCTGGTGTTAGGACAGGACTTACCCCAGACTCCTGCTGCATGACAGACATAACTGGGTTATCATAGATAATCAGATACCCCTCCCCCCATAGTATACATGGAATTAGCTGGCGTTAGGACAGGACTTACCCCAGACTTCTGCTGCATGGCAGACATAACTGGGTTATCACAGATAATCGGATACCCCCTCCCCCATGGTATACATGGAATTACCTAGTGTTAGGACAGGACTTACCCCAGACTTCTGCTACATGGCAGACATAACTGGGTTATCACAGATAATCGGATACCCCTCCCCCCATGGTATACATGGAATTAGCCGGTGTTAGGACAGGACTTACCCCAGACTTCTGCTGCATGGCAGACATAACTGGGTTATCACAGATAAAAGGATACCCCTCCCCCATAGTATACATGGAATTAGCCGGTGTTAGGACAGGACTTACCCTAGACTTCTGCTGCATGGCAGACATAACTGGGTTATCACAGATAATCGGATACCCCTCCCCCCATGGTATACATGGAATTAGCCAGTGTTAGGACAGGACTTACCCCAGACTTCTGCTGCATGGCAGACATAACTGGGTTATCACAGATAAAAGGATACCCCTCCCCCATAGTATACATGGAATTAGCCGGTGTTAGGACAGGACTTACCCTAGACTTCTGCTGCATGGCAGACATAACTGGATTATCACAGATAATCGGATACCCCCTCCCCCCATAGTATACATGGAATTAGCCGGTGTTAGGACAGGACTTACCCCAGACTTCTGCTGCATGGCAGACATAACTGGGTTATCACAGATAATCGGATACCCCTCCCCCCATGGTATACATGGAATTAGCCGGTGTTAGGACAGGACTTACCCCAGACTTCTGCTGCATGGCAGACATAACTGGGTTATCACAGATAAAAGGATACCCCTCCCCCATAGTATACATGGAATTAGCCGGTGTTAGGACAGGACTTACCCTAGACTTCTGCTGCATGGCAGACATAACTGGGTTATCACAGATAATCGGATACCCCTCCCCCCCATAGTATACAGGGAATTAGCCGGTGTTAGGACAGGACTTACCCCAGACTTCTGCTGCAGGACAGACATAACTGGGTTATCACAGATAATCGGATACCCCTCCCCCATAGTATACATGGAATTAGCCGGTGTTAGGACAGGACTTACCCCAGACTTCTGCTGCAGGACAGACATAACTGGGTTATCACAGATAATCGGATACCCCTCCCCCATAGAATACAGGGAATTAGCCGGTGTTAGTACAGGACTTACCCTAGACTTCTGCTGCAGGACAGACATAACTGGGTTATCACAGATAATCGGATACCCCTCCCCCATAGAATACAGGGAATTAGCCGGTGTTAGTACAGGACTTACCCTAGACTTCTGCTGCATGACAGACATAACTGGGTTATCACAGATAATCGGATACCCCCTCCCCCATAGTATACATGGAATTAGCCGGTGTTAGGACATGACTTACCCCAGACTTCTGCTACATGGCAGACATAACTGGGTTATCACAGATAATCGGATACCCCTCCCCCCATAGTATACATGGAATTAGCCGGTGTTAGGACAGGACTTACCCCAGACTTCTGCTGCATGGCAGACATAACTGGGTTATCACAGATAATCGGATACCCCTCCCCCCATAGTATACATGGAATTAGCCGGTGTTAGGACAGGACTTACCCCAGACTTCTGCTGCATGGCAGACATAACTGGGTTATCACAGACAATCGGATACCCCCTCCCCCCATAGTATACATGGAATTAGCCGGAGTTAGGACAGAACTTACCCCAGACTTCTGCTGCAGGACAGACATAACTGGGTTATCACAGATAATCGGATACCCCTCCCCCATAGTATACATGGAATTAGCCGGTGTTAGAACAGGACTTACCCCAGACTCCTGCTGCATGACAGACATAACTGGGTTATCACAGATAATCGGATACCCCCTCCCCCATAGTATACATGGAATTAGCCGGTGTTAGGACAGGACATATTCCAGACTTCTGCTGCATGACAGACATAACTGGGTTATCACAGATAATCGGATACCCCCTCCCCCCATAGTATACATGGAATTAGCCGGTGTTAGGACAGGACTTACCCCAGACTTCTGCTGCATGGCAGACATAACTGGGTTATCACAGATAATCGGATACCCCTCCCCCCATAGTATACATGGAATTAGCTGGTGTTAGGACAGGACTTACCCCAGACTTCTGCTGCATGGCAGACATAACTGGGTTATCACAGATAATCGGATCCCCCTCCCCCCATAGTATACATGGAATTAGCCGGTGCTAGGACAGGACTTACCCCAGACTTCTGCTGCATGACAGACATAACTCGGTTATCACAGCTAATCGGGTACCCCTCCCCCCATAGTATACATGGAATTAGCCGGTGTTAGGACAGGACTTACCCCAGACTTCTGCTGCATGGCAGACATAACTGGGTTATTACAGATAATCGGATCCCCCCTCCCCCCATGGTATACATGGAATTAGCCGGTGTTAGGACAGGACTTACCCCAGACTCCTGCTGCATGGCAGACATAACTGGGTTATCACAGATAATCGGATACCCCTCCCCCCATGGTATACATGGAATTAGCCGGTGTTAGGACAGGACTTACCCCAGACTTCTGCTGCATGGCAGACATAACTGGGTTATCACAGATAATCGGATACCCCTCCCCCATAGTATACATGGAATTAGCCGGTGTTAGGACAGGACTTACCCCAGACTTCTGCTGCAGGACAGACATAACTGGGTTATCACAGATAATCGGATACCCCTCCCCCCATGGTATACATGGAATTAGCCGGTGTTAGGACAGGACTTACCCCAGACTTCTGCTGCATGGCAGACATAACTGGGTTATCACAGATAATCGGATCCCCCTCCCCCCATAGTATACATGGAATTAGCCGGTGTTAGGACAGGACTTACCCCAGACTTCTGCTACATGGCAGACATAACTGGGTTATCACAGATAATCGGATACCCCTCCCCCCATAGTATACATGGAATTAGCCGGTGTTAGGACAGGACTTACCCCAGACTCCTGCTGCATGGCAGACATAACTGGGTTATCACAGATAATCGGATACCCCTCCCCCCATGGTATACATGGAATTAGCCGGTGTTAGGACAGGACTTACCCCAGACTTCTGCTGCATGGCAGACATAACTGGGTTATCACAGATAATCGGATACCCCTCCCCCATAGTATACATGGAATTAGCCGGTGTTAGGACAGGACTTACCCCAGACTTCTGCTGCAGGACAGACATAACTGGGTTATCACAGATAATCGGATACCCCTCCCCCATAGAATACAGGGAATTAGCCGGTGTTAGTACAGGACTTACCCTAGACTTCTGCTGCATGACAGACATAACTGGGTTATCACAGATAATCGGATCCCCCCTCCCCCCATAGTATACATGGAATTAGCCGGTGTTAGGACAGGACTTACCCCAGACTTCTGCTGCATGGCAGAAATAACTGGGTTATCACAGATAATCGGATACCCCCTCCCCCCATAGTATACATGGAATTAGCCGGTGTTAGGACAGGACTTACCCCAGACTTCTGCTGCAGGACAGACATAACTGGGTTATCACAGATAATCAGATACCCCTCCCCCATAGTATACATGGAATTAGCTGGTGTTAGGACAGGACTTACCCTAGACTTCTGCTGCATGGCAGACATCACTGGGTTATCACAGATAATCGGATACCCCCCTCCCCCCATGGTATACATGGAATTAGCCGGTGTTAGGACAGGATTTACCCCAGACTTCTGCTGCAGGACAGACATAACTGGGTTATCACAGATAATCAGATACCCCTCCCCCCATGGTATACATGGAATTAGCTGGTGTTAGGACAGGACTTACCCCAGACTTCTGCTGCAGGACAGACATAACTGGGTTATCACAGATAATCGGATACCCCTCCCCCATAGAATACAGGGA
Source organism: Crinia signifera (assembly GCF_055691185.1). NCBI lineage: Eukaryota > Metazoa > Chordata > Amphibia > Anura > Myobatrachidae > Crinia > Crinia signifera. The sequence continues at coordinate 11,203,102 of NC_139223.1, forward strand.
ATTAGCCGGTGTTAGTACAGGACTTACCCTAGACTTCTGCTGCATGACAGACATAACTGGGTTATCACAGATAATCGGATCCCCCCTCCCCCCATAGTATACATGGAATTAGCCGGTGTTAGGACAGGACTTACCCCAGACTTCTGCTGCATGGCAGACATAACTGGGTTATCACAGATAATCGGATACCCCCTCCCCCCATAGTATACATGGAATTAGCCGGTGTTAGGACAGGACTTACCCCAGACTTCTGCTGCAGGACAGACATAACTGGGTTATCACAGATAATCAGATACCCCTCCCCCATAGTATACATGGAATTAGCTGGTGTTAGGACAGGACTTACCCTAGACTTCTGCTGCATGGCAGACATCACTGGGTTATCACAGATAATCGGATACCCCCCTCCCCCCATGGTATACATGGAATTAGCCGGTGTTAGGACAGGATTTACCCCAGACTTCTGCTGCAGGACAGACATAACTGGGTTATCACAGATAATCAGATACCCCTCCCCCCATGGTATACATGGAATTAGCTGGTGTTAGGACAGGACTTACCCCAGACTCCTGCTGCATGACAGACATAACTGGGTTATCATAGATAATCAGATACCCCTCCCCCCATAGTATACATGGAATTAGCTGGCGTTAGGACAGGACTTACCCCAGACTTCTGCTGCATGGCAGACATAACTGGGTTATCACAGATAATCGGATACCCCCTCCCCCATGGTATACATGGAATTACCTAGTGTTAGGACAGGACTTACCCCAGACTTCTGCTACATGGCAGACATAACTGGGTTATCACAGATAATCGGATACCCCTCCCCCCATAGTATACATGGAATTAGCCGGTGTTAGGACAGGACTTACTCCAGACTTCTGCTGCATGGCAGACATCACTGGGTTATCACAGATAATCGGATACCCCCTCCCCCATAGTATACATGGAATTAGCCGGTGCTAGGACAGGACTTACCCCAGACTCCTGCTGCATGGCAGACATAACTGGGTTATCACAGATAATCGGATACCCCTCCCCCATAGTATACATGGAATTAGCTGGTGTTAGGACAGGACTTACCCCAGACTCCTGCTGCATGGCAGACATAACTGGGTTATCACAGATAATCGGATACCCCTCCCCCATAGTATACATGGAATTAGCCGGTGTTAGGACAGGACTTACCCCAGACTCCTGCTGCATCGCAGACATAACTGGGTTATCACAGATAATCGGATACCCCTCCCCCCATGGTATACATGGAATTAGCCGGTGTTAGGACAGGACTTACCCCAGACTTCTGCTGCATGGCAGACATAACTGGGTTATCACAGATAATCGGATACCCCTCCCCCATAGTATACATGGAATTAGCCGGTGTTAGGACAGGACTTACCCTAGACTTCTGCTGCAGGACAGACATAACTGGGTTATCACAGATAATCGGATACCCCTCCCCCATAGAATACAGGGAATTAGCCGGTGTTAGTACAGGACTTACCCTAGACTTCTGCTGCATGACAGACATAACTGGGTTATCACAGATAATCGGATCCCCCCTCCCCCCATAGTATACATGGAATTAGCCGGTGTTAGGACAGGATTTACCCCAGACTTCTGCTGCATGGCAGACATAACTGGGTTATCACAGATAATCGGATACCCCCTCCCCCCATAGTATACATGGAATTAGCCGGTGTTAGGACAGGACTTACCCCAGACTTCTGCTGCAGGACAGACATAACTGGGTTATCACAGATAATCGGATACCCCTCCCCCATAGTATACATGGAATTAGCCGGTGTTAGGACAGGACTTACCCCAGACTCCTGCTGCATGACAGACATAACTGGGTTATCACAGATAATCGGATACCCCCTCCCCCATAGTATACATGGAATTAGCTTGTGTTAGGACAGGACTTACCCCAGACTCCTGCTGCATGGCAGACATAACTGGGTTATCACAGATAATCGGATACCCCTCCCCCCATGGTATACATGGAATTAGCAGGTGTTAGGACAGGACTTACCCCAGACTTCTGCTGCATGGCAGACATAACTGGGTTATCACAGATAATCGGATACCCCTCCCCCATAGTATACATGGAATTAGCCGGTGTTAGGACAGGACTTACCCCAGACTTCTGCTGCATGGCAGACATAACTGGGTTATCACAGATAATCGGATACCCCTCCCCCATAGTATACATGGAATTAGCCGGTGTTAGGACAGGACTTACCCTAGACTTCTGCTGCATGACAGACATAACTGGGTTATCACAGATAATCGGATCCCCCCTCCCCCCATAGTATACATGGAATTAGCCGGTGTTAGGACAGGACTTACCCCAGACTTCTGCTGCATGGCAGACATAACTGGGTTATCACAGATAATCGGATACCCCCTCCCCCCATAGTATACATGGAATTAGCCGGTGTTAGGACAGGACTTACCCCAGACTTCTGCTGCAGGACAGACATAACTGGGTTATCACAGATAATCAGATACCCCTCCCCCATAGTATACATGGAATTAGCTGGTGTTAGGATAGGACTTACCCTAGACTTCTGCTGCATGGCAGACATCACTGGGTTATCACAGATAATCGGATACCCCCCTCCCCCCATGGTATACATGGAATTAGCCAGTGTTAGGACAGGACTTACCCCAGACTTCTGCTGCAGGACAGACATAACTGGGTTATCACAGGTAATCAGATACCCCTCCCCCATGGTATACATGGAATTAGCTGGTGTTAGGACAGGACTTACCCCAGACTCCTGCTGCATGACAGACATAACTGGGTTATCATAGATAATCAGATACCCCTCCCCCCATAGTATACATGGAATTAGCTGGCGTTAGGACAGGACTTTCCCCAGACTTCTGCTGCATGGCAGACATAACTGGGTTATCACAGCTAATCGGATACCCCCTCCCCCATGGTATACATGGAATTAGCCGGTGTTAGGACGGGACTTACCCCAGACTTCTGCTGCATGACAGACATAACTGGGTTATCATAGATAATCGGATCCCCCCTCCCCCATAGTATACATGAAATTAGCCGGTGTTAGGACGGGACTTACCCCAGACTTCTGCTGCATGACAGACATAACTGGGTTATCACAGATAATCGGATACCCCCTCCCCCATAGTATACATGGAATTAGCCGGTGTTAGGACAGGACTTACCCCAGACGTCTGCTGCATGGCAGACATAACTGGGTTATCATAGATAATCGGATCCCCCCTCCCCCATAGTATACATGAAATTAGCCGGTGTTAGGACGGGACTTACCCCAGACTTCTGCTGCATGACAGACATAACTGGGTTATCACAGATAATCGGATACCCCCCTCCCCCCATGGTATACATGGAATTAGCCGGTGTTAGGACAGGACTTACCCCAGACTTCTGCTGCATGACAGACATAACTGGGTTATCACAGATAATCGGATACCCCCCTCCCCCCATGGTATACATGGAATTAGCCGGTGTTAGGACAGGATTTACCCCAGACTTCTGCTGCATGGCAGACATAACTGGGTTATCACAGATAATCGGATACCCCTCCCCCCATAGTATACATGGAATTAGCCGGTGTTAGGACAGGACTTACCCCAGACTTCTGCTGCATGGCAGACATAACTGGGTTATCACAGATAATCGGATACCCCTCCCCCCATAGTATACATGGAATTAGCCGGTGTTAGGACAGGACTTACCCCAGACTTCTGCTGCATGGCAGACATAACTGGGTTATCACAGCTAATCGGATACCCCTCCCCCCCATAGTATACATGGAATTAGCTGGTGTTAGGACAGGACTTAACCCAGACTTCTGCTGCATGGTAGACATAACTGGGTTATCACAGATAATCGGATACCCCCCTCCCCCATAGTATACATGGAATTAGCCGGTGTTAGGACAGGACTTACCCCAGACTTATGCTGCATGGCAGACATAACTGGGTTATCACAGCTAATCGGATACCCCTCCCCCATAGTATACATGGAATTAGCTGGTGTTAGGACAGGACTTACCCCAGACTTCTGCTGCATGACAGACATAACTGGGTTATCACAGATAATTGGATACCCCTCCCCCCATGGTGTACATGGAATTAGCCGGTGTTAGGACAGGACTTACCCCAGACTCCTGCTGCATGGCAGACATAACTGGGTTATCACAGCTAATCGGATACCCCTCCCCCCATAGTATACATGGAATTAGCCGGTGTTAGGACAGGACTTACCCCAGACTCCTGCTGCATGGCAGACATAACTGGGTTATCACAGATAATCGGATACCCCCTCCCCCCATAGTATACATGGAATTAGCTGGTGTTAGGACAGGATTTACCCTAGACTTCTGCTGCATGGCAGACATAACTGGGTTATCACAGCTAATCGGATACCCCTCCCCCCATAGTATACATGGAATTAGCTGGTGTTAGGACAGGACTTACCCCAGACTTCTGCTGCATGACAGACATAACTGGGTTATCACAGATAATTGGATACCCCTCCCCCCATGGTTTACATGGAATTAGCTGGTGTTAGGACAGGACTTACCCCAGACTCCTGCTGCATGGCAGACATAACTGGGTTATCACAGATAATCGGATACCCCCTCCCCCCATAGTATACATGGAATTAGCTGGTGTTAGGACAGGACTTACCCTAGACTTCTGCTGCATGGCAGACATAACTGGGTTATCACAGATAATCGGATACCCCCTCCCCCATAGTATACATGGAATTAGCTGGTGTTAGGACAGGACTTACCCCAGACTTCTGCTGCATGGCAGACATAACTGGGTTATCACAGATAATCGGATACCCCCCTCCCCCATAGTATACATGGAATTAGCCGGTGTTAGGACAGGACTTACCCTAGACTTCTGCTGCATGGCAGACATAACTGGGTTATCACAGATAATCGGATACCCCTCCCCCATAGTATACATGGAATTAGCCGGTGTTAGGACAGGACTTACCCCAGACTTCTGCTGCATGGCAGACATAACTGGGTTATCACAGATAATCGGATACCCCTCCCCCCATAGTATACAGGGAATTAGCCGGTGTTAGGACAGGATTTACCCCAGACTCCTGTTGCATGGCAGACATAACTGGGTTATCACAGATAATCGGATACCCCTCCCCCATAGTATACATGGAATTAGCTGGTGTTAGGACAGGACTTACCCCAGACTTATGCTGCATGCCAGACATAACCACCTGCAGCTACACCTATCTCTCTCTACTGCTTCTATTAGCTGGTGACATTTCACTTAATCCAGGCCCCAGCTGCTTGCCCCGCTCGCAGGCACCTAACTCTCAGGAACATAGTAATCCAGCTAACCTCAAACATCAAATGCCTCCCTTCATCCCCCAAATCACTAAAATGTGTATTATGGAATGCACGCTCTGTTGGCAACAAATTAACATCCATCAACGACCTTTTCATTTCAAACAACTTCAACCTGCTGGCTATAACAGAAACATGGCTCTCACAATCAGACACAGCCTCCCCTGCAGCCCTGTCACACGGTGCTCTCCACTTCACACACACACCCAGGCCTGGTGACAGCAGAGGAGGTGGGGTTGGAATATTACTATCCCAATCCTTCACATACAAAGTTATACCACAGGTTCCATCACTCACATTCACATCATTTGAAGTACATTCCATCAGAACTTACACTCCTTTCTCGCTGCGTGTTGCAGCTATCTATCGCCCACCTGGGCAGCCAACACGATTTCTGGAAGATTTTTCTGCCTGGCTCCCTCATTTCCTTTCTGCTGACATCTCAACCATCATCATGGGTGACTTCAACATTGCTATTGATAGCCCAAAATCTGCTGCTCATGCCTCCAAACTACTCTCTCTAACCTCCTCTCTCGGCCTCTCCCAATGGACTGACTCCTCTACTCATCGGGATTGCCACTGTCTTGATCTGATATTCACTAAGCTGTGCTCAGTGTCGGAATTCACCAATTCTCCTTTCCCTCTCTCAGATCACAACCTTATCACCTGCATGCTGTCCTCTAGTACTTCTAACTCAAAAACACAGAAATCCGTTAATCCCCCTCAAGCCCGCAGAAATATTAATGATATTAATTTTCAAGTACTCTCCTCCTCACTGCAACAACAGCTTGCTCCTATTTCTGCATTCACTACTCCTGAGATGGCGGTATCACACCTAAACCTAACCCTCAAAACAGCCCTGGATGAAGTGGCTCCAGTTACCCACCACACTCCACGTAGGCCTAGACGCCAACCGTGGCACTCTAAATTAACGAGACACCTACAAAATATCTCACGCAAAGCTGAGCGTAAATGGCGTAAATCTCACAGTCCAATGGATTTCTTTACATATAAGAATATCTACCAGTACTATAGTTATGCCCTGGAAACTGCCAAACAAACATATTTCCAAACTCTCATTTCTGCTCAAGCTTCTAACCCAAAACGACTTTTTAATACATTTAAATCCCTTCTCAACCCTCCCTCACCCAAGCCACCAACCACTATCCATGCACAAGATCTTGCTTCCTACTTCAGGGATAAGATTGACAAGATCAGAGATGAATTGGTATGCTCCAACTCAGTTGGTGATATGCTCAATTCCATACCTGAGCCCTCTGAAGCATTTGCTTCATTTGATCCCACAAATGAAGATGAAGTATCTGCACTTTTCTCTGCCTCCCACTCTACTACCTCTCCTCTTGACCCTATACCCTCGCAAATAAGTAAATCTCTGTCTCCTGTGCTCATTCCAATCTTAACTAAAATCTGTAACCTCTCTTTCTCTACTGGTGTCTTTCCTTCATTGTTCAAACAAGCAGTTATTACTCAGATTCTGAAAAACAGAATTCTGATCCAAGCTCTCTCTCAAACTACCGTCCCATTTCTCAACTTCCATGCACCTCCAAACTACTTGAAAGACTTGCTTATACTCGCCTCACACACTTTCTTAACTCGCACAACTTAATGGACCCGCATCAGTCAGGCTTTCGTGCCCAACACTCCACAGAGACAGCACTGACTAAAGTTGTGAATGATCTGGTCACTGCTAAGTCTAAAGGCCACTACTCACTACTAATTCTTCTAGATCTCTCTGCTGCTTTTGACACTGTTGACCACACACTTCTCATACAAACACTACAATCCATAGGTCTTAAAGACACAGCCCTCTCTTGGTTCTCATCCTACCTCTCTAACCGCTCCTTTAGTGTTCGTTTCTCTGATTCTACCTCCTCTTTGCTACCTCTTTCAGTTGGAGTACCTCAGGGTTCAGTTTTAGGTCCCCTGCTTTTCTCAATCTATACCTCATCTCTTGGCAAACTAATCAGCTCCTTTGGATTTCAGTATCATCTGTATGCGGATGATACTCAGCTCTACCTTTCCTCCCCGGACCTGTCCCCATCTGTATTGAGCCGTGTCTCTGAATGCCTTTCTGCTGTTTCATCCTGGATGTCATCTCGCCACCTCAAACTTAATATCTCAAAAACAGAATTAATTATATTTCCGCCAATAAATAGTAGTTACCAACCTGATATCTCGATCGCTGTTGAGAAGATGACAATCACTCCTACCTCTGAAGCTCGCTGCCTAGGTGTTATCCTTGACTCAGAACTTTCCTTTGTACCCCACATTCAATCTGTCTCAAAATCATGCCACATGCACCTAAAAAACATATTTAAAATTCGCCCTTACCTTACACAAGACACTGCAAAAACTCTAATCCATGCTCTCATCATCTCACGCATTGATTATTGCAATAGTCTCCTTATTGGCCTTCCCCAATACAGACTCTCACCACTACAGTCCATTATGAATGCAGCTGCAAGGCTAATCTTCCTAGCCAGACGTTCATCGTCTGCAAAGCTACTCTGTCAGTCACTTCATTGGTTACCTGTATTCTACCGTATTCAATACAAAATTCTTTTAATTACACACAAAGCCATAAACCAAACTACACCAACATACATATCCTCTCTTATCTCAAAATATCATCCAACACGACCTCTACGCTCCTCCCAAGATCTGCGTCTCTCATCCACACTCATTACCCGCTCCCATTCCCGACTGCAGGACTTTCTTCGGGCTGCACCCACTCTGTGGAATGCCCTCCCAAGCACAATAAGACTCTCCTCCAGTCTCCAAACCTATAAGCGTTCCCTGAAGAGTCATCTCTTCAGACAAGCTTATCAAATTCCAGAACCAGTCATAGAACCTTGCGTTCTGGTGGAATCGATGCAATAAAGAATACAGTATCTATCCTTATGTATCAATGCCTATTTCCCTATAGATTGTAAGCTTGCGAGCAGGGCCCTCCTACATTTTGACTGTCTGTAAATACCCTGTTTTGTTCTCTGCTATTGTAAAGCGCAACGGAATATGCTGCGCTATATAAGAAACTGTTAATAAAAAAATAAATAAATAAATAACTGGGTTATCACAGATAATCGGATACCCCTCCCCCATAGTATACATGGAATTAGCTGGTGTTAGGACAGGACTTACCCCAGACTTCTGCTACATGGCAGACATAACTGGGTTATCACAGATAATCGGATACCCCCTCCCCCATAGTATACATGGAATTAGCCGGTGTTAGGACAGGACTTACCCTAGACTTCTGCTGCATGGCAAACATAACTGGGTTATCACAGATAATCGGATACCCCTCCCCCCATAGTATACATGGAATTAGCTGGTGTTAGGACAGGACTTACCCCAGACGTCTGCTGCATGGCAGACATAACTGGGTTATCACAGATAATCGGATACCCCCCTCCCCCATAGTATACATGGAATTAGCCGGTGTTAGGACAGGACTTACTCTAGACTTCTGCTGCATGGCAGACATAACTGAGTTATCACAGATAATCGGATACCCCTCCCCCATAGTATACATGGAATTAGCTGGTGTTAGGACAGGACTTACCCCAGACTTCTGCTACATGGCAGACATAACTGGGTTATCACAGATAATCGGATACCCCCTCCCCCATAGTATACATGGAATTAGCCGGTGTTAGGACAGGACTTACCCCAGACTTCTGCTGCATGGCAAACATAACTGGGTTATCACAGATAATCGGATACCCCTCCCCCATAGCATACATGGAATTAGCTGGTGTTAGGACAGGACTTACCCCAGACTTCTGCTGCATGGCAGACATAACTGGGTTATCACAGATAATCGGATACCCCTCCCCCATGGTATACATGGAATTAGCTGGTGTTAGGACAGGACTTACCCCAGACTCCTGCTGCATGGCAGACATAACTGGGTTATCACAGATAATCGGATCCCCCTCCCCCCATAGTATACATGGAATTAGCCGGTGTTAGGACAGTACTTACCCCCAGACTTCTGCTGCATGGCAAACATAACTGGGTTATCACAGATAATCGGATACCCCTCCCCCATAGTATACATGGAATTAGCTGGTGTTAGGACAGGACTTACCCCAGACTTCTGCTGCATGGCAGACATAACTGGGTTATCACAGATAATCGGATACCCCTCCCCCATAGTATACATGGAATTAGCTGGTGTTAGGACAGGACTTACCCCAGACTTCTGCTGCATGGCAGACATAACTGGGTTATCACAGATAATCGGATCCCCCTCCCCCCATAGTATACATGGAATTAGCCGGTGCTAGGACAGGACTTACCCTAGACTTCTGCTGCATGACAGACATAACTGGGTTATCACAGATAATCGGATACCCCCTCCCCCATAGTATACATGGAATTAGCTGGTGTTAGGACAGGACTTACCCCAGACTTCTGCTGCATGACAGACATAACTCGGTTATCACAGCTAATCGGGTACAACCCTCCCCCCATGGTATACATGGAATTAGCTGGTGTTAGGACAGGACTTACCCCAGACTTCTGCTGCATGGCAGACATAACTGGGTTATCACAGATAATCGGATACCCCCCTCCCCCATAGTATACAGGGAATTAGCTGGTGTTAGGACAGGACTTACCCCAGACTTCTGCTGCATGGCAGACATAACTGGGTTATCACAGATAATCGGATACCCCCTCCCCCATAGTATACATGGAATTAGCTGGTGTTTGGACAGGAGTTACCCCAGACTTCTGCTGCATGGCAGACATAACTGGGTTATAACAGATAATCGGAAACCCCCTCCCCCATAGTATACATGGAATTAGCCGGTGTTAGGACAGGACTTACCCCAGACTTCTGCTACATGGCAGACATAACTGGGTTATTACAGATAATCGGATACCCCTCCCCCCATAGTATACATTGAATTAGCCGGTGTTAGGACAGGACTTACCCTAGACTTCTGCTGTATGGCAGACATAACTGGGTTATCACAGATAATCGGATACCCCTCCCCCCATAGTATACATGGAATTAGCTGGTGTTAGGACAGGACTTACCCCAGACTTCTGCTGCATGGCAGACATAACTGGGTTATCACAGATAATCAGATACCCCCTCCCCCATAGTATACATGGAATTAGCCGGTGTTAGGACAGGACTTACCCCAGACTTCTGCTGCATGGCAGACATAACTGGGTTATCACAGATAATCGGATACCCCCTCCCCCCATAGTATACAGGGAATTAGCCGGTGTTAGGACAGGACTTACCCCAGACTTATGCTGCATGGCAGACATAACTGGGTTATCACAGATAATCGGATACCCCCTCCCCCATAGTATACATGGAATTAGCCGGTGTTAGGACAGGACTTACCCCAGACTTCTGCTGCATGGCAGACATAACTGGGTTATCACAGCTAATCGGATACCCCTCCCCCCATAGTATACATGGAATTAGCCGGTGTTAGGACAGGACTTACCCCAGACTTCTGCTGCATGGCAGACATAACTGGGTTATCACAGATGATCGGATCCCCCCTCCCCCCATAGTATACATGGAATTAGCCGGTGTTAGGACAGGACTTACCCCAGACTCCTGCTGCATGGCAGACATAACTGGGTTATCACAGATAATCGGATACCCCTCCCCCCATAGTATACATGGAATTAGCCGGTGTTAGGACAGGACATATTCCAGACTTCTGCTGCATGACAGACATAACTGGGTTATCACAGATAATCGGATACCCCCTCCCCCCATAGTATACATGGAATTAGCCGGTGTTAGGACAGGACTTACCCTAGACTTCTGCTGCATGACAGACATAACTGGGTTATCACAGCTAATCGGATACCCCTCCCCCCATAGTATACATGGAATTAGCCGGTGTTAGGACAGGACTTACCCTAGACTTCTGCTGCATGGCAGACATAACTGGGTTATCACAGATAATCGGATCCCCCCTCCCCTCATGGTATACATGGAATTAGCCGGTGTTAGGACAGGACTTACCCTAGACTTCTGCTGCATGACAGACATAACTGGGTTATCACAGATAATCGGATACCCCTCCCCCCATAGTATACATGGAATTAGCCGGTGTTAGGACAGGACTTACCCTAGACTTCTGCTGCATGACAGACATCAGCCTCTCTTGCAGCATACGGTTCTCCGCACTCGTCTTTTCCAGAAGCTGCTTAAAGTTCTCCTGCATGGTCCTTGCCTGGTCCTCAGACTTTAGTTTCTCCTCCTCTGATTTAATTTTATCCATTTTCTTTTTCATTTCTTCCTTTTCCTTCCTGATTTTATCTTCTAACATAGAAAAGCAAAAATAATGAGGATTTAGGTAAAAAAAATGTGAAAAAATGTGACAAAAGAGATGTGTATGGCTTTGGGGCGCAAAATTTATTTATTTATTTAGTGTCTCGACATTGCTTAGTGTCTCGCCCATCACTTAGTGTCTCGCCCATTGCTTAGCGCTTCGTCATTGCTTAGTGTCTCGCCCATCACTTATTGTCTCACCCATCACTTAGTGTCTCGCCCATTGCTTAGCGCCTCGTCATTGCTTAGTGTCTCGCCCATCACTTATTGTCTCGCCCATCACTTAGTGTCTCGCCCATCACTAAGTGCCTCACCCATCACTAAGTGCCTCACCCATCACTTAGTGTCTCGCCCATTGCTTAGCGTCTCGTCATTGCTTAGCGTCTCGCCCATCACTTATTGTCTCGCCCATCACTTATTGTCTCGCCCATCACTTATTGTCTCGCCCATCACTTATTGTCTCGCCCATCACTTAGTGTCTCGCACATCACTTATTGTCTCGCCCATCACTTATTGTCTCGCCCATCACTTATTGTCTCGCCCATCACTTATTGTCTCGCCCATCACTTATTGTCTCGCCCATCACTTATTGTCTCGCCCATCACTTAGTGTCTCGCCCATCACTTACCTTCCTGTTTCTTCTGCAGTTCGTTTAAAACTTTGTCATTTATCATAATGGCTTTTCCAATTGATTCCTTGGACCTCTGGAATTCCTGAATAACGGTCTGAGCCTGTAATAGTGAGGATATTATGTCAGACATCCATGGGGAGAACAATAGAGGCCATTGGATGATTGTGTTACTGTGTGTACTTGTGTATTATCACGGCGCCCAAGATTTCCATCGTACGACATAGTTATGGTCGCATCGCATCGCATTCGATCCGATGGCATGCGATGCGACGCGACCAGATTTTTAATTGTACAGGCACCCTAATGGGTGATTACTATGTTAAATGCACCCCCATTGTTAACGCCACCCCCACTATCAACACCAACCCAAAGCGTGGCACGCGCAGCGAGCCTGCATGGGGCGGCGGTACGCATCCTCCGACCTTATCATACCCCCACTATCCACGTCGGCGTGGAGTTGATTCTACATAGTGTGGCGAGCGCAGTGAGCCCCGCGAGGGACGCGGATTACTTCACATGTACTTCACGCTTCGGGCTTGGTGGCTCGCTGCGCTCTCGCCACACTAAGTCAACTCCACGCCGACGTGGATAGTGGGGGTATGAAAAGGTCGGAGGACACGTACCGCCGCCCCTCGCGGGCTCGCTGCGCTCGCCGCGATTCAAGTTGGCGTTGATAGTGGGGGTGGCGTTAACAATGGGGGTGCATTTAACATAGTAATCACCCATCAGGGTGCCTGTACAATTTAATATCGCATCGCATCGCATGCCATTTCTAATGGCATGCGATGCAATATTTTATCGTACAGTGCGGGTCTGTGGACCAGGAAATCAGGTCCCATCGCATAGCTGAATTAGTGGTATGCGATGCGATGGGCGCCGTGATAATACACAAGTACCTTACTGTGTGTTACGTTCAGAAGTAAAATCTACTATATGTACACAGTCAATAGGTCAACACCAAACGTTTGACAGACACATCATGGAGATGGTCGGGTTTTTTAGGACTTTTTCACATTTTTGGGACTTTCCCATGTTTGACCATCCACGTGGACTAAAGTGGTAAAGTGAGCTGAGCGCAGTGAAGCAGCTGCCCCAGTGCACAGCGGGCTACGCGAGCCAGGTAAGGGTACGCACTACACTGATTGGTGGTGCTCAGGTGCCGACACTGACACAAAGATCCCTGAACAACTCATGTCGACTTAATCATGTGTTGACCTTTTCATTGCGATCTTTAGCTTGTGTTGAAGTTTTGTTGACCTACTGCATGTTGACCTTTTGGTGTCGACCTGTTGACTGTGTACATAGACGCTGTCCGCTGTATAATCCACACCTGAGCCGCGATATCGCCGGTACCTGAATGAGGCCACCTGTGCAGAATGGAAACCAACCAGGAGAATTCCCAAGCCAGATGACCCAAATACAGCACAGTGACCCCATCACCCACCTGTGTGCCTTTATGGGGCTCACTATTGTATTTCTCTTCAATGAGCTTCATGTCCTCCTTATACTTCTGGTACCCGCCTGGCGTGGAGTACAGGCCGCCATTCACAGCGCTCTCAAACCCTGCAGAGTGTTTCCTAATCAGCTGCTGGCAATACTCCCGAGACTTCCTGTCGTTCTCCTCGGAGAAGTCCCTTTTCTTCTCCTCTATGGATTTCTATAGGAACAGAGTAGTCATATAATGATGTCAGGTCATAGAACTGTCACACCCCAGAGGTACAGACTGTTAGTAGCTACTGCCCCCTGCAGGAGCCATAGTGCACAGACTGTTAGTAGCTACTGCCCCCTGCTGGCAATACTCCCGAGACTTCCTGTCGTTCTCCTCGGAGAAGTCCCTTTTCTTCTCCTCTATGGATTTCTATAGGAACAGAGTAGTCATATAATGATGTCAGGTCATAGAACTGTCACACCCCAGAGGTACAGACTGTTAGTAGCTACTGCCCCCTGCAGGAGCCATAGTGCACAGACTGTTAGTAGCTACTGCCCCCTGCTGGCAATACTCCCGAGACTTCCTGTCGTTCTCCTCGGAGAAGTTCCCTTTCTTCTCCTCTATGGATTTCTATAGGAACAGAGTAGTCATATAATGATCTTAGGTCATAGAACTGTCACACCCCAGAGGTACAGACTGATAGTAGCTACTGCCCCCTGCTAGAGCCATGGTGCACAGACTGATAGTAGCTACTGCCCCCTGCTGGAGCCATGGTGCACAGACTGATAGTAGCTACTGCCCCCCGCTGGAGCCATGGTGCACAGACTGATAGTAGCTACTGCCCCCCGCTGGAGCCATGGTGCACAGACTGATAGTAGCTACTGCCCCCTGCTGGAGCCATGGTGCACAGACTGATAGTAGCTACTGCCCCCTGCTGGAGCCATGGTGCACAGACTGATAGTAGCTACTGCCCCCCGCTGGAGCCATGGTGCACAGACTGATAGTAGCTACTGCCCCCCGCTGGAGCCATGGTGCACAGACTGATAGTAGCTACTGCCCCCCGCTGGAGCCATGGTGCACAGACTGATAGTAGCTACTGCCCCCCGCTGGAGCCATGGTGCACAGACTGATAGTAGCTACTGCCCCCCGCTGGAGCGAAGGTGCACAGTCTGCACTGTATTCTGGTGTTGCTGCTTACTATATGCACCCCAACTTTTAAATAACTGGATATTGGGGCTTTGGTTCACATTGTGGAAAAGGGTTACGGTACATATGTTAGACCAGACTTAGGACTACAGTCATTAGGTCGACCCTAAGGTCGACAGGGTTAAAGGTCGACATGGCTCAAAAAACAGTGAAAAACTCATGTCGACCTAATGACTGTCGACCTAAAACCATGTCGACCTTGGCCCTTGTCGACCTTAAGTCATGTCGACCCTGACCCATGTCGACCTTTAACCCTGTCGACCTTGGGGCCAGTCAACCTTTCGGGGTCGACCTAATGACTGTCGACCTAAGTCTGGTCTGACAGATGACCGTTTCCCGGGGAAAAGGGGGCATGTCCTAAGATAAGGAGCATGGTCACACTGACTATACCATGCAGACAAGTCCCGCCCTTATTTTTAGCACAATGGGGGTGTGCCTAGGGGCGGGCTTTGGAGGAATAACACAATAACTCAGGTCTGTATTTAACTTTAGGTGTAATTTGGGACGTTTGGGTTGAACTGAAATCCTGCGACACATTCATACGTTTGTGTCATTTGTGACACTCACAAAAAGTTCACTAGTGTCGTACACTAAGCTTTCCTACAGGTCAGCCACACAACTGGAGCTATTCTTGGTGACATCATGATGATATCAACAAGCTTTCTAGCAATGCCAGGCACTGTATACAGATAGGCGTAGTGTCTTGCATACACACCACCATTACTATCGGGGATGTGGAGGGGCTGGCACAGAGTTGGTTGCAATCAAATCCCAAATTGTAGGCATAATATGTATTCAAACAAAGAGCCACAATTACAAGTATATGTATACGGCTCGGCAAGAGTCGCATAGGCGCCTGGATTATGGCTGATCAAAGACCCAGGCGTCCCACAAGACCCAGGTTTTATAGCACTAATTTGAAGTTCGATGAACATGTTTTGTATTAGTCTCCATGGAAATGGAAACATCTATTCCAGTTTACTAGAGAACAAGTAAAAACTTCATACAAAGCATAGCATCGGAGTAACCACCAATCAGTGTCAGCATAGCACTTGCAAGCAGCCAATCACAAGTTGCTCGCCGGTGATGTCAATGGCCAACATCATCAATGGAACCGGTTGCGACGACTTTGCTGTGTGTTTGTGTGGAGCAGACTCACCATGAACTTCACCTGGTACAATAGGTCTTTGTCCTTGAAGGCCATTTTCAAGAATATCTGAAGAGCTTCATCCTCACACTGTCTGCTCAGCTCCATGAACTGTGTCAGTGTCTCCGTAGGGAACACAACGCGCTCCTTCATCGTGGTTTCATAGTATTGCTTGGCATCGCTCAAGGCTGCCTTGTTTTGTGCATCGGATATATTTATCACTGCGTTCTCCATGCAGGCGACATTGGAGGAGCCTATGGCTTCTACGTACATATGGGCCAGATCTCCTAACACTGGAAACGGGAAACAAAAGTAACTGACATTATCCAGGAGAAAAGGCCCAGCTGAGCTCTGTGACATAGAAACAATGATCCAAAGCGATAGTTGTTGGAAGTACTTCTGCAACGCAATGTGGTCTGTAACATAGGGGGTAACTCAGACCTGATCACGCCGCCGCAAATTTGCACGTCAGATGATTATCGATGCACTGCGCATGCATACAGTTTGCATGCACATGCACAAGGTCGGTCTGCGATGAAGTCCTGCTACTTTTTCTATTTGCACGCCGTTCAAAATGTGATTGACAGCGAGTAGGCATCTGGGGGTGGAAACTGCCAGTGAGTCAGTTTAGAAATGCAGTTGGTGTGGCTCCTCCCATATTTGAATTTAAACTGCTGCAGCCTCTCCTCTGAAGCCGCCCCTGGTGGTGCGCCTGTTATGATGGGTTTTGGACATAGTCGCTCAGATGTGGATGGATTGACAAGGCAGGATTTCACTGCAGGCAGCTTAACTGAACGCTGGCAGTGCCAATTTGTGGCTGCGCAATTAGAGCTGAAGTACCCCCATAGAATAGATGTGATAAGGATTAATTGACCTATGTGTGCTATGCTGTCTAAGGAAAGCAGGGAAATGGCTGACAGAAGTGACTGAGACACCATAACTGATACCATACCTGCATTAAACTACCTGCACTGCACTTACCCTGCCTGAATTAATCTACATGCACTGCCTTTACACTGCCTTCATTACTCTACCTGCACTGCCCTTACACTGCCTGCATTACTCTACATGCACTGCCCTTACACTGCCTGTATTACTCTACCTGCACTGCCCTTACACTGCCTGCATTACTCTACATGCACTGCCCTTACACTGCTCGCATTGCTCTACCTGCACTTATATTGCCTGCATTAATCTACCTGCACTGCCCTTACACTGCCTGCATTACTCTACCTGCACTGCCATTACACTGCCTGCATTACTTTACATGCACTGCCCTTACACTGCCCACATTGCACTACCTGTGCTACACTTACACAGCCTTTATTTCACTACCTGCACTGAACTTACACTACCTGTATTACACTACCTGCACTGCCGTTACACTCAGGGGAGCCAAGAGAGGGGGGGGGGGCGGGTACTAATTACCCGGGCTCACACTTGCTGAAGGGGCCCCGCAGGGGCCCTGGTCTGACCCCTCCCTTCCCCCTCCATCCCTCCCGGGTAGCAACAGTAGCACACACTTCTACAGCATGTGCTGTGCTGACAGCAGGCTCAGCATGAGTGTCTCACTGACAGCGTGAGAGGTCATGCTGAGCCTGCAGTCAGCACAGCACATGCTGTAGGTGTGTGCTGCTGCTGAGATTACAGTTTTTAGAGTTTTCTTTCACCCTCCTCTAAACATTTTGGGGGCGTGGCCTAAGTGTGGGAGGTTCCCACAACACACTTAGACCACGCCCCCAAAATTTTACCGGGGCCCGGCATTCCTCTCGGCTGCCCTGGTTACACTGCCTGCATTACACTACCTGCACTGCATGTACACTTCGTGCACATAACCTGCCTGCTCTGCAATTACACTGCCTGCATTACATACTTGTGCTGCACTTATGCTGCATGCACTTGCCCTGCCTGCATTACTCTACATGTACTGCCCTTACACTGTCTGCATTACTCTACATGCACTGTACTTACACTGCCTGCATTATTTTAATTGCACTGTACTTACACTGCCCGCATTACTCTGCATGCACTGCAATTACACTCCCTGCATAAGGTTACCTGCACTGCACTTACACTGTGTGCACTACTTTACTTGCACTGGACTTACACTACCTGCACATACACTGCCTGTATTACACTACCTGCACTGCATTTCCCCTGCCCGTATTACATGACCTGCACTGCACTTCCACTGCCTGCTTTACTCTACATGCACTGCCCTTACACTACCTACACTGCACTTACAGTGCCTGTATTACACTACCTGCACTGCACTTACATTGCCTGTATTACATGACCTGCACTGCACTTACACTGCCTGCATTACACTACCTGCATTGCACATACACTGACTGCATTACACTACCTGCACTGCACATACACTGCCTGTATTACTCTACCTGCACTGTACTTACACTGTGTGCACATACACTACCTGCACTTACCCTGTCTGCATTACCTACCTACACTGCACTTACACTGCATGCAGTTAACATGCACTGCACTTACACAGGTCCGGCGCCACCAGTAGGCAGCTTTAGGTTTTGTTTTTTTTTATGAGGAGAGCTCCCGCACCAGCTTAGGTAGATAATTTATGGACTGTCCTTACTCCACTGTTTTTATTAATTTGGGATTAGTACCCTTTGTTAGTTTAGGTTTATGGAGGTGCTACCCTTGACTTTTAGTAAGATCCACAACCACACAAGAAAAGAAAGTATAGTAGGGTGCACTGGGCGTCCTTTCTAATATTAGATAAAATATAACCTTTAATGAATTTTTCAGATAAAAAGGTGAAATTTTTTTTTATTTTTTTTATATAGAATGACAGATGTGGTAAAGATAAGAAGATTGGAATAAGTGTTGTTTAAAGTAATATTGGACCACTGTCTAATTAAATCCTCTATTTGCAGGGATATGATGTCCCTGTGTGTTTTTGTATATTGCTGTCAGAGAAATCAATACATTTATGATGTGCACCACTCTTCTCCGTGTGTCTCTGATGTTTTATATTCTTTTGTAGTCAGTGCAATTTTTATTCAGGCACAGAGATAGTGTATGTCACTCTGTTAGTATTATGTTACCAATGTATCTTTAAGGAGTTTACAAATGTATCGTTTTTTGTGGAATTGTACAATTTCACATTAGCATACACACCATACAATCTTTTGATTGGTTATACAATTTCTTGGAGGTATTGTTAATTCATTTAACATAGAGCTCTGCAGTATGTAGCTTTTGGGTGTTTATAATGAATTTCCACAAAAATGAGTGTAGCACTTTATAGAAATGTATCGTTTTTGTGTGGAGTTGTACAATTCCACCACCCTTGTATAAAGTCCTACACCCATTTTTGTGGAAATTCATTATAAACACCCAAAAGCTACATACTGCAGAGCTCTATGTTAAATTCATGAACAATACCTCCAAGAAATTGTATAACCAATCAAAAGATTGTATGGTGTGTATGCTAATGTGAAATTGTACAATTCCACAAAAAACGATACATTTGTAAACTCCTTAAAGATACATTGGTAACATAATAATAACAGAGTGACATACACTATCTCTGTGCCTGAATAAAAATTGCACTGACTACAAAAGAATATAAAACATCAGAGACACACGGAGAAGAGTGGTGCACATCATAAATGTATTGATTCCTCTGACAGCAATATACAAAAACACACAGGGACATCATATCCCTGCAAATAGAGGATTTAATTAGACAGTGGTCCAACATTATTTTAAACAACACTTATTCTAATCTTCTTATCTTTATCACATCTGTCATTCTATATTAAAAAAAAAACTTTCACCTTTTTATCTGCAAAAATTCATTAAAGGTTATATTTGCTCTGATATTAGAAAGGACGCCCAGTGCACCCTACTACACTTTCTTTTCTTGTGTGGTTGTAGCTTTAGGTATTTGCCTAGGGCGGCCACTGGCACTGACACTTGGGAGCAGCCCCCCTGGATGGAGGTGAGCGACTCCTTCTCTCTCTCTCTCTCTCCCCACCCCCCATGGAGCGACGCTGCAGCCATCGCCGCATTACCCCCCACCCACAGCCCCCCTGGTGGAGCGTCGCTGCGGCCATTGCCGCATCTCAAACACCCCCCCGGGTGGAGCTTCGCTGCAGCCATCGCTGTATCTCATTCAGCCCTCCCCCATGGAATGAGATGCTGCTCCTCCTGAATCTCCTGCATCCTTTCCTGGACCCCCCCAAATCGCCCTTAATAGGAGAGATGTATCCAGTGATCGCGGCACTTCGGGGAGAGGGCCGGGGTAAAATGACGCATTTTGCATCATTTTATCAGGGCTTACTGACTTCAACGTCCACCTTCCCGTGAAACTGCAGATCATTGTCTCCTTTCTGGGCTTTTACCGGAGAATAGTAGGCAAGTATGTGGAAAGCACTGTAGCTGTCAGGCAATGCTGGGTCAATAAGAAACATCCTCACCTCTCCCAGTGACCGCGTGTATCTCATCCAAGCGTTTTACATCAGCCGTGGCATAAATGTGGTCACAGAATTCCCGGGTCTGGGCTACAAATGCCGGACAGAGCTGTTCCTCTGACACCTCTTCCATCCTCTGGAGCAAACTCTTGTCCCCCGTGGGGAAGTCAAACGCGAAACATTTGCGCGACTTGAAATACATCCGTATGCAGTCTCGGCAGGAGTTGCGCATCTTATTATTGTTCCCCTCTGTGATCACAGGTGTTTGGGACAGAACATAGAACATTTCAGTATTAGTTAGTTTAGTGGGGACACACCTGTAAGTGTGTAACAGTTATTCCTCAGGGGTGGTTTCACTGTAGCCACACCCCTGAGGTATCGCTCTACTCCACTGCTCACCTTTCTTCAGCTTCAGAGCGTTCTCCAGATAGTCATCCGCTGTGACTGTCTTTCCGTCTATCTCCAGCTTCAGGGTTAAGTCTCTGACCGCCCAGATGAAGTCGGGGAAGTGCCTGGAGAACTCATCTTCCTCATCTTCGTTGTTTTTAGTTTTCACCTTAATAAAATCAGACATTTCCGCCACAAATCTGGTGGTAGTGAGTAAGGATACGAGAGGCAGAGTTATGTCCACTAGTAAGACAAGAGACACCGGTGGCACCTTATATGGTCTCCAGTCCTCGGAAACATGGAACAGGGCATGTTTCCCAGATCTCCTCACTATCACTATTGGAGTAATTAGTAGCCAGTAATGGCTGCACCTGTGCACCCACTAGAAGATATGGAAAATGTGGGGTTCATGATGGTTTCATTTGGGATAGAGCCATACACATTCACCTATATGCAGAGCCGTACACATCCAGCCACATCAGAGCCATACACCTCCACGAAGCCATATGCAGAGCCGTACACACCCACCACCCATATGCAGAGCCGTACACACCCACCCACCACCCATATGCAGAGCCGTACACACCCACCACCCATATGCAGTGCTCTACACACTCACCACCAATATGCAGTGACGTACACACTCACCACCCATATGCAGAGCCGTACACACTCACCACCCATATGCAGAGCCGTACACACTCACCACCAATATGCAGTGACGTACACACTCACCACCCATATGCAGAGCCATACACACTCAACACCCATATGCAGTGACGTACACACTCACCACCCATATGCAGAGCCATACACACCCACCACCCATATGCAGAGCCATACACACTCAACACCCATATGCAGAGCCATACACACTCAACACCCATATGCAGAGTCGTACACACCCACCACCCATATGCAGAGCCATACACACCCACCACCCATATGCAGAGCCATACACACCCACCACCCATATGCAGAGCCGTACACACCCACCACCAATATGCAGAGCCATACACACTCAACACCCATATGCAGAGTCGTACACACCCACCACCCATATGCAGAGCCATACACACCCACCACCCATATGCAGAGCCATACACACCCACCACCCATATGCAGAGCCATACACACCCACCACCCATATGCAGAGCCGTACACACCCACCACCAATATGCAGAGCCATACACACTCAACACCCATATGCAGAGCCATACACACCCACCACCCATATGCAGAGCCATACACACCCACCACCCATATGCAGAGCCATACACACCCACCACCCATATGCAGTGCTGTACACACCCACCACCCATATGCAGTGCTGTACACACCCACCACCCATATGCAGTGCTGTACACACCCACCACCCATATGCAGAGTCGTACACACCCACCACCCATATGCAGTGCCGTACACACCCACCACCCATATGCAGAGCCGTACACACTCACCACCAATATGCAGAGCCGTACACACTCACCACCTATATGCAGTGCCGTACACACTCACCACCCATATGCAGTGCCGTACACACCCACCACCCATATGCAGTGCCGTACACACTCACCACCCATATGCAGAGCCGTACACACCCACCACCCATATGCAGAGCCGTACACACCCACCACCCATATGCAGAGTCGTACACACCCACCACCCATATGCAGAGCCGTACACACCCACCACCCATATGCAGAGTCGTACACACTCACCACACATATGCAGAGCCGTACACACCCACCACCCATATGCAGAGCCGTACACACCCACCACCCATATGCAGAGTCGTACACACTCACCACACATATGCAGAGCCGTACACACCCACCACCCATATGCAGAGCCGTACACACTCACCACCCATATGCAGAGCCGTACACACCCACCATCCATATGCAGAGTCGTACACACTCACCACACATATGCAGAGCCGTACACACCCACCACCCATATGCAGTGCCGCACACACTCACCACCCATATGCAGAGCCGTACACACTCACCACCCATATGCAGAGTCGTACACACTCACCACCCAGATGCAGTGCCGTACACACTCAGCACCCAGATGCAATGCTGTACACACTCACCACCCATATGCAGAGTCGTACACACTCACCACCCATATGCAGAGCCGTACACACCCACCACCCATATGCAGAGTCGTACACACTCACCACACATATGCAGAGCCGTACACACCCACCACCCATATGCAGAGCCATACACACCCACCACCCATATGCAGTGCCGTACACACTCACCACCCATATGCAGAGCCGTACACACTCACCACCCATATGCAGAGCCGTACACACTCAACACCCATATGCAGTGCCGTACACACCCACCACCCATATGCAGAGCCATACACACTCACCACCCATATGCAGAGCCGTACACACTCACCACCCATATGCAGAGCCGTACACACCCACCACCCATATGCAGAGTCGTACACACTCACCACCCATATGCAGAGCCGTACACACTCACCACCCATATGCAGAGCCGTACACACCCACCACCCATATGCAGTGCCGTACACACCCACCCACCACCCATATGCAGAGCCGTACACACCCACCACCCATATGCAGTGCCGTACACACCCACCCACCACCCATATGCAGAGCCGTACACACTCACCACCCATATGCAGAGCCGTACACACTCACCACCCATATGCAGAGCCGTACACACTCACCACCCATATGCATTGTAGTACACACTCACCACCCATATGCAGTGCCGTACACACCCACCACCCATATGCAGTGCTCTACACACTCACCACCCATATGCAGTGCTGTACACACCCACCACCCATATGCAGTGCTGTACACACTCACCACCCATATGCAGTGCTGTACACACTCACCACCCATATGCAGAGCCGTACACACTCACCACCCATATGCAGAGTCGTACACACTCACCACCCATATGCAGAGTCGTACACACTCACCACCCAGATGCAGAGCCGTACACACCCACCACCCATATGCAGAGTCGTACACACTCACCACCCATATGCAGAGTCGTACACACTCACCACCCAGATGCAGAGCCGTACACACTCAACACCCATATGCAATGCTGTACACACTCACCACCCATATGCAGAGTCGTACACACTCACCACCCATATGCAGAGTCGTACACACCCACCACCCATATGCAGAGCCGTACACACTCACCACCCATATGCAGAGCCGTACACACCCACCACCTATATGCAGAGCCGTACACACCCACCACTCATATGCAGAGCCGTACACACTCACCACCAATATGCAGAGCCGTACACACTCAAAACCCATATGCAGTGACGTACACACTCACCACCCATATGCAGAGTCGTACACACCCACCACCCATATGCAGAGCCGTACACACTCACCACCAATATGCAGAGCCGTACACACTCAACACCCATATGCAGTGACGTACACACTCACCACCAATATGCAGTGACGTACACACTCACCACCCATATGCAGAGCCGTACACACTCACCACCCATATGCAGAGCCGTACACACCCACCACCCATATGCAGTGACGTACACACTCACCACCAATATGCAGTGACGTACACACTCACCACCAATATGCAGAGCCGTACACACTCAACACCCATATGCAGAGCCGTACACACTCAACACCCATATGCAGAGCCGTACACACCCACCACCCATATGCAGAGCCGTACACACTCACCACCCATCTGCAGAGCCGTACACACTCACCACCCATATGCAGAGCCGTACACACCCACCACCCATATGCAGTGACGTACACACTCACCACCCATATGCAGAGCCGTACACACCCACCACCCATATGCAGAGCCGTACACACTCACCACCCATCTGCAGAGCCGTACACACTCACCACCCATATGCAGAGCCGTACACACTCACCACCCATATGCAGAGCCGTACACACTCACCACCCATATGCAGAGCCGTACACACTCACCACCCATATGCAGAGCCGTACACACTCACCACCCATATGCAGAGCCGTACACACTCACCACCCATATGCAGAGCCGTGCACACCCACCACCCATATGCAGTGCTGTGCACACTCACCACCCATATGCAGAGCCGTACACACCCACCACCCATATGCAGTGCTGTGCACACTCACCACCCATATGCAGTGCCGTACACACCCACCATCCATATGCATTGTAGTACACACTCACCACCCATATGCAGAGCCGTACACACCCACCACCCATATGCAGAGCCGTACACACTCACCACCCATATGCAGAGCCGTACACACTCAACACCCATATGCAGAGCCGTACACACCCACCACCCATATGCAGAGCCGTACACACCCACCACCCATATGCAGAGCCGTACACACCCACCACCCATATGCAGAGCCGTACACACTCAACACCCATATGCAGAGCCGTACACACCCACCACCCATATGCAGAGCCGTACACACTCACCACCCATATGCAGAGCCGTACACACTCACCACCCATATGCAGAGCCGTACACACCCACCACCCATATGCAGAGCCGTACACACTCACCACCCATATGCAGTGCCGTACACACTCACCACCAATATGCAGAGCCGTACACACTCAACAACCATATGCAGTGACGTACACACCCACCACCAATATGCAGAGCCGTACACACTCACCACCCATATGCAGAGCCGTACACACTCACCACCCATATGCAGAGCCGTACACACTCACCACCCATCTGCAGAGCCGTACACACTCACCACCCATATGCAGAGCCGTACACACTCACCACCCATATGCAGAGCCGTACACACTCACCACACATATGCAGAGCCGTACACACCCACCACCCATATGCAGAGCCGTACACACCCACCACCCATATGCAGTGCCGTACACACCCACCACCCATATGCAGTGACGTACACACTCACCACCAATATGCAGAGCCGTACACACTCAACACCCATATGCAGAGCCGTACACACTCAACACCCATATGCAGAGCCGTACACACTCACCACCCATCTGCAGAGCCGTACACACTCACCACCCATATGCAGTGCCGCACACACTCACCACCCATATGCAGAGCCGTACACACTCACCACCCATCTGCAGAGCCGTACACACCCACCACCCATATGCAGAGCCGCACACACCCACCACCCATATGCAGAGCCGTACACACTCACCACCCATATGCAGAGCCGTACACACCCACCACCCATATGCAGTGACGTACACACTCACCACCAATATGCAGAGCCGTACACACCCACCACCCATATGCAGAGCCGTACACACTCAACACCCATATGCAGAGCCGTACACACTCACCACCCATATGCAGAGCCGTACACACTCACCACCCATATGCAGAGCCGTACACACTCACCACCCATATGCAGAGCCGTACACACTCACCACCCATATGCAGAGCCGTACACACTCACCACCCATATGCAGAGCCGTACACACTCACCACCCATATGCAGAGCCGTGCACACCCACCACCCATATGCAGTGCCGTACACACCCACCACCCATATGCAGAGCCGTGCACACCCACCACCCATATGCAGTGCCGTACACACCCACCACCCATATGCAGTGCCGTACACACCCACCACCCATATGCAGTGCTGTGCACACTCACCACCCATATGCAGTGCCGTACACACCCACCATCCATATGCAGTGCTGTGCACACTCACCACCCATATGCAGTGCCGTACACACCCACCATCCATATGCATTGTAGTACACACTCACCACCCATATGCAAATCGCATATGGGTGGTGAGTGCATCCAAAAAGTGTCTTCTTTCTTGTGGTTTGCCTCTCAGCAAACAAAAACCCTTTGCTCAGTTATTGTTACTGAACGCTGGGCCAATCTTATAACTACCTGCATTATTCAGACAGTAGTTATTTATATTGGTAACACTACTTATCTTAAACAAATCTGGTCTGTGCAGATCCTCCCCCACTTCTCTAAACTGCGCTACTCAGTGCCAGCTGCAACATGTGCTACTCAATCAGGCCTGTGCTACTCAGAGCCAGCTGCAGTATGCACTTGCCAGAGCCAACTGCAGCATGCGCTTCCCAGAGCCAGATGCAGCATGCACTACTTAGAGCCAGCTGCAGCATGCGCTACTCAGAGCCAACTGCAACATGTGCTACTCAGAGCCAACTGCAGCATGTGCTACACAGAGCCAGCTGCAGCATGCACTACTCAGAGCCAGGCCTGCACTACTCAAAGCCAGCTGCAGCATGCGCTACTCAGAGCCAGTCCTGCGCTACTCAGAGCCAGCTGAAGCATGCACTACTCAGAGCCAGCTGCAGTATGCACTACTCAGAGCCAGCTGCAGCATGCACTACACAGAGCCAGTCCGGCGCTACTCAGAGCCAGCTGCAGCATGCGCTACTCAGAGCCAGCTGCAGCATACACTACTCAGAGCCAGTCCTGCGCTACTCAGAGCCAGCTGCAGCATGCACTACTCAGAGCCAGTCCTGCATTACTCAGAGCCAGCTGCAGTATGCGCTACTTAGAGCCAGCTGCAGCATGCGCTACTCAGAGCCAGTCCTGCGCTACTCAGAGCCAGCTGCAGCATGCGCTACTCAGAGCCAGTTCTGCGCTACTCAGAGCCAGCTGCAGCATGCGCTACTCAGAGCCAGTCCTGTGCTACTCAGAGCCAGCTGAAGCATGCACTACTCAGAGCCAGCTGCAGCATGCACTACTCAGAGCCAGTCCTGCGCTACTAAGAGCCAGCTGCAGCATGCACTACTCAGTCAGGCCATTGCTACTCAGAGCCAGCTGCAGCATGCACTACTCAGAGCCAGGTGCAGTATGCGCTACCCAGATCCAGCTGCAGCATGAACTACTCAGAGCCAGCTGCAGCATACGCTACTCAGAGCCAGCTGCACTATGCAATACCCAGAACCAGGCCTTAACTATATTGTTTATAGGTCATGTAAGGATACCGAAGCTTTTCAATGGCGTCCTCATCAATGATCCCTCTGCTGTTATAGACGAAGGCACTGCTCAGCAGGACGGCCAGACAGAAGATCCACGTGTCATTCTTCTTGTCCCCCTGTAACAAAATGTCACAGTATCCTCACCAACACAGCACAGAGATCAATGGAATGAAGATATATTGTTCATTTAGTTTATACGGACACTTATTTATCAGCCGTCATATAGCGCACACCTTGGGCCTGAATATTGCAAAAAAAGAAAGCAAGCAACTGGGCAAAACCATTCTGCCCTGCGGAATACTTGCCCTCTCTCCCAGATCATGTGGGAGACAGCAGATTTTTTTGGGTATTCCCCCCAGGCCCCTGGAAGAGAAGCCCACCCTCCCACCTTCTGCCCACTTCCTAGTAAAGAGGGCAACATGCAGCAATAAATACAATAGGGGAGGGGCCTAATTAAGCTATTCATGCTAAGTGTTTTATTTAGACCCTTTGTTATCCAATTGTGACATTTTCCTTGCACGGGGCAGGGCTTAATGATGCAATTAGACCCCACCCCCTTAGACGTCCAACTGCTTCTCCTCTCTGTCGTTAACATGTGTGGGCTACATGCAAAGCAGCCAGTATTTACCCTGCACACAGGGCCACTGGAGGGCGGTACCAAATTGGAAAGGAGCAGGAATGCAGCCGCCCATCCATCCCAGCCGGCCTGGGGAATTATCTTCAAGGAAATGTAAGGTCTCACTCGCACAACCCACCCCCTCCCTCCCGCCCCCAGCCATGAGTAACACACTCCCCCCCCCCACCCCACCTGTAGAACAGTACAGCAGCGGCTGTGAGTAGTGCCACACCCCACCCCCAGCCACACGAGTAGTACATTTCTACACTCGCACCCCCTGAAGCAGGTAAGCAGCGGTCACTGTTAGAACCCCCCTTCTGCACACCATCTGTGAAGATTGACAATGGTGGGGCGGCACGGCAACCACCCACCCCCCACAAAACTGTCTGGGGCACTTAGTTGCCTTGCACCAGCCCTGCCTGCACAGAATAATATAACTCATCCAAATCTAACTCTCTGCACATGTTACATCTGCCCCCTCCACCCACCCTTCAGTGCAGAATGGTTTTGCCCAGTTGCCTACTTTTTTGTTTTACTTACAAACATGAACCAGCTCCTATCCCAAAGCACTTTACTTAGAATATTTGATCAGTCGCAGCCAGAGCCCCAATGGAGCTTCTACTCTGGGCCATAACTAGAGTGGTGTGGACGGTGCCTGCCCCACAACGCTTTTGACTCGTGGTTAGATAAGTTTGCAACTATCCGCAATCATATTTATGTTTGAGCGCCTCCAGCTGCTGTGTAGAACAATGGTGGTGCACCTTTCTCCTGCTCTGCCTACTGCACCACTACTAACATTACAGACAATTGTTCCTGAAGAAACCCGGCACTATTACCTGGAATCAATGCATTGAGCTCACCCTCTTTTGTGGGAATAATTTTTGGTGTGGCATAATGTATAAAGGGCATTATTCTGTGGCATTATGTACAGTGCATCCAGAAAGTATTCCCAGCGCTTCACTTTCTTCACATTTTGTTATGTTACAGCCTTATGTCAAAATGGAACAGATTAATTTTCCCCTCAAAATTCTACACACAATACCCCATAATGACAACATGAAAACAGTTTTTGGGAGACGTTTCAAATTTTTTTAAAAGAGAAAACTAAGAAATCACATTTACATAAGTATTCACAGATTTTACTCATTACTTTGTTGATGCACCTTTGGCAGAAATTACAGCTTCAAGTATATAGGAATATGATGCGACAAGCTTGGCACACCTGTCTTTGGGCAGTTTCGCCCGTTCCTCTCAAGCTCCATCAGGTTGGATGGAAAGCGTCGGGGCACAGCCATTTTAAGATCTTTCCAGAGATGTTCAATCAGATTCAAGTCTGGGCTCTGGCTGGGCCACTCAAGGACATTCACAGAGTTGTCCTGAAGCCACTCCTGTGATATCCTGGCTGTGTGCTTAGGGTCGTTGTCCTGCTGACAGATGAACCGTCGCCCCAGTATGAGGTCAGGAGCGCTCTGGAGCAGGTTCTCATCCAGGATGTCTCGTTAAATTGCTGCATTCATCTTTCCCTCTATCCTGACTAGTTACCCAGTTCCTGCCATTGAAAAAAATCCCTTCCAGGAAAAAAAGAGAACAATACTGATGCACACTCTAGGTGCTAAGAGCACTGATAGTAAAAATAATTTTGATAAACTCTAACAATTAACATGGAGTATAATTGAAGTTCTTAGCACACATTTGCGCAAATATGTCGGCCCATCCACTGCGGGATTGAAAAAAATCCCCACAGCATGATGCTGCCACCACCATGCTTCACTGTAGGGATGTATTGGGCTCTAATGAGCGGTGCCTGTTTTTCTCCAAACATAACACCTGACATTCACAGCAAAGAGTTCAATCTTTGTCACATCAGACCAGAGAATTTTGTTTCTCATGTTCTTAGAGGTCATCTGGTGCACTGGGGCAAACTCCAGATGGGCTGCCATGTGTTTTTTTTTACTAAGGAGTGGCTTTCATCTGGCCGCTCTACCATACAGGCCTGATTGGTGGATTGCTGCAGAGATGTCCTTCTGGAAGGTTCTTCTCTCTCCACAGAGGACTTCTGTAGCTCTGACAGAGTGACCATCAGGTTCTCGGTCACCTCCCTGCCTAGGGCCCTTCTCCCCCGATCGCTCAGTTTAGACGGCTGGCCAGCTCTAGGAAGAGTCCTGGTGGTTTCCAAACGTCTTCCATTTACCGATGATGGAGGCCACTGTGCTCATTTGGGACCTTTAAAGCAGCAGATATGTTTCTGTACCCTTCCCCAGATTTGTGCCTCAAGACAATCCTGTCTCGGAGGTCTACAGACAATTTATTTTACTTCATGCTTGGCTTCTGACATGCACGGACAAGTGTGGGACCTTATATAGACAGGTGTGTGCCTTCCCAAATCATGTACAATCAACTGAATTTACCACAGATGGACTCCAATTAAGCTTTAGGTACATCTCAAGGATGATCCATGGAAACAGGAGGCACCTGAGTTAAATTTTGTGCTTGATGGCAAAGGCTGTGAAAACTTCTGTACATTTGATTTCTTTGTTTTTTATTCTTAATACATTTGCAAAAATCTCCCAAAAACTTTTTTTCACGTTGTCATTATGGGGTTTTGTGTGTAGAATTTTGAGGGAAAAATTATTATTTCTTTTCCATTCTGAAATAAGGCTATAACATAACAAAATGTGGAAAAAGTGAAGGGCTGTGAATACTTTCCGGATGCACTGTGTATGAGGGCACTACTCATTTGCATATCATCTAACATGACCCATTCCATTAGGTACAAAATGCTCTGTTCCTGGACTTCTTTCTTAATGGATAATTGCAGTCACCTGTGTTGAACTAGTTCAGTGATGATAACGGTGTTCCAGCAAAGGTGAAGGCAATCCTAAATTAAGGAAGAAGTCCAGAAGCAGAGCATTTTGTACCTAATGGAATGGGTCATGTTGGAGGGTATGCATTTGTGGTAGATTTGTGTAAGGGAATAGTGTGTAAGGGGCATTACAGTTTGGTATAATGTGTAAGGGGCATTGCTGTGTGGCATAATTATGCTATTATACTATCAATCTCTTTCTGGAGAATGGGTAGGAAACTTGAGCAAATGCCAGGAGAACATACCAACCCCACACAGACAGGGGCTGAGTGATAATCAAACCCAAGACCTTGGTGATGTCACACAGTAATGGTAACTACTATGCCAACTGTGCTGCATGTACGGAGCATAGGAAGTCTATCCCTGACCTGTCTATTACATCACCATGATAACATGTATACAGTATAGAATGAGTAGACACTGAAGTGTATAATATATTTCACCTGCCACTGTCATTATCTCCCTATTGCCTCACCTTCGCTACATCCCCCAGCCCTTCTGTGTCCAGCAGAACCAGGGTGTGATTGTACTTGGTGGGGTGGGGACGACACCACATCCAGATGCCCTTGGTCTTAGCTTCGACATTTGAGCCCAAATCAAACCCTGCAAACACAAGAACGTTATTTATATTATATACAAGTCCAGGCCAGGCCAAACCCCTGCCCATAACCCCAGGCTCCTATCAGAACTCTCACCTCTCTGGGCACCAGCCAGCTTGTTCATCAGATAGGACTTTCCTGTGCGATACAGGCCCACAATTGCCACCACCACCACCGGCTGGCTGATCCGGGAAAGGACGTCAATCGCTTCAGGATTTACCCGGAATTTGCCATTTTCAGGGTTCTCAATCAGACACAATGGGGCCTCCATAGTCAGTCCTTAGTCACCACCTTAGCTTGGACAAAGCACAATCAGATCATTACAGAAGTGCGGAATCAGTGGCATATTATGCTACCACCTCAGTGATTTATTCATAGCCCACCATAGCAGAAACCTGGCCAGTGACAGTAATTATCGGAGATGTGGCTTGTACAATGGGTGGTGAGCGTAGCGAGGCACCATGGCCAAAGCATAACAAGCGCAGTGAGCCATATGAGTGGATGCGACTTAGAGAGTATCAACGTTGACTATGATGACATTTAGGACAAAAAAACCATGAAAAACTTGACCTTCTTATTGTTGACCTAATGCTTGTGTCGACCTTCCGACCCATCATCCTTAGCCATGTTGACCTTCATTCAGTCAACATGGCCAGCCTCCCATGCCAAATTAGGCAAATCAATGTGAATGATCTCCCCTATTCTGGAACCTACATACTCAAGGGCAACCTTGTTTGAAAGTGGGGAGTCCAGACCTCATCCATCTTCATGGGATAGTTCTATGAGGTCATCCAGTATCATGGGGTAGTTCCGTAAGGTCATTCAGTCTCATGGGGTAGTTCTGTAAGGTCATCCAGTATCTTGGGGTAGTTCTTTGAAAACGGGGTGTCCAAAAGGGGACAGAGGAAGAACAATACTAGGTTTTTGGGGCACTCTTCTTTACAAATGTGGTGAGAAAATGTAAAATGGTTGAATTAATAATTAACCTTTATTGGGGTTCACTTAAAATATGTGGGCGTCAAAATTAAAGCATCAAAAGTAAAGCATACATTTTTTCAATCAAATGCTTTGAAAAAGTCACAGATTAGAAATATATTTACGATAATGCATCACAATATATATCATAACACAATCACATTGACTAGGTGAAAATGTTTCCACCAAGGGGACCACCCCCCGTTGAGTCGAAGAAATGTCCAACTCCGTAAAGATCATAGATTGTGTGTTGATGGTTAAGGGGTTCACAGCAGTTGCGGATACGTGCTAGCAACCTTTGTGGATAGAATAGACCAGGAAAAGGACAAGGACAGAGAATGGTCTTTCTTGTCGTGCCTGGTGTTTGGGATTCCCCACTGTTCATACGGCACCAGATCTTCCCTATCAGTCGCCCGAATAGGTACTTATCTGGCCAATTACTGTTTAACTGCTGAGATCAGACTAGATCAGGCGGCCCAGTAATGTATGGTCGTATACTTTATTGGATCGAGCAGCACAGGACTGACATTCGGGACCAAGAGTTGCTTCTGCTTTCCAGAGACACAGGGGAACCGCAGCCTGTTACGCAGAGTATTGCAGGAAGGGTCCGATCTGACTAAGGATGAGAGAGCAATGATGTATGAGGGTATAGCGCACTGAGTTTATTGCAGGAACCAGACCCTTCTACTACCCTCCATCATATGAGTATATTGGATGGAGGTTGAGAGTAATAGTCTGGCTGTGCTCAACTCAATAAATAGAAAGACTGGAGTGAAAGATTGGATGTGCCCCCTATCCGATTGGTCTTACTGGTGAAAATGAGCAAGTTGGCATTAACACCAGAGTCGATCGGGGGGTTGTGTGGTACAATTCTGTAGAGTGTCTATCACAGAGGGACAGTACAAGTTGTTTTAAGTCCCCAAGTGATATCAAAGGTGGTAAATAGGTACACAGGTGCAGAAACACCAAAAGCAACTAAATATTTGGTGGTTGCAGACACAGGCAGTTATATTCAATCTTACCACATATATGTCTAGCAGGATAAATAATAGGCACTAAACAGCTGATGTACTGGACAGCCAGGTCTGAGTGGTACAGCAAATCAATTGATGAGGGTTATTATGGCAAACAAACTAGATTCCATTGATTGGATGCCCAAGCAATAGGTCCCAGAGTAATGGAGATGGTGGTACGCAGGTGCGTGGTTACAGGGATACATTCAACAGGATATGTGACATTCCAGAGTATGTAACTGATGCTAGCACACACAGTATGAATCCCACCAAATATATGCTAGGTTGTAGGCAGCTGATGTACTGGACAGTCAGGTCAAAAACTAGTCAGAATAGTACAACCAAACAATTGATAACAGTCTGGATCATCCCAATTGGATGTCCAGTCGGTTAAGATTCACAACAATAATAATGAGGCTTGTAGTTGGTACCGTTCTTAAGCAGCCCGCAGATCATATATCTGGGAGATCAAAAATAGGTGAGGGGGGGGGGGGGGGTTTGTGGGAGGGAAAAAGGAATGAGGGAAAGCACTGGGGAGTATGGAGGTATGCTGGTGGGAAATCCCACGTTGTACAGGGGGGATGGGTACCGTGTAGATATGCCAGTACCTGGCGGGTGAGACCTGCTGATGATCGAGACTCAGTCCAGAGTTTCTGTGTTAGGAAGGGTTAGTTCCTGGGCAGGTCAGTGTAGGGCTGTATATGCCGTTCATTGCTGTTACAGCGTTAATAGCTGTACAGCGGCAGCTGGGTAATCCGCTCGTAGCTTTCAGCGGGCATGTAGTTCCGGGTATGAGGTGACGTCAGGGGGTGATCCCTAGGTGCATCTGACACGTGTTTCGCCGGGAAGGCTTGAGTCACTGTGATCAAGCCTTCCTGGTGAAACACGTGTCAGACGCACCTAGGGTCCACCCCCTGACGTCACCTCATACCCGGAACTACATGCCCGCTGAAAGCTACGAGCGGATTACCCGGCTGCCGCTGTACAGCTATTAACGCTGTAACAGCAATGAATGGCATATACAGCCCTACACCGACCTGCCCAGGGACTAACCCTTCCTAATACGGAAACTCTGGACTGAGTCTCGATCATCAGCAGGTCTCACCCATCCCCCCTGTACAACGTGGGATTTCCCACCAGCATACCTCCATACTCCCCAGTGCTTTCCCTCATTCCTTTTTCCCTCCCACAACCCCCCCCCCCCCCTCCTCACCTATTTTTGATCTCCCAGATATATGATCTGCGGGCTGCTTAAGAACGGTACCACCTACAAGCCCCATTATTATTGTTGTGAATATTAACCGACTGGACATCCAATTGGGATGATCCAGACTGTTATCAATTGTTTGGTTGTACTATTCTGACTAGTTTTTGACCTGACTGTCCAGTACATCAGCTGCCTACAACCTAGCATATATTCGGTGGGATTCATACTGCGTGTGCTAGCATCAGTTACATACTCTGAAATGTCACATATCCTGTTGAATGTATCCCTGTAACCACGCACCTGCGTACCACCATCTCCATTACTCTGGGACCTATTGCTTGGGTATCCAATCAATGGAATCTAGTTTGTTTGCCATAATAACCCTCATCAATTGATTTGCTGTATACGACCATACATTACTGGGCCGCCTGATCTCGTCTGATCTCAGCAGCTAAACAGTAATTGGCCAGATCAGTACCTATTCGGGCGACTGGGGTAGTTCCGTAAGGTCATCCAGTCTCATGGGGTAGTTCCGTAAGGTCATCTAGTCTCGTGGGGTAGTTCTGTAAGGTCATCCAGTCTCATGGGGTAGTTCCGTAAGGTCATCTAGTCTCATGGGTTAGTTCCGTAAGGTCATCTAGTCTCATGGGTTAGTTCTGTGAGGTCATCCAGTCTCATGGGGTAGTTCCGTAAGGTCATCCAGTCTCATG
Organism: Crinia signifera; assembly: GCF_055691185.1. Classification (NCBI taxonomy): domain Eukaryota; kingdom Metazoa; phylum Chordata; class Amphibia; order Anura; family Myobatrachidae; genus Crinia; species Crinia signifera. Next base: position 11,239,055 of record NC_139223.1, read on the forward strand.
GGGTAGTTCCGTAAGGTCATCCAGTCTCATGGGGTAGTTCCGTAAGGTCATCCAGTCTCATGGGGTAGTTCCGTAAGGTCATCCAGTCTCATGGGGTAGTTCTGTAAGGTCATCCAGTCTCGTGGGGTAGTTCTGTAAGGTCATCCAGTATCATGGGGTACTGGACTAAAACCATCTGATGTCATGGGGTAATTCACTAAGCTCATCTGCTGCCATGATGTAGTGCTCTAAGGTCATCCAATATCATGGGGTTGTTGACAAAGACAATCTGATATCAAGGGGTAGTTTGCTTAGGTTATACAACATCATGGGGTAGTTCACTTAGGTCATCTGGTGTCATGGGGTAGTTCACTTAGGTCATCTTGTGTCATGGGGTAGTTCACTAAGGTCATCTGGTGTCATGGGGTAGTTCACTAAGGTCATCTTGTGTCATGGGGTAGTTCACTAAGGTCATCTGGTGTCATGGGGTAGTTCACTCAGGTCATCTGGTGTCATGGGGTAATTCACTTAGGTCATCTGGTGTCATGGGGTAGTTCACTAAGGTCATCTTGTTTCATGGGGTAGTTCACTAAGGTCATCTTGTGTCATGGGGTAGTTCACTAAGGTCATCTTGTGTCATGGGGTAGTTCACTAAGGTCATCTTGTGTCATGGGGTAGTTCAATAACGTCATCTGGTGTCATGGGGTAATTCACTTAGGTCATCTGGTGTCATGGGGTAGTTCACTTAGGTCATCCGGTGTCATGGGGTAGTTCACTAAGGACATCTGGTATCATGGGGTAGTTCACTAAGGTCATCTGGTGTCATGGGGTAGTTCACTAAGGTCATCTTGTGTCATGGGGTAGTTCACTAAGGACATCTGGTATCATGGGGTAGTTCACTAAGGTCATCTGGTGTCATGGGGTAGTTCACTCAGGACATCCGGTGTCATGGGGTAGTTCACTAAGGTCATCTGGTATCATGGGGTAGTTCACTAAGGTCATCTGGTGTCATGGGGTAGTTCACTAAGGTCATCTGGTGTCATGGGGTAGTTCACTTAGGTCTTCTGGTGTCATGGGGTAGTTCACTAAGGTCATCTGGTGTCATGGGGTAGTTCACTAAGGACATCTGGTATCATGGGGTAATTCAATAGCGTCATCCGGTGTCATGGGGTAGTTCACTAAAGTCACGTGTCATGCTCACTGATGTCATGAGACGTCCTGGGGCGTGGCCGCGTGGTAATTATGTTATGGGTCACATGATATTAGACAACATAGACCAATTAACGATCATTTATTTAAAATATGCTGATGTGTTATTGAATCACATCATTAGGCCACACCCTCTCTATCAGAGGCGTAACTCTGGGAGGCAATGGTGTCATCTGCGGCCGGGCTCCTGCTCCGAAGGGGGCACCTCTCCTCCCCCTGTGAGTTTGAAACAGTTAATGGAAAGCTTCTGTGGCTGACTCCTCCTCCTAGCAGGACCCTGGACATGTCACATTCTCTTTATTCTAAGCATACAGTATATACACACACATAGTCTACATGTATGTGCATGTGTGTGGGGGGGGCACCAATATTTATCTTGCCTCCGGGCAAATGGGCCAAACTTACGCCACTGCTCTCTATTCATCTGCCCACATCACTAGGAAGTGTCTAGGAGGACGACAGCCAATTGGTCAACCACTACTGTTTGACAGGCAATAGGTTGACACATGAAAAAAGATCGACATGGTCTAGCTCGACATTGAAAAAAGGTTGACACAACATGTCAATGGTCGACACAGTAAAAAGTAACCGCACGTTTTTCAGGATTTTTAAAACTGACTTGTTCTTACTTCATGATCCCACGGGGCGTAGAGGGAGAATATAACAGTGTGCCGAGCGCAGCGAGCCGTGCGAGGGGACGGGGACACTAATACGGTGTGTACATGTCCACCTAGTGCATGTCAAGCTTTTGGTGTTGACCTATTGACCCTCTATGATTGTGGGCACAGTGCGCTGGGACGGTGACTGCAGGGCTCGGCCCTTGTTACTTTCACTTTCATTTTTACATTCTGAGCACGAAGAGAAAGTGTTTTATGCAGCAACTGCACCAGGCTGTATCAGCAGAGCACCGATCCGCAGCGTGGGGTAACGGGGTAACGGGGACTGAAGGGGAGGGGCGGGTAGTGGGGCTGATTCTCTGTCAGACGTAGCACACTATACAATAGCGAGTATAGGACACAGCACAAACGCAGAAGCCACTTTATGCATTGTTGCCTATCTCAGGGATTCAGAGGATTCTTACCCCCATTTCTCTGCATGCAACAGGCGTTATTACACACATACCCTAATAGACAGCATGCAACTACCACAGAGCAATAGTACATTAGGAGAAATACAAGTGCACGGACCTGTACAACTACATACTGCACCAGTGCCATATGGTATTGCAGCCTGGGATAAAGTTTACCTGCTCCAGACGTCCCTGTGTAGAAGTAGTAGTATAGTAGTGGTGGTGGTGGTAGTAGTAGTAGTAGTGGTGGTAGTAGTAGTAATAGCAGTAGTATCTTAGACGTCTGGTTCCCAGTGAAGTTGCAGCCAGAGTGTGAGACTGATACCCCTTTTACACCAAAAACCCTGGTCGGACCCTGGTCTTTGAATGCTGGAGTATCCAGGGTCTGACCCTGCTTTATACCCCATTTACACAGCACTTTGACCTGGGTCGGACCTGGGTCTGCACCATTTACACTGAACCTGGGTCAGCCCTGCCTTAAATAATATTTTATATATATATTTATAGAAATATATATATATATATATATATATATATATATATATATATATATATATATATATATATATATATAGAAATATATATATATATATATATATATATATATATATAGAAATATATAATATATAGAAATATAATATATATATATATATATATATATATATATATATATATATCAGGGCTGACCCAGGTTAAGTGTTTTTTTTTTTTTTTTTTTTAAGGTGCTGGGGGTGCCGGAGGGTACCTGTCCTGCCTGCTGTGCTTGGTGTACCTGGGGGTACCGGGGTGCTGGGGGGTGCAAGGGGTGCTGAAGGTACCTGTCCTGTCTGCGGTCGGATCTCAGCGGAGAAGATGATGTGCGCCGTTGCTGTACCACCCCCCCCCCCCCCCCCCCCCCCCCCCCCCTCCCCGGCAGACGGTCCCTGCGGCGTGCGGCGTATGGAGTGTCAGTGGCGGGGGTCCCTCTGGCGCATGGGAACTAGTACTAGTTCCTATGCGCTAGAGAGGGACCGCCGATACTGACACTCCATACGCCGCAGGGACCGGCTGCCGGATGCGGGGGGGGGGGGGGGGGGGGTGATACAGCAGCGGCGCACATCATCTTCTCCGCTGAGATCCGACCGCAGGCAGGACAGGTACCCCCAGCACCCCTAGCACCCCCGTACCCCCAGCACAGCAGGCTGACAGGTACCCCCCTCTCCTCAGCAGCCGCAGGGACCCCCCTCCTCCCGCAGCAGCTGGGAACATCTTCCCCAGCGCTGCACGCTGTGAACCCGCTGCGGGTGCCTGCACCCGCAGCGGGACCATTTACACCGACATTTACACGGGTCCTATCCGTGTTCTACCCAGGTCAGGACCTGGGTAGAGGACCCGTGTAAATGGAAACGGATACCCCCCATTTACACCGCCGCGGATCCGGGTCTGACCCGCCGCTGACCCGGATTTTTCGGCGGTGTAAAAGGGGTATGAGTGAGGCAGCTGCTGACACTGCCCAGAGGTTATAGCACACTGACTGACTGTAGACACTCCTCTAGATTCCTGCTGCAAGTGACGCACAGTGTACAGTCCATACATCTCTGCAATACAGAACACATTGCTGATTGCAGTAAATGTCACTGATACAACTGATTCCAATATATAAAAAATAAATAAAACAAGTAACTTTGCACCTTGGTAATCCAGGCTGCACTGCATGGGGTCAGATGTGCAGAGTGAGCTGGATTTGGGAGGGGCAGGTCCAAACTCTGATCTGATACCCCGTTCTCACTGCCGCAAAAACCCGGGTTTTTGCCAGGGCAAGCAGTAATTTCCCGTGTCCTGTCTCAGTGTGAACGGGTGTGAGTGAAATTCCCAGGTGTAATGCCCTGGGAATTATACACTGTTTTTTTGCAGGGTTATTCCTGGTTAATACACAGGTGTATGGCAGTGTGAAGCGGCTAGACCCGGGTTTTTTCTCACAAGATGCAAAAAAAGCAAGCTCATTGCATTGCTCAAAGCTGATTTTTAAACAGCCAAACAAAGATACTTTTTCAACATCCAATCAAAGCTGCTTTTAGATTCCACACATTTGTTGGCAGGCAGACCAGGGGAAGCAGTGTGAATGGAGCAGACACTGGAATTTCCCAGGTTTAAGGTACAGTATGAATGGGGTCTGTAGACCTGGCAACAAAAACCCGGGTTTTTGCAGGGGCGGCAATGAGAATGTGGTATAAATTGTAGTGCAATAATAAAGCTGTCCAGCATCTGTTTTCTGCATGCAAAAGCAGCCGGCATTTACCCTGCATGCAAATACAATAAATGAATGCATTGCAGCAAAGGAGTCGGACACAGAGCCGAAGGTCACACAAGGGATTGATGTTTTTCACCTGATGTTTTGGAAATGTACTGGGTACCACGGAGCGGTTGCCGGGAAACACACATGTACCATCGTATGGGAATGTCGGCTTCTAATCCAGGTGGTGTATCGCTCACACTGGTGGCCAGACTCTTACACAGATGCTAAATCCAGCAAGCGGCTGACGCAGGCTTCCGTGGTGCGTCATACGATTGCGACTAAACGCGAGAAAAGTGGGCGTCCCTCTTCTTGCACTGTCAGACGCACGGATGCAGATCAGAGAAGCACTTCTACTAGTATTGGCAGAGCCTCACTGATGCGACTGCCACAAAACATGGAGTCCGATGTATGCGACTCAGACCAGACTCGTCCTAGTGCTGCACCAGACACAGCCTGTAACATGGCAGTTAGGAGCTGATCAGCCGGTACTTGGGGAGTAATTATGACCTGTCCGCAAATTCATACAGCGGCTGTTTATTGATACACTACGCATGCGTACAGTACGCAGTACCCATGCTCTAGGCCCTGCTGCAATGGAATCCTGCTATTTTTCTATGCGCACAGCATGCGCAAGGTGATTGACAGGAAGTAGGAGTCTAGGGTGGAAACTGGCCGCTAACTGGGAGTGTTGAGAAAAACGCAGGCGTGGCTAGGAAAATTCTGGGAGTGTCCGGGAAAATGTTGGGAATGCCCTGGAACACGCCCGGAGTGTCAGGGAAAACGCCCGGAGTGTACAGGAAGCCGCACAGCGTTTATTCCCCGCTGCTTAGCAGCTGACAGGGGGGACTCCCAACAGCCCCCCCACACACCGCGGGACACTGCCGCCCGCGGGTGGGACATCGGGACAGGCCCTGACAATTGGGACTGTCCCGATAAAATCGGGACTGTTGGGAGGTATGCTGCAACAACCGCTCTCACTAATTTCTACATTTACCTCTCCTGACTCTGCTGTTTCCCACCTCTACCTGACTCTTTAAACAGCCCTTGATGAAGTGGCTCCAGCTTCCCATTACACCCCACATAGGCTTAGATACCAACCGTGGCACTCCAACACAACAAGACAACTACGAAATCAGTCACGTATAGTGGAACGCCAATGGCACAAATCTCATAATATGACTGATTTCCTCACATATAAGACTAGCTACCACTCCTACTGCAATGCTTTGGACACTGTCAAACAAAAATAATACTACAAATTTCTCATCTCTTCTCATGCCACCAACCCTAAGTGATTTTTTAACACATTTACTCTTCTGTACCCCCACCGGCTACCACCAGTGCCCAAGAACTTGCCTCCTACTGTAAGGACAAAATTGATAACATCTGAGATGAAATGGTATGCTCTTCCACATCCTCTAACCCTCTTTCTTTCCCACCTGAACCCTCTGGCACTTTCTCTTCACTTGAGCCCACAAATTAAAAGGAAGTATCCGCACTCTTCTTATCCTCTTACTACCTCTACTCTTGCACAAGTCATTAAAAATCTATCTACTATGTTTATTCCAACCTTAACTAAAATCTGCAATCTCTCTCTTGCTGCTGGTACTTTTCCTTCTCTGCTCAAACATACAGTGATTACTCCCATTCTGAAAAAACACAATTCTGACCCTAACTCTCTAACTATCATCCTACCTCTCAGCTCCCATGCCTCTCCAAGCTACTCTCCAGTAGCTTGGAGAGGCATGGGAGCTGAGAGGTAGGACTTGTCTACTCTCGCCTCACAAACTTTCTTAACTCTCACACTCTATTATATCCGCTTCAGTCAGGCTTTCGCTCTCAACACTCCACTGAGACAGCACTGACTAAAGTGGTGAATGATCTGGTAACTGCTAAGTCTAAAGGCCATTACTCGCTACTTCTAGATCATTCTGCTGCGTTTGACACTGTGGATCACACTCATCTCTTACAAACACTACACTCCCTAGGTCTTAATGATACAGCCCTTTCCTGGTTCACATCTTACCTATCTGATCGATCTTTCAGTGTTCGCTTCTCTGACTCTACTTCCTCTTCATTACCTCAGTCAGTCGGAGTTCCGCAAGGCTCAGTCTTAGGTCCTCTGCTTTTCTCAATCTATACTTCCTCTCTTGGCAAACTAATCAGTTCTTTCAGATTTCAGTATCACTTATATGTGGATGATACTCAAATCTATCTATCAACCCCAGAGCTGTCACCAGTGGTTTTGGGTCGAGTCTCCGAATGTCTCTCTCCCATCTCATCTTGGATGTCTTCTCGCCAACTCAAACTCAATAAATCCAAAAACGGAATTACTTATATTCCCGCCAACTAAGAACAGTTACCATCCTGATATCTCCATCGCTGTTGACAACTCAACAATCTACCCTACCCCACAAGCTTGAACTGTCCTTTCTTCGCCACATTCATTCTGTCTCCAAATCATGTTACATGCATCTTAAAAAACATATCCAAAATACGAGCCTATCTCACACAAGACACTACCAAATCTCTTATCCATGCACTCATTATATCCTGCATTGATTATTGCAATAGTCTCCTAACTGGTCTTCCCAAGAACAGACTCTCACCACTGCAATCCATTTTCAATGCTGCTGCTAGGCTGATCTTCCTAGCAAGTTAATCGTCTGCTGATCCACTCTGTCAGTCCCTTCATTGGTTACCTGTATATTACGGTATTCAATATAAAATACTTCTACTTGCATATAAAGCTATTAACCATACTGCACCAGCTTATATCTCCTTACTTATCACAAAATATCTCCCGTCTCAACCACTACGCTCTGCACAAGATCTGCGTCTCTCTTCTGCACAGATCTCTAGCTCCCATTCACTATTACAGGACTTTCATCGGGCTGCTCCCATCCTATTGCTGGCCACACATCAGAACAACTTTCCTCCAACCATCCAACTACTGTAGTTATGTGGATGGAATAAAATTATGGTACTGGATGGGAGCAAATGTAATATTTACTTCAGAAATTTGGAAAAGGACCAAAACTGTCGCTCAGACACGTTACTGTAAGTGAACCTGTTTGATTTAAATAATTTTACTGAATGTTTTTGTCCATTTTCCTGGGTTTGTGAGCACATTTCTGATTGTCCTTTGCTCCCATCCAGTACCATATTTTTACTCCATCCAAGCAACTAGTTGGATAGTTGGAGAAAAGTTGGTCTGATGTGTGGCCAGCATAAGGAATGCCCTTCCATGCACAATAAGACTCCCCGCTAGCCTCCAAACTAAAACTTAAATTGGGAGTTTAATTTGTGCACCTGCACCTTTGACTTTGTATGCAGTTCTACTGAAAGGTCTCCGCAGGGTCGCACCTTTCAATTGGTGTGCACCCCAGGACCCCACCCCTGTATTATATAGCTTCCCTTCTGGACTTGTAACTTGGTAGGACTGCTATGCTATTACTGGTGCCTGTCCTTGTGTTTCCCTCCTCTATCCCTATAGATTGTAAGCTTGCAGAAGGGCCCTCCTACCTCCAAGTCTGTCTGTTACCCAGTTTGTTGTATCACTGTCTAATATTGTAAAGCGCAACAGAATCTGCTGCGCTATATAAGACACTGTAACGGGATCTGCTGCGCTATATAAGACGCTGTAACTGAATCTACTGCTCTATATAAGACGCTGTAACGGAATCTGCTGCACTATATAAGACACTGTAACGGAATCTGCTGCGCTATATAAGGTGCTGTAACGGAATCTGCTGTGCTATATAAGACACTGTAACGGGATCTGCTGCGCTATATAAGACGCTGTAACGGAATATGCTGCGCTATATAAGACACTGTAACGGAATCTACTGCTCTATATAAGACGCTGTAACGGAATCTGCTGTGCTATATAAGACACTGTAACGGAATCTACTGCACTATATAAGACGCTGTAACGGAATCTGCTGCGCTATATAAGACACTGTAACGGAATCTGCTGCGCTATATAAGACACTGTAACGGAATCTGCTGCGCTATATAAGAAACTGTAACGGGATCTGCCACGCTGTATAAGACACTGTAATGGAATCTGCTGCGCTATATAAGACACTGTAACGGAATCTGCTGCGCTATATAAGACACTGTAACGGAATCTGCTGCACTATATAAGACGCTGTAACGGAATCTGCTGCGCTATATAAGACACTGTAAATAAATAATAAATAATAATTCATTTATATACATTTCAGATATAGACATTCGAAAAATTGACAAACCAAAATAACCTATTAAAAATAAAACAAATGATTTCTTTGCTTTTGACGACTTTCATTGCCATGGCAACGTCCCGACACTTCCGGTCTCTGTATTTATGAGGCATATATGTTTCTCAATTTATATTAGGCAAGTATATTAAAGTCCTTATAATAATCCGGAGGTATAGCTTATCTGAGAAGTAGATGGATCTTTCAATTGGCTAGCGCGATCGCCATAATTCCCGATCGAGTATCATTATTGTTGTGACTTCGTATCCATTGTCACTTCCGGCCAATAAAGATGACGCCTGATGCTACCGTTACCATCCTGTTTCATCATATCCGGCTGTTGGACCGCCAAACATTTCGGAAGTGATGGGGATTGAATCTCAGGGAATCTAGGAGTCCTGCATTTCTGGTTCTTGGAACGCATATAACGGAAGTTGTCAGCAGGCACCATCATAATAGGTGGAAATTGGAACGCGGAAGTGGATTTGATCCTTTCATGGGGGAGCCGTGGAAGTGTACAGGCTTATTGCCATGGCAACGCGATCGCCACAAAGCCATGTAAAAAAAAACATTAAAAAAAAACATAATTAGAACATGAGCCTAAATCGATATATTTCAAACGAAATACATATATAGTATTGAAGAACATTATTTGATATTGAACTATTCTATAAAAAACACTTAAGTTCAAAGTCGTTTAAACCTACTGGTAACAGTGTGTTGCAGTCAAAGATTAAGTTCATTTCCGCTTTTGCTAGGGCGGTTAGCTCGTCATTGTGTCTAGTGTTATTCTTTATTGCTTCTGAACCACAGAAGGACACATTTCCTGTGGTGAACAGATTTGCACATTTTTAAAGTGTGATGAGAGAGCATGGGTTTCTAACCCATATTTAATATTCCTTAAATGCTCTCCTACCCTAGTCTTAAAAGCTCTGGTTCTTCCGATGTAATGTTTGTTACAGCTGCACTCTATGGAATATACGGTACTTGTGTATTATAGCGGCGCCCCCGATGTACATCGCGCAATGTTTTCATCGCATCGCATGCCATGCACCCGATGGTATGCGATGCGATGCAACGCGATTTTTGCCCCCTATGCGATGAAACATTGTATAAGCACCCTAAAGGTTGCTTTTAAGCACCCAAATGGGTGCTTACAATGTTAAATGCACCCCCACGCCACCCCCCCCCCCACTATAAACGTGAACCCGAAGCGTGGCGAGCGTAGCGAGCTTGCGAGGGGCGGTGGTACTCGTCCTCCGACCTTTTCATACCCCCACTATCCACGTCGGCGTGGAGTTGAGAATAGAAAGTGTGGCGAGCGCAGCGAGCCACCGAGCCCGAAGCGTGGCGAGCGCAGCGAGCCCCGCGAGGGGACGCAGATACCTGTGAAGCCCGCGAGGGGACGCAGATACCTGTGAAGGTATCCGCGTCCGCTCGCCACGCTTCGGGCTTGGTGGCTCGCTGTGCTCGCCACACTTTCTATTCTCAACTCCACGCCGATGTGGATAGTGGGGGTATGAAAAGGTCCGAGGACGCGTACCGCCGCCCCTCGCGGGCTCGCTGCGCTCGCCACGCTTCGGGTTCACGTTTATAGTGGGGGGGTGGCGTGGGGGTGCATTTCACATTGTAAGCACTAGGGTGCTTATACAATTTTTAATCGCATCGCATCGCATTGTATGCCATACACAATGTCATACAATTTAAAAATTGTATGACATTGTACAATATCGCGCATTATCGCGTCGCATCGCATACCTTATGGTATGCGATGCGATGGGCGCCGCTATAATACACAAGTACCGAATATACAATGTTTTTCGTATTAAAAGTAATAAATTCTTTTACTCTCACTGTATGGTCATTAATCTTATATTCCGTTTTTTTACTAGAGCCCTTACTTTTGGTATTTTTAAGTAACTTATCTCTTTTAACACTATACAGTATATTACATACAATCAATTTAGCTATATTTTATGTTACATTTTACATGTGGTAGACACAAATGTATTGAGCCACTCTAGAGGACTTCTATCTCCCACAGTATATTCTGCTGGCTATACCTGTGGGAGATAGAAGTCCTCTAGAGTGGCTCAATACATTTGTGTCTACCATCAATGAAAAAGTTTCCATCTTTTTATTGGTGAAACTCATAAAATTCCTAAAGGAATTGGCCAGATAAGCCATTTGGAAAGATTTGTCTTCTTTTTTAATAAGTATCTAACACCATTCAAGGGTCTCCTACCAAGGAATAAATATTTTTTGTAGGATTAACAATATGGACCGCACAGGACCTCTATTATGATAATAGTATATCCTATATCAAACAGAAGATTGTACCTGTTATTCCCCTGATGAAGTCTTTTTAAAGACGAAACGCGTTGGGTCGTTTCTCCATTTTATGAAGGATCAAATAAAGCAATTGCTTGGATGAAATTTTTGTCATTATTTTAAAAGTGCTGGTTTCATAAGGACTGTACATCGACAGATTGGCGCCTCACCACTATTGGGGAGAAGATTGTGGTACTTGTTCCCTTGGCCCTCGGGGAGCATTGTGGTTGGGCAGCCTATTTGTACAATTGTTTATATATATTTCTGTTTATAGCGCGTGGAGGAATATTGGGGTTTGAGATATATATATATATATATATATATATATATATATATATATATATCCAATGGAAACACGGGCACTCAGAGATGGCAGATGCGTGGTGAAGACAGGACCAGGTTTATTACATAACAGGTCGGGCAACATTTCTGGGGACTTGCCCCCATCGTCAGGACATATACAGTGTGTAGAACAAACATAATGTGCATACAATGTTGTATACAAATGTTCTTGAAAAAAGTCTAAACGACTGAAACGTCGGACAACCAAGACCCACAGCCTGTTGTGATTTTTTTCTTAAAGTCCTCAGAGTGGCGCCATCCACAACCTACATATTCATGGTATCCGTTACCTAGGAAGGCATCTGGGCAGATAAAACTGTTAACATGTGGAGTGCTGGCCTGGTCCTCTGTTCCCCCAACTGCCACCAGTGGGAGGGTCATCAGGACAGTCTCCCATAGCAGGACTGTCACACTGTAATAAGGACAGTTGGAGGTATGTTATATGGTGTCAGGATGTTATGTGGTAGGTTCCTGTCTCACACTTTGAGGGAGATGTATTAATCTTAGAGAGATAAAGGTATAATTAGCATAGCATTGATACAGAACGTACAGCACTGATCAGATAACTGAGGTTTTACATGACATTAGCAGGTTCCCGCTGACATACTGTACATGCATACATACGTGTTACTGTCATGTTTGCACAGGATGTATATAACTATACAGGTTGGATGAGAGCAGAGTCTGCTATTATCAGAACTTTGTACCGCTCCCAGAGTATCTCATGCCACAGCCGCACCTTGCCCTTACCGAACCTTTATCAGCGCAGAGCTGGGACAGTGCCCACAGGAATCAGCCATTATTGCTTTCACTTTCTCTATGACACAACTGTGACCCTGTGTATTAGGGGGGCTACACAGTGATCTATATGTGCCTCCGCCCAGACAGATGACATCACCTACAGTCCTGTGTGTGACATCACTGTGACCCTGTATATAAGGGGGGTTACACAATAATATATATGTGCCTCCGCCCAGACAGATGACATCACCTACAGTCCTGTGTGTGACATCACTGTGACCCTGTATATAAGGGGGGTTACACAATAATATATATGTGCCTCCGCCCAGACAGATGACATCACCTACAGTCCTGTGTGTGACATCACTGTGACCCTGTATATAAGGGGGTTACACAATAATATATATGTGCCTCCGCCCAGACAGATGACATCACCTACAGTCCTGTATGTGACATCACTGTGTCCCAGAATGCTATATAATTTCAAGAGCTCAAGATAACTCTAAATTACCAAAAAAGATAATAAGAGAGCGCAATAAAGGTACCAATATTTAATAATTCATTCATATATATTACTACAAATTCAACAATCATAAAATTGCATACTTTAAAACATATACATTAAAAAACATAATATTTAGGCAGATCAATGGTAACCATGCAGGGTGAGTGTAAATTGGATAAGGCCACAAGAACTCAGTCCAATGGCACTAATATTTAATGTAGAATTTCAATTACACAGAGTCCTGCTCCAGGTGTAAATAGTATTTGTAATCCACAGGATGTTTTTATCACAGGACCCTTCAGGGTCAGTTGCAGTTTTAAGGTGTAAATATAATTCTCAGTCCATAGACACCTCAGTGTCTAGTGTTGTTAATCCTTAGACTGATAAAGATGCGCATACGAATCTGCACACTCCAGCAGACAGTAAACGTTATAGATGGTATGTCTATATATCCGCGGAGACACAGTGACAATACAGTGTGGCTTTTAGGAAAAGATTACCGGCTCTTACCAGACCTCGGTCGGGAGCTTAAGTTGATGTTGCCGTCTGTAGTGATGAAGCGCACGGCTGTGTGTGTGTGCTCGCTTCTCAGACTGTGTCTCCGATATCAGCTGTCTGTCCGCACCTCTCAGGGAATCAGTTCCCGATTCACAGCGCTGTTTTACAAGTTGCAGTCCGAGATAGGTGCTGCGGCTTCTCCTGCTGTTTTGGGGTCCGTTCTGTGGAATACACCTGAGGCTCCAGGCGGGGAACACCTCTTAACCAACCCTGCAGGTACAATGATCTGTCCACAAATGCCTTGACGCGTTTCTCTGCCTTGCTCTCTGGCAGTTTCCTCAGAAGGTTTTAACCCATAAGAGCATGGAGGTCCTTTTTAAAGGTCAACTGGCCAATCATTCTGGCCAGTTAATTATCACACGCATGTGACAGCTATTAACAATCAATCAGAGCCTTTGTCTGTATTACACCAGTAAAAAAAACACATTTGTGTCTACTTGTTTGCAATGGCAAGTTTCTAAATACATTCATAGCAATATTTATATTTATAGAATGGGACACATTAGGTCAAAATCATATAAAGAGGAAAAAGAAACAAATTATATAGAAAAGGACACAAATATACAGAGATCAAATTTTTAGAGAGATGTCAATGAGCTACTAATACACACGGAATGCTCATATCAATCAGGTTGTGCTCTGTGGCACACCTCATAGTGCAACAGTCTCATATATCACTGGGTCCCTGGTTCGAATCCCTCATCTAACCACCTTAACCGGTGGGGAGTTCTTTTTAATAAGTAAATAACCAAATATATAGGAAGAGGACAGATAATTTAAGTGCCTAAACCAAGGGATTGTTCACATACAACCACATGTAGTCTCATTTTAATCCACTTTATCTTTTGTTTTGTTTATCAAGACTATAAAATCACCAGATACTATACATTACAGTTTAGGCAATATCCCCTTACGCAAAAAGAGAAAAGGAAAAAAGGAGGAGAGGAGGAAGGAGGATTAAGGGACTAATTATATCACAAAAATAGTTCCTAAACCGAAATGACCCGCAGATGCCCGAGTCTTCATCACCATGAATCCAATCTATAACCCTATCTGTATAACTATTTTTATTTTTTATTATTTTTATATTTATTTTTGTTAATATTTATTTTTGTTAATATTTTTGTCAACAGCAGTCTTCATCCATTTTTCACCAGTCATATTTCTTATTCGCCTATAAGGTAATATCAGCACATTCCGAGTTCATTCAATTCAATGGATTCGTTGAGACCAAGGGGGGTCAGCGAGCCCAATGCAAAAATCCAGAAAGCCTCTCGTTTACATAGCATGGAGAAGCGATCCCCACCTCTTTTGGAGACTGGGATCCCCTCAATAGCCTGTATTTTTAGAACTTCTACATTACCCTGATGTTCATGTTTCACGTGTCTTGAAATACTGTGTGATTGCACTTGATTTATAACGTTTCTTCTATGTTCAAGGAACCTAACATTCAGGGTACGGGTGGTTCGACCCACATACTGTAGGCCGCAAACACAGGTTATTAAATATATCACGTATGTTGAGGCACAGTTCAAAAAACTTTTTATCTGAAATATTGACTGGTTCGTTGAAGACCTAAATTGTGTGCTCTTATTTATCAAAAATTTACACGTGATACATTTGTTTCTACCACATTTGTGGCAACCAACAATTTGAGAGTGCTTGGTGGATTCAACTACTAATGATTTAAAATGGCTAGGTGCTAGGGCATTTTTTAGATTCTGATTCTTTTTAAAAATGATCCTAGGTTTTTCTTCAAGAATCGGTGCTAGTTGTTTGTCGGTTTTTAGAATCCTATAATTTTTATTCAAGATTTTCTTAATTTCATTAGAGTGGGAGTTGAATTTGGATATAAATAAAGGCTTATTTTTAAGTTCGTTGGTAGATTCATCTGCCAGTTTATTTACAGGTTCTTTGTTAGTTTTTAATAACAGGGATTCTCTTTCTATTTTATTAACCTCATCCAAAGCTCTAACCAAAATATCTAGGGGATATCCCTGGTCCACAAAGGATAAAATTAAATTATTAGCTTGATCTGAAAAGGTGAGGGGGTCTGAACAATTCCTTTTCAGTCTCAATAGTTGGCTCTTTGGTATATTGTTTATCCAAGGGCGGTGGTGACAACTTTTATAATTTAAATAATTGTTGCAGTCTACCTCTTTAACAAAGGTTGAGGTTATAATTTTATTATTTTGGATGCTTAAAGCAATATCCAAGAATGTAATATAATTGTGACTAATGGTGTGTGTAAAATTTAAACCAAACGTGTTAGTGTTAAGATAATCTATAAACTGAAGTGCTTTTTCGTGCCCCCCGTGCCAAACAAAAAACATATCATCTATGTACCTACCATAGGACACCAAGCTCGCCCCGAATGGACCATTCCATATATACTGTTCTTCAAACAAACCCATATAGAGGTTTGCAAAGCTCGGGGCGAACTTGGTGCCCATGGCGGTACCAAGGATCTGTAAAAAGAATTCACCATTAAAAGTGAAATAATTATGTGAAAGAATGAAAGCAACTGAATCAAGGACAAATTTTCTCCTGCATTCACTCAGGTCCTCATCCATAGCCAAAAAGGATTGGAGAGCTTGGATGCCCTGTAGATGTGGTATGTTAGTATACAAGGACTCAACGTCACAAGTCATAAGTAGATACTCCTCCTGCCAATCACAACTTTGGATATTGGTCAGGAAGTGTGTTGTATCCTTGATGTAGGACCTGAGTGACTGCACATGAGATTGAAGGAAAGTGTCAACAAAAGCGGAAAGTGAAGTGGTGAGTGACCCAACACCAGAAATAATTGGACGACCAGGGGGTGAAGAAAGTGATTTGTGAATTTTAGGTAAATGATAATATGTGGGTATAATAGGGTGTGTATTGAACAAAAAAGAAAATTCCTTCTTGGTTATTGCACCATCATCCACTGCCTTTAACAGGAGAACCCTTAGTTGGTCACAATATTCATTAGTGGGGTCCTTGCTTAGTTTTTTATAGAATTTAGAATGTGTGTGACATCACTGTGACCCTGTATATAAGGGGGTTACACAATAATATATATGTGCCTCCGCCCAGACAGATGACATCACCTACAGTCCTGTATGTGACATCACTGTGTCCCAGAATGCTAAATAATTTCAAGAGCTCAAGATACCTGATGGCGATCCACTGTGCCGGTCTGGTAGAAATGTTTATGTCACATGACTACGTGCCCATAATCCTGTCCCTCTCCACACTGGATATTTCCTTTTTATAAGGGTGTTTGCACATGTTAGTAGCTATACTATCTTAAGGGGCTTAGGGTGAGTGGTTGGGTTTAGAGTTGCCCATACCTTACAACCACATCATCAACATCCTGGCAATGTTGACATTTCATCAGGGTCCACATGATGAATGTCAACATTCTCATGTCGACATTATAAATGCTGATCTAATATGCAGAGCCTGAGCGGCATTGCTAGTAATCATACTGAGAGACAAGCTCAGTGACACTGAGACTTGTATCAGATCGCCCTCTGGTGGAGAGACATGGGATTTTCATGCTTCCACATCCCCAGATGACAAGTGTTATGTCAGGGCATTGGGATTCAGTTGCATGCAGATGTAAGCAACGACATCCTTTCATGTAAACTTAATGGTGTGGAACACAATTCCGACATTCTGTAAGTTTTCGCAAGAATTTCAACAGGTTCTCAGTGTTGACATGTAACACGTCAACAAGGACATAATGTCGACATACCATTTTTTCACTATTTTCGTCTAACCCAAAATTTAGCATAACAATGTTATTCCAGCATATGTATGTCTGCGAGTTAATATGATAATCATGTCGACATTGTATCGAATGACTGCACATGTACCGTGCGCAAGGGGGAACTAGTGACAGGAAATGCGGCTGGAGATTGACTGACGGGAAGCTGGCATTTGTGGGTGTGCCAGGTGTTTAAGGTAGCGTTTCTGACGACAGCGCCGCAGATTAGTGGCAGCCTCAGACCTCACCACTTCCGGTTTCGGCGGGAGCAGGCGCTGGTTACCAAAGGCAGTAAGAAACATCAAGCGGCTGCCCCTGCATGAGACTCTGCCTCCACATCACAACAAAAGGAGGTAACCTCTTTACAGGAGAGCCAGGGCTGAATAGGGACAGCAAGCTGGTCATTTTTAAACATACACTCAATTATTCCCCAAAAGGGGGTAAACATTTTAACTAACTTTTTTACTCCACAGGTACCACTCAAACTTTTTTCTATCTTTTTCACCTTCCCCCCTCCCCAGTATATATCAATTCTCATAATACAACTTGTACAATTCCCTTAAAGTAACCAGCGCTCTTTATTAACCCCTTGCCAACCTAACCATAGAAGAGCTGCTCCCATTTTCAGCGCAGAGACCGCAATACACAATCTAGCCTCAGACCTATTCACATTTGCTCAGGCAGCAAAGTCTCTACGGTGTTCCAGGAATTGTGTATGGATCTGCGAGAGGTTTGTGATTAGCGATTCATTCGCAAATTATCAGGGGGAATCTTCTCGGTACTTGTTTAGTTTCACGGCGCCCGATATGTCGAATGCGATATCGGACGATAAATCAGATGCAATATCGGCAGATATATCAGATGCGATATATCAATGCGCATACAGATAGTGGTAGATGCTCAAATTAGTTCAGTAATATCACTCAGGTGCATGAGGGAGGGGTTAATACTGAGTAAGTAAAACCAGACATTGGTTCCCCCAGCTCACTGAGTGGTATCAGTAACCAGTGTAGAACACTACATGATAATAGAATTCAGAGATATTGGTTACATATACCTGCACAGGTGTATGATATGCCCCCAAGCCGCGTCAAGGCTTCTCTGTATATTGGGGGTCCCTAGTGCTATATCGATGCGATCTGATTTTTTTTACCTGCTCATAACCCCACGACGCATGGAGTTGATTTTATATAGTGTGGCGAGCGCAGTAATCCGCATCCGCTCGCCACGCTTCGGGCTCGGTGGCTCGCTGCACTATATAAAATCAACTCCACGCGTAGTGGATAGTGGGGTTATGAACAGGTCAAAAATCGCATGAGATCGCATCAATATATCGGCCGATATTGCATCCAATATATCGGGCACCGTGAAACTAAACAAGTACCAACTTCTCTTTATCTGGGCGGCAGCTTTCTCCTCGCAGTGTACTGCAACCTATCCCACATATCCCTACATGTGTTATTAGTAGAATAGACTGAGGAATCTCCTTACATGAGGGACGTAGATATGAATATTCTTTGTGATGCCGTGTTCACACTGCGAGTGTGACCAACACGGCTTTTACCCAGCATTTTAATGTCGGGGACTGCAGCGCCAGACCCCGTTCTCAATGCTAAGGCACATTCGGGTGCAGCAGTTCTACCCAGTAATTGGTACTTGTTACTTAGAGCGGCGCATTTAGCGTACTGGGCTATTCTCCTTAGTAAAATTGCATTGGATCGCATAGTGTGTATAGTGGTAATCCGATGCAATATTTCTTTGTATAAGCACTATTAAGTGCACAGGAGTGCTTATACAATGAAATATCGCATAGGATCGAACGGCACCATACAGTGGGTGCGATATTTCCTTGTATAAGCACCCATATGACATGTTATGGGTGCTTACAATTATACCCGTATAACATGTCAGCGCAGCGAGTGGCGGAACGCGTCCTTCGACCTTTTCATACCCCCACTATCCACGTTGGCGTAGAGTTGGATTTTATAAAGTTTGGCAAGCGCAGCAAACCACCAAGCCCGAAGCGTGGCGAGCGCGAGCCAGTCCCGTGAAGGGACGCGGATTACATGACATGTTCCACGTCCCCTTGTTACACTTTATAAATTAACTCCACGCCGACGTGGATAGTGGGGGTATGAAAGGGTCGGAGGATGCGTTCCGCCGCCGCTCGCCTTGCTTCGGACTGCCGTGGATAGTGGTGGTGTTTTATGAACACATTCACACCTGCAAAATCATGCAACCGACACAGTAATGACGACATGTGTTAACTAAGAACTATAATTCACTTAAATAATTAAAAAGCATAATGTAAATGGTAATACGAACATAGAATCAATTTAAAACAGTTAAAGATTAAGAACATGGAATCAACAAATTATTTAGTCGTCCTTAGGGAGAAGTGTCAGGGCGTGCAGGACCCGATTACATGGGTTATCCCCACAAACTCCTGCAAGTACGATTGGAGCATGTCTCTTGCGGTGCCCCGATGGCGTTCATTGCGCCATTTGCATTCATTCTATGTTCTGAGTATGAACCCCTGTTGATGGGTCAATGAAATTGTAGTGGTGGTTAACCTGGGCGTGCTGATATCCTGCCAATTGGAGCTGATCACTGCTATACGCCCTCCAGCAGTCTGTGTAAATCGTAGATCCAGGATCAACATTATCAATGAGCGGGTGGGCACCATCGTGAGGAAACACTGTCCTGTTTCACGGCATATGCCCCCAAAAACCCACTGCTGGGGTAACATCCGGCCAACATGACTCTTTCTCCTCACAAACATGCTCTCATCCACCTCAAATATGCGATCTGGTCCACCGATACGACGCTGTGGCTGCGCCATGAGGTCCATCCAGCAAGCTTCCCACATCCACTTATTGTATAACACAGCGGTTTTTTTAGACATATCCAGCTGTTGCTGCCAGTAGTCTATGGATGTCAGCTCCTGCGCCCAGGAATATATGAACCTCACCAAGGTGAGAAAGGCTAAGCGGCACCCTGGAATCAGTGTGCCGCACTGAGGCTCACCTTTAGGCAGCAAACCTTGACATGGCACCGCCACATACTTTCCTTCACACTTAGGCGCATTATGTGTCCATTTGCGCAATTCTGCGCCACCGGTAGGAGATCATGGCGCTGAAAAAACTCAATAGCCTCCTCCTCTGTCTGAGGCAATGAGAACATATTCAGCGAAGCAGCCATATCGTCACCTTTCACAAAATACGAAAATCACCTCAGAATGATTTCTGAGAGGATGTGACAGGGGGCGGGAATCACAATGAGTGTTACTGAAATCGCATTGCACCGCACACCACTATAAAGCGGCATGCAATGTGATTTCACTACGGTACCGTACATACAGAAATGGGGCGCCGTGCTAGGAAACAAGTACCCAGTAATTTGCCTTTTAACACTGTTTTTTTTTGCAGTGTGAATGGGTCAACCTGTGTCTGCATACCCAGGTTTCCAACCCGGGTAAAAATAAGGGTTGGAGACCCGGTAATTTCAACACGGGTTGAACCATTCACACTGAAAAAAAAAAAAAAAAAAAACTGTCCTGGATATATAGGGATAGATACTTCTAGTACAACTGAGAGGCAGCGACCTTTCTTAGATTTTGAAGCGCCTTTCCTAAACCCTTTATTGGCCATAAGCTATGAATCCACCCCATTTCCTGACACTCCCTATGGCGAGTTGTTGTGAGCATGTCACAGATAATGTGTGAAAATTCAATAAAAAAAGTTTATTTTTGCAGACAAAATAAAGTTTCCTATATACAAAATACAGACTGCAGCATAGGACAATCCCCCCAGACACCGCAATCTCTGATTGGGATGAGATGGTGATGGTATTATGTAAGGCATAGACTGCAGCACAGGATAATCCCCTGCACACACTGCAGCCACTCATTGAGAGGAGATGGTGATGATATTATGTACGATACACATTGTAGCACTGGTGTTCCACTGGACAGCAGAGGTCAGAGGGCAAAGGGGTTGGCGTGAATGGTGATATCCTTTATCCGCACTTCAGTCAGGGGACGAAACGATTTCTCATGTACCTGCAGCTTCTCCAACTCGTCCAGGGTGTCCAGACCATCGATCACTCTACATCGGGAAAGAAATACACAGATCAGCCCGGGAGGTAATGATGTCCAGCTAGTTAGACCAGCACCCAAATGTAATTCTTACAATATAGTGCACCGCTATCTATAACAGTGATGGCTAACCTTGACATTCCAGCTGTTGTTGAACTACACATCCCAGCATGCCCTGGACATGCTAGGATGCGTAGTTCAACAACAGCTGGAGTGTCAAGCTTAGCAATCCCTGATCTATAATGTTATACCCCAATATACTATACCAGCCATTGGCCCAGTGATCAGGGCCCTTATCACATAAACTGTCTCTCAGACACAACTGGCCAGATGCAGAGGTGCACACAGCTCATGCACGATTACTCCTGGGTCTGCAAGTGAGAAAATATGGAAAGGTCAGCTAGAGCCTTTCCCTTGTGCACCACCGTGCAACAGACTGAGCCTTCCCCTTGTGCACCACCGTGCAACAGACTGAGCCTTTCTCTTGTGCACCACCGTGCAACAGACTGAGCCTTCTCCTTGTGCACCACCGTGCAACAGACTGAGCCTTCCCCTTGTGCACCACCGTGCAACAGACTGAGCCTTCCCCTTGTGCACCACCGTGCAACAGACTGAGCCTTCCCCTTGTGCACTACCGTGCAACAGACTGAGCCTTCCCCTTGTGCACCACCGTGCAACAGACTGAGCCTTCCCCTTGTGCACCACCGTGCAACAGACTGAGCCTTCCCCTTGTGCACCACCGTGCAACAGACTGAGCCTTCCCCTTGTGCACTACCGTGCAACAGACTGAGCCTTCCCCTTGTGCACTACCGTGCAACAGTCTGAGCCTTCCCCTTGTGCACCACCGTGCAACAGACTGAGCCTTCCCCTTGTGCACCACCGTGCTACAGACTGAGCCTTCCCCTTGTGCACTACCGTGCAACAGACTGAGCCTTCCCCTTGTGCACCACCGTGCAACAGACTGAGCCTTCCTCTTGTGCACCACCGTGCAACAGACTGAGCCTTCCCCTTGTGCACCACCGTGCAACAGACTGAGCCTTCCTCTTGTGCACCACTGTGCAACAGACTGAGCCTTCCCCTTGTGCACCACCATGCAACAGACTGAGCCTTCCCCTTGTGCACCACCGTGCAACAGACTGAGCCTTCCTCTTGTGCACCACCGTGCAACAGACTGAGCCTTCCCCTTGTGCACCACCGTGCAACAGACTGAGCCTTCCTCTTGTGCACCACCGTGCAACAGACTGAGCCTTCCCCTTGTGCACTACCATGCAACAGACTGAGCCTTCCCCTTGTGCACCACCGTGCAACAGACTGAGCCTTCCTCTTGTGCACCACCGTGCAACAGACTGAGCCTTCCCCTTGTGCACTATGGTGCGACAGACTGAGCCTTCCCCTTGTGCAACACCGTGCGACAGACAGAACATACCCTGCAGTGCTCACTTTGCATATCAGAGCACTCTACAATTCCACAGGTGGATACGACACAGTCGATGCTGAAACACGCCCATGACAAGCCATCACGTCAATTATTTCTATATCTGAAACGCCCATGGATTTAAAGGCAGGTACACCCGGAAATACTGTCCGGTCAGACAGATCAGATCACCATATCAGTCAATGTGTATGTGCTCTTCCATGATTGCATGCGTTAGGGTTAGCGACTCCATGCATGCTAATGCAGGACGGAACAGTGATCAGCTATATAAAATGTGCTGATCAGTAATCTCCATAACAGAGTCTTCCCGAAGGGGACAATGGGCCGGATTCAGAAATCTACACAATGCAAGTGCTATTGTCCAGGCTGCGATCAGCGAGGTATGCTGCAGTCCAGAAATTAGAAGCGCCGACCATCGCACACTCATTGATAACGGAACACACATTTGCAGCCTACATGCAAAAATGATGAACATCAGAGCAGAGTTGGCCTATGGCTCCGCAGCCTGAACACAGTAATAGTGACAGACGCCATGTTTTTGCACAAACTAGTATGCAGCTAAATAATAAACGCCACTGAAAATGGCTTTGACACACCTACATTTCTGCAACCAGTCCCTGCGGACAACACCAAATGGTCACTTCCCCACTGCGAGCAGGAACGCAGCGGTCACTTAACATTGGACAACTCTGAATCAGGCCCAATGTATCGTTCTGAGCGAAACACGTTCACTATAGTACAACTTTAATAAAGAGAAAGAAAAAGCGTGTCCTTAACGGGTGCACCTGAAAGGTCCTTAACAATAAAATTTAACTTTTAATAATGTTTATTAAAACTCAAGCGAAATATGACAAACACACAAGTAACATAGACATGTGGATACAAGGGAAAGGATAGGTGTGTTTATTTAAAATCGGTGGCCTACTCGTGTCGCACTGTTCTATATAACAGGTTTTAATAACCACGTTTGTATCTGCACCTTAGAGGTTAATAAAGATAATGCCGCATCAGTGTTTTATGTCGTGTCTTAAGTCGTAAAATCTTAGGTAGTGTCTATATCTATCCCCAAATCAAGTAATAATTCTCTTAACTGAGATGAGAGAGAAACACACACCTAGGGGGTCAGTGCCTTTATTAGTATAGGCAAAATCCCTTCTGTTGATTCTGTGTCGTCTCACAAACTGTATGTTAAATCTTTAGGCCCCTTTAGATAGTGCCGTATTTTACATCATCAGGGTGCCAATACATACAGTCCGACAATTTTCTGCAACACCTTTATTTAATTCAGATGTCGAAAAAAATATATGTGGTATGTCCACTACTACCTGTCGACACCAGGTTTTACGTGTGAATGCAGCAGAAGATGTTGTTATATTTCTAAGCCACAAAATCTGTGTGTAGGATAAAATCTCCTTCCTGCAGCCCAATTTTTAATCTGACAAATAAAGATTTTAAGTCAGATTTATATGGGGTGTGTCAATCGTCGTATGTCGACACAAAATATATGAATCAGTAAGGTGTGTGCTGTCTACATCACACGGTAGATATCTACACAGGCTTGCAGGAGGGGATAGTTATTTGTTCAAAAAGACACTTTATTTAGACATGTTGCAACATTTGTGTTATACGTAAGATCATGAGCTCATGTAGTTTGATTGTGATAATTATTTAACACATAGTAGTTCTATGTTGCATTTGACAACGGATAGTTACAATATCACTGCTGCCTGCACATTTAAATGGGGTAGGCTGCGATAGTGTCTCCCATTATGTATGCAGACAAAGGAGAGTGCAGGAATAATAATAAAAATTCCCTGCAGCATATACTGTACACATGTACCGTGGAGGTAGAGGGTTTAGTTGGCATATCTCTCAGCTCTATGGCTGTGTGGCCAACCCCCTATCTCGCCAGTAATATGCGGGGTTACGTGGTGAGCTATGTAAATGACACAATCTCATTAAAGTGCCAGGTATTAAAGCTAAAGTCAGGCTACCGCCGTTGCCCGTCTGATCGATTGCGGGAACAACAGCCGGTACTAGAAATTAGCCAAGCTCAAGTATAACCTGTGGGTGAAAAATGCATAAATCAAAATACAGTGCTAAGTATAGGCGAACGAGTAGGCACCACCGCTAGCCGGCGCGCGCTTCGCCTCCAGCTTTTTCAAGCCTTGAAAAAGCTGGAGGCGAAGCGCGCGCCGGCTAGCGGTGGTGCCTTCTCGTTCGCCTATACTTAGCACTGTTTTGATTTATGCATTTTTCACCCACAGGTTATACTTGAGCTTGGCTAATTTCTAGTACCGGCTGTTGTTCCCGCAATCGATCAGACGGGCAACGGCGGTAGCCTGACTTTAGCTTTAATACCTGGCACTTTAATGAGATTGTGTCATTTACATAGCTCACCACGTAACCCCGCATATTACTGGCGAGATAGGGGGTTGGCCACACAGCCATAGAGCTGAGAGATATGCCAACTAAACCCTCTACCTCCACGGTACATGTGTACAGTATATGCTGCAGGGAATTTTTATTATTATTCCTGCACTCTCCTTTGTCTGCATACATAATGGGAGACACTATCGCAGCCTACCCCATTTAAATGTGCAGGCAGCAGTGATATTGTAACTATCCGTTGTCAAATGCAACATAGAACTACTATGTGTTAAATAATTATCACAATCAAACTACATGAGCTCATGATCTTACGTATAACACAAATGTTGCAACATGTCTAAATAAAGTGTCTTTTGAACAAATAACTATCCCCTCCTGCAAGCCTGTGTAGATATCTACCGTGTGATGTAGACAGCACACACCTTTCTGATTCATATATTTTGTGTCGACATACGACGATTGACACACCCCATATAAATCTGACTTAAAATCTTTATTTGTCAGATTAAAAATTGGGCTGCAGGAAGGAGATTTTATCCTACACACAGATTTTGTGGCTTAGAAATATAACAACATCTTCTGCTGCATTCACACGTAAAACCTGGTGTCGACAGGTAGTAGTGGACATACCACATATATTTTTTTCGACATCTGAATTAAATAAAGGTGTTGCAGAAAATTGTCGGACTGTATGTATTGGCACCCTGATGATGTAAAATACGGCACTATCTAAAGGGGCCTAAAGATTTAACATACAGTTTGTGAGACGACACAGAATCAACAGAAGGGATTTTGCCTATACTAATAAAGGCACTGACCCCCTAGGTGTGTGTTTCTCTCTCATCTCAGTTAAGAGAATTATTACTTGATTTGGGGATAGATATAGACACTACCTAAGATTTTACGACTTAAGACACGACATAAAACACTGACGCGGCATTATCTTTATTAACCTCTAAGGTGCAGATACAAACGTGGTTATTAAAACCTGTTATATAGAACAGTGCGACACGAGTAGGCCACCGATTTTAAATAAACACACCTATCCTTTCCCTTGTATCCACATGTCTATGTTACTTGTGTGTTTGTCATATTTCGCTTGAGTTTTAATAAACATTATTAAAAGTTAAATTTTATTGTTAAGGACTTTTCAGGTGCACCCGTTAAGGACACGCTTTTTCTTTCTCTTTATTAAAGTTGTTCCTTAAGTGTCCAGTGGTCGCACACCTCCCACAAATGAGATTCTGTTGACTACACGCTAGTTATTACAAAACCTTGGGGGGTCCATAATTTCCTCCTACCACAAGGAGGATCCTGTGCGGGTGACCACCCCCTCCTTTTCTTGTTCACTATAGTACCACAGGTCACTGCGGACTCCTTACTTTCCGAATATTGTGTACTTCATGTCCAGGTGAGGCTGCTTCCCGTACGTGATGAAGAACTGAGAGCTGTTTGTGTTGGGGCCGCTGTTGGCCATGGAGACCACGCCTCGCACACTGTGCTGGGGGGGGGGGGGGGGGACAAGAATAACATGAGTTACGGATAGGGACAAAATTAGAAGAATACAAGTCACTCTGGCGCATGGAAGCCACAGTCGCATCACACTGGTTAGGTCCACCGGCTCCTACATACCTTCAGGTACTCACTGTACTCATCTTCAAACTTGCGTCCCCAGATGCTCTGCCCACCCTTCCCTGTACCTGAGGAGGAGACGGAGAGAGCAGGGTAAGAGTGGAGTTAGGGGGCATTATATATAGTTAATGTTGGTGTAAAAATGGCAGATGGGGCATAAATTGAATAGAGGGAGGTGGAATCCAATATCGGGGGCAGCGAGCATAGATTGCGCCTATTATGTAAATGGTAAAGTTGGCGTTGATTGCCGTGCCACCCGCGGAGTCCTCCATATTGCACCTCTAATCTAAGCACAGCAAGATCCATTAGCTGGGGAACAAGCCTGCAGAGCGAGCCCACACACACGTATGTCTTGGACCTATCCCTGATTTACTCACCTGTGGGGTCCCCCGTCTGCACCATGAAGCCTTTGATGTTGCGGTGGAATAGGCAGCCGTTATAGTAGTTGCTGGCGCACAGAGCCAGAAAGTTCTATGGGAGAATGAGACGTGTGAGGGACTGGTAAATTTCGGGGGAACAGGGGTGACGCATACTTGCCTACCTGACCCTCTCCATGAGGGAGAAAATGCTCTGTTCCTGGACTTCCCTGGTAATGTAGGATTGCCATCACCTGTGGTGACACCTTTCTTATCAATGACCTAGCTCCCCACAGGTGCTGGCAATCCTACATTATCCATACCTCCCAGCATGCCCCTCTCCAGGAGGACACAATGCTCTGTTCCTGGGCTTCCCTGGTAATGTATGATTGCCAGCACCTGTGGTGACACCTTTCTTATCAGTTACCCAGCTCCCACAGGTGATGGTAATCATACATTATCCATACCTCCCAGCATGCCCCTCTCCAGGAGGACACAATGCTCTGTTCCTGGGCTTCCCTGGTAATGTATGATTGCCAGCACCTGTGGTGACACCTTTCTTATCAGTTACCTAGCCCCCCACAGGTGATGGCAATCATACATTATCCATACCTCCCAGCATGCCCCTCTCCAGGAGGACACAATGCTCTGCTCCTGGGCTTCCCTGGTAATGTATGATTGCCAGCACCTGTGGTGACACCTTTCTTATCAGTTACCTAGCTCCCCACAGGTGCTGGCAATCATACATTATCCATACCTCCCAGCATGCCCCTCTCCAGGAGGACACAATGCTCTGCTCCTGGGCTTCCCTGGTAATGTATGATTGCCAGCACCTGTGGTGACACCTTTCTTATCAATGACCTAGCTCCCCACAGGTGCTGGCAATCATACATTATCCATACCCCCCAGCATGCCCCTCTCCAGGAGGACACTATGCTCTGTTCCTGGGCTTCCCTGGTAATGTATGATTGCCGTCACCTATGGTGACACCTTTCTTATCAATGACCTAGCTCCCCACAGGTGATGGCAATCATAGATTACCAGGGAAGTCCAGGAACAGAGCATTGTGTCCCTCATGGAGAGGGTCAGGTAGACAAGTATGGGGGGACGGAGATGGGGTGACCTACTTACCTCGCTGGCCTTCGGGGCTCTCTCGCAGAACACCTCCACTTTAATGTCACCCAATTCCGTGTGCAGCGTCACAGCCTGAGAGACATGTGGGGAAGAGATGGATTATTATTATACACATGTAAGGCTAAGATACGCCGTTCAGTGCTACCCTCTCCACTGCACCCTGTTATAACTGAAGCCGCAGACCATTCCCTGCTACCTGGCCCACTACCACCACTGCCATACTGGGAAATGACTACAATTCCCATAAACATCCCAATTTTAGCTGTGGTGGAACCAGTGCAGAACATTGTGACCTAGGGGATGATGCGCGATACTCACCATTATGTCCCTCACCGGCGCCTGTAAGTAGAGGAAACACGGGGGTTAGAAGACACCAGAGCACCTCCCGTCCCTCCTATACCGCCGGTATAATCCACAGACCGGACGGCATCGTGTCACTCACTCTCACTTACCGGGTGCACCAACGTGACCGCCCCTTCCTATCCTCCCGCCTGTCTGGGTGTAGCAAGATGTCCGCCTCTGTTTTACACTACTGTAGGTGTAGCAAGATGGCCGCCTCAACGACTTCCTGTAAAGCAGGTGTAGCAGGGTGGCCGTCAGTTAGCTCGTATGCCTCTAAAAAAGCGTCGGGTGTAGCAATATGGCGTCCGTCCAGCTACATAGGAAGTGGTAGTGTGTTGGGTGTAGAAAGATGGCCGCGCCATAGCGCTGCATTGCATGGGAAGGTTCCACCCGGCTGGTAAGAAGCTCATGAAGTGTCATATAACCCTGCCCTGGGGCTCTATATATAATTATATATTCTGGGTAATTGCTGAATTTATATTACCCATCGTAATGCAGGGGAACAACAAGTCCCAGGACACTACAACATTTTGTAGCTCATGGGGGATGCTGGGACTTATGGCATACTTGCCTACTTTTGAAAACTAATTTCAGGGAGATTTGAGCTGCTAAAAGAACACAACGTGTCGCTGAGAGGGTGTGTCATGCTCCGCCCAGTGGGCATGTCTAACTTCACCTATGGGCGCACCTATGGCCACTATGGGGTTTTCCTGCAGTGGCAGAAGAAAACTCTGGACCACTTTGGGCCTGATTCAGTTACGAATGTTGCTTCCTTGTCACACTGCACTAAACATGTGAAAGACAACTTCTGCCTCTTTTGCTGCCTATACATATATAAGTATGCATTACACACATCTACCCCACAACCCTCCCCTCATATTGCAGTCAGTACACACCACTATATTACATTACACACATTCCCCCATATTACACCCAGTACATACACGCTATTACATTACACCAGGGCTTGGCAAATGTTTAAAAATGTATGAGCCAGGATGAAAGTGTGGGAACTAAACAAGTAAAAGACCGTGATAGTGCGCGCCGTAGGCGCGCAAAAAATTACACCGCAATGCCTATTATATGACAAAAGCTGGGCAGAGTAGGGGACAATCCACCTGGCTCCGGCTGTATTAGATCAGGTCCGCATCGTGGCTATGTCAAAACTTTAGGGCCAATTGGAGCTTGTGGTCCGACAGCCAGTCAGGAGCCACCACTGTTGCTCCTGCTTGGCTCCCGAAGTGCGAGCTCCGATTGGTCGCAAGCCATCTCCACACTGCGGACTTGATCTGACACAGCCGGAGCCAGGGGGAATCAGGGGGATTGTCCCCCACTCTGCCCGGCTGTTGCATTAACACAAACCACCACTCACAGCGTGATCAGATGCCTGGCAAATCTGGTCACCAGCAGGGTCTGGTCACCATTGAGACTTGGCACCGGGGTTTGTCTAGCCCTGCGTTACGCACAGCTCCCCCATACACACACATATTACAACCAGTACACACACACACACACCATTATATTAAATTATACACAGCACGCCATATTACAGCCAGTACACACACACACTGCTATTACATTACACACACACACCACACCATTACACTATACACCCCCCCTCCTCCCCCAAATCATATTAAAGCCATTAAAACACACAGCCAACTCCTAAATAACACACACACCTTTTATACAGCCTACCCTTTGCCCCAGGAGATACAGCTCTCACCTGGCTGTGTTCTCCCTCCTGTGGAAGTGCAGGGACCCGGCAGTGTAGTGGAGCAGGCAGCTGAGCTCTCTGTAGGCAGACATAGAAGCAGGAAGGAAGAGGCAGGAGCATGGCATGTGCCCCTGATACACGGAGCCTGGCTGCTGCTGCTGCTCTGAGTGTGGTAGGCGGGGCCAGCCTCAGCCGTGCAGAGCCCTGGCTGCTGTCAGTCTCACTCTCTCCTACTCCCGGTGATCAGCAGCACTAGACTGACTACCTCTCAGCTCGGCCACCGTTACTCGCGGTGGCCGGCTGTGATGCGCGCATGCGCAGTCTGTCTCTCTAGGGAGGGGGTCCCAAAAACCGGGAGGATAGAGCCGGTTTGCGGGGCAGCGGGAGGCTCCTGTAAAATCCGGGAGCCTCCCGCTAAAAGCGGGAGGGTAGGCAAGTATGACTTATGGTTCCACAATAGAAGCACTACATGATATGGCTGTACAGTGGTAATTATGCTGCTTGCACGTTTCCATCCCATTAATGTAGTTAAATTGTTGTGCTGTTTTGAGTAGATAACATGTCCGTGTCTGCGCAGTCCCTCATTTTTTCTCTGTTCCTCAGACCGAAGTCCGTGTGTTGCCGACAGACCCTGTTGTCCCTAACCCTGAATGCTGTCCAGTTGGGCGCTGAGGCCTCTCCTTGGTTCGTCTTCGCTTCTGCGGTGGTCTCCTCGCCGCTGTGTCATGGATCTTGCCTTGGTGGTCTCCCGCCTTAATGCCCTGGCCCCACCAGCACTGGCAGAAAGCTGGGACAATGTTGGGCTTTTGGTTGAGCCAAGTCCCCCGCACTCTGTCCAGACGCTCATGCTGACCAATGATCTGACGGAGTCTGTTCTGGAGGAGGCGGTGGCGAGGAAAGTACAGATGGTTCTGTCCTATCATCCCCCCATTTTCAAGTCCTTGAAGCGTCTGACCTGCGGGCATTGGAAGGAGAGGCTGGTGGTGAAGGCCCTGGAGAATCGCCTGGCTGTCTACTCCCCGCACACCGCCTGCGATGCTCTGTCCAACGGGGTGAACGACTGGCTGGGAAGAGCACTCGGTGAGGGGCTTCATCTGTAGTCTGTATAATTATATCCATTTAGCCCTTGTCAGCAATGATAATTGGGTGTAGAGGAGATATCTCCCATACCATCATGACCTACTGTCCATTACTCTCCACCCACCAGTCTCTTGTCTTGGCCTTCACCCCTGTCTCATTCCCTGTAGGACCCTGCGTTTCGGTGCCGATCCGACCCTCCACATCCCTCTCTCACCCCGGTGGATTCGGACATGTGTTGGAGTTCGGCAGTGACGTGTCGGAGAGTATCCTGACCAGGATGGGTTCCCTGCCGGGCACATGCATGCGTACCTTCCCTCTCAGGTACTGTGGTCCTCCATGTATATGGTGTCACACACAGCGCGCACTGTATACGCCTATTTATATGTCTCCTCCAGGAACGGTGGGGAAGAGGGAGGCCGCGTCCGTCTAAGCTGCTCCCAGAGTGCACTGCTGCAGGCCTTGGCCATCCTGTCGGAGGATCCGCGTGCCTATAGTGCTGCTGAGCTGCTCACCCTGCAGAAGGTAAGAGATGAACCATAACCTGGTAGAATCCAATCCTGTATAGAAGTGCTATGATTTCCTCTCTGTCTCCATAGCCCCCCCTGCTGGACACGGGAATGGGCCGTCTCTGCACTCTCACAGAACCAGTGT
Organism: Crinia signifera; assembly: GCF_055691185.1. Lineage (NCBI taxonomy): Eukaryota > Metazoa > Chordata > Amphibia > Anura > Myobatrachidae > Crinia > Crinia signifera. The sequence continues at coordinate 11,270,896 of NC_139223.1, forward strand.
CCATTGAAACCGCTGTGGAACGTATCAAACGTTACCTTGGGCTAAAACACCTGCGCCTCGCCCTGGGGAGGAAGAAGGGGACAGGTGGGTAGTATCGTTGTTATCTAGTACATACATCCCTCCTATATGTGTGTTTATAGGTCTGATGCCATCACCCCCTGTAATAGTGCGCGTCACACCCTACATCTTCTGTACCAGACGGTGTAATAATTACACGCTTATCTCTGGTTTACTGACAGATCGCCGTGTAAGTGTCATGGCCGTATGTGCCGGATCCGGAGGCAGCGTCCTTAGTGGTGTCCCAGCCGACCTCTACCTCACAGGTAACGTATCCAGCGTGGTGCTTCATACACGGACAATGCTTGTTTTAGGTGTCTGATGATAGCTTAGCTCTTACATGTTAATGTGGTGTTCGCTCTAGAACCCTGCCTCTTTAAAAACCTCTGCAGTTCCTCTTCCCTGTCTGGGTGTCACACTCTGCTCTGTCTACATATCAGGGCTGAAATACAGACCACACTGTGCTGGAAACAGCACAGCACCCAGAAAGGGAAGAGGAACTGTACGGTTTTAAACGAGACAGGGTTCTAGAATGAATTCTATAATGCATATGTATACTGCTGCAAATAATGAGACCTATCATATAAGATCATGCTATTGGTGCCCATACACATGTGAGATATTACATGAGATTTCAATAAATCGATGTGACGGATTGCTTGTATCACCTGACGTGCAGCACCTGCGGTCGAATCTCACGTCGCCAGATATTATGGGCTGCACATAGTATCTCTCGCATTGCATATGGTTATTAACCACATGTGATCTGCGGTGATAGTCAGCGGAGCTGGCAGTGGGTTACAGGAGGGCTGCCAGCGGGCGTGACTTGTCACCTCCTGCCAGCCCATTTGCCGCCCGCTCCTGTACACCGCCGCTCGCTAGCCGGTTCCCAGCACCCGATGTGTTATCGCAGGTGGCATGTGACATCGGGTGTTGGAAAAAAGCACTTGAGATGCGATAGGAAATTGTATCGGCTTCTGATCGCAGAAGTTTTTGGGCACCATAGGGAATGTCCCACAGACAGAAAACGTTTTCACCCTTCTTGTGACTGATTTGTTATTGCTGCGACTGACCGTGCCCTGTGCAGCAGTCAGTCTCGTATGATTTAGTCCACTGCTCTATTCCAATCATCCTGACCCCATCCAACTGCCTGGCGTTTCCTGCCCGGGCAGGTGGCTAACGTTCGCACCCGCCTCATCTCCAGCAACCAGCGGCTGTATTAAGAGTCAGTTTATTATTATTATTATTATTTATTATTATAATTTTATTTATAATGCGCCACAAGTGTTTTGCAGCACCGTACAAAGGAACAGTATAGGGAGACAAAATAGTATTACATTGAATAAATATCAAAAATACAGTACAAATAAAGAGCGCCACAGATCAATACACATTACAGCTTGGATATAAGTAGTGAGGACTCAATCAACATACAACTAGAGGCTTGAGGCCAATGATGGAGATGAGTATGCGGACAAAGATGGTCACTGAGTGTTGGAGTATAGGAGAGCTGTGAGTGACATGTGAAGAGAAGAGGGCTTTGACAACAGGAGGGAAGAGGGCCCTGCTCGGAGGCGCTTACAATCTAGTAGGAGGGGGGAGACAGACAGATTACAAAAGGTGCAAGCAAGTGGGTGGTGAATAGATAGCAAGATAGTGTTTACGCTAGGCTGTTTTAGCGGGGCGCTACGCCTTGCCCGATTTTTAAAGTGCAAAATGTGCCCTGCCCCTCTGGCAGCGCCCCGCTAAAACAGCCTGCCTTTGTCACCACTGTTGTGACCGGTAGTGTACAGCCTTCCGGGTGGCCGGGTCCGCCCCCTTTGCATGACGCCGCCGGCTGGGCCCACCCTTTTTCGTCACGGCGCAGCCCGGGCACGCCCCTTTTCATCACGGCGCAGCCCGGGCACGCCCCTTTTCATCACGGCGCATGCCCGCCCTAGTTCCTAGAAGGAACACTAGCAGGATGTAAACAGGCCAGGGGTCGGAGAATCAGCCTCAGGACTAGTTTATGTAGTTTACACTGACTTTTATTAACGAAAGCAGAAGAAATCATAGCAATGATAGCAATAATAAGGAAGGCATATCCTTTCCCATGGCACCTAGCATACCCCTTCTGTCTCTCCTCAGGTGAGATGTCCCATCACGAGGTGCTGGACGCGGTGGCTGAAGGACGCAGCGTCATCCTGTGCGAGCACAGTAATTCTGAGCGGGGGTACCTGCCGGGTCTCTGCGCTCAGATCACAGAGGCTCTGGAGGGGAAGGTGGAGGTTGTGCTGTCCGAGGTAGATGAGGACCCTCTGCGCATAATATGATGAATTTCAGAACGTTCCGGCAATAGCCCACAAGGACTTCTGCTGTATGGATGAGGAGAACGCCTATCTTACGTATCTTTGTAGCGGAGACAGACTTCTATTTCTGAGTTGTCTCAGCGGAAATTATGTAATTAAATAGTTCTGTACGGATTCCCCAGCGGCATAAGGATCATTGTCTGTCATACTCTCCAGGTGGTGGTCTGACCAGCGCTACCCTCTACGCCAGGGATGGGCAACAAGCGGCCCTCCAGATGTTAATGAACTACACATCCCAGCATGCCTTGCATCAGTTTCACCTTGGACAAATAGCAAAAATAAGGCAAGGCATGCTGGGATGTATAGTTCATCAACATCTGGAGGGCCGTTTGTTGCCCACCCCTACTCTATGCAGTCATACGTGTGGAATAGTTCTCTGCGATTGTCCCTTATGTCCTGGTTTAATGACCTCATATCTCAGGTTATGAAGTTTCCTCTTGAACCCTTATGACACCTCAGCAGGGGGTTTCTGTGATTCAGATGTAGGGTATTCCAAAAGCTAGCTCCTGACTGGTTGCCATGGGTTACATCACACTTGTTTACAGTGCTTTGTATCAGTATGTAAGCCAAATTATGTTATAGCTGCAAATAAAAAATACTGTAACCCGTAGCAATCAATACATATTCTACTCCTCACTCGTTTAGTGGAAATGCAAGAAATCATTGGTTGCTATCGGCAACAGCACAGTACTGTGCACCTACGCCTCCATTGTGTTTTATCATTAACTTAAATTTTCAAAAGTCGAATGTTCCTCAGAAGCAGACACTCTGCGGTATACAGATCCTGCTCAGCGCACGTGTACACAAGACACCACCGGATACATATATGTGATGCGCTCACATGGTCCTGCAGAATACACATGCATGCAGTTATGTCTGGATACTGGGCCCTATTCAGCCCTGCAAATCCGCATGTTCAGGATTTCTCTTCTGTGGGGTGACGTTTACCTGCTCGCTGGGTGAGGACAAATAATCGCACCACAGCAATCAGGGCTGAATTGGGCCCACTCTCCCGAAGGGCTTGCATTTTGCTGATCTCCTGGGAATAATGAACTTTTTGGTTACACACGACACAATGTACAAGCTGGGTACACACTGGAGGGCCAGGCATCGGAACGATGGAACGAGTTATATTAAAGGACGAACCATCATGTTCCATCCGTCATAGGCATAAACAAGGTCACTAGTAATAGTACTGGGCCTGATACGCAGCACATCATCACTATAGACCGTGTGCAATCACCAATACACAATGAGCGATGTAGCTGACTTGTTCTTACGGCAAGGAATATGGGCCGAGAGTGCTCCAGTGCAGGGCGTACACAGCTAAGGAACGGGTGACCCAAAATGCGCAATTCAATGATGGCATGGCTGCAGCGTGCGCTTCCGCATGGTGGATTGCAGCCATGACATCACCAGTTTCTCTGCACGTCAGATGGAGCTAATTGGAATGTATAGCCATATGGTTTGTATTGTATATGGCGGATATATGCGCAGCGGCTGCATGTCCAGGAGAAGCACAACCACAAAGCTCACAATCTAATGCCTTGTGAAAGTTTAATCAAACATCATACTCTGAAAGCACTCTACTGAACTTTAAAATTGACTCAATACAATATTGTATATATAATTGCTAGAACCAATGATTTTGGTGGTTATTATTTAAAGGTGGGCACAATCTGTATCTAACCTGTGTTCCCCATATGCCAGTAAAGAAGCGGTGAAGCTAGGGGATAAAAAAAAAAAGATGGCTGCCTGAGCGACTGCCTGTACTTGGGTGTAGCAAGATGGCCACCTCCAAAACCATATGCCAGTGATAAAGCAGCGATAGCTGGGTGTAGTAAGATGGCGGGCCGAGCATCTCCCTGCGCTCAGGTGTAGCAAGATGGCCGTCTCCAATCCCATACGCCAGCGATGAAGCGGCGATAGCTGGGTGTAGAAAGAAAGCCTGAGCGTCTTCCTGTGCGTAGGTGTAGCAAGATGGCCGTCTCCAGTCCCATACGCCAGTGATGAAGCGGCGATAATTGAGTGTAGAAAGATGGCCGCCTGGGCGTCTTCCTGTACTTAGGTGAAGCAAGATGGCCGTCTCAACGCCCATCTGCCAGGATAGAAGCGGCGACACGCTGGGTGTACCAAGATGGCCGCCATTCAGCCGCACAGGAAAAGGCTGGTCGTTGGTCGCAGAGCCGCATGGGCAGGTTTCCCGCGTGGCTGGTAAGCATGGTAGAGTCATGGAACGTCTGCTGGGCATCCACTCATCATATGTGCTGCATTTATGTGACAATACACGCGGTCATTCCCAAGATCCAGGTGCACTACAAGTCCCATAATGCCAAGACCCTCCAACATGTGCTTTTTATTAGGGATGGACATCGGAAGCCCACCATCAAATGATGGCTGGGCTTTCACCATCGAAACTTTCGATGTGATGGTAAGTTATCATTGCATCAAATGCATTTTGTGAAAAAAAAAAAAAATAGTCAAATGATTTGCGCATGCTCAAAAATCATTAAACATCGACCATCGATGTCCATCCCTACCTTTATAGCTGGCGAAGGGGTCATATAGGAAGATGTGCCTATAAATAAGCCTGGCAGACTTAGTTGGCTCACTGGGAATGCTGGGACTTGTAGTGCCACAACAGAAGAGCTCCTGCCGGCCGTAATGCATGGCTGATTCTGCGAGTGAGTCATGTGAGAGAGCGCAATCATGGGTACAGAGTGGATGATGCGGGCGATATATCGATAGCTATAATGTGAAGGGGAGGCCTGGCCAACGTCCCAGCTGTTATGTAACTGCACATGCTATAAACTGTCATTGGTAAAACCGCACAGGTCTATATAGTTCATTACATCTGTATGCGAATAGGTAACGCATGATGCATATAAGGTGACCGTCAGTGGGGTTCTCAAGGGGTAATAAATCCGATAGGAAGAGAAGACAGAAAACTATGGGGTCATTCTGAGTGACTCGGTAATTACTGTGTCCCTGTGACGCCGCCCGCACTGTCACGGGAGTTAGAAGTCCATCATGCTGTACATTCTGCGTGATTTCCATACAATATGCGTGATATGTCCCAGATTTGAAATCAGGTCAACCTGAGACCGGTATATACAGTGTGGCTCTTTATTTACAGTACCTGGGTATTCCCTGGTGGTCTCACATCCAAGTACTGACCCGGCCCAACACCGCTTAGCTTCCAGGTTCGGAAGGATTTCAGCATGCCCAGTGTGGTGAGACCGCAATGTCACTAGAGCATATTATCTATGACTTGCTGTACGGCAAACTGGGAGAATGCTGGCACTCCTGGGAGCTCAGGCTTATTATGGTCTGTAACAAAGGCACAGGTTCTCAAAGTCGGTCCTCGGGACCCCACGCAGTGCATGTTTTGCAGGTCTCCTCACAGAATCAAGTGAATCAATTAGCTCCACCTGTGTATCTTTTAAAATGTGTCAGTCAGTAATGAGTGCACCTGTGCACCAGCCGTGTGACCTCGAAAACGTGAACTGTGTGGGGTCCTGAGGACCGAGTTTGAGAACCACTGTCCTAAGGGATAGGAGATAGGTAAGTACAGATTACCTGTGCCGTGTGCACAGATCCACTTCTGCTTCTGACACGTCTTGCCACTAGGTATTGGATGTGGAATGAGAGAGTGGATAGTGTTGGCAACGTGTAGGAGTGTAACTACCCATCCCAGCATGCCCTGCCAGTTTGAACATTCCCTAATACCAAGACTGTTGCAGGGCTTGCTGGAACTTGTAGTTTCACAACAGCTCAGGTGCCTCAGATTGGCCAGGCATGGCATAGAACATATTTCCTTCTCTGTAGTCCCTATTTTTCTTTCTGTTCCTGAGACTGTGGTCTGTGTCTCTCCCGATAGACTTGTTGTCCTCACCAGTGGTCGCTGTCCGGTTAGACGCTGAGTTCTCTCCTTGGTTCTTCTTCGCTCCAGTGGTGGTCTCCTCACCATCTTTGGCATGGATTATTTCCATTTCGGCATGGATCTTGCCTCGGTGGTCTCCCGCCTGAACACCCTGGTCAATCCAGCACTGGCAGAAAGCTGGGACAACGTCGGGCTTTTGGTTGAGCCGAGTCCTCCGCTCAGAGTCCAGCTGATCCTACTGACCAATGACCTGACTGAGTCCGTTCTGGACGAGGCGGTGGCGAGAGAAGCAGAGATGGTCCTGTCCTATCATCCCCCCATTTTCAAGTCCTTGAAGCGTCTGACCTGCGGGCATTGGAAGGAGAGGCTGGTGGTGAAGGCCCTGGAGAATCGCCTGGCTGTCTACTCCCCGCACACCGCCTGCGATGCTCTGTCCAACGGGGTGAACGACTGGCTGGGAAGAGCACTCGGTGAGGGGCTTCATCTGTAGTCTGTATAATTATATCCATTTAGCCCTTGTCAGCAATGATAATTGGGTGTAGAGGAGATATCTCCCATATCATCATGACCTACTGTCCATTACTCTCCACCCACCAGTCTCTTGTCTTGGCCTTCACCCCTGTCTCATTCCCTGTAGGACCCTGTGTTTCGGTGCCGATCCGACCCTCCACATCCCTCTCGTACCCCGGTGGATTCGGACATGTGTTGGAGTTCGGCAGTGACGTGTCGGAGAGTATCCTGACCAGGATGGGTTCCCTGCCGGGCACATGCATGCGTACCTTCCCTCTCAGGTACTGTGGTCCTCCATGTATATGGTGTCACACACAGCGCGCACTGTATACGCCTATTTATATGTCTCCTCCAGGAACGGTGCGGAAGAGGGAGGCCGCGTCCGTCTAAGCTGCTCCCAGAGTGCACTGCTGCAGGCTTTGGCCATCCTGTCGGAGGATCCGCGTGCCTATAGTGCTGCTGAGCTGCTCACCCTGCAGAAGGTAAGAGATGAACCATAACCTGGTAGAATCCAATTCTGTATAGAAGTGCCATGATTTCCTCTCTGTCTCCATAGCCCCCCCTGCTGGACACGGGAATGGGCCGTCTCTGCACTCTCACAGAACCGGTGTCCATTGAAACCGCTGTGGAACGTATCAAACGCTACCTTGGGCTAAAACACCTGCGCCTCGCCCTGGGGAGGAAGAAGGGGACAGGTGGGTAGTATCATTGTTATCTAGTACATACATCCCTCCAATATGTGTGTTTATAGGTCTGATGCCATCACCCCCTGTAATAGTGCGCGTCACACCCTACATCTTCTGTACCAGACGGTGTAATAATTACACGCTTATCTCTGGTTTACTGACAGAATCCCGTGTAAGTGTCATGGCCGTATGTGCCGGATCCGGAGGCAGCGTCCTGAGTGGTGTCCCAGCCGACCTCTACCTCACAGGTAACTTATCCAGCGCGGTGCCCCATACACAGACCATGGCGGTTTAGAGATGCGTATGATCACCTTTACAACCAATGAGACAGAAATATCTCCCCTTTGCTGTAACCGGAATTCCTGCGATAGACTATTCCCACCAGAGCCCTGTGCCTCAGTCAGGGGTAGATTTATTAAGCTCGGTGAAGTGATAAAGTGTCTGATTTTTATCACCAGCCAATCAGCTCCTACCTGTCATGTGTCAAACCGAGCCTGTAACTTCACAGGTAGGATCTGATTGGCCGGTGATAAAAACCAGACACTTTATCACTTCACTGAGCTTAATACCTCTGCCCCATAGTCTTGTATACTGTATGCCCAGTGATTAATGATCGTACGGAACCTGACCGCTTACAGTTCGGCACAGAATGCCTGTCACTGAGACTGACAGGACATAGGGCCAGATGCACTAAGATTCAAAAGTGATAAAATGGAGAGGGATAAACAGCCAGCCAATCAGCTCCTTACTGTCATGTCACAGACAGTGTTAGAAAAATGTCAGGCAGGAGCTGATTGGCTGGCTGTTTATCCCTCTCCATTTTATCACTTTTGAAGCTTAGTGCATCTGGTCCATAATCTGGTCACATGCTGCAATATTGCCGGTTATATCGGGCCTGGTATTGCCGTGTGTCTGACTGATAATGAAGGGGGAACCTGAGGAGAGATAAATGAGGTAAGAGGTGGCCGCTGTCTGTCTGTGCTCATCTTTTACCTGACATCTATAATGCTTACTGCACCTAATTACAGACCGAGCGCATGCTGTCCCTCCCGCATGGACCAGTGCTTCTGGTCTAGCTGTATATAGATATGTGTATTCCCCCTGCAGCGCCTTGGGACCGTTTGGTCTACACCAACTAGGTCGACATGGGTCTAGGTCAACAGGACATTACGTCGACACAAGCATTAGGTCGACATGGGCAAGGTTGACAGTCAAGAGATCGACATGGGGTTTTTCACTTTTTTTTACCCGAATGCCGACACAGTCTACATGGACACATTTCCAGTGCACCGCATCACTCGCTTCGCTCGCCATGCTTCGGGCACGGTGCCTCGCTGCGCTCAGCACAGTATTTTATTCTCCCACCACGCCCTAGTGGATAGTAGGGCATGAAATACCGCCTGTCGGCTCAAATAACAGTGTTAGGTCGACCTTGCCCACGTCGACCTAATGCTTGTGTCGACATAATGACATGTCGACCCAGTGGTGTCGACCTAGTTGTTGTAGACCTAATGACCGTATCCCCCTGAAGCAGAATAACTGTGCCCAAATCTGTATTCCCAGTGCTTTCTTCTATCAGGGGGGATATTCAATTGTTACACTGGCAGCACTTCCCCGGGATTTCCCTTACCTGCTGGAGGCAGGCTAAAACAAATGCAAGAACACCAGCCCCAACTGCCCATAGGTCTGGGAACTTATTCTGGTTCCTATGGGGGTACATCTACTAAGATCCGACTCATTTATTTAGCACCTTCTAGAGGATAATACAACCTTGTTGCTATGAACAACATCCTCTGTCCAATAGAACTGTTATCTTACTAAACTTAAGGGACCATACACACTAGGCGATTTTTAGCTGAGAGCCGCCCAGTGTGTATGGCCCGGCGATGATCCCGCATCATCGCAGGGAAAGCTGCGCATCTGCTGGTATTACCAGTAGGTGATCAGCTTTGTGAACGGCTCTGCATAGCCGTCCACCCCCTCTGCTGACAGCGCCGGGCAGGGGGAAAGCGCTCAGTGTGTATGCAGTGAGCGGCATCCCAGCCAGAGATGACAGCGATCGCCCAGTGTGTATGGACATTTATGGTGCCCATACACTATACACGATAATGCATACAATCCTTCGATTTCGGCTGCATCGTTGCGATAAATCGTAGAATTGTATGCATCCGACGCGATGCGCAGGGCCGCTTTTCAAATGTCGCGTTGATAAATATTTGCTGCACATAATATTGCATTGCATGTGCGATCACGTGTTTTTTTACCACATGCGATCAGCAGGCAGCAGGAGGGCTGACGGGCGTCAGTGTAGCTGAGCGGGCGACAGTAGAGCTGGCAGGCGGAGGTAATCAGCGGGCAGCAGGAGGGCTGACGGGCGTCGTTGTAGTGGAGTGGGCAACAGGAGAGCTGGCAGGCGGAGGTAATCAGCAGGCGACAGGAGAGCTGGCAGGCAGAGGTAATCAGCAGGCAGCAGGAGGGCTGACGGGCGTCGGTGTAGCGGAGCGGGCGACAGGAGAGCTGGCAGGTGGAGGTAATCAGCGGGCAGCAGGAGGGCTGACGGGCGTCGTTGTAGTGGAGTGGGCAACAGGAGAGCTGGCAGGCGGAGGTAATCAGCAGGCGACAGGAGAGCTGGCAGGCAGAGGTAATCAGCAGGCAGCAGGAGGGCTGATGGGCGTCGGTGTAGCGGAGCGGGCAACAGCAGAGCTGGCAGGCGGAGGTAATCAGCGGGCAGCAGGAGGGCTGACGGGCGTCGGTGTAGCGGAGCGGGCGACAGGAGAGCTGGCAGGCGGAGGTAATCAGTAGGCAGCAGGAGGGCTGACGGGCGTCGGTGTAGCGGAGCGGGCGACAGGAGAGCTGGCAGGCGGAGGTAATCAGCGGGCAGCAGGAGGGCTGACGGGCGTCATTGTAGCGGAGTGGGCGACAGGAGAGCTGGCAGGCGGAGGTAATCAGCGGGCAGCAGGAGGGCTGACGGGCGTCGGTGTAGCGGAGCGGGCGACAGGAGAGCTGGCAGGCGGAGGTAATCAGCAGGCAGCAGGAGGGCTGACGGGCGTCGGTGTAGCTGAGCGGGCGACAGGAGAGCTGGCAGGTGGAGGTAATCAGCAGGCGACAGGAGAGCTGGCAGGCAGAGGTAATCAGCAGGCAGCAGGAAGGCTGATGGGTGTCGGTGTAGCGGAGCGGGCAACAGCAGAGCTGGCAGGAGGAGGTAATCAGCAGGCAGCAGGAGGGCTGACGGGCGTCGGTGTAGCGGAGCGGGCGACAGGAGAGCTGGCAGGCGGAGGTAATCAGCAGGCAGCAGGAGGGCTGACGGGCGTCGGTGTAGCGGAGCGGGCAACAGCAAAGCTGGCAGGCGGAGGTAATCAGCAGGCAGCAGGAGGGCTGACGGGCGTCGGTGTAGTGGAGCGGGCGACAGGAGAGCTGGCAGGCGGAGGTAATCAGCAGGCAGCAGGAGGGCTGACGGGCGTCGGTGTAGCGGAGCGGGCGACAGGAGAGCTGGCAGGCGGAGGTAATCAGCAGGCAGCAGGAGGGCTGACAGGCGTCGGTGTAGCGGAGCGGGCGACAGGAGAGCTGGCAGGCGGAGGTAATCAGCGGGCAGCAGGAGGGCTGACGGGCGTCATTGTAGCGGAGTGGGCGACAGGAGAGCTGGCAGGTGGAGGTAATCAGCAGGCAGCAGGAGGGCTGTCGGGCATCGGTGTAGTGGAGCGGGCGACAGGAGAGCTGGCAGGCGGAGGTCATCAGCAGGCAGCAGGAGGGCTGACGGGTGTCGGTGTAGCGGAGTGGGCGACAGGAGAGCTGGCAGGCGGAGGTAATCAGCAGGCGGAGGTAATCAGCAGGCAGCAGGAGGGCTGACGGGCGTCGGTGTAGCGGAGCGGGCGACAGGAGAGCTGGCAGGCGGAGGTAATCAGCGGGCAGCAGGAGGGCTGACGGGCGTCGGTGTAGCGGAGCGGGCGACAGGAGAGCTGGCAGGTGGAGGTAATCAGCAGGCAGCAGGAGGGCTGACGGGCGTCGGTGTAGCGGAGTGGGCAACAGGAGAGCTGGCAGGTGGAGGTAATCAGCAGGCAGCAGGAGGGCTGACAAGCGTCGGTGTAGCGGAGCGGGCGACAGGAGAGCTGGCAGGCGAAAGTAATCAGCAGGCAGCAGGAGGGCTGACGGGCATGGGTGTAGGGGAGTGGGCAACAGGAGAGCTGGCAGGCGGAAGTAATCAGCAGGCAGCAGGAGGGCTGACGGGCATCGGTGTAGGGGAGTGGGCAACAGGAGAGCTGGCAGGCGGAGGTAATCAGCAGGCAGCAGGAGGGCTAGCGGGCATCGGTGTAGCGGAGCGGGCGACAGGAGAGCTGGCAGGCGGAGGTAATCAGCAGGCAGCAGGAGGACTGACAGGCGTCGGTGTAGCGGAGCGGGCGACAGGAGAGCTGGCAGGCGGAGGTAATCAGCAGGCGACAGGAGAGCTGGCAGGCGGAGGTAATCAGCAGGCAGCAGGAGGACTGACAGGCGTCGGTGTAGCGGAGCGGGCGACAGGAGAGCTGGCAGGCGAAGGTAATCAGCAGGCAGCAGGAGGACTGACAGGCGTCGGTGTAGCGGAGCGGGCGACAGGAGAGCTGGCAGGCGGAGGTAATCAGCAGGCAGCAGGAGGGCTGACAGGCGTCGGTGTAGCGGAGCGGGCGACAGGAGAGCTGGCAGGCGAAAGTAATCAGCAGGCAGCAGGAGGGCTGACGGGCATCGGTGTAGGGGAGTGGGCAACAGGAGAGCTGGCAGGCGGAGGTAATCAGCAGGCAGCAGGAGGGCTAGCGGGCATCGGTGTAGCGGAGCGGGCGACAGGAGAGCTGGCAGGCGGAGATAATCAGCAGGCAGCAGGAGGACTGACAGGCGTCGGTGTAGCGGAGCGGGCGACAGGAGAGCTGGCAGGCGGAGGTAATCAGCAGGCAGCAGGAGGACTGACAGGCGTCGGTGTAGCGGAGCGGGCGACAGGAGAGCTGGCAGGCGGAGGTAATCAGCGGGCAGCAGGAGGACTGACAGGCGTCGGTGTAGCGGAGCGGGCGACAGGAGAGCTGGCAGGCGGAGGTAATCAGCGGGCAGCAGGAGGGCTGACGGGCGTCGGTGTAGTGGAGTGGGCGACAGGAGAGCTGGCAGGCGGAGGTAATCAGCACGCAGCAGGAGGGCTGACGGGCGTCGGTGTAGCGGAGCGGGCGACAGGAGAGCTGGCAGGCGGAGGTAATCAGCAGGCAGCAGGAGGGCTGACGGGCATCGGTGTAGCGGAGCGGGCGACAGGAGAGCTGGCAGGCGGAGGTAATCAGCGGGCAGCAGGAGGGCTGACGGGCATCGGTGTAGCGGAGCGGGCGACAGGAGAGCTGGCAGGCGGAGGTAATCAGCAGGCAGCAGGAGGGCTGACGGGCGTCGGTGTAGCGGAGCGGGCGACAGGAGAGCTGGCAGGCGGAGGTAATCAGCGGTGGACGGCAGAATTTTTTAAAAAATTATTATTTCAAAGCACTGGGCGGCCCTCATTGGCTGAGAGAGCTTTCTCAGCCAATCGGCAGCCACCTGAATGTAAGCCCTCTGATTGGCTGAGAGCTCTCTTAGCCAATCAGAGGGCCGTCCACTGTTTTGAAATGTTTATTCAAATTCTGTACCTGCCGGCCCTCCTGCCACCCTATCCGCTATACCGACACCCACCAGCCCTCTTCCAGCACCGGATGTCGCATGCCTTTGGGTGCTGGAAGAGGGCTGACGAGTGTCGAATATAGATTTTTAATATAAATAATGAATGACCATTCTAGATCTATCCATCCACCCGTCCCTCCCTCCCTCCCTGATCTATCTATCAGAACAGTACCCAGTACAGAAATACGATATCCCATGGCACCTAGCATACCCCTTCTGTCTCTCCTCAGGTGAGATGTCCCATCACGAGGTGCTGAACACTGTGGCTGAAGGTCACAGCATCATCCTGTGCGGACACAGTCATTCGGAGCGGGGGTACCTGCAGGGTCTCTGCGATCAGATCACGGAAGCTTTGGAGGGGAAGGTGGAGGTTGAGCTGTCGGAGGCAGATGAAGACCCTCTGCGGGTGATGTGAGGAACCCCAATAACCCCCAAGGACTTATGTCTGTTTGTATGTGTCTACAAGATACAAGTTTACAAGTAATACATGAGTAATGTTTCATAGACAAACTCGTATGTCAGAGTCACGGGATCCTCATCTCGTCTGAGTCTCATTTTCGTTATTAAATTGGTTGCAGTTTTCCCAGCATTGTATGGATTATTGTCCGTCCTCTTCTGTCGCTGGAGAGCCCCACACAGGAACATAACACGTGGAATCTCTTCCCCAATAGTGTCCGTCCTCTGCTGTCGCTGGAGAGCCCCACACAGGAACATAACACGTGGAATCTCTTCCCCAATAGTGTCCGTCCTCTTCTGTCGCTGGAGAGCCCCACACAAGAACATAACACGTGGAATCTCTTCCCCAATAGTGTCCGTCCTCTTCTGTCGCTGGAGAGCCCCACACAGGAACATAACACGTGGAATCTCTTCCCCAATAGTGTCCGTCCTCTGCTGTCACTGGAGAGCCCCACACAGGAACATAACACGTGGAATCTCTTCCCCAATAGTGTCCGTCCTCTTCTGTCGCTGGAGAGCCCCACACAGGAACATAACACGTGGAATCTCTTCCCCAATAGTGTCCGTCCTCTTCTGTCGCTGGAGAGCCCCACACAGGAACATAACACGTGGAATCTCTTCCCCAAGTGTCCGTCCTCTGCTGTCGCTGGAGAGCCCCACACAGGAACATAACACGTGGAATCTCTTCCCCAATAGTGTCCGGACAGAACGTTCACACCAAAATGTTGACAGTTCCTGAATGTCGAATAGACTTTAGGTCAAAATACCAACCATTATTGACTGACAGTCAAAATACAGACGCAACCAAAATGTCGACATGAACACCATATAAGTATACCGCGTCCCCTCGCACGGCTCGCTGCAGTCGCCATACTCGGCGCGCTGTTGTGTTCTCCCTCTCTGGAGTCGGTTTTATTTTAAAAAAAATATGAAAAACTTATGTCGACTTTTTCCGACATTGTAAATGCAGAAAGTTTGATTTTGTCGACATTTTGTACACATTCGTATGATGCATGTTGACACATTAAATGTGTTGGTATGTGGACTGTTGGTATTTTCACTGTCGGTAAATCGTTTGGAGCCCTGTCCGATGTCCAATATGCTGATATTCACAAATATCGACACAAGTAAGGAAGTTGACATGCAGTTTTTTGCGTATTGGTACAGGGTTAGGCTAAAATAAAAAAACAACTATGCCGGCATTTGGGTGTCAACATGTCCTTGTCGACATTCGGACTGTCAATAGTCAGAAGCTGTTGACATTCTGAGTGTTGACCACTGGCTCCCGGTAACGGAGCAGTTTTAAAGCAGCATTCTCCCCGTGATCAATCTCGCCGGCACTCTACCGGCTAAGCCACCGGGCAAAGTCTCCTTCTCCAGTGGTCTGTCTATAATGTGTGCAGTGCACATGGACCCACGTGGCAAACTCTGCACCCATTTCATATACTTACCACTTGGGCATCCCATGTTGGTGCTGCATAGATTACAGCGCTGCCACATGTGCCACATGTGGAGCGGGTTTTATTTTAAGTGCCCCCCCCCCCCCCCCCGGATACGGTCATTGGGTCCACAGCAAGTTGGTCGACATGGGGTTTTTCAGTTTTTTGAGCCGTCATGTGCCGACAGGCGGTCTTTCATGCCCTATCATCCACTAGGGCGTGGTGGGAGAATTAGGTGTCAACCTAATGACTGTTGACCAACTTGCTGTAGACCAAACAATCCCAAGCCCTTCCCAGCATGGTACATTTCAGCCACTCGCCATAGCGGTAAGTGTTAGCCATATCGCTTGTACTGTATATGTACAGCCGCTGCACGTCCTGCACAATTATAGTGCCACCCAAAAAGCTCACACTCTAGTGCCTTAGTTTTATCACACCACATACTCTGTAACTGCTGTCCCGAAGAGCTGGCAATCTACTGTATTTTGATATGGACTCAGATGGAAGTGCCAAGAGACACCATTGGACACGTGAGCTGGCTGGTTTCTGTGCGCCCGCTCCTGTGCCAGCCCCTCTGTTATTTCCTAGGGTAGTTAGTGACAGATGATGGCTGGGTGACAGATGATGGCTGGGTGACAGATGAGGATGGCTGGGTGACAGATGAGGATGGCTGGGTGACAGATGAGGATGGCTGGGTGACAGATGAGGATGGCTGGGTGACAGATGAGGATGGCTGGGTGACAGAGGTGGGTTACAGTGCAGATATAGAACCATCCTGCAGCCCTGTACACTGTATGGTCTCAGATCATGTCCTCATTCCCACACATTGGTGACTATCCCAAAGAGCTTGCACTCAGTTTTCATCCTGTGACATCACATGTGGCTGTATAATAGAGTGCAGTAATAGTGTAGGGAAGGGATAATGCGGATACTGGGCAGGGACCCGGCATCACGAGGTTCAGGGTAACTAATGCAGAAGAGCTGACACTCATCATAGGACACACACACTGGCCCCATTCATTCCCCAGCCTGAGTATTATCATCACCCGCTTCCTCTGTCAGTGCTGCTATAGCCAGCCGCCTCCTCCTCCCCTGTGCCTCCCAGCCTCATCCCCTGCACCTCCCACCTCTGTGCCTCCCACCCTAATCTGAGTCTCCTCCCCTGTACCGCCCACCTTCCTGCCACCTCCCATCTCTACTGTGCCTCCCATCTAATCCCAGCCTCCTCCCCTGTACCTTCCACCTCCCTGCCCCCTCCCCTGTGCCTCCCACCTCCCTGCCCAGTCCCTCCCCGGGGTGAGCCTCCTCTCCTGTACCTCCCTCACCAGCCCCTGTACCTCCCACCTCTCTGCCCCGTCCCTCCCCGTGGTGAGCCTCCTCCCCTGTACCTCCCTGCACCAGCCCCTGTACCTCCCACCTCCCTGCACCAGCCCCTGTACCTCCCACCTCCCTGCATCAGCCCCTGTACCTCCCACCTCTCTGCCCCGTCCCTCCCCGGGGTAAGCCTCCTCCCCTATACCTCCCTCCCCAGCCCCTGTACCTCCCACCTCCCCGCGGGCTTCCTCCTCCTGCAGGCTGGCAGCAGCACATGCTGTAGGTGAGTGATGTCGGCTGATACATTGTATCGCAGGCGGGTACCGAGTAATGTACATAGTAGCAGCGTGTATAACGGGGCACAGTGCAGGTGAGGACCGCTGGGGACATACTGCGCAGGCGCTGAGCACAAGAGCTAGCACTCTACCTCCCGGTGTACCTGCACGCAGTGCGGGGTGTATGTTCTGTATACTGCGGGGATCAGGCCCTGGTGTATATAGGAGAGGGCAGGGCAGGGTACGAGGGGGACCACTCTATATATATATATATTATTATAGCTGGTAATAGTAGTATGCTCCCACCACGTGTGTTCGGAGGGGTAGCACTCAGTCGTGGGGAGTCTGGTGAGTGACTGCAGTGGGGGCATTAGACTGTCCGGGCAGAGGATGAAAGATTGTGAGGTAGTTGAACCAAACATTGGAGAGAGGGATAACATAGAGAGAGATAAAGTACCAGCCAATCAGCTCCTCCCTGCCATGTTACAGGTTGTGTTTGAAAATGACAGGAAGTTATTGGTACTTTATCTCTCCAATCTGTGATACACCTGCCCCAATATTTATCAGACAGGGTAATAATCCCACAGGGGTCCTCCTCCTGTTCCTCAGGGGGTCATGGTGTCAGGGAGAGGGATGAGTGCCCGCTGTATTTATATCAAGCTTTTTATGTATCAGTTCCTGTCGGCTGCAGAGCTAGCACTCCACCACCCCCAGCTGAGCCACACTGAGCGCTCGCTGCCCACCTTTCCTGGCCTTAGTGACCCAGGAACAATCCATAAAGTACAAGTGCCCAGTTACCCCCCAAACAGCATTACTACCAGATACATAGACCCCGGTATAGGGAGATTTACTAAGCGTGGCAGAGAGATAAAGTACCCGCCAATCCACTCCTGACATTCCCCAAAGCTGCTTTACTAGGACTTTATCTCTCTCCAAGGCTTCATACGTCTCCTCCAAGTACCGTGACAGCAGGATGACATATCCTTGGCCAAGTGAGCTTACAATCTACATGGAAGGGCCTATGTAACGGGGTAAGGGTTATTGGGTCGACCGAATAAAGGTTGACAGGGCCCCAATGGGTGGACACAAGCATTAGGTGGGACAATGGGAAACGTGACGTTGCGTCCCCTCGCACGGCTCGCTGCGCTCGGCACACGGTTCTATTCTCCCCTCACGCCGTAGGTGGGCATGAAATACCGCCTGTCGGCTCAAAATAAAGGGGAACCCCATGTCGTCCTTTTGACTATTGACCTTCTTATTGTTGACTTAAGGCTTGTGTCGACCTTTTGACCCTGTCAACCTTAGCCATGTCGCCCCTTTTCATATGTCGACCTTATGACCGTATACATTTAATGCGTGCCAGATAAGCAACCAATCAGACACCTTCGTTAATCTGTCTTCTGATTGGCTGCACCGTGCACGCATGATCATATGGCGCGGAGGTATATCTGTGTGTGGTATATACATAGGAAGAGATGGACCAATAGTGGGGTGACTGGCTCCCCGTCACGGTCTGTGGATGAGACCAATAGTGGGGTGACTGGCTCCCCCTCATGGTCTGTAGATGTGATCAATAGTGGGGTGACTGGCTCCCCCTCGCGGTCTGTAGATGTGACCAATAGTGGGGTGTCTGGCTCCCCCTCATGGTCTGTAGATGAGACCAATATTGGGGTGTCTGGCTCCCCCTCCTGGTCTGTAGATGAGACCAATAGTGGGGTGACTGGCTCCCCCTCCTGGTCTGTAGATGAGACCAATAGTGGGGTGTCTGGCTGCTCCTCATGGTCGGTCTGTAGATGAGACCAATAGTGGGGTGTCTGGCTGCCCCTCATGGTCTGTAGATGTGACCAATAGTGGGGTGACTGGCTGCCCCTCATGGTCTGTAGATGTGACCAATAGTGGGGTGACTGGCTCCCCGTCATGGTCTGTAGATGAGACCAATAGTGGGGTGACTGGCTCCCCCTCATGGTCTGTAGATGTGACCAATAGTGGGGTGACTGGCTCCCCCTCATGGTCTGTAGATGAGACCAATAGTGGGGTGACTGGCTCCCCCTCATGGTCTGTAGAGAACACCAATAGTGGGGTGACTGGCTCCCCCTCATGGTCTGTAGATGTGACCAATAGTGGGGTGACTGGCTCCCCCTCATGGTCTGTAGATGTGACCAATAGTGGGGTGACTGGCTCCCCCTCATAGTCTGTAGAGGACACCAATAGTGGGGTGACTGGCTCCCCCTCATGGTCTGTAGAGAACACCAATAGTGGGGTGACTGGCTCCCCCTCATGGTCTGTAGATGTGACCAATAGTGGGGTGACTGGCTCCCCGTCATGGTCTGTAGATGAGACCAATAGTGGGGTGACTGGCTCCCCGTCATGGTCTGTAGATGACACCAATAGTTGGGTGACTGGCTCCCCCTCATGGTCTGTAGAGAACACCAATAGTGGGGTGACTGGCTCCCCCTCATGGTCTGTAGAGAACACCAATAGTGGGGTGACTGGCTCCCCGTCACGGTCTGTAGATGTGACCAATAGTGGGGTGACTGGCTCCCCGTCACGGTCTGTAGATGTGACCAATATTGGGGTGTCTGGCTCCCCCTCATGGTCTGTAGAGAACACCAATAGTGGGGTGACTGGCTCCCCCTCATGGTCTGTAGATGAGACCAATAGTGGGGTGACTGGCTCCCCCTCATGTTCTGTGGATGAGACCAATAGTGGGGTGTCTGGCTCCCCGTCACGGTCTGTAGATGAGACCAATAGTGGGGTGACTGGCTCCCCCTCACGCTCTGTAGATGAGACCAAAAGTGGGGTGTCTGGCTCCCCCTCCTGGTCTGTGGATGAGACCAATAGTGGGGTGACTGGCTCCCCTCATGGTCTGTAGATGAGACCAATAGTGGGGTGACTGGCTCCCCTCATGGTCTGTAGATGAGACCAATAGTGGGGTGACTGGCTCCCCGTCATGTTCTGTAGATGACACCAATAGTGGGGTGACTGGCTCCCCGTCATGGTCTGTGGATGAGACCAATAGTGGGGTGACTGGCTCCCCTCATGGTCTGTAGATGAGACCAATAGTGGGGTGACTGGCTCCCCTCATGGTCTGTAGATGAGACCAATAGTGGGGTGACTGGCTCCCCGTCATTGTCTGTAGATGAGACCAATAGTGGGGTGACTGGCTCCCCCTCATGGTCTGTAGATGAGACCAATACTGGGGTGACTGGCTCCCCCTCATGGTCTGTAGATGACACCAATAGTGGGGTGTCTGGCTCCCCCTCATGGTCTCTAGATGAGACCAATAGTGGGGTGACTGGCTCCCCGTCATTGTCTGTAGATGAGACCAATAGTGGGGTGACTGGCTCCGCCTCACGCTCTGTAGATGAGACCAATAGTGGGGTGTCTGGCTCCCCCTCATGGTCTGTAGAGGAACCAATAGTGGGGTGACTGGCTCCCCCTCGCGGTCTGTAGATGTGACCAATAGTGGGGTGACTGGCTCCTCGTCATGGTCTGTAGATGAGACCAATAGTGGGGTGACTGGCTCCCCCTCACGGTCTATAGATGTGGGGTGACTGGCTCCCCCTCATGGTCTGTAGATGTGACCAATAGTGGGGTGACTGGCTCCCCGTCATGGTCTGTAGATGAGACCAATAGTGGGGTGACTGGCTCCCCGTCATGGTCTGTAGATGAGACCAATAGTGGGGTGACTGGCTCCCCCTCATGGTCTGTAGAGGACACCAATAGTGGGGTGACTGGCTCCCCCTCACGGTCTGTAGATGTGACCAATAGTGGGGTGACTGGCTCCCCGTCATGGTCTGTAGATGAGACCAATAGTGGGGTGACTGGCTCCCCCTCATGGTCTGTAGAGGACACCAATAGTGGGGTGACTGGCTCCCCCTCACGGTCTGTAGATGTGACCAATAGTGGGGTGACTGGCTCCCCGTCATGGTCTGTAGATGAGACCAATAGTGGGGTGACTGGCTCCCCCTCATGGTCTGTAGATGACACCAATAGTGGGGTGACTGGCTCCCTCTCATGGTCTGTAGATTACACCAATAGTGGGGTTACTGGCTCCCCTTCATGGTCTGTAGATGTGACCAATAGTGGGGTGACTGGCTCCCCCTCATGGTCTGTGGATAAGACCAATAGTGGGGTGTCTGGCTCCCCCTCATGTTCTGTGGATGAGACCAATATTGGGGTGTCTGGCTCCCCCTCCTGGTCTGTAGATGAGACCAATAGTAGGGTGTCTGGCTCCCCCTCATGGTCTGTAGATGACACCAATAGTGGGGTGACTGGCTCCCCCTCATGGTCTGTAGAGAACACCAATAGTGGGGTGACTGGCTCCCCCTCATGGTCTGTAGATGAGACCAATAGTGGGGTGACTGGCTCCCCCTCATGGTCTGTAGATGAGACCAATAGTGGGGTGACTGGCTCCCCCTCATGGTCTGTGGATGTGACCAATAGTGGGGTGTCTGGCTCCCCCTCATGTTCTGTGGATGAGACCAATAGTGGGGTGACTGGCACCCCCTCATGTTCTGTGGATGAGACCAATAGTGGGGTGACTGGCTCCCCCTCATGGTCTGTGGATGAGACCAATAGTGGGGTGACTAACTCCCCCTCATGGTCTGTGGATGAGACCAATAGTGGGGTGTCTGTCTCCCCCTCATGTTCTGTGGATGAGACCAATATTGGGGGGTCTGGCTCCCCCTCCTGGTCTGTAGATGAGACCAATAGTGGGGTGACTGGCTCCCGCTCATGGTCTGTAGATGAGACCAATAGTGGGGTGTCTGGCTCCCCCTCATGTTCTGTGGATGAGACCAATAGTGGGGTGTCTGGCTCCCCCTCATGTTCTGTGGATGAGACCAATAGTGGGGTGTCTGGCTCCCCCTCATGTTCTTTGGATGAGACCAATATTGGGGTGTCTGGCTCCCCCTCATGGTCTGTAGAGGAGACCAATAGTGGGGTGACTGGCTCCCCCTCATGGTCTGTAGATGAGACCAATATTGGGGTGTCTGGCTCCCCCTCCTGGTCTGTAGATGAGACCAATAGTGGGGTGTCTGGCTCCCCCTCCTGGTCTGTAGATGAGACCAATAGTGGGGTGACTGGCTCCCCCTCCTGGTCTGTAGATGAGACCAATAGTGGGGTGTCTGGCTGCTCCTCATGGTCGGTCTGTAGATGAGACCAATAGTGGGGTGTCTGGCTGCCCCTCATGGTCTGTAGATGTGACCAATAGTGGGGTGACTGGCTGCCCCTCATGGTCTGTAGATGTGACCAATAGTGGGGTGACTGGCTCCCCTCACTGTCTGTAGATGTGACCAATAGTGGGGTGACTGGCTCCCCCTCACGCTCTGTAGATGACACCAATAGTGGGGTGTCTGGCTCCCCCTCATGGTCTGTAGATGAGACCAATAGTGGGGTGACTGGCTCCCCGTCATTGTCTGTCTGTAGATGACACCAATAGTGGGGTGACTGGCTCCCCCTCACGCTCTGTAGATGAGACCAATAGTGGGGTGTCTGGCTCCCCCTCATGGTCTGTAGATGACACCAATAGTGGGGTGTCTGGCTCCCCCTCATGGTCTGTAGATGAGACCAATAGTGGGATGACTGGCTCCCCCTCATGATCTGTAGATGAGACCAATATTGGGGTGTCTGGCTCCCCCTCCTGGTCTGTAGATGAGACCAATAGTGGGGTGACTGGCTCCCCCTCATGGTCTGTAGATGAGACCAATAGTGGGGTGACTGGCTCCCCTCACTGTCTGTAGATGTGACCAATAGTGGGGTGACTGGCTTCCCCTCATGGTCTGTAGATGAGACCAATATTGGGGTGTCTGGCTCCCCTCCTGGTCTGTAGATGAGACCAATATTGGGGTGTCTGGCTCCCCTCACTGTCTTTAGATGTGACCAATAGTGGGGTGTCTGGCTCCCCTCACTGTCTGTAGATGTGACCAATAGTGGGGTGACTGGCTCCCCCTCATGGTCTGTAGATGACACCAATATTGGGGTGATTGGCTCCCCCTCATGGTCTGTAGATGAGACCAATATTGGGGTGACTGGCTCCCCCTCATGGTCTGTAGATGACACCAATATTGGGGTGACTGGCTCCCCCTCATGGTCTGTAGATGAGACCAATATTGGGGTGTCTGGCTCCCCTCCTGGTCTGTAGATGAGACCAATATTGGGGTGTCTGGCTCCCCTCCCCGTCTGTAGATGACCTGTCACATGAGGCTCCGGTGCTGACACCCAGCTGCACACCTCACCTGTAAGATAATTACTAATAGTTGCGTAAGATTAATGAGACGTCCTGAAAACATGGCCTGCTGTGGGCGAAGCAAGGACTGGACTATACTTCTAGCTGCTCTCTGCTTTCTTTCCCCAAGGTGCCCCCTCCCTCAGTGACAATGGTGGTCCTACACTACTACTGCGCCATCCCGCCGCCCACCGATTCCCTGCGCCTGTCCGGGGGGGAGAATATTCACAGCGTGCAACGAGAGCTGTGCTACAACGTCAGCTGGACAGGTGAGTGCTCTCCTCTGGTTCTCCATGTTATCTGATCACATGTAGCGTGACCTGGATGTGATGTGTCCCTGATCACATGTAGCGTGACCTGGCTGTGATGTGTCCCCGGTCGTATGTAGTGTGACCTGGCTGTGATGTGTCCACGATCATATGTAGCGTGACCTGGCTGTGATGTGTCCATGATCATATGTAGCGTGACCTGGCTGTGATGTGTCCCCCGTCGTATGTAGCGTGACCTGGCTGTGATGTTTCCCCGGTCGGATGTAGCGTGACCTGGCTGTGATGTTTCCCCGGTCGGATGTAGCGTGACCTGGCTGTGATGTGTCCATGATCATATGTAGCGTGACCTGGCTGTGATGTGTCCCCCGTCGTATGTAGCGTGACCTGGCTGTGATGTTTCCCCGGTCGGATGTAGCGTGAACTGGCTGTGATGTTTCCCCGGTCGGATGTAGCGTGACCTGGCTGTGATGTGTCCACCGTCGTATGTAGCGTGACCTGGCTGTGATGTGTCCACCGTCGTATGTAGCGTGACCTGGCTGTGATGTGTCCCCCGTCGTATGTAGCGTGACCTGGCTGTGATGTGTCCCCCGTCGTATGTAGCGTGACCTGGCTGTGATGTGTCCCCCGTCGTATGTAGCGTGACCTGGCTGTGATGTGTCCCCCGTCGTATGTAGCGTGACCTGGCTGTGATGTGTCCCCCGTCGTATGTAGCGTGACCTGGCTGTGATGTGTCCCCCGTCGTATGTAGCGTGACCTGGCTGCGATGTGTCCCCCGTCGTATGTAGCGTGACCTGGCTGCGATGTGTCCCCCGTCGTATGTAGCGTGACCTGGCTGTGATGTGTCCCCCGTCGTATGTAGCGTGACCTGGCTGTGATGTGTCCCCCGTCGTATGTAGCGTGACCTGGCTGTGATGTGTCCCCCGTCGTATGTAGCGTGACCTGGCTGTAATGTGTCCCCGGTCGTATGTAGCGTGACCTGGCTGTAATGTGTCCCCGGTCGTATGTAGCGTGACCTGGCTGTAATGTGTCCCCGGTCGTATGTAGCGTGACCTGGCTGTGATGTGTCCCCCGTCGTATGTAGCGTGACCTGGCTGTAATGTGTCCCCGGTCGTATGTAGCGTGACCTGGCTGTAATGTGTCCCCGGTCGTATGTAGCGTGACCTGGCTGTGATGTGTCCCCGGTCGTATGTAGCGTGACCTGGCTGTGATGTGTCCCCCGTCGTATGTAGCGTGACCTGGCTGTGATGTGTCCCCCGTCGTATGTAGCGTGACCTGGCTGTAACATGTATCTGATCATGTGTAGCGTGACCTGGCTGTGATGTGTCCCCGGTCATATGTAGCGTGACCTGTCTGTAACATGTATCTGATCATATGTAGTGTGACCTGGCTGTGACATTTCTCTGATCATATGTTATCCTCTCCCACCTTCCCATCACGCCCCGTCTGTGTAATGGGAACATTCTGTGAGAAGCGTCTTCCCTGAGGTTCCCAGCAGCCAGTGACACAGTCAGGATTGCTGGCTGGCCTTGGTGCCTGTGTGTAGATAAGCCTGTACAGTGTGTGTTTGTATACAGCATGATATGCCACACGCTCCTCACCGTGTGCCTCCTGGTGCCCTGCAGGTGCCTCATCCCCATCCAGTGAGCAGAAGGAAGCCTTGCGCTGGCTCTTCAGTTGCCCGTTTGACCAGCAGGACATCTCTGACACCTCGTTCCTTCACCCCGAACCCTCGGATCTGCTCCTGGAAGTTGGGCCAAGGTTGGTGACTGGTTGTCCCCCCACCCCACACCCAGTCCTTTATATCTGCACTGTCACATGCTTATAGGAGACTCTCTGTCCTTCTCTAGGTTGAATTTTTCAACTCCATCCTCCACCAACGCGGTGTCCATATGTCGCACCATCGGCCTGGCCAGCGTGGACAGGATTGAGTGCTCCAAAAGATATTTAATAAAGGTGAGAAGGACTCTAGTGACTGGCCTGTCACCGGTGGGTTCTGGTGCCGTCCGCAGCGTCACTAATATAGTCTCAACCCATCAGTTTCAGGAGGAACCTGAGGAATGTCAGCGGCAGAAGCTGGCGTGTTCCTTGTATGACCGGATGACCGAGTGCATCTACCCAGAGCCGGTGACCAGTTTTGACATCTCTGTGCGGCCGGAGCAGGTCTACGAGGTGGATGTGATAAGGTGTGGGAGGTCAGCTCTAGAGACTGCCAACAAAGAGCTGGGTACGTGTGCCACATGGGGTGCCATCATCTATGCCCGAGCTGGGATATGTGATGCTGTCTGGACATTTCGGCATTCCTTCTGGTTCGTTCCTGTGTCTGTCCTGATATTATTCCGGTCACTTCTGTTACAGGTTTAGCGTTCGATTCCTGGGACTTAGATTATTATACTGCGCTATTCCAGCGCGTGGGCCGGAACCCGAGCAGCGTGGAGTGCTTTGATCTAGCACAGTCTAATAGGTTTGTCTCTAACCCCTCCAAATGTGTCACCCCCCCCCCCTCCCTTTCTGATCCACTGTCACCCCCACACCCCTCTCAGACACTCTCTTAAACTCTGTGGGCCTATTTCTTCTCCTCTCTTACCCGCTCCGATCCCCCCGACACACACGCACTGACCTCCCTTTGCTGTCTCCCACTCTGACCTCCCATGTAATCCTGTGTGTCTCCCTCTCTTGCAGTGAGCACAGCCGTCACTGGTTCTTTAAGGGCAGGCTACGGGTAGACGGGCAGGAGAAGGAGCGGTCGCTGTTTGATATGATCATGAAGACTCAGGACACCAGCAACCAAAACAACGTCATCAAG
This sequence comes from Crinia signifera, assembly GCF_055691185.1. Lineage (NCBI taxonomy): Eukaryota > Metazoa > Chordata > Amphibia > Anura > Myobatrachidae > Crinia > Crinia signifera. Next base: position 11,296,817 of record NC_139223.1, read on the forward strand.
TTTTGTGACAATAGCAGGTTTGTGTCTGCAATGCAATGTCGGTGAAGTGGGCAGTGCGCTGTAATGAAGTGGGCACATACCTGTGGGCAGTGCGCTGTAATGAAGTGGGCACATACCTGTGGGCAGTGCACTGTAATGAAGTGGGCACATACCTGTGGGCAGTGCACTGTAATGAAGTGGGCACATACCTGTGGGCAGTGCGGTGTAATGAAGTGGGCACATCCCTGTTGGCAGTGCACTGTAATGAAGTGGGCACATACCTGTGGGCAGTGCGCTGTAATGTAGTGGGCACGTCCTTGTGGGCTTCTCCCTGTGGGCAGTGTGCTGTAATGACGTGGGCTCCTCCCTGTGGGCAGTGCGCTGTAATGAAGTGGGCATGTCCTTGTGGGCTCCTCCCTGTGGGCAGTGCGCTGTAATGAAGTGGGCACGTCCATGTGGGCAGTGCGCTGTAATGAAGTGGGCACGTCCTTGTGGGCAGTGCGCTGTAATGAAGTGGGCACGTCCCTGTGGGCAGTGCGCTGTAATGAAGTGGGCACGTCCCTGTGGACAGTGCGCTGTAATGAAGTGGGCACGTCCCTGTGGGCAGTGCGCTGTAATGAAGTGGGCACGTCCCTGTGGGCAGTGCGCTGTAATGAAGTGGGCACGTCCCTGTTGGCAGTGCGCTGTAATGAAGTGGGCACGTCCCTGTTGGCAGTGCGCTGTAATGAAGTGGGCACGTCCCTGTTGGCAGTGCGCTGTAACGAAGTGGGCACGTCCCTGTTGGCAGTGCGCTGTAACGAAGTGGGCACGTCCCTGTTGGCAGTGCGCTGTAACGAAGTGGGCACGTCCCTGTTGGCAGTGCGCTGTAACGAAGTGGGCACGTCCCTGTTGGCAGTGAGCTGTAACGAAGTGGGCACGTCCCTGTTGGCAGTGCGCTGTAACGAAGTGGGCACGTCCCTGTGGGCAGTGCGCTGTAACGAAGTGGGCACGTACCTGTGGGCAGAGCTCTGTAACGAAGTGGGCACGTCCTTGTGGGCAGTGTGCTGTAACGAAGTGGGCTCCTCCCTGTGGGCAGTGCACTGCAATGAAGTGGGCACGTCCTTGTGGGCACATCCCTGTGGGAAGTGCGCTGTAATGAAGTGGGCTCCTCCCTGTGGGCAGTGCGCTGTAATGTAGTGGGCACATCCCTGTGGGCAGAGCTCTGTAATGTAGTGGGCACATCCCTGTGGGCAGAGCTCTGTAATGTAGTGGGCACATCCCTGTGGGCAGAGCTCTGTAATGTAGTGGGCTCCTCCCTGTGGGCAGTGCGCTGTAATGTAGTGGGCTCCTCCCTGTGGGCAGTGCGCTGTAATGTAGTGGGCTCCTCCCTGTGGGCAGAGCTCTGTAATGAAGTGGGCACATCCTTGTGGGCAGAGCTCTAATGAAGTGGGCACGTCCTTGTGGGCAGTGTGCTGTAATGAAGTGGGCTCCTCCCTGTGGGCAGTGCGCTGTAATGTAGTGGGCACCTCCCTGTGGGCAGTGCGCTGTAATGAAGTGGGCTCCTTCCTGTGGGCAGAGCATTGTAATGAAGTAGGCACATGCCTTGAGTCCTGTTGGTGAAAGTGTGCTATATAAATAAATACTATTATATGCAATGTATAGTTGTTTAATCACTTATGCAGCGCAATCCAGGGAAAGGAGGTGACCAGTCTGATCCCAGCTGACCCCTCTCGCGCTGGCCCCTACCACCTGAAAAGCTCCACTCGGCACCTGATCTTCACCGCTGAGACTCACAACTTCCCTACGGGTAAGTGCACGGGTGACAGAGGCACGTGTATTAAAGTGTTAACAGATGGAAGCCTGCCTCTAACTGAGGACCTTCTTACTCTCTCCCCATAACAGGAGTGGCTCCATTCAGCGGTGCCACCACAGGCACTGGTGGTCGCATTCGGGATGTACAGAGCACAGGCAAGGGCGCACACGTCATTGCAGGAACCGCCGGGTACTGCTTTGGAAACCTGCACATTCCAGGTACGATGGCTCCACGTGGACCCTTTAACACGTCTATGTTCTTCCTCCTCTTACACTTTTGTTCATCTCCCCACAGGATACCCACTGCCTTGGGAGGACACCTCCTTTCAATACCCGAACCAGTTCGCTCGGCCTCTAGAGGTAGCCATTGAGGCCAGTAATGGAGCCTCAGATTATGGAAACAAATTTGGGGAGCCGGTGCTGGCAGGTTAGGGTTCTCCCATGAGGTGTAGACTAGTCACTAGTTACTTTATTCCCTTTGTTTTGAGTTCTATATAAAAGTATCTTCTAATGGTCGCAGGATTTGCCCGTTCCTTTGGTCAGCGCCTGCCCTCGGGGGAAAGGAAGGAGTGGGTGAAGCCCATTATGTTCAGCGGTGGGATCGGATCCATGGAACATGTTCATCAGACCAAAGAAGTCCCGCAACCTGGTAAGGGTTCTCCGACAGAGGAGGTAGCTGGCACTTGATTCTATAAGTAATGGGTGCCCTGGGAAGTGGTTTATATGGGGCAATTCAGATGGAAGTGATGTGCCATTCTGGAGTGGCACCATGAGACCAATAACAAATGAGTCTTCACACCCCTAGTGAAGTTTCAGGTACCATATCTGGTGGTTATCTGCATCTTCTGTGACATAGTAAACATTAGAAAGATCTGCCGTATCTGTGCTTTACATTTCCCTTCTCCCCCTCAGGAATGTGTGTGGTGAAGGTCGGAGGTCCCGTCTATAGAATTGGAGTGGGTGGTGGTGCAGCATCCAGCATACAAGTAAGTTAAGTCTGGGTCCTGGTGCTAGATCCACTTGGCCAAGGCTTCATGAGGTCCTACATCAGCAGATGGAAAAAGTGGTGGTGATTAGTGATGTTCTTCTGGAATCTCCAGGTTCAGGGGGACAATGCCAGCGACCTGGATTTCGGAGCCGTGCAACGAGGGGATGCCGAGATGGAGCAAAAGATGAACCGAGCTGTGCGAGCTTGTGTGGAAAGAGGGGAACATAATCCGATCTGTAGCATTCATGACCAGGGGGCAGGTGGCAACGGTGAGACTTTAGTCCTCTTGCACTTCTCTGCCTTGACCATTTGGTTTTCTTCACTTTCCACCCCTGACCTCATGCAACATGTATAGCTGGATAGGGACAACATCCACATTCACATTGTTGTCTTCTCAGGTAATGTCCTTAAGGAGCTGAGCGAACCCCAAGGAGCCATCATCTATACTAGAAATTTCCAGGTTCGAGCAACGTTCTATGTTCTGCCTCCATCTCCCCCTAACCCTGTGTGACCACCACTGCCTTGGGCAAACCCTTCAAATGTCCGAGATAATACTTTGCATATTTCATCATTTTGCAGCTAGGGGACCCCACCTTGAGTGTACTTGAGATTTGGGGTGCAGAGTACCAGGAATCGAATGCTTTGCTCATCCGCCCAAGTGATGCAGAATTTCTACGCTCCGTGTGTCAAAGAGAAAGGTCTCCAGTGGACTTTGTGGGCAAGATCACAGGCGATGGCAAAGTAAGACCCAACATCTCCTCTTGTAATGAGGCCAGCAGCCTGTATCGTGTAGTCCTTAAGATTTACTTTCTCTCCTCTTTACAGATTGTGTTGATAAATGGAAATGAGACGGATTTTGCCCCCAATCACCATGACCGGAACTGTGTCCCGGTGGACCTAGAGCTGGAGTGGGTGCTGGGGAAGATGCCGCGCAAGGTACGGTACCGTTTCATACTTTTTTTTACCAAACAAAACATTTCTGTATGCAAATTTTTGAATTCCATATTTCTCTGTACATACAGGAGTTTGTGCTAAATCGCGTTGTCACTGAACTTCAACCTTTGACCCTCCCTGATGACCTTAGTGTCAGACAAGCTCTGGAGCGTGTTTTTAGGTTGCCGTCTGTGGGGAGTAAGCGATACTTGACTAACAAGGTGAATCTCACTCGTAGTCCCTGCACGGACCGTTGATTAGGTCCCTCCATATAGGACCATATGCGACTTCTGACCTTTATCTTTTGGCAGGTTGACCGCTCAGTCACTGGTCTTGTGGCCCAGCAGCAGTGCGTGGGACCCCTTCACACCCCCTTGGCTGACGTGGCAGTGATCGCTTTGTCCTATACTGGCACCGTGGGAGGAGCTACGGCAATTGGGGAGCAGCCGATTAAAGGTCTCCTGGACCCCAAAGCGGGGGCGCGGCTGGCGGTGGGCGAGGCCCTGACAAACCTGACGTTTGCATTGGTGACTGACCTGAAGGTAACGGCCCCCACACTGCCAGGCTTTGTGCAATATAGACACATAACCTATCCAGCTGCTGTCAAGGTGTCGGTCATCTCTCCTTCCTCTTCCTCATAGGATGTTAAATGCAGCGGCAACTGGATGTGGGCAGCAAAGCTGCCTGGAGAGGGCGCTGCACTGTACGACGCCTGTGTGGCTATGTGTGATGTCATGGCGCAGCTTGGTGTGGCTGTGGACGGAGGAAAGGATTCCCTGAGCATGGCTGCCAGAGCTGGCGCAGAAACGGTGAAGGCCCCAGGTGATCAATCAACCTCTACTCCTGTCCTCTGTGGTGGTCCATGTCTCCTGTATCTTCAGCCTGTAATACGGTTTAATCTTACTTCCAGGGTCTCTGGTGATCTCTGTGTATGCAGTGTGCCCTGATATAACCGCCACGGTGACGCCGGACCTGAAGACGCCGGGACAGAAGGGTGATTACAATGGGTTGGATTCTGGGTCATTAGGAACCCTATTGCAGTACTTATAATGATTAGCTATGTCGGAGTTTTGTTGCTTAGCTTCATTTCCCCCCTATTCTTCTTTGGGGCAGACTTAATGACGAGTGATATTCTTATGTTCCTAAATTCATTTGGCCCAACCAATCAGCTCCTGTCATGTGATAAATGACAGGAGCTGATTGGTTGTAGCACCATTTAAGGTTATACCTCTGCCCCTTTCTCTGGAATTGGAGGTGCTGGCAGATCTCAGTACCAAGTTTGTTTTGGCCGCAGGTGTGCTCCTGTATGTCCCGCTCTGCCCTGGCCAGCATCGATTGGGTGGAAGTGCCTTATCTCAGTGCTATTCCCAGCTTGGAGACCAGCCCCCTGATCTGGATGACCCCCAGACATTGGTGTCCTGCTTCCAGGTTACTCAGCAACTCCTTCAAGGTAAGATGCAGCTCAAGGCCTTCACACCACACCTGGTTGCTGATTGGATAATTATCTGATGGTGCAATCCACCACCTTGTTTGGGTGTCTCATGGTACAGTGTTAGCATTAATGGCACCACAGAAGGTCCATGGAGGCCTCTTTCATTGGTAATCTGATGCTGATCTCCTCTGCATTGTCTTGCTCAGAGCGTCTCCTGAGTGCCGGACATGATGTGAGTGACGGGGGTCTCATCACCTGTATCCTGGAGATGGCCATTGCCGGGAACCGAGGTCTGGACGTTGACCTTCACTCTGCAAGCACCAGTGGTGAGTCCCTATGTGACGGTATCTGAGGCAGTATTTAGAGTAGCGGTAGCCGACATCTGGAATCTTAACGTGCGACGTCCATTTTTGCTTCTCAGCTCTGCAGCTGCTGTTTGCGGAGGAATTGGGGCTGGTCCTAGAAGTACCAGAAGGGACGTCTGAGCGAGTTATAGAGCGGTATCGAGCATCTGGGTTACAGTGTGAGAAGATCGGAAGTACACAGGGGCAAGGCCCCAGCTCCATAGTAAGTCTCCTGAGTCTGTGGGTGCAAACCTGGCCAAGCACATGTCATTATCGGGTCTATTTACTAAGCTTTGGACGAGGGGCTAGCAGCAGCCAATCAACTACTAACTCAAAATGACAGTTAGCAGTTGATTGGCTGGTTCATTATCTCTGAACACTTTATCTCTATCCAAGGCTTAGTAAATAGACTTTATGCCCCAGGGGTTCCAGCTGTGTTGGGAAGAACCAGGTGCATTACTTGATGTCCATGAGATGTTTCCATAGAGCACATGTCTTCAACCTGTGGCCCTCCAGATGTTGTAGAACTACATGTCCCAGCATGCCCTGACAGTTTTGGCATGCTCTCATAGGAAAAAAATATGGCAATGCATGCTGGAACATATAGTTTCATAACATCTGGAGGGCCACAGATTGAAGATCCATGCCATAGAGCTTCGGTTTGCAGAACAATCTGAATCCAGACTGATTGATGGAATGTTATATAAAGGTCGGTGGAATGGCTAATCCTGGTTTTACTCGGTTACCTCAGGTCCGGGTTTGTGTGAATGCGGTGGAGGTGCTCTGTGAGGAGGTGGGCAAACTGAGGTCTCTGTGGGAGGAGACAAGTTTCCAGCTGGAACGTTTGCAAGCCAATCCTGGCTGTGTATCACAGGAGGAGGCGGGACTCCGAAGACGTATGGGGCCGGATTATCAGCTGACTTTTAACCCCTCTGAAAAGCTTCCTCTGCCGGCTGCTATGGGTATGTGGGTATGGTGGGAAGTAAGGATCTGTGATGGGTGTGGTGGTGAGGCTGCTATAGGTACAGTAGTAAGGGTGGTATATGTTGGGTATGGTTGTGGTGGGGCTTATTGGGTGCAGTGGTGGGTGTTCAATGTGCACAAGGGAGAGGGTGGTCTGGGATGTGTATGGTGGGAATTAGGGGGCTGGAATGGGTGTGTTGGTGGGGGATGCAATTGGTTCGGTTGTGTTGGCCATTCTTTGGGTACAGTGGTGGGGCTGCGATGTGCAAAGTGGGAAATGTGACCTACAATGGGTATGGCGGGGAGTGGGTTGCTGCCATGAGTGGTATGGTGGGGAGTGGGTTGCTGCCACAGGTATGGTGGGGAGTGGGGTGCTGTCATGGGTCTGGTGGGCAGTGGATGATAAAATAGGAAGTAGGGGCTGGAGGACCATGGGAACTACTTAGTCAGGGAGGCGGTCAGCTGTTGCTTTAATGACTGAGCACATATATAAATTGTCATAGGCTCCGCCCAGCCACGTGTTGCCGTTGTGCGGGAAGAGGGAAGTAACGGGGACAGAGAGATGGCGGCAGCATTGCTGATGGCTGGATTTGAGGTAACTATGATCTTCCATGGATCTCTCTGTATGTACTGTGAGTTTCTCACCCAACACAAATAGCTCTTCTCTCCCTCCGCCAGGTATGGGATGTCACCATGGAGGACCTCCTTTCTGGAGGAACCACCCTGGACATATTCAGGGGCCTCATATTTGTTGGAGGATTCAGTTACGCTGATGTTTTAGGGTCTGCCAAAGGTTAGTGCTCGGCTAAAGGAAGCAGCCATTTTGTGAGGTGAACCACTACTCATGATATTACGTTATATTTGGATGTGTGGTGATTGGGTCTGTGTGCCAATGTCTCCAATGCCAGGCTAATGCAGGGCACATTGAGGTAGACATGAGCCCCGCACAATGCAGTGTGTCATAGGTGAGGTGGACAGTGTATGAGAGCCATATAGAATATTCTCCTGGACCGGTGTCATTATGTCTCCCCGGTGCCGCAGGTTGGGCAGCATCTGTGAAGTTCAACGCCGGTGTCCGTGAGCAGTTTGAAGCTTTCAGACGCCGGGTCGATGCCTTCAGTCTGGGAATCTGCAATGGCTGCCAACTGATGACACTTCTGGGATGGGTGGGATCTGAGAACCCAACAGATACAGGTCAGTGACCCTCAGGTTTCTGAACTTACGTCATGGTGCGTCCTCCATGCTCTCCACTCATACAGGCTCCACCCCACAGGGAAAGTCCCCACGCAGGGGGTCCTGCTCAGCCACAATCTGTCCGGGCGCTTCGAGTCTCGCTTTGTTACGGTGAAGATAGAGGAAAGTCCGTCAGTGCTGCTGCGCGGGATGGCCGGGTCATCGCTCGGCGTGTGGGTGGCACATGGGGAAGGTAATTCTTACCGTTACTGTGTACCGGATTATTGCATAGTTCTTATATGGTTTTGTGAATGTTCAGTTATGTCCCAATTAGGGATGCCAATCCCGGGGCATTTTTTCAATCCCAGGAATCGGGATTGAAAAATGCTCAATCTCGGGATTGGCATCTCTAAGTCAGTTTAGGCCAAAAAACACGCTACAATAAAACAAGAAGCCCAGTCCCAGTCCCCCCCCACTCCAGCCGCCCCGCACATTCATTTACTTACACCGGCGGCCGGGAGCAGGGCAGACAGGAGCGGGAGGCGGCGGTAGCAGCAGCAGCAGAGCCGACGGCTGATGCTGCCAGGTCCGGTCCAGTGGGCGGCCGACGCTGCCAGGTCCGGTCCAGCGGGCGGGCAGCTGAGCGGGCGGCTGACGCTGTCCAGGTCAGAGATGATTCTGGAGCAGGTATGGGCAATCCGACCTGCGCAGCGTGATGGTCAGAGGTCACGCTGCGCAGGTCGGACTGCCCATACCAGCTCCAGACTGCAGTCTGGGGATCAGGAACTCCTGGGTAGGTGTCTTTAAAATGCTTCTTATTCTAAAAGTGATGCGTAGAAGACGCACAAGCAAATACTAAGTATAATGAAACACTGTAACGTAGCATTTCTTATACCGCTGCAGTCGCACAGAGAATGTAGGCATGCCACATGTAATTGTATTCAGCATAAGCTGCTTGTGCGTCCTGTTTGAGTCATTTTACATATTAGATGCATCTCTATGGAACATTCACACTCTTACTGGCACTGTGCCACCTGCGCATGTCATGTAGATAATTACTAAGTAATCAATGTTTGAATGTTCGTGTTCTGCCCCAGGTGTCTCGGGTCGGGGTTATCCCGTTATTGCCTTATTCTCTGTCACTGCCTTAGTCCCTGTTGTCTTCTAGGTTTCATGCGGTTCCGGTCTGAGCAGGTCCAGGACTACGTGGTCTCCCACGGCTTGGCGCCATTTCGCTATGTGGATGACAAGTGCGTGGCCACTGAGGAATATCCCATGAACCCCAACGGGTCTCCTCTGGGCATTGCCGGGCTTTGCTCTGACGATGGGCGCCACCTGGCTATGATGCCCCACCCAGAGCGCTGCACGCTGACTTGGCAATGGCCCTGGATGCCTGAAGAGTGGCGGAAGTCCCTGGACGTCTCCCCCTGGATGAGGCTGTTTGAGAACGGCTACAGGTGGTGTCTGGAGAACGCGGCCAGTGATGTGTAGCCGGAGCGGCCCAGACAAGGCCGGAGAGACCCTTATTACTGTTGTGAAGTCGTTATCTGCGTCCGGCCTCGCATAATGATAACACAGCCGCTGTCCTCGGACGCACTGAAGGCTAGGCCTCACTGGGGTCATTAATGGTCATGTTCAAGCCCACAATCATTGTGGGCTTCATGTCAGAAGTCCTGATATATGGGATCTAGGTGCAGCTGGGGAAATGTTCTGTAAATGAGTCGGAGGCCTTGGAAGCCTGGGAATGGGAGAAGGAACGAGGCGTTTGGGTGAGAGCAGGAGTCCCGTGCTACAGGGATGGTGTGTCACCAGGCACAGTCCTGCACCAAGTCCCTGTCCCCTTAAGGGACTGTACAGAAGGTGGGACTGTGACACGCAGCTGTCTGTTCCTCGGCGGCTGTCCATCGTTAGCGCACAGTGACTCGTTAGACAGTATTTATAGTGTGTTCATTGTCCTTCATGCAATAAAAGTCTTCAAAGAATGTTTGTGTGAGTTACTTAAATTAAAAGACTATTAAAGCTGATAATAATTGATTGACGATAAATAAATGTGATCATTAAGGTATCAGTGGATGATCATAACAAGTGTGGAGATAAACAATCGTTAACAAAAGTCACACTAACGGTAATTCTCATTCCTTTGCGCAGATGCATTGCCGAGGATTGTGGTACAGTAAATTTGTATATAAACTGCGCACTGGGGTGAGGGGTATTCCTCATGACCGATAAGAGTGTGCAATACAAGTGGCACAGGTGTGTGTAAGGTTACACATATAAAAAGAATGGTGACACGTCCGCTGTCTGTAATCACCCTGTAATAAGCTGTCAAACAATAGGGGCGATATAAAAATCCAGTTTTTCTTGAAATCTGAGACCACGGAACTAACGGATACACATTATCCTACAGCACAACGTACGGTATACACTCACTACGTATCACTACCCTGTAATATATATGTGTGCACATACTGTATACACTCACTACGTATCGCTACCCTGTAATATTATATATGTGTGCACATACTGTATACACTCACTACGTATCGCTACCCTGTAATATTATATTGGCGTGCACATACTGTATACACTCACTACGTATCACTACCCTGTAATATTATATATGTGTGCACATACCGTATACACTCACTACGTATCACTACCCTGTAATATTATATATGTGTGCACATACTGTATACACTCACTACGTATCACTACCCTGTAATATTATATATGTGTGCACATACTGTATACACTCACTACGTATCGCTACCCTGTAATATTATATATGTGTGCACATACGGTATACACTCACTACCCTGTAATATTATATATGTGTGCACATACGGTATACACTCACTACGTATCACTACCCTGTAATATTATATATGTGTGCACATACGGTATACACTCACTACGTATCGCTACCCTGTAATATTATATATGTGTGCACATACTGTATACACTCACTACGTATCACTACCCTGTAATATTATATTGGCGTGCACATACCGTATACACTCACTACGTATCACTACCCTGTAATATTATATATATGTGTGCACATACTGTATACACTCACTACGTATCACTACCCTGTAATTTTATATTTCTTCAGCGGTAGACGTCAGGGGCCACAGGGATAACATTGGGTCTAGGAGTGACGTCACGACCAATCCAGCACCAGAAAGGTTAAACCTCTGGGCTGCTCAGAGACAGCCCCTGGGCTCTCACCTCCTATACCCCGCCTCCCAGGCTAGTCAGTTTTTATCGTGCTGGCAGGAGCCAACACGCATTAGAAAGGTGCTGCTTTAATAGCAGCATAAAACTTCTTTTAATTTTTTTTTTTTTTTTTTTTTCTGATTTTTACACTGACCGGAGTCAGTGACAGAGCAGCAGCGCCGGGGGTCTGTTAGACCCCTGCACTGCGCTCCATCACCCGGGACCCGGCAGCCCAACACCACCCACGTGGTTTCCACAAGCGGAGGTGTTCGGCTGGCTCTAGAGCACTGGAGAGCACAGCCGCAACGGGGACCGGGACAACAGCGGTGAGCCGCTTACAGGTAACGCGCTCCCCGCTGGGAGCGCGCGCGCGCGCGCATGGTTAATGGCGGCTGAGCAGCCCGGCGAAAGGGGGATCGCCGGGCTGCACTAGCAAGCGGCAGAACCGCCGCCTTTTCAAAAGTGTTGAGCGCTCTGTCCCGCTGGACCACCAGGGAGATGTTGAGTGTGGGCAGTGGCGTCGGTACGCGGGGCCGCCCGGCAAGCGCCGGATCCCCGCCATTTTACCGGCGCCACATGAGTCATATATTCCCAGTGGCCATTTGCTAGCAGGGGGAGGGAGCCTCTCCTCACACAGCCCCTCCCCCGGGGACAGGAGCTAGGATGTACCCACGGGGTTTCCAGCCCTGATCTCTTCCTGCCTGCCTGCTGCACGTGTTGGAAGGACACAGAGAGCTTTCTGCCAGTCTGGAGTTCCATCTCTTCACGGCCGGGCCATCTGGGCAAATCCCCCCTGTACCTCTCCTTCAAGGATACCAGGTTACAGTAATTTATGCTCCTGCCGGCCTTAGTGCTTTGCGGAGCTCAGTGCCAGGTTTTTTATTTTGCATTGTATGCCCTGTCTGTGTGCTGTGTCTCATATTGTCTTAACACTATCACTGCCTGTCAGAAAGTATATTGTGTTAATTGTTACAGTCAGCTGCCTCTTGTACAATGTCAGAGGAAAGCGGTGACGACACATGGGCCCCTATATTGGTGTCCTGCACGCGTTGCAGAGCGGGCGTACCCCAGCTTGTAGAGGGGTTATGCCTACAATGTATAAAAACACATGCGCAGCCCCCTGTGGCAGCTCCCTCAGGGGAACCTGCTTGGGCCCAGCTTACCCAGGTCATGTCGCAGTTAATAGACAGGCTCTCTGCTGCACCATCCCTGCAGCCGGGACCGTCCGTGTCTCGGCCATGTGCCCCCCCCGAGGAGCCGGCATGGGCGCGTGCTTTGGCAGACTCAGTTCAGGGCATCCGTGCCTCTTTAAAGGGTAAATCCCGTAAGCCCCGGGGGGAGATTCCTTCTACCCTCACCCGTCAGGATACGGATGTAGATACTGATGAGGAGGAGGATCAGCTGGTTGACGACACAGTCGACGCAGATGCTGACGACACCTCCAACGACATAACAGCAAAAGTCGATGTAGAAGCCCTGGTAATTGCGGTTAGAGACGTGTTACATTTACAGGAGGTCTCTGAACCAGTACAGTCTGTGGGCCCATCTTTTAAGCGTCACAAGCAGACGCGGACAGTGTTCCCTAACTCTGCAGAGCTAGAGGATGTCCTTGGGGAGGCCTGGGTGTTACCAAATAGGAAGTTTCCGCTCCCTAAGCGGTTTAATTCCCTGTACCCGCTCCCTCCAGAGGATAGAGTTCGCTGGGAGACTCCTCCCAAGGTGGATGCACATATCGCTAAGATTGTGCGTTCCAGTACTTTACCCATTCCAACCGCCTCTCTTAAAGATGCCGCTGACAGAAAGTTAGAGAACTTTCTTAAGCTGATTTTTACAACAACTGGGGCGGTTGCACGACCTACCCTGGCATCTGCCTGGGTAGCAAAGGCCATGGTCAAATGGATTTCTCTCCTCACTAATATTATTACTGAGGGAGATAGTGTAGATGACATGTTTCCTATTCTTGACATCATGCATCAAGCTGCACTATATTTGGGAGAGGCTGCATTAGATGCAGCCACTCTTACTTCAAGGGCATCTGCCTCGGCAGTGGCGGCTCGACGATCCCTGTGGCTTCGCTCTTGGAAAGCGGATACTGAGTCCAAACAAACTCTAGAGGCATTACCCTTTGCGGGTTCTCTATTGTTTGGATCAGAGCTGGACAAAATCGTGGCCACGGTGGCTGCCTCAAAGGCGGCTTTCCTGCCATCCACTCATGCTCCGCGTCCTCGACCGGCGTTCCAGTCCTTTCGTTTCCAGGGCAGGGGTAGGGGACAGTCGTTCACAAAGACTCAGGCCCAACCCGCAAAGCCCTCTAGGGCCAGAGGAAAACGTCCCTGGCCCACTAGACGTGCTGAACATAAACCCGAGGTTAAGCCCTCGGCATGATGGGCCGGCGCTCCACCTGGGGGATCCCAGGGTGGGGGGTCGCCTGCTTCGGTTTTCGCACATGTGGCTGGAGTCCACGACAGACGCTTGGGTTCGAGACTTAGTCTTCAAAGGCTATTCTATAACCTTTCGCCGTCGACCACCGAGCTCGTTCTTTTCAACAAGTTCTCCCAAGGACTTGGAAAAGCGCGTAGCCCTGGAACAGGCCATACAAAAACTACTTTCAGCAGGTGTCATTGCCCCCGTTCCAGTGTCGCAACAAGGCACAGGTTTCTACGCCAGTCTTTTCTTGGTACGGAAGCCCAATGGGACCTTCCGTCCCATTTTAAATCTAAAAAGATTAAACAAATTCCTTCGGGTCCCGAAGTTCAAAATGGAGACCTTGCGGTCCATTGTGCTGGCGTTGCAACCAGGGGACTACATGGCATCCCTCGACATACAAGATGCGTATCTACATGTACCCATCAAACAAGAACACTGGCGGTTCCTCAGGTTTGCGCTGCAAGACCGTCACTTTCAATTTCAGGCACTACCTTTCGGCCTGGCCACAGCTCCCCGCGTGTTTACGAAGGTCATGGCAGTGATGTGCAGTGCTCTTCGCCACCAGGGGGTTCGGATTCTCCCATACCTGGACGATCTGTTGATCCTGGCTCAGTCGCCCCAGGTTCTCCAGGCACACTTGACCAAGGTCGTGGCGGTCCTGGAACGCCATGGCTGGATAATCAATTGGCCAAAGTCATCCATAGTCCCTACTCAATCTATGATTCACCTAGGGGCCCTGTTGGACACAGTAAATCAGCGGATTTACTTGCCGGAGATACGCCGCAAGGCCCTGCAGTCCAGAGTTCAACATCTTCTCTCGCTCAGGTGTGTCTCAATACATGCCTGCATGAGGGTGCTGGGCTCCATGGTCTCGACTTTCGACATGGCGGAGTACGCTCAGTTCCACTCTCGCCCCTTACAACGGGAAATTCTAAGGAAATGGTCGGGGTCATACTCCAACATACGGTCACACCTGATTGTCTTATCACCGGCAGCTCGGAGTTCCCTGTCATGGTGGCTTCTAGATCAGAACCTCATGGAAGGGAGGCCTTTTTGGATCCAAAAATGGACTCTCCTCACCACGGATGCCAGTCTTCGTGGTTGGGGAGCAGTCACATGTCAGAAATCCTTTCAGGGGCTTTGGACTCCACAGGAATCCTTGCTATCCATCAACACTCTCGAACTAAGAGCTGTCTTACTGGCTCTCCGCCAGGCAGAGCCTTGGCTTCAAGGTCACCCGGTGCAGGTACAGTCGGACAATGCAACGACGGTGGCTTATATCAACCACCAGGGTGGCACTCGGAGTCGAGCAGCTATGGCGGAGGCCTCTTGTATCTTCCAGTGGGCGGAGAACAAGATCCCGGCATTATCGGCAATCTTCATCCCGGGACTCCTCAATTGGGAGGCGGACTTCTTGAGTCGGCAGACTCTGGATGCCGGCGAATGGACCCTACATCCGAAAGCATTTCAGATGTTGGTAGACCGGTGGGGCAGACCGGAGGTGGATCTGATGGCATCTCGCCACAATCACCAGGTCACCCTGTACGGTTCCAGGTCTCGAGATCCGAACGCTTGCATGGTAGACGCTCTGTCAGCCCAGTGGCCGTTCGCTCTCATGTATGCCTTTCCCCCATTTTCACTCCTTCTCCGAGTTCTTCGCAAATTGAAGGCAGAAGGGGGCACGATGATCTTGGTGGCCCCTCATTGGCCTCGGAGGATCTGGTTCTCAGATCTGCAGGCCCTGTCAGTGGCCCCTCCAATCCGGCTACCTCTGTGGCCAGATCTGCTCTCGCAGGGGCCGTGCCTCCATCCCGATCTGCAGCGGTTGTCTTTAACGGGGTGGCTGTTGAGACCGCCTTGTTAAAAGCTAAAGGCTTTAATTCACGGGTGATTTCGACTATGCTCAGAGCTCGTAGGCCTTCTTCGGCCGGTGCTTATCATCGCATCTGGCGAGCTTACTTCGCCTGGTGTAGCTCACGCAAGTTTAACCCAAAAACCTATCGGTTGTCTCGAATTCTGTCCTTTCTACAAAAGGGTTTAGAAGCCGGCCTTAGACTGTCATCACTAAAGGTACAGGTGTCGGCCTTGTCTATTCTATTTCGAAGGAGGCTGGCGTTGTTGCAGGACATCCGCACTTTCTTGCAGGGGGTTTTGCGAATCCAACCTCCGTTTGTCCCACCGGTTGCTCCATGGGATCTTTCTCTGGTTCTTAAGGCTCTACAGGGTCCCCCTTTTGAACCATTGCGATCAGTGGATCTATCTTGGCTTACATGGAAAACTGTTTTTCTGCTGGCCATTGCTTCGGCCAGGAGGGTTTCAGATTTATCGGCTCTGTCCTGTCAGTCTCCTCTTCTGGTTTTCCACCCTGACAGGGCGGTCCTTCGAACAGTCCCTTCACACCTTCCCAAGGTGGTGTCCAAATTTCACGTTAATCAGGAGATAGTGGTCCCAGCCTTTCGGGGGCCGGAAGCTTCTCCTGAACAGCGATTCCTAGATGTAGTGCGAGCGTTACGTATCTATGTGCGTCGTACTAAAGCACTTAGGAAATCTAACTCTCTCTTTGTCCTCTATGGATTTCAGAAAAGAGGTTGGCCTGCTACGAAGCAGACCATTGCCCGGTGGCTAAGGTCTGTCATCAAACAAGCTTACTTGGGTGCCGCCCTTCCGGTTCCAACGGGCGTCCGGGCTCATTCCACGAGATCTGTGGGTGCGTCTTGGGCTGTTAGGGGTGGTGCGACAGCAGAGCAACTTTGCAAGGCGGCGACCTGGTCGTCTCCTCATACTTTCTTACGCTTCTATGCGTTTGATACGTTTACCTCACAAGACTCGGCATTCGGCCGGAGTGTATTGGCTGCGGCCCAGGCGCGCCCCCACCCATAGGTGGCTGCTTTAGGACATCCCAATGTTATCCCTGGGGCCCCTGACGTCTACCGCTGAAGAAAATGATATTTATGTCTTACCTGTTAAATATCTTTCTTCGAGGACGTCAGGGGCCACAGGGATCCCTCCCTGGCGCGCCTACTTCATGATTAACATTAAGAGTTACTCCGTTGAGTCAACTTAGTTAAAATTTCCTCTGTTGAGGGTGTTTACACATGTTACAGTTATGGTTTCTCTATTGAGCAACCACACATACACATATATTTGTTGAGTGTGTTTCTGTATGGGTTTCTCTTCCTTCTATCTTGTCTCCTGCCTGGCTTGGGAAAAAAACTGACTAGCCTGGGAGGCGGGGTATAGGAGGTGAGAGCCCAGGGGCTGTCTCTGAGCAGCCCAGAGGTTTAACCTTTCTGGTGCTGGATTGGTCGTGACGTCACTCCTAGACCCAATGTTATCCCTGTGGCCCCTGACGTCCTCGAAGAAAGATATTTAACAGGTAAGACATAAATATCATTATTGTGTGCACATACTGTATACACTCACTACGTATCACTACCCTGTAATATTATATATGTGTGCACATACTGTATACACTCACTACGTATCACTACCCTGTAATATTATATATGCGTGCACATACTGTATACACTCACTACGTATCACTACCCTGTAATATTATATATGTGTGCACATACGGTATACACTCACTACGTATCACTACCCTGTAATATATATGAGTGTGCACATACTGTATACACTCACTACGTATCACTACCCTGTAATATTATATATGTGTGCACATACGGTATACACTCACTACGTATCACTACCCTGTAATATATATGTGTGTGCACATACTGTATACACTCACTACGTATCACTACCCTGTAATATTATATATGTGTGCACATACGGTATACACTCACTACGTATCACTACCCTGTAATATTATATATGTGTGCACATACGGTATACACTCACTACGTATCACTACCCTGTAATATATATGTGTGTGCACATACTGTATACACTCACTACGTATCACTACCCTGTAATATTATATATGTGTGCACATACGGTATACACTCACTACGTATCACTACCCTGTAATATTATATATGTGTGCACATACGGTATACACTCACTACCCTGTAATATTATATATGTGTGCACATACTGTATACACTCACTACGTATCGCTACCCTGTAATATTATATTGGCGTGCACATACTGTATACACTCACTACGTATCACTACCCTGTAATATTATATATGTGTGCACATACTGTATACACTCACTACGTATCACTACCCTGTAATATTATATATGTGTGCACATACTGTATACACTCACTACGTATCGCTACCCTGTAATATTATATATGTGTGCACATACGGTATACACTCACTACCCTGTAATATTATATATGTGTGCACATACTGTATACACTCACTACGTATCACTACCCTGTAATATTATATATGTGTGCACATACGGTATACACTCACTACGTATCACTACCCTGTAATATATATGTGTGCGCACATACTGTATACACTCACTACGTATCACTACCCTGTAATATTATATATGTGTGCACATACGGTATACACTCACTACGTATCACTACCCTGTAATATATATGTGTGCGCACATACTGTATACACTCACTACGTATCACTACCCTGTAATATTATATATGTGTGCACATACGGTATACACTCACTACGTATCACTACCCTGTAATATATATGTGTGTGCACATACTGTATACACTCACTACGTATCACTACCCTGTAATATTATATATGTGTGCACATACGGTATACACTCACTACGTATCACTACCCTGTAATATTATATATGTGTGCACATACTGTATACACTCACTACGTATCACTACCCTGTAATATTTTATATGTGTGCACATACTGTATACACTCACTACGTATCACTACCCTGTAATATTATATATGTGTGCACATACTGTATACACTCACTACGTATCCCTACCCTGTAATATTATATATGTGTGCACATACTGTATACACTCACTACGTATCGCTACCCTGTAATATTATATTGGCGTGCACATACTGTATACACTCACTACGTATCACTACCCTGTAATATTATATATGTGTGCACATACTGTATACACTCACTACGTATCCCTACCCTGTAATATTATATATGTGCGCACATACGGTATACACTCACTACGTATCACTACCCTGTAATATTATATATGTGTGCACATACTGTATACACTCACTACGTATCCCTACCCTGTAATATTATATATGTGCGCACATACGGTATACACTCACTACGTATCACTACCCTGTAATATTATATATGTGCGCACATACGGTATACACTCACTACGTATCACTACCCTGTAATATTATATATGTGTGCACATACCGTATACACTCACTACGTATCACTACCCTGTAATATTATATATGTGTGCACATACCGTATACACTCACTACGTATCACTACCCTGTAATATTATATATGTGTGCACATACTGTATACACTCACTACGTATCCCTACCCTGTAATATTATATTGGCGTGCACATACTGTATACACTCACTACGTATCACTACCCTGTAATATTATATATGTGTGCACATACTGTATACACTCACTACGTATCCCTACCCTGTAATATTATATATGTGCGCACATACCGTATACACTCACTACCCTGTAATATTATATATGTGTGCACATACTGTATACACTCACTACGTATCCCTACCCTGTAATATTATATTGGCGTGCACATACTGTATACACTCACTACGTATCACTACCCTGTAATATTATATATGTGTGCACATACCGTATACACTCACTACGTATCACTACCCTGTAATATTATATATGTGTGCACATACGGTATACACTCACTACCCTGTAATATTATATATGTGTGCACATACTGTATACACTCACTACGTATCCCTACCCTGTAATATTATATTGGCGTGCACATACTGTATACACTCACTACGTATCACTACCCTGTAATATTATATATGTGTGCACATACTGTATACACTCACTACCTATCACTACCCTGTAATATTATATATGTGTGCACATACTGTATACACTCACTACGTATCACTACCCTGTATTATTATATATGTGTGCACATACTGTATACACTCACTACCCTGTAATATTATATATGTGTGCACATACTGTATACACTCACTACGTATCGCTACCCTGTAATATTATATTGGCGTGCACATACTGTATACACTCACTACGTATCACTACCCTGTAATATTATATATGTGTGCACATACTGTATACACTCACTACCTATCACTACCCTGTAATATTATATATGTGTGCACATACTGTATACACTCACTACGTATCACTACCCTGTAATATTATATATGTGTGCACATACTGTATACACTCACTACGTATCACTACGACACTGTAGTGAAAATCCCATCAATTGATGATCCCCTGTAGGTGTACCAAACACCAATTATGCCCACAATATCCATACCCCCCACCTATAGATTTGTTTCGCAAAGAATGTCGAACAGGTTGTAACCAGGGTGCAGATTGTCTGACACAATCCTTCCTGCACACTTCCTAGCCATGGCTGAGTATATATCTCTAACAGGGGGAGGCCAGTTCCAATGATCTTCTCTGCTGTCCTCACCACCCTCTGTAGTCTTTGTTTGTCACTTTCACTGGCCCCCCTACACCAAATTGTGATGGAGGATCATAGGACGGACTCCACGATTGCAGTGTAGAAAACACATAGCAGATCCTGTGGAATGTTTTTGAGTTGCCTCAAGAACAGTCGCTGTTGGGCTTTTTTGACATTAGTGGTTATGTTTGGTCACCATCTCAGTTCACTGGTAATGGTTGTCCCCAGGAATTTGAAGGATTCAACCCTCGCCACCTCTGCGTTGGATATTTGTAGCGGGTTTATTTATTAGGGAAAGGGGGAAATTGGAGTATAACCGGACTGGTATCTTTTGTATGTCGGGAACAGAGTTAGAGGAAACTGTGAAAAAACTGACTAAGATCTTGGGTAGTAAGGTATATGTATCCCAGTACACTCTAGGTTGGTTGGCCTGTTTATTGTCTAGTTCGGGACAGTCAGTGGTGCACCCCAGAGTTAGAAGAGCAAATTTATTTTACTTGCCAAGGGAGGAAAAGAGAAAAAAAGAAAACTCTGGGTGGGGGCACCCTTATTCACAGTTTCGGAATGGTGTACATGATACAATATAAAATCACAAAACTTTAATGGGTATATTTTAAAATACATTTTCCTTACTGATATTGGTACTGACACTTCTGAGTTTAAGCGCTGCAAAAATATATATTCACAATCTGAGGCAATTAATTAGATGTGATCCTCATTTCTCCTATGATTTCACCATAATAGGATAGGAATGTTTAGGATTTAAATCATTGGATCATTTTTTGTTAAAAAAAACTGTAATCTCACTCTAGGCAGATTATGGCACTAAACAGAAAAAAACTTTCTTTACTGTAATTCGCATGTGAGCTCCCCAGGGGGCAGTGTGGTGACACAGTTTGCGTATACCTGGTAATGATCAGAATGATAATTGCGCATATATGGCCAAGTGGTAGAAAAAAGGAGGAGAAATCCACTGGGCTAAGCCAGTGGTTACCTTAGGGACCTATCAGTATGTGACCGTTACTGATCTGAGGTCCGCCGCTGTGTCTCCTACAATGCTGCTTCCCGTCTGAGCTCCTGCCTGGCCGGTCACGTGTGTACACCACGTGGTCCGGCAACCCTGACGTACGTTTCGCTGACGCGCTTGTTCACAGGGGTGTGTGAGTTTTTCTCCCCCCCCCCCCCATTGTTAAGTGGCAATTAATTGCCTCAGATTGTGAATATATATTTTTGCAGCACTTAAACCCAGAAGTGTCAGTACAAAATATCAGTAAGGAACCCTTTTCAATTAGGCCGATGACAGTGGTGTCGTCCGCAAATTTTATGATTTTCACTGATTTCGCCATTGAGGTGCAGTAGTTAGTGTAGAGGGAGAGGACGCATCCCTGAGGGGCACCGGTGCTGATCATGCCTGCACTGGACGTGTGGGCACCGGCTTTCACCACCTGTGTCCTTGCCGTTAGGAAGTCTGCAATCCAGGAGCATGTTGATTCTGGTACTCCTAAGGAATGGAGTTTTGGCTGCAGGATGTGGGGGGCGATGGTGTTGAAGGCCGAGCTGAAGTCCACGAATAGAATTCTCACATAGGTGTCGGGGAGGTCGAGGTGTTGTAGAATATAGTGCAGCCCTAGGTTGACCGCATCCTCTACGCTTCTATTTGCACGGTAGGCGAACTGCATGGGGTCGAGATGGTGGTTGCATAGTTTTTTTAGGTGCGTCAGTACCAATCTTTCAAATACTTTCATGGCCACTGAGGTTAATGCGATTGGCCTGAAATCATTTAGCTATCCTTCACTGGTGTTTTCTTTGGGACCAGGACAATGACTGAGCGTTTAAAGCAGGGACCTTGCAAGAAGCTAGAGAGGAGTTGAAGATCTCTGAAGATTGGGACCAGTTCTGTTGCACAAGTCAGTAGGGTAGATGGCGACACTCCATCAGGTTCCGCAGCCTTCCTTGGTTTAACCCTTTTGAACAGTGCTTCTACTTCCTCCAGGTCCACGTGCAGGGCCTGGGTGGGTGTTGTGGTGTGTCATGGGGGGAGGGCTTGACCTTGCCAAGATGGTCAGGTGGAGTGGTGACGCACTGCAGTCGAATTTGTTGAGGTCTTCCGCCAGTTCCTTATGTGTTTCAGGCTGCCTGGGGGCTTTGTGCCCAGTGGGCTGAAAAATCCTATATGTTGGTCTACTGGGAATTCTCCCTGTATACCCAATGATCAATCCACCCCTGGAAGACTCTGGGATAGTGCTAGGGTCCTAATGCCCAGAGTCCACATCGCTGTTGGTTTGGGAGAAGTGCCTCAGGCCCAATCTCTTCATCACAGACTGACAAATCACATGGATGTGCCCACCTGCAGCAGCCAGCAACCAACGTGTCCTTCAGGCTTCTCCTGGAGTAGGGACTCGGAGCATAGGCGAATCTATGGGGTTGTCCGGGAGTGCACGGAATCACCCATTAGACTGCCCGGCTGTTCTGCACCTTTAAATTGTATCTCCGCTGCTGCCCGTTTTATCCCACCATAAACCTGGCCACGGAAGGGCTACACGCATGCCCGACTACACGCTCCTCCCATGGTCCTTTGTGGAGCGTGAGCGCCGGGCGGCTCCCTCCGTCTCTGTCCTCCTCCTCATGCAGCAGCCTAGAGTGAGCAGGGTGCAGGGTCCGGGTCTCATGTGGTGCATAACCAGAAGGCACTGCAGGACTTACATGATGGCATACTTGCCTACTTTTGAAAACTAGTTTCAGGGAGATTATAGTTGGTAATAGAATTTTGCACAGCGCCCCATTGAGTAGGTGTGTCATGCTCCACCCAAAGGGCGTGTCTAGTCCATATAAGGAGAGATTGTGAAAAGAGATTGTGAACGTGGCACCTAGAAGCGTGGGTGTGTACTGTTACATCTGAGAGGAATCTTATATAATGACTTATATACAAATGTAGATGAGCCCCAAAGCAGTTAGTAAGAGCTACTATACTTGGTACAGTGCTGGGAAATGGCGCTGATGATTCAATGTAAATGTATCTATCTCTCATTCCTTTTATCCCAACAATGAAATAGTGTAATGTGGGCTAGGTGACATGAGGGAGATTGCTAGACTAATGAGGGAGAGAGGGAAATTGCTGCTATGTCAGGGAGTCTCCTGCAGAATGCAGGAGGGGAGGTAACTATGGTGTAACAGTGTAATGTGCGATAGGTGACATGAGGGAGATTGCTAGACTAATGAGGGAGAGAGGGAGATTCCTGCTATGTCAGGGAGTCTCCTGCAGAATGCAGGAGGGGGGGTAACTATGATGTAACAGTGTAATGCGGGCTAGGTGACATGAGGGAGATTGCTAGACTAATGAGGGAGAGAGGGAGATTGCTGCTATGTCAGGGAGTCTCCTGCAGAATGCAGGAGGGGAGGTAACTATGATGTAACAGTGTAATGTGGGCTAGGTGACATGAGGGAGATTGCTAGTCTAATGAGGGAGAGAGGGAGATTGCTGCTATGTCAGGGAGTCTCCTGCAGAATGCAGGAGGGGAGGTAACTATGATGTAACAGTGTAATGTGGGCTAGGTGACATGAGGGAGATTGCTAGTCTAATGAGGGAGAGAGGGAGATTGCTGCTATGTCAGGGAGTCTCCTGCAGAATGCAGGAGGGGAGGTAACTATGATGTAACAGTGTAATGTGGGCTAGGTGACATGAGGGAGATTGCTAGTCTAATGAGGGAGAGAGGGAGATTGCTGCTATGTCAGGGAGTCTCCTGCAGAACACGGGGAAGTAACTATGATGTAACAGTGTAACGTGGGCTAGGTGACATGAGGGAGATTACTAGGCTAATGATTGAGAGAGGGAGATTGCTGCTATGTCAGGGAGTCTCCTGCAGAATGCAGGAGGGGAGGTAACTATGATGTAACAGTGTAATGTGGGCTAGGTGACATGAGGGAGATTGCTAGGCTAATGATTGAGAGAGGGAGATTGCTGCTATGTTAGGGAGTCTCCTGCAGAATGCAGGAGGGGAGGTAACCATACCTCCCAACTGTCACGATTACAGCGGGACAGTCCCGATTTTCGGGTCCTGTCCCGCTGTCCCACCCGCGGCAGGCATTGTCCCGCTGCGGGGGGTGGCAGTTGGGAGACCCCCCAATCTAATAGAATAGACGCTGTGCGCACGTGCACAGCGTCTATTCTCGTATGAAAATGAGGTAGCGGCTAATTAGCATAAGCCGCGCCCTCATTTGCATACGACCCGCCCCCTTTTCGGACGCTAGTGTCCCTATTTCATCATAACAAAAGTTGGGAGGTATGGGTAACTATTATGTAACAGGGTAATGTGGGCTAGGTGATATGAGGGAGATTGCTGCTATGTCAGAGAGTCTCCTGCAGAATGCAGGAGGGTAGGAAGCTATGCAGGACGGCTGCTGGTAACACACAGCCGGGATTGTGTCCCGGCTAAGTACTACAGGGTTACACAGGGAACATGTCAGAGAGGGGAGGGGAGTACAAGTCATGCCCTCTCCACCCTGTCTTGTTGTGTAATGAATACACCATAGACAGGAGACAGCCTTCTCATACAGGACAGAGGAGAGACATCCCATACAGGACAGAGAGAGACACTCCAGGAGGGAGAGAGCTCGGACGGGTGAGGTACCAGTGCAGCAGTCTCTAGGTTACAGCACACCTGGACAGGGCTGCAGAGCTGTATACCAGCTGGGGGGGTTACTATGCAGAGCATGCAGAGCTGTATACCAGCCGGGGGGTTACTATGCAGAGCATGCAGAGCTGTATACCAGCCGGGGGGTTACTATGCAGAGCTGTATACCAGCCGGGGGGTTACTATGCAGAGCATGCAGAGCTGTATACCAGCCGGGGGGTTACTATGCAGAGCATGCAGAGCTGTATACCAGCCGGGGGGTTACTATGCAGAGCATGCAGAGCTGTATACCAGCCGGGGGGTTACTATGCAGAGCATGCAGAGCTGTATACCAGCCGGGGGGTTACTATGCAGAGCATGCAGAGCTGTATACCAGCCGGGGGGTTACTATGCAGAGCATGCAGAACTGTATACCAGCCGGGGGGTTACTATGCAGAGCTGTATACCAGCCGGGGGGTTACTATGCAGAGCATGCAGAGCTGTATACCAGCCGGGGGGTTACTATGCAGAGCATGCAGAACTGTATACCAGCTGGGGGGTTACTATGCAGAGCATGCAGAGCTGTATACCAGCCGGGGGGTTACTATGCAGAGCTGTATACCAGCCGGGGGGTTACTATGCAGAGCATGCAGAGCTGTATACCAGCCGGGGGGTTAATATGCAGAGCATGCAGAGCTGTATACCAGCCGGGGGGTTACTATGCAGAGCTGTATACCAGCCGGGGGGTTACTATGCAGAGCATGCAGAGCTGTATACCAGCCGGGGGGTTACTATGCAGAGCATGCAGAGCTGTATACCAGCCGGGGGGGTTACTATGCAGAGCATGCAGAGCTGTATACCAGCCGGGGGGTTACTATGCAGAGCTGTATACCAGCCGGGGGGTTACTATGCAGAGCATGCAGAGCTGTATACCAGCCGGGGGGTTACTATGCAGAGCTGTATACCAGCTGGGGGGGGGGGGGGGGTGGTTACTGTGCAGAGCATGCAGAGCTTTTCGCCTGAATCAGCGCTTTTCATACATTTAGTAAATGAATGACCACAGCTTTATGCTACGTCACCTGTTCTCAGGTGAGATGAGGCTGATATACAGATGTCCTGCTGCTGGCCTGGTCTAATAAAGTTATATACTGTAATTACTGTATATAGTGTCCGTCATCTGAGTTCTGTACTACAGAGACTCGCTGATATGTGACAGCTACTGGTAGGATCATCCTGGGCTCAGTCAGTCTCTCTCTTTCTCTCTCTCTCTTTCTCTCTCTCTCTGTCTCTCTCTCTCTGTCTCTTTCTCTCTCTCTCTCTCTCTCTTTCTCTCTCTGTCTCTCTCTCTCTGTCTCTCTCTCATATATATGTAATATAGAGTTACTGTAGATGTCTCTGGGAGGATTTGTATTATCAGCGTCTGACTCTTTGTCTCTGTTTATCTGCTTAGTGGCTGCTATTCCTGGCCGCTGTGATTACTCTTCTATGACCCGGGAACACCCCAGGGTCACACAGTACCCGGGAGGCCTCTGACACTCTCTGTGCTGCAGGTGGGCAGGATGGCTTCCACATGGGAGACAGTGCAGGATTTCTACACCTGGGCTCTGCAAAATGGAGGTAATAACACAACGACCAAACTGTTCCTCCTTCTAGAGGGCGATAGAGCCAGTGGGGGGATCTGAGAGGTTTGCTCACTCCTCCCACTGCAGGGTGACAGTAGGGATCTCAGAGATGTGCGCCCGCTCCTCCCACTGCAGGGTGACAGTAGGGATCTGAGATGTTTGCTCACTCCTCCCACTGCAGGGTGACAGTAGGGATCTCAGAGATGTGCGCCCGCTCCTCCCACTGCAGGGTGACAGTAGGGATCTGAGATGTTTGCTCACTCCTCCCACTGCAGGGTGACAGTAGGGATCTCAGAGACGTGCGCCCGCTCCTCCCACTGCAGGGTGACAGTAGGGATCTCAGAGACGTGCAACCCGCTCCTCCCACTGCAGGGTGACAGTAGGGATCTCAGAGACGTGCGCCCGCTCCTCCCACTGCAGGGTGACAGTAGGGATCTCGGAGATGTGCGCCCGCTCCTCCCACTGCAGGGTGACACAGACAGTAGGGATCTCGGAGACGTGCATCCGCTCCTCCCATTGCGGGTGACACAGACAGTAGGGATCTCAGAGATGTGTATGTCCGCTCCTCTCACTGCAGGGTGGAGCAGACAGTAGGGATCTCAGAGACGTGCGCCCGCTCCTCCCACTGCAGGGTGACACATACAGTAGGGATCTCGGAGACATGCATTGTCTCCTCCCATTGCAGGGTGACACGGACAGTAGGGATCGCAGAGATGCTCGACCGCTCCTCCCACTGCAGGGTGACACAGACAGTAGGGATCTCGGAGACATACATCCACTCCTCCCACTGCAGGGTGACAGTAGGGATCTCAGAGATGTGCATCCACTCCTCCCACTGCAGGGTGACACAGACTGTAGGGATCTCGGAGACGTGCATCCGCTCCTCCCATTGCAGGGTGACACAGACAGTAGGGATCTCAGAGACGTGCGCCCGCTCCTCCCACTGCAGGGTGACACAGACTGTAGAATACTCAGAGACGTGCGTCCGCTCCTCCCACTGCAGAGTGACACAGACAGTAGGGATCTCAGAGACGTGCGCCTGCTCCTCCCACTGCAGAGAGACACATACAGTAGGGATCTCAGAGACGTGAGCCTGCTCCTCCCATTGCAAGGTGACACAGACAGTAGGGATCTCAGAGACGTGTGCCCGCTCCTCCCACTGCAGGGTGACACAGACAGTAGGGATCTCAGAGACATACATCCGCTCTTCCCATTGCAGGGTGACACAGACTGTAGGGATCTCAGAGACGTGCGTCTGCTCCTCCCACTGCAGAGTGACACAGACAGTAGGGATCTCAGAGACGTGCGCCTGCTCCTCCCACTGCAGGGTGACACAGACTGTAGGGATCTCAGAGACGTGCGCCCGCTCCTCCCATTGCAGGGTGACACAGACAGTAGGGATCTCAGAGACGTGCGTCCGATCCTCCCACTGCAGGGTGACACAGACAGTAGGGATCTCGGAGACGTGCGTCCGTTCCTCCCATTGCAGGGTGACACAGACAGTAGGGATCTCAGAGACGTGCGTCCGATCCTCCCACTGCAGGGTGACACAGACAGTAGGGATCTCGGAGACGTGCGTCCGCTCCTCCCACTGCAGGGTGACACAGACTGTAGGGATCTCGGAGACGTGCATCCGCTCCTCCCATTGCAGGGTGACACAGACAGTAGGGATCTCGGAGACGTGCGCCCACTCCTCCCATTGCAGGGTGACACAGACAGTAGGGATCTCAGAGACGTGCGCCCGCTTCTCCCACTGCAGGGTGACAGACAGTAGGGATCTCAGAGACGCGCGTCCGCTCCTCCCACTGCAGGGTGACACAGACAGTAGGGATCTCAGAGACGTGCGCCCGCTCCTCCCACTGCAGGGTGACACAGACAGTAGGGATCTCAGAGACGTGCGTCCGATCCTCCCACTGCAGGGTGACACAGACAGTAGGGATCTCAGAGACGTGCGTCCGATCCTCCCACTGCAGGGTGACACAGACAGTAGGGATCTCGGAGACGTGCGTCCGCTCCTCCCATTGCAGGGTGACACAGACAGTAGGGATCTCGGAGACGTGCATTCGGTCCTCCCACTGCAGGGAGACACAGACAGTAGGGATCTCAGAGATGTGCGCCCGCTCCTCCCACTGCAGGGTGACACAGACAGTAGGGATCTCTGAGACATGATTGTCTCCTCCCATTGCAGGGTGACACAGACAGTAGGGATCTCGGAAACATGATTGTCTCCTCCCACTGCAGGGTGACACAGACAGTAGGAATCTCGGAGACATACATCCGCTCCTCCCACTGCAGGGTGACACAGACAATAGGGATCTCAGAGATGTGCATTCGCTCCTCCCACTGCAGGGTGACACAGACAGTAGGAATCTCATATGCATTCGCTCCTCCCACTGCAGGGTGACACAGACAGTAGGGATCTCAGAGACGTGCGTCCGCTCCTCCCACTGCAGGGTGACACAGACAGTAGGGATCTCAGAGACATACATCCGCTCTTCCCATTGCAGGGTGACACAGACTGTAGGGATCTCAGAGACGTGCGCCCGCTCCTCCCACTGCAGGGTGACACAGACAGTAGGGATCTCAGAGATGTGCGCCCGCTCCTCCCACTGCAGGGTGACACAGACAGTAGGAATCTCATATGCATTCGCTCCTCCCATTGCAGGGTGACACAGACAGTAGGGATCTCAGAGCCGTGCGTCCGCTTGTCCCACTGCAGGGTGACACAGACTGTAGGGATCTCAGAGACGTGCGCCCGCTCCTCCCACTGCAGGGTGACACAGACAGTAGGGATCTCAGAGATGTGCGCCCGCTCCTCCCACTGCAGGGTGACACAGACAGTAGGGATCTCAGAGACGTGCGCCCGCTCCTCCCACTGCAGGGTGACACAGACAGTAGGGATCTCAGACATTCGCTCCTCCCATTGCAGGATGACACAGACAGTAGGGATCTCGGAGGTGTGTGACCGCTCCTCCCACTGCAGGGTGACACAAGACATAGAATTGGGGTGAGAGTAACTTGTGTTTGTGGCTATTACAATCTCTCTGTGGTCCCCACTTTCTCCTTCCTGCAGACCATCGCACAGATCCCTGGCTCCTAGTCTACTCCCCAGTCCCTGTCATCCTGATCTTTGCTATCTACCTCCTTATTGTGGCCCTGGGGCCCCGGCTGATGGAAGGAAGAGAAGCTTTCACGCTGCGCTCAGTCCTCCTGGTCTATAACCTGGCTCTGGTGGGGCTGTCTGTCTATATGTTCTATGAGGTAAGTCTGTGCGGTGTTATCTGCATTATGGTCTGACTGGTCTGAGCCACCTTGCACAATCTGTGCTGAGCCTCCATATCCTCTCCAGCTCCTCACCCTGTACCTTCTCTCCTACATGTAACTGGGATATTCTCTGATCCTCCGCAGTTCCTGGTGACCTCGGTGCAGGCGGGATACAGCTATCTGTGCCAACCTGTGGATTACAGTAACAGCGAGCTGGGCATGAGGGTGAGTGAGCATCTCATACTGTGATGGTACAGGCCGCTGCGGGTGTGTGTGGCCGGCACAGCCAGACATGTACTAAGTAAACCAATGCTGTCATGTGTGATCATGTGGCTGCTGTGTCAGCAAAACCATCAGAGGCAACAGAAAGGGTCCATGTAAGTCCCCCGCAATGAGACAAGTGGGAGCATAGGGGGGAGATCTAGCAAATGTTGGTGAGAGATAAAGATGCCAGTTGCCCAAAAGTTGGACAATGTCGATTCTGCACTGTGGGGTAATTGGGGTATGTTCTGGGATAAGCGAATAATGAAACGGAAAAGTGAAGTCTATGATATGAGAGCTGAAAGCTGATTGGGTATTTTGGCCAACTTAATCGTATCCTCCTGAGTCTCAGTAGCATCGCCGTAGAAACCATTGGGTAAATGGTGAAACCACCATTTTGCCAGAATTTGCGCAATCTTGATAGGACATAAATGTGAAGATTTTTTGGAGGTAGAAATCAGTGAATATCACCAACTTCTGTTTATAGGAGGCGCAGATACACCCAGAGCAATAAGCACAATTTTGGTATATTCAAAACATAATATATTTATTTTCCATATATATCATAAAAAAACAATTTATCGAAGTGCACTTCTAACATAATAAAATAGACATACAAGACAGACTACATATAACATAAAATCAATATAGAACCATTATGAGGCTATATTCAATATATAATGAGGCTTTGGTAATTAAGACTTTTTCAAATTATATGAGGCAATGGATAATAGTTACCAGTCCCGCATTAAGAGAGTAAATCTCTTCTGTGGCCATATAGATGTAATTTTGAGGATGTTCCTTCCTGGTGTGCTTTAGGCAGTCTCTCTGTATGGGGTATAAGTTCCCCCTTTGCTTGTTGCCAACTGGACTCCACACTCCCAGGCATAGGCGAATCTAGGGGGTGGTCCGGGGGTGCACAGGACCACCCATTAGACCATGTTGTAGCTGAGGACCAGGGCTTTCCAACGAGCCCAGCCCCGTGTCTCTAGCCCCCTAGGAACCGGAGATACGGCCAGGCAAAGCTGGAACGTTTTCCCTATAGGATAACATGGGACACGCTAATTCCGACCCCCACCCAGTTCAACGGCTACCTGTTCCCCCTTCGGCATCACTGAAGCTCGAGGTTGATCTCAGTCGAACCCAAATCGCTGGGCCTTCAATCTTATACCAGGCTGGATTCATATGGGTTAATTGGTTCCAGGGATATTGAGGTTAAACCGTTTTTTTCATTTCTTAAATGTAATTTCATGGCTGTTTATGTTCTTTGAGGGCAGATTTCTCTGGAACCAAACAGCCCAGTTTCACGGGACCAAAATCATTCGAAGCCAACTCAAAAGTTCTTCAATATGATACGTGTCTCATGTAAATGGGTCAGTTGGTTCCGAAGATATAGCTGGTTGGTTAAAGGGGAGTAGGGAGAGGGGAGTGGTTGTCTCTCCCCCTCGCACCAGAAAATGCAGGGACTAGGCTGGTGTATAAGGGGTCAGCGTGGGAATGTCCCTGCATAATCCTGGGACCATATTCCCGGGTAAATCCCTGCATTTTCTGTTGTGAAAGGGGTATTATTTCAAGCAGCCGTGACCTGCAGTGCTCTGAATACAGCCGGGCAGCCCCCTGCTCTCTGCCCAACTGTCAATGACTGTCACCCCTGCAGCTTCACGCACAACAACAGCGCGCACAATATTTAAAATGTCCTCTCGGCTAGAGGGGACACCAGGAGGGGAGTGGGAGCGTGCTCTGCGCTGCGCTCTGCTCCTCTCCCCATAGAAGCAGCTGCACCGCTCTCCATCTCTCCCTGCAGCAGCAGTGAAGGCTCATATAAAAATTTACAGTAAGTGGCACTTTTGGGGGCATTGCTTAAGGGACGCTACAAGTGGCATTATGTGGGGGCATTACGCATAATGTGTGGCTTAATGTGTAAGGGGCATTACGGTGTGCAGCATCATGTGTAAGGGACATTATGTGTGCAGCATCATGCGTAATGGGTACTATTGTGCGCGGCATCATGTGTAATTGGTACTATGGTGTGCGTCATCATGTATAATGGGTACTATGGTGTGCGGCATCATGTGTAATGGGTACTATGGTGTGCGGCATCATGTGTAATGGGTACTATAGTGCCATCAAGCAAGAACCACCTACCAATGAGCACGTAGGTAAGCAGCACTTATGTGGCAAATATGTAATGGGCATTACGGTTTGTTATATAGTATGTAATGGGCATCATGATGTGTGGCACAATGTGTAATGGGCATTATGGTGTGTGGCCTTATGTGTAATTGGCATTACGGCGTGTGGCTTTATGTGTAATGGGTATTACGGAGTTTGCTAAAATGTGTAATGGGCATTACTGTGTATGGTCTAAAGTGTAATACCACACCCCTTTTTGTGATGCCACACCTCCTTCCCATGAGGCCACGCCCATTTTTGCCGCGCGGCTAAGCCGCGCAAAGGTCCTCCTGCTGTTATATCTAGATCTGGGACCACCCATTACCATAATTCTAGATTCGCCTATGCTCCCAGGCTCAGATGTTACTCAGGTCCACAGTACAATCACAGTCTCTGTTAGCCCAATATGCAATGGGTTGTAGTTATCAGCGGTAGTTGGCAACTTACGCGATTCTCCGCCTCTGGTATGTCGGTGGCTTCCTCAGATCCTTGATCTATAAACAGAAGTTGGTGATATTCACTGATTTCTACCCCCAAAAAGTTTCCACCAGAGGATCACAAAAACCTCTGAATATAGGGGGCAGCAACTTAAACCCAGATTAGAGAAAGGTCCTCCTGTTTAAAACATGAAAAATATCAGCGCTCCTGTGTGACATATTGTCACAAACCCCCCCATAACTGGGAAGAGGCAACAGCGGCTATTTTCCCAGAGACGCCGCATGGGACTAGACTATGGGATGGCGCTCGGGTCTCCTAGTGACGAGTCACTATGCCTGTGTCGACCTTGACCCATGTTGACCTAATGGTGTCGTCCAAATGCTTGTCAACCAACATGCAGGGCCGCCGAGAGGCAGGGGGGGCGGGTACATTTTACCTGGGCCCGGGCCTGCCAGGGGGGCCCGGGTCCCGACACACACAAAAAAAAAAAAAAATCGGGGGTTTTTTTTTTAAAGGGGGCGTGGCCACGGGTCCGCGATTAGGCCACGCCCCCAAATTTGCCTAAGCCCGGTCAGCGATGGCTGTCCTGCTCCTGCTCCAAGTTCCTGTTCCAAAAGGTAATGCCGCCCCGCAATGCATGGCTATGGACAGGGGGAACAGACAAAAAGCGTGTGTGTGTGTGTGTGTGTGTGTGTATGTATGTAACAGGCTGTGTATGTATGGATATATGTGTGTGTAACAGGCTGTGTGTGTGTGTGTGTGTGTGTATAACAGGCTTTGTATATATGTATATGTGTGTGTGTGTGTGTGTGTGTGTGTGTAACAGGCTGTGTATGTATATATGTGTGTGTGTGTGTAACAAGCTATGTATGTATGTCTATATGTGTGTGTGTGTGTGTGTAACAGGCTATGTATGTGTGTGTGTGTGTAACAGGCTTTGTATGTATGTATATATGTGTGTGTGTGTGTGTGTAAAAGGCTGTGTGTGTGTGTGTGTGTGTGTGTGTGTGTGTGTAACAGGCTTTGTATGTATGTATATGTGTGTGTGTAACAGGCTGTGTATGTATATATGTGTGTGTAACAGGCGTAGGGCGGGATGTACTAAATTTCGCAATTTATTATTATTTTTTCGCCTACCTAACGTTTGTTGTACGCTGCGTTATGTTTGCCTGGTGCATCTTCGTCCGCCTCATGCTCTAAACTTCAGACTTCCCTGCTGGAGTTGCGGACAGTGCGTCCGTCATGGTGTGTTTTTTTTTGTACTGCGCATGCGCAGGTTTATTTCCTTGCCGTCATGCGCAGTGCGCACTTGTTGATGGTCACGGTACCTTAAGGGATTTGCAAAATGTCAAAGGGTTCTGTATAACCCAATATGAAAGAATACTTAATTACATCCTTACATACTCCTATCCATCCACCAAGTACCAGTGCTGGCAATATTACATACATATATATATATATATATATATATATATATATATATATATATATATATATATATATATATATTATATACAAATAAATATGCTGTAGACAAATAATACAAGAAAATAATGAGGAAATTCGCCAGCTTATTGTGGCGTTAATGCCCACTGCTTTAATCGCTTTTAGCAAACAGTGCAGCTGTTAGTGCATGTGAGCCGTGACAATTCTACTCAGCCGTCTATGAGGAGGAAGTCTCGTCGCGGGTGTCCCGCGATACTCCCCGACGGGCTACTGAAGAGCAGAACAAAACCACCGCTACTTTAGTGCATTCGAGAACGCAGGAACGCGGAGATAAAAGACAACTTCCGCGGCGGCAAGCATTAGTACATCCCGCCCTGTGTGTGTGTGTGTGTGTGTGTGTGTGTAACAGGCTATGTATGTATGTCTATATGTGTGTGTGTGTAACAGGCTATGTGTGTGTGTGTGTGTAACAGGCTTTGTGTATATGTATATGTATATATATATATATATATATATATATATATATATATATATGTGTGTGTGTGTGTGTGTAACACAGGCTATGTTCTGTATGTGTGAAGGAACAGGCTGTGTATGTATATATATGTGTGTGTGTGTGTGTGTGTGTGTGTGTGTAACAGGCTATGTATGTATATGTGTGTGTGTGTGTGTGTGTGTGTGTGTGTGTGTGTGTGTAACAGGCTATGTACTGTATGTGTGAAGGAACAGGCTATGTGTGTGTTTGTGTAACAGGCTATGTGTGTGTGTAACAGGCTATGGCCCTCATTCAGGTTGGTTCGCTCCCCCGCACGTTCACACAGGGGAGCGATGTTGTGCATGTGAAGCCACTTTGTGTGAGCGAGCAAACCGATTATTTGCCGCCCCGATCGCATGCAGCAGTGTGGACGGAAGCGTGGGGTGGTGGATATGGTTTGCGCCCATGGGAACTCCCATGACGTGGGTGCCGGGGGAGGGCAGCTGATGTCACCGGATGTCAGCTGCCCACCCTCTTCTCGTACAGGAGCGCCACAGATCTAAGACAGCAGAGACTGACTTAGATCTGCGAGCGCTTGAGAAATCATTTGATGGTCGGCGACCGCACTGCCCTGCACACAAGCTGCAAATCAATGATTATGTAAAACATCCGTTCGCATGCATGAAATCTGAGGTATTTAGATGACCCGCAAAGCTGCAAATTTTGCAGCTTTGTGGTCAATCAGAATGACCTCCAATGTGTGTGAAGGGAACAGGCTACATGGGGCCCATTTATGACGGATCATATATGGAATGCGATCTGGGTGGGACCATACTGCCCAGGATCACATGAGATTAAAGAGGTTTAATGGACACAATCCCCCCTCTCCCTCCAGGTGCACATACCGCTGGCCATCACAATGCAGCTGCTCTTGGTGCCGGATCTGTAGCTTTGGGGGACACAGCAGATACCGGCAGCTCAGTTCGGCGATACTGCAAGTAGTGGCATCTGCTGCTTCTTGCCAGCAGGTTGAAAGAACTGTTGCCGCTTTCCCTGCTGCGTGTGTGAGCTTGGGATCCTTATACTCCAGAGGCGGCGCTTCAAATGGGGATGATCGTGCCAGTCACAGATCTTGGGGAGAGGAGCCGTGGGCTGGCCACCCCTGCTGTATGGCATAGGGGTCTGGGCAGCGCAGGGGGGCAGAGGGTCCCTGTGATGGATGGGCAGACAGCAGTGGGGTCCTTGCGGAGGATGGGAGCTATTACCTAGTTTCCATCCTCCGTAGGGACCCTGCCGCTATCTGCCCATCCATGGCCACGACCCCTTACTCCCATGGGCGCAACCCATATCCACCACCCCACGCTTTTGTCCACACTGCTGCATACGAACGGGGCGGCAAGTAATCGATTTGAATTTTGTGTAGCATAATGTGTAAGGGGCAAGTATAAGGGGTCTACTATTGTGTTGCATAAAGGGTATATGGTGTGGTACACACCCCTATATCCTTTAATGGCCACACCTCTTTTCTGTTGCTCGCCACTCCAGGGGGGCCCCGTGACGCTGTTGTACCGGGGCCCAGGATTTCTCTTGGCAGCCCTGCCAACATACTGTAGACCAACTGACCGTATGCCTCATTACCTAAGCCAACGTTATAAATCCATTGCT
Source organism: Crinia signifera (assembly GCF_055691185.1). Lineage (NCBI taxonomy): Eukaryota > Metazoa > Chordata > Amphibia > Anura > Myobatrachidae > Crinia > Crinia signifera. Next base: position 11,332,598 of record NC_139223.1, read on the forward strand.
CTAAGAGGCCTATTTGTTATAGGGGTGCCCAGATAATTAGGTATCCAGCTCACCGCAGTTCGGTATCTGTCCAGTGTGGGGCGTCCCAGAGGTAATTGCCGCAGATGATTCCTCTGCTGGCAGAAGTGTTGGTGCACATACTGAGCTCACGATGCGGTGTTAGGAACATATGGATTTCTCACAGTGGGCGTTTCCCAGAGATTTGCGCAAGCTCAGTAGAAAAATCACCGGAAAAAATGTCGCCATGACATTTTCCCAGAGACTTTGCATTCGCAGCAGACTCTGACACACCGGAGTCTCCTGCCGCGTCGCCAACTAGAGAGGTGGGGACCGGATTCAGGACTGCCCACAGACCCCCTCCTATATGCCTGTAGTGTGTGTCAAACATTTCTTCTCACTAAGAAATCCGTTGAGTCCATCCTGAGGCTCTGACTAAGAGACGAGGTGACAATAGGCCACCCCAGCCCATGTCCTCTGACCTAACGTGTTGTGTCTCCCGCAGATGGCCAGAGTCTGTTGGTGGTTCTTCTTCTCCAAGGTGATAGAGCTTCTAGACACGGTGAGTATGGACGGCGCGATTATCCTAATAATGAACAGAACCAGGTGGAGGATCCAAATGTTATCACAGAAATGCACCAGGACTGAATAATCCCTACAAGGTTATTTACCAACAGTGAACATGAACATCACGTTTGGGCATTTGTGTGAGGCCGGCACTTGGATGATGATGATTATCAGTAGTAGGGTTTTAACCCAAGTTATGGGTTACAGGGTAAAACAGTGGGTGTCAGGGGCAGCTGGGGGCCCCATAGTGATCAGGGGTTGATACCTGCTTCCATTGTGTGACCGATTGGGGCATCTAAGGACCCGGGCTGTATTACTGTGTGTACGGGCGCTGACCGTGGGCATTTTAGACCTGGCATATAACGATGCACACAGGGGAAGGACTCTGCAGCAGCAGTTATATAAAGCCACCAATAGGGGCCGCTGTAGCAGCTTCTGTGTCCACCTAAGGACCGGCACAGTGCGCAGTAAGTAGGGATGGCCATCGGTGTGCCTACTATCGATGGTTATACAACTGGCATGTAGGATCTAATGCTTGTGGCATGTGAAGGAGACATTGGCTTTAGGCTGCCCAGTTGGCGCTACAGCACAACGTACATAAAGTAATGGTTCCATTAGAAAGTTACACTGGCACAGCCATCTGGCAGTCACCTTAAGGACTTTACCCCCCCACAGTACATCGGGTCGGGTGATAGCTAACAAGCATTTGGATAAATGAGGTTCCTCAGACGTCACCTGCGAGGCACCCCTCCCCCCATTCCACTGTGTACATGCTCTGTGGACTGTACAAGAGTCAGTAGAGATAAACGCACAGAGATATGAAGACGCTGTTCTGTCACAGGATATCTCTGATATACAGGAGTTGCAGAGCATGCTGGGAGATGTAGTACTAAAAGCCTTATGAATGCATGGCTATTTATTATTCTATTCTCTTTTATTCCATCCCCAGATCTTCTTCATCATGAGGAAGAAGTTTAATCAGATCTCGTTTTTACATGTGTATCACCATGCCACCATGATCTTCAACTGGTGGGCCGGGGTCAAATACGTTGCTGGAGGGCAGGGTAATTATAAAACGGGCTCTGTATCCCATAAACTCTCCGCACTGTGACCCCCCCCCCCCATACACCAGACACACCCAATGCTCCTCCACATGTATACAGACATGACTGCCTATATAACCCCTCCCCCATACACCAGACCCACCCAATGCTCCTCCACATGTATACAGACATGACTGTGTATATAACCCCTCCCCCATACACCAGACCCACCCAATGCTCCACCCCACCTCTACAGACATGACTGCCTATATAACCCCTCCCCCATACACCAGACCCACCCAATGCTCCTCCCCACCTCTAGAGACATGACTGTCTATATATAACCCCTCCCCCATACACCAGACCCACCCAACGCTCCTCCCCTTCTCTAGAGACATGACTGCCTATATAACCCCTCCCCCCATACACCAGACCCACCCAATGCTCCTCCCCACCTCTAGAGACATGACTGTCTATATAACCCAACGCTCCTCCCCATATCTACAGAAATGACTGCCTATATAACCCCTCCCCCATACACCAGACCCACCCAATGCTCCTCCCCACCTCTAGAGACATGACTGCCTATATAACCCCTCCCCCATACACCAGACACACCCAACGCTCCTCCCCTTCTCTAGAGACATGACTGCCTATATAACCCCTCCCCCATACAACAGACCAACCCAATGCTCCTCCCCACCTCTAGAGACATGACTGTCTATATAACCCCTCCCCCATACACCAGACCCACCCAACGCTCCTCCCCATATCTACAGAAATGACTGCCTATATAACCCCTCCCCCATACACCAGACCCACCCAATGCTCCTCCACATTTCTACAGACATGACTGCCAATATAACCCCTCCCCCATACACCAGACACACCCAACGCTCCTCCCCACCTCTAGAGACATGACTGCCTATATAACCCCTCCCCCATACACCAGACCCACCCAACGCTCCTCCCGAACTCTACAGACATGACTGTGTTTATAACCCCTCCCCCATACACCAGACCCACCCAACGCTCCTCCCCACCTCTAGAGACATGACTGCCTATATAACCCCTCCCCCATACACCAGTTCCACCCAATGCTCCTCCACATGTATACAGACATGACTGCCTATATAACCCCTCCCCCATACACCAGTTCCACCCAATGCTCCTCCACATGTATACAGACATGACTGTGTATATAACCCCTCCCCCATACACCAGACCCACCCAATGCTCCACCCCACCTCTACAGACATGACTGCCTATATAACCCCTCCCCCATACACCAGTTCCACCCAATGCTCCTCCACATGTATACAGACATGACTGTGTATATAACCCCTCCCCCATACACCAGACCCACCCAATGCTCCACCCCACCTCTACAGACATGACTGTCTATATAACCCCTCCCCCATACACCAGACCCACCCAATGCTCCTCCCTATATCTACAGAAATGACTGCCTATATAACCCCTCCCCCATACACCAGACCCACCCAATATTCCTCCACATGTATACAGACATGACTGTCTATATAACCCCTCCCCCATACACCAGACTCACCCAATGCTCCTCCCCACCTCTAGAGACATGACTGTCTATATAACCCCTCCCCCATACACCAGACCCACCCAACGCTCCTCCCCTTCTCTAGAGACATGACTGTCTATATAACCCCTCCCCCATACACCAGACCCACCCAACGCTCCTCCCCATATCTACAGAAATGACTGCCTATATAACCCCTCCCCCATACACCAGACCCACCCAATGCTCCTCCACATGTATACAGACATGACTGTCTATATAACCCCTCCCCCATACACCAGACCCACCCAATGCTCCTCCCCACCTCTAGAGACATGACTGCCTAAATAACCCCTCCCCCATACACCAGACCCACCCAATGCTCCTCCCCATCTCTACAGACATGTCTCCCTATATAACCCCTCCCCCATACACCAGACCCACCCAATGCTCCTCCACATGTATACAGACATGACTGCCTATATAACCCCTCCCCCATACATCAGACCCACCCAATGCTCCTCCCCATTTCTACAGACATGTCTCCCTCCCTATATATAACCCCCAATGTTCTTCTTTTCTCTCTGGCAGCGTTTTTCATTGGCATGTTGAATTCCTTTGTCCACACCTTCATGTACCTGTACTACGCTCTTGCTGTGCTGGGGCCATCAGTGCAGAAGTATCTCTGGTGGAAACGCTACCTCACAATGCTACAGCTGGTAACTATACACCTCCCGAGCTACTGACCCCACGTCATAACTCTACAGCCTGAGGCAGGGGTGGATCTAGGCATTACATTTAGGGGAGGCACTTTGAAAATAAACACTGACTCCTCCCCTCTAATCATTACTCCACCCACTTAGTTTTTCCTCTTCCCATTTTTCACCCAGGATTGTGTTGGTGTGGCCAGAGCCATGTGGGTGTGATCAGGGCTGTATGGGTGAGGCCAGAGCCATGTGGGTGTGATCAGAGCTGTATGGGTGAGGCCAGAACCATGTGGGTGTGACCAGGGCTGTATAAGTGTGGCCAGAGCCGTGTGGGTTTGAGCAGAGCTGTATAGGTGTGGCCAGAGCTGTGTGGGTGTGATCAGGGCTGTATAGGTGTGGCCAGGGCTTTGTGGGTGTTCCAGGGCTGTGTGGGTGTGGCCAGAGCCATGTGGGTTTGAGCAGGGCTGTATAGGTGTGGCCAGAACCATGTGGGTGTGATCAGGGCTGTATGGGTGAGGCCAGAGCCATGTGGCTGTGATCAGGGCTGTATGGGTGAGGCCAGAGCCATGTGGGTGTGATCAGGGCTGTATGGGTGAGGCCAGAACCATGTGGGTGTGATCAGGGCTGTATGGGTGAGGCCAGAGCCATGTGGGTGTGATCAGGGCTGTATGGGTGAGGCCAGAGCCATGTGGGTGTGATCATGGCTGTGTGGGTGTGGCCAGAACCATGTGGGTGTGATCAGGGCTGTATGGGTGAGGCCAGAGCCATATGGGTGTGATCAGGGCTGTATGGGTGAAGCCAGAGCCATGTGGATGTGATCAGGGCTGTATGGGTGAATCCAGAGCCATGTGGGTGTGATCAGGGCTGTATGGGTGAAGCCAGAGCCATGTGTGTGCGCCCAGGGCTGTGTAGTTGTGTCCAGAGCCATGTGGGTGTGGCCAGAGCCATGTGGGCATGAGGAGGCATGTGGGTGTAATTAAGGCTCTGTGGATGAGGCAAGAGCTATATCAATGTGGCCAGAGCCATGTGCGTGTGAGCAAGGCTGTGTAGGTGTGGTCAGATCCATGTGGGTGTGGCCAGGGCTGTGTAGTTGTGGCCAGAGCCATGTGGGTGTGGCCAGGGCTGTATAGGTGTGGCCAGAGCCATGTGGGTGTGGCCAGGGCTGTGTAGTTGTGGCCAGAGCCATGTGGGTGTGGCCAGAGCCATGTGGGTTTGAGCAGGGCTGTGTAGTTGTGGCCAGAGCCATGTGGGTGTGGCCAGGGCTGTGTAGTTGTGGCCAGAGCCATGTGGGTGTGGCTAGGGCTGTATAGGTGTGGCCAGAACCATGTGGGTTTGAGCAGGGCTGTGTAGTTCTGGCCAGAGCCATGTGGGTGTGATCAGGGCTGTGTGGGTGAGGTCCGAGACATGTGGGTAGGGCCAGAGCCATTTGGGCATGACGAAGGCTGAATAGGTGTGGCCAGAGCCATGTGCATGTGATCCAGTGTGGGTTTGTACACCTTTACACTATCAGACCGAGGGCCAGATTCACTAAGCTTCACAAATGATAAAATAGAGCCAGCCAATCAGCTCCTACCTGCCATGTCATAGACCAGACATGTCCAACCTTGGCCCTCCAGCTGTTGTGAAACTACAAGTCCCATCATGCATTGCCACAGTTTTGCTAATAGGGAATGCTAAAACTATGGCAAGGCATGCTGGGATGTGTAGTTTCACAACAGCTGGAGGGCCCAGGTTGGACATGCCTGTCATAGACTGTGTTTGAAAGATGTCAGGCAGGAGCTGATTGGTTGGTTGTTCACTCTCCATGTTATCACTTGTGAAGCTTAGTGCATACGGTACCCTATATCTTCCCGAATGTGAATGTATAATAATAATGTCACCATTTGTGAGGAAAACAGAAATATAATGTCAGTAATTATGATTCATGGCCGACATTTGGGCAGCACATGATGGCATGATGATAGGCCAGATGCAGATGCTGTTGGGCAGAGATGGCGCCCCCCCCCCCCCCATATGCCCCCCCCCCCCCATATGTCAGAGCATTGATACACTGTATGTAGGTGACATTAACCATGTGATGTGTCTCTGTATTCTCGCAGACCCAGTTTGTGGCAATCGCTTTCCACTCCGGCTACAACCTCTTCACAGACTGTCCATTCCCTGATGGGTTTAATGGCGTGGTCTTCTTCTACATCCTCACCCTCCTCATCCTCTTCCTCAACTTCTACTACCAGACCTACCTGCGCCGCAGCCACAGAAAGAAGCTATGAGTGCTCAGGGGCCGCAGGGAGAGCCGCCAGGGGGCCGCAGGGAGAGCCGCCAGGGGGCCGCAGGGAGAGCCGCCAGGGGGCCGCAGGGAGAACCACCTGGGGGCCGCAGGGAGAACCACCTGGGGGCCGCAGGGAGAACCACCTGGGGGCCGCAGGGAGAACCACCTGGGGACACAGGGAGAGCCGCCTGGGGCCACAGGGTCATGAAGGACAAATGTGCCATAGGGAGCATCACTCGGTACACTGCCGGGGCCCAGTACCCAGATATGTCAGTCATACCCGTCTCAGGGGGCACCCCAATCCTAGAGGACACTGCTCCAGCCTCGCCCTCCGTCTACACAAAGCCCACTGACCGATATCTCTGCACGAATAACTGTAACTACGCTTAATAAATGTGTTTTATAATTGGTCAGTTTCTTCATATGGAGAAATACATGTTACATGTATGTGTCATGTATGTACATGCCAGCACACCGATCTCTCCCTCTCGCTGGAAGGCAGGTGCAGGGAAGGTATCCCATGTTTTTGATGAAGGGGTGCGGATGGGAAAGTCTATAAAGTCTACGTCGACATGCAAAAGATTGACATTAATAACAATACTGACGTGCTAAAGGTCGACATGAACAAAAGATCGACCTGAGAAATTGACATAAAGTCGAAACAAGTGAAAGGTCGAAATACTTTAGTACTCTGCACCAATAAAAATAAGAGAAACGGAGATAGGTTAATAAAATACTGTATTTTAATAAAGAAGTATATACAAGTATATACAGCATCGATGATGTTACTACAGATAAACCAATTTCCTAAAATAAATTTAATACATAATTCTACTTAGAGGTGGATCCGCGGATCGGATCGGAGGTAAAACACAAACAATATGGCCCTTTTCACACGATTTATCGGCCCGATGGATCAAAAGAGCCATATTATATAAGGGTGTTGTGACCTAATGTCAAGACAGCGGAGACTGGGATTCACTGCTGCCCTATGTCATGCAAGTGGTACATGCAGTGCCCCCAGCCTCTGCTGGCTCTATCCCATTGGTACGCATGTATAGAAGGCAGCCCCTGGGGTACTAGACCTGTGAATGGAGGGATTGAAGCAACAAGCTCAGGAACCTAATGTGTGTCACAGCTGTGTGACCGATTCCGACAGAGAAGTCCTTTGGTATAATGGCATAAGTACCAAGCTGAGGGTTATTGTCAAGAAAAGACCTTATTATACACCTGAAGCTAAACAGGGAGCCATAAAACATGAGGTAGAATGTATGGGGGTATAGAGGCTGGGGGTAATAGGAAAGTCCAATAGTGAATGTAACAAACCTGTTGTATTAGTTCCTTAGCCCTAAAGCTGAATAAAGTTTCTAAATTCAATTCCAGGCTGTATGGAAAGAGGTATTTCTAGGCAACTGGAAACCCACCCTGTGTTTGCCTATGATATATGTAGATGATGGCTTGCCGGGAACGGACGATTTGGTTGAGAATTTGGCCTAAAGTCAATACCTGACAACTCTAGACCTAACTAACGGATATTGGCAAATCCGCTAAACAGAACTGGCCAAGGCTGCCGGAGAGATTCCAATTCCATGTGTTACCATTAGGGTTACATGGGGCCCCTAAGACCTTCCAAAGGGAAAGTCATCATCTATATATCATTGGCAAATACAGGGTGGGTTTCCAGTTGCCTAGAAATCCCTCTTTCCATGAAGACTGGCCAGTGTTGACTACATGCAGTATAAGGGGAGGGATGAAGATTGAACCCTCATTAATACATCCCTGCCTGAGACTACTGTACACACAGCATTATTTATTATTTATTTATTAACCGTTTCTTATATAGCGCAGCATATTCCGTTGGACAGGAATTATAGCGATAATGAGCTATATTCTAGAATACACATATACTATACATTGGTGGACATAGGCCCTTATTCTGATTGACTCACTCGGATACAAACTCGCTTGGAGAGCGTTTCCTAGCCTACTGCGCGTGCTTACCGTTCACTATGCGCATGTGCAGGTTCGGTCACCCGTGCACATATGTGACCCATGGAACAGAAATACGCTGCCGAGCACGCTCAAACAAAGTAGGCGTAATGTGGGTGTATTGAAGGGCGTGGTTACAAAATTGGCCAAAACTGGGGGGCAACTGGGGCGTATACATGGGTGGTGACAACAAGTAATGGGCGGTGGCCTCCTCGAGTGATCGAGCGCTCGGACCGTTTCAGCTGAAAATTACCCGCTCGGAAAAAGCAAGTCTCACGCCTCGCAGCCCAGCCGCCTCAGCGGGCCCAATTTCACTCAGGCAATCAGCACGCACAATTGGTAAAATACATGCACCTGCAGGCAATACTCACCCATGCAGCATACATGCACCTGCACGCAATACTCACCCATGCAGCATACATGCACTTATACGCAATACTCACCCATGCAGCATACATGCACCTGCACGCAATACTCACCCATGCAGCATACATGCACTTATACGCAATACTCACCCATGCAGCATACATGCACCTGCACGCAATACTCACCCATGCAGCATACATGCACTTATACGCAATACTCACCCATGCAGCATACATGCACCTGCACGCAATACACACCCATGCAGCATACATGCACCTGCACGCAATACTCACCCATGCAGCATACATGCACTTATACGCAATACTCACCCATGCAGCATACATGCACATGCACGCAATACTCACCCATGCAGCATACATGCACTTATATGCAATACTCACCCATGCAGCATACATGCACCTGCACGCAATACACACCCATGCAGCATACATGCACCTGCACGCAATACTCACCCACGCAGCCTACATGCACTTATACGCAATACTCACCCATGCAGCATACATGCACCTCCACACAGTACTCACCCATGCAGCATACAGGCACCTGCACGCAATACTCACCCAGGCAGCATGCATGCACCTGCACGTAATACTCACCCATGCAGCATACATGCACCTGCATGCAATACTCACCCATGCAGCATACATGCACCTGCATGCAGTACTCACCCATGCAGCATACATGCACCTGTACGCAATACTCACCCATGCAGCATACATGACCTTGCGCTCAATACACACCCATGCAGCATACATGCACCTGCACGCAGTACTCACCCATTCAGCGTACATGCACCTGCACGCAATACTAACCCATGCAGCATACATGCACCTGCACGCAATACTCACCCAGGCAGCATACATGAACCTCCACGCAGTACTCACCCATGCAGCATACATGCACCTCCACACAGTACTCACCCATGCAGCATACAGGCACCTGCACGCAATACTCACCCAGGCAGCATGCATGCACCTGCATGCAATACTCACCCATGCAGCATACATGCACCTGCAGGCAATACTCACCCATGCAGCATACATGCACCTGCATGCAGTACTCACCCATGCAGCATACATGCACCTGCACGCAATACTCACCCAGGAAGCATAGATGCACCTGCACGCAATACTCACCCATGAAGCATGCATGCAGGTGCACGCAATATGGACCTATGCAGCATACATGCACCTGCACACAATACACACCCATACAGCATACATGCATCTGTACACAATACTCACCCATGCAGCATACATGCACCTGCACGCAATACTCACCCAGGAAGCATAGATGCACCTGCACGCAATACTCACCCATGAAGCATGCATGCAGGTGCACGCAATACTCACCCAGGCAGCATACATGCACATGCATGCAATACGGACCCATGCAGCATGCATGCACCTGCACGCAATATGGACCCATGCAGCATACATGCACTTGCACACAATACACACCCATACATCATACATGCACCTGCACACAATACACACCCATACATCATACATGCATCTGTACACAATACTCACCCATGCAGCATACATGCACCTGCACGCAATACTCACCCATGCAGCATGCATGCAGGTGCACGCAATACTCACCCAGGCAGCATACATGCACCTGCACGCAATACGGACCCATGCAGCATACGTGCACCTGCATGCAATACACACCCATGCAGCATACATGCACCTGCACACAATACTCATCCATGCAGCATACAGGCACCTGCACGCAATACTCACCAAGGCAGCATACATGCACTTGCACGCAATACTCACCTATGCAGCATACATGCACCTGCATGCAATAATCAACCATGTAGCATACATGCACTTATACGCAACACTCACCCATGCAGCATACATGCACCTGCATGCAATACACACCCATGCAGCATACATGCACCTGCACTCAATACTCAAACAGGCAGCATACATGCACCTGCACACAATACTCACCAATGCAGCATACATGCACCTGCATGCAATACTGACCCAGGCAGCATGCATGCACATGCACGCAATATGGACCCATGCAGCATACATGCACCTGCACACAATACACACCCATACAGCATACATGCACCTGCACACAATACACACCCATACAGCATACATGCATCTGTACACAATACTCACCCATGCAGCATACATGCACCTGCACGCAATACTCACCCATACAGCATACATGCAGCTGCATGCAATACTCACCCATGCAGCATGCATGCAGCTGGACACAATAATCACCCATGCCGCATACATGCACCTGCATGCAATACTCACCCATGCAGCATACATGCACCTGCACACAATACTCACCCATGCAGCATACATGCACCTGCACACAATACTCACCCATGCAGCATAGACGTTTCTCTCGGCAACCACACGGGAAGCAGTTTTGCAGTTTAATCATTTACACTTCTCTGCATTCATATCTCTTATATATTTAATTGCTTTTACCCACAAATGCAGCACTATTCCTAAGTGGTATTATGTGCCAATACTGTATCTCCAACCTTAACACACAAGTGCGCCTGTACTACTCACAATTACAACAAGTCAACGTGTCAACTCTCATACATGCATGCAAACACAACCGTAATGCCTTTTCGCTTGGCCACATGCTGGAAGTCTGAGCGGACAGGCTAAGATCCATATGAACACGTTATCGTACCTGCATTAGCACGCCACTCCCCTTTGTGTGTGGATCCGAATGAACGGGTTTGTTGGCCTTGTAAGCTTGCCTTCGCTCCCCGTGTGCATGTGCGGACCGTTCACTCGGCTGAGTGGGAATGTGTAAGTGAACGAATCAACATGAATCTGTTTAGTGTAGCTCTTATGATAAACTCCAGCAGTGTGAGATTACACCCGAGGTCATACAGCCGGGCTGCTGCAGTAACATAGTACACCCGAGGTCACACAGCCGGGCTGCTGCAGTAACATAGTACACCCGAGGTCACACAGCCAGGCTGCTGCAGCAGGAGATGACAACCGAGGTCATACAGCCAGGCTGCTGCAGTAAGAGATGACACCCGAGGTCATACAGCCAGGCTGCTGCAGCAGGAGATGACACCCGAGGTCACACAGCCAGGCTGCTGCAGTAAGAGATGACACCTGAGGTCACACAGCCAGGCTGCTGCAGTAAGAGATGACACCCGAGGTCATACAGCCAGGCTGCTGCAGTAAGAGATGAAGCCCGAGGTCACACAGCCAGGCTGCTGCAGTAAGAGACGACACCCGAGGTCATACAGCCAGGCTGCTGCAGTAAGAGATGACACCCGTGGTCACACAGCCAGGCTGCTGCAGTAAGAGATGACACCCGAGGTTATACAGCCAGGCTGCTGCAGCAGGAGATGACAACCGAGGTCATACAGCCGGGCTGCTGCAGTAAGAGATGACACCCGAGGTCACACAGCCAGGCTGCTGCAGTAAGAGATGACACCCGAGGTCACACAGCCGTGCTGCTGCAGTAAGAGACGACACCCGAGGTTATACAGCCAGGCTGCTGCAGCAGGAGATGACAACCGAGGTCATACAGCCAGGCTGCTGCAGTAAGAGATGACACCCGTGGTCACACAGCCGGGCTGCTGCAGTAAGAGATGACACCTGAGGTCACACAGCCGGGCTGCTGCAGTAAGAGATTACACCCGAGGTCACACAGCCGGGCTGCTGCAGTAAGAGATGACACCTGAGGTCACACAGCCAGGCTGCTGCAGTAAGAGATGACACCCGAGGTCACACAGCCAGGCTGCTGCAGTAAGAGATGACACCTGAGGTCACACAGCCGAGCTGCTGCAGTAAGAGATGACACCCGAGGTCACACAGCCGGACTGCTGCAGTAAGAGATTACACCCGAGGTCACACAGCCGGGCTGCTGCAGTAAGAGATGACACCTGAGGTCACACAGCCGGGCTGCTGCAGTAAGAGATGACACCTGAGGTCACACAGCCGGGCTGCTGCAGTAAGAGATGACACCCGAGGTCATACAGCCAGGCTGCTGCAGTAAGAGATGACACCCGAGGTCATACAGCCGAGCTGCTGCAGTAAGAGATGACACCTGAGGTCACACAGCCGGGCTGCTGCAGTAAGAGATGACACCTGAGGTCACACAGCCAGGCTGCTGCAGTAAGAGATGACACCCGAGGTCACACAGCCAGGCTGCTGCAGTAAGAGATGACACCCGAGGTCATACAGCCAGGCTGCTGCAGTAAGAGATGACACCTGAGGTCACACAGCCGGGCTGCTGCAGTAAGAGATGACACCCGAGGTCACACAGCCGGGCTGCTGCAGTAAGAGATGACACCCGAGGTCACACAGCCAGGCTGCTGCAGTAAGAGATGACACCCGAGGTCACACAGCCAGGCTGCTGCAGTAAGAGATGACACCCGAGGTCACACAGCCAGGCTGCTGCAGCAGGAGATGACACCCGAGGTCACACAGCCGGGCTGCTGCAGTGAGAGATGACACACGAGGTCATACAGCCGGGCTGCTGCAGTAAGAGATGACACCCGAGGTCACACAGCCAGGCTGCTGCAGTAAGAGATGACACCTGAGGTCACACAGCCGGCTGCTGCAGTAAGAGATGACACCCGAGGTCACACAGCAGGCTGCTGCAGTAAGAGATGACACCCGAGGTCACACAGCAGGCTGCTGCAGTAAGAGAGGACACCCGAGGTCACACAGCCAGGCTGCTGCAGTAAGAGATGACACCTGAGGTCACACAGCCAGGCTGCTGCAGTAAGAGATGACACCTGAGGTCACACAGCCGGGCTGCTGCAGTAAGAGATGACACCCGAGGTCATACAGCCAGGCTGCTGCAGTAAGAGATGACACCCGAGGTCATACAGCCGGGCTGCTGCAGTAAGAGATGACACCCGAGGTCACACAGCCAGGCTGCTGCAGTAAGAGATGACACCCGAGGTCACACAGCCAGGCTGCTGCAGTAAGAGATGACACCCGAGGTCACACAGCCGGCTGCTGCAGGAAGAGATTACACCCGAGGTCACACAGCCAGGCTGCTGCAGTAAGAGATGACACCGGAGGTGATACAGCCGGGCTGCTGCAGTAAGAGATGACACCGGAGGTCACACAGCCAGACTGCTGCAGTAAGAGATGACACCGGAGGTCATACAGCCGGGCTGCTGCAGTAAGAGATGACACCTGAGGTCACACAGCCGAGCTGCTGCAGTAAGAGATTACACCCGAGGTCATACAGCCAGGCTGCTGCAGTAAGAGATGACACCTGAGGTCACACAGCCGAGCTGCTGCAGTAAGAGATGACACCTGAGGTCACACAGCCAGGCTGCTGCAGTAAGAGATGACACCTGAGGTCACACAGCCGAGCTGCTGCAGTAAGAGATGACACCCGAGGTCACACAGCCAGGCTGCTGCAGTAAGAGATTACACCCGAGGTCACACAGCCAGGCTGCTGCAGTAACATAGTACACCCGAGGTCACACAGCCAGGCTGCTGCAGTAAGAGATGACACCCGAGGTCATACAGCCAGGCTGCTGCAGTAAGAGATGACACCTGAGGTCACACAGCCAGGCTGCTGCAGTAAGAGATGACACCCGAGGTCATACAGCCGGGCTGCTGCAGTAAGAGATGACACCCGAGGTCACACAGCCAGACTGCTGCAGTAAGAGATGACACCCGAGGTCACACAGCCAGCTGCTGCAGTAAGAGATGACACCTGAGGTCACACAGCCGAGCTGCTGCAGTAAGAGATGACACCCGAGGTCACACAGCCGAGCTGCTGCAGTAAGAGATTACACCCGAGGTCACACAGCCAGGCTGCTGCAGTAAGAGATGACACCCGAGGTCACACAGCCGGACTGCTGCAGTAAGAGATTACACCCGAGGTCATACAGCCAGGCTGCTGCAGGAAGAGATGACACCCGAGGTCACACAGCCGGCTGCTGCAGGAAGAGATTACACCCGAGGTCATACAGCCAGGCTGCTGCAGTAAGAGATTACACCCGAGGTCACACAGCCAGGCTGCTGCAGTAAGAGATTACACCTGAGGTCACACAGCCGAGCTGCTGCAGTAAGAGATGACACCCGAGGTCACACAGCCAGCTGCTGCAGTAAGAGATTACACCCGAGGTCACACAGCCAGGCTGCTGCAGTAAGAGATTACACCTGAGGTCACACAGCCGAGCTGCTGCAGTAAGAGATGACACCCGAGGTCACACAGCCGGGCTGCTGCAGTAAGAGATGACACCCGAGGTCACACAGCCAGGCTGCTGCAGTAAGAGATGACACCCGAGGTCACACAGCCAGGCTGCTGCAGTAAGAGATGACACCCGAGGTCATACAGCCGGGCTGCTGCAGTAAGAGATGACACCCGAGGTCACACAGCCAGGCTGCTGCAGTAAGAGATGACACCCGAGGTCATACAGCCGGGCTGCTGCAGTAAGAGATGACACCCGAGGTCACACAGCCGGCTGCTGCAGTAAGAGATGACACCCTTGGTCATACAGCCAGGCTGCTGCAGTAAGAGATGACACCCGAGGTCACACAGCCGGGCTGCTGCAGTAAGAGATGCCACCCGAGGTCACACAGCCAGGCTGCTGCAGTAAGAGATGACACCCGAGGTCACACAGCCAAGCTGCTGCAGTAAGAGATGACACCCGAGGTCACACAGCCGGGCTGCTGCAGTAAGAGATGACACCCGAGGTCATACAGCCGGGCTGCTGCAGTAAGAGATGACACCGGTGGTGATACAGCCGGACTGCTGCAGTAAGAGATGACACCCGAGGTCATACAGCCAGGCTGCTGCAGTAAGAGATGACACCTGAGGTCACACAGCCGGACTGCTGCAGTAAGAGATGACACCTGAGGTCACACAGCCGGGCTGCTGCAGTAAGAGATGACACCCGAGGTCATACAGCCAGGCTGCTGCAGTAAGAGATGACACCTGAGGTCACACAGCCGAGCTGCTGCAGTAAGAGATGACACCCGAGGTCACACAGCCAGCTGCTGCAGTAAGAGATTACACCCGAGGTCATACAGCCGGGCTGCTGCAGTAAGAGATGACACCTGAGGTCATACAGCCAGCTGCTGCAGTAAGAGATGACACCTGAGGTCATACAGCCAGCTGCTGCAGTAAGAGATGACACCTGAGGTCATACAGCCAGCTGCTGCAGTAAGAGATTACACCTGAGGTCACACAGCCGAGCTGCTGCAGTAAGAGATGACACCCGAGGTCACACAGCCAGGCTGCTGCAGTAAGAGATGACACCCGAGGTCACACAGCCAGGCTGCTGCAGTAAGAGATTACACCCGAGGTCACACAGCCAGGCTGCTGCAGTAAGAGATTACACCTGAGGTCACACAGCCGAGCTGCTGCAGTAAGAGATTACACCTGAGGTCACACAGCCGAGCTGCTGCAGTAAGAGATGACACCCGAGGTCACACAGCCAGCTGCTGCAGTAAGAGATTACACCCGAGGTCATACAGCCGGGCTGCTGCAGTAAGAGATGACACCTGAGGTCATACAGCCAGGCTGCTGCAGTAAGAGATGACACCCGAGGTCACACAGCCAGCTGCTGCAGTAAGAGATGACACCCGAGGTCATACAGCCGGGCTGCTGCAGTAAGAGATGACACCCGAGGTCACACAGCCGAGCTGCTGCAGTAAGAGATTACACCCGAGGTCACACAGCCGGGCTGCTGCAGTAAGAGATGACACCCGAGGTCACACAGCCAGCTGCTGCAGTAAGAGATTACACCTGAGGTCACACAGCCGAGCTGCTGCAGTAAGAGATGACACCCGAGGTCACACAGCCAGCTGCTGCAGTAAGAGATTACACCCGAGGTCACACAGCCAGGCTGCTGCAGTAAGAGATTACACCTGAGGTCACACAGCCAGGCTGCTGCAGTAAGAGATGACACCGGAGGTCATACAGCCGGGCTGCTGCAGTAAGAGATGACACCTGAGGTCACACAGCCAGGCTGCTGCAGTAAGAGATTACACCCGAGGTCACACAGCCAGGCTGCTGCAGTAAGAGATTACACCTGAGGTCACACAGCCGAGCTGCTGCAGTAAGAGATGACACCCGAGGTCATACAGCCAGGCTGCTGCAGTAAGAGATGACACCCGAGGTCACACAGCCGGCTGCTGCAGTAAGAGATGACACCCGAGGTCACACAGCCGGCTGCTGCAGTAAGAGATGACACCCGAGGTCATACAGCCAGGCTGCTGCAGTAAGAGATGACACCCGAGGTCACACAGCCAGGCTGCTGCAGTAAGAGATGACACCCGAGGTCACACAGCCGGGCTGCTGCAGTAAGAGATGACACCCGAGGTCACACAGCCGGCTGCTGCAGTAAGAGATGACACCCGAGGTCATACAGCCAGGCTGCTGCAGTAAGAGATGACACCCGAGGTCACACAGCCAGGCTGCTGCAGTAAGAGATGACACCCGAGGTCACACAGCCCGGCTGCTGCAGTAAGAGATGACACCTGAGGTCACACAGCCCGGCTGCTGCAGTAAGAGATGACACCCGAGGTCATACAGCCAGGCTGCTGCAGTAAGAGATGACACCGGAGGTGATACAGCCAGGCTGCTGCAGTAAGAGATGACACCTGAGGTCACACAGCCAGGCTGCTGCAGTAAGAGATGACACCTGAGGTCACACAGCCGGGCTGCTGCAGTAAGAGATGACACCGGAGGTGATACAGCTGGGCTGAATTCCCATTCCCAGCAAACCTCCACCCTTCCTTATCGCAACCAGCGGAACATTTCCGGGAGCTCCTCCGAGACTGAAGCAATGTCAACCTAATGTAATGTATGTCAACCCTTAGAGTCGGCCTAGTGACTGTATCTCCGTAATTAGGCCCCACTTCCAACACAAGAACCATCCAGAATTTGAAGGGTCCATTGAAAGGAGACGGAGCTTAATTACGCAATTTGTCATTTAGCCCCGCCCCTTCTTCCGGCCCCTGCGATTGCTGGGGAATGTTACACCATCCAGTCTGCTTCCCAAGAAGCGGGTAGGATGCGGCAGAGCCACCTACACCTCCGGACCTGTGGGGAACTACCCCAAAAATGGGGTACAGTAGACAGGTTGGGGTAGTAGTATGAGTGTAGGTTGGGGGCTGCAGAGCAGGGCACCAGCAGTACCAGACTTGCAGCAGCGCATCCGATGGATGGAAATATCTGCAGCGAGATACATACGTTGGCGCAGTATAATATAACATCAGGTGAGACACGCATTACCACTTTGGGGGAAATTTACTAAGCTAGGAGTTCTATTTCACATGGGATGTTGCTATGGGTTACCAATCAGATACTATCTATTATCTTCTAGATGGTGCTAAATAAATAAGAAGTAGATTCTGATTGGTTGCCCATAGCAACAGTGGCGTAACAGTAGTGCGACAGCCCCCGCAAGTGCTTGGAGGAGCCAGCGCCGGCAGGGTGTCTGGGGCGCACTAAAAACTACCTGCTGCAGCAATCAGAAACTGCAGCGCCGGCATGAAGGAGCCGGCGATGGCGGATGTGATCTAGCTTGCGGCCTGCTCGTGTGAGAGCTTCCTCCTAAAAAAAAAGTGAAATATGTGAAATAGAACTCACATTTTAGTAAATTTCCCCCTTTGTATTGCAGTCTATAGATCACCTTCTGCACCAGCAGATGGCGCCATCCCTGCTCTCTAAGGCCTTGGTATTCCTCAATGATTTTTGACTCTCCCCAAACAAAGGACCTAATTCTAGTTGTTACACAAAGCTGCTAAATTCACAACTTTGCGTGTAATTTAAACGCCGCCAGTATGGCCGCCCGTCCCCCTCGCACGCCGAGTTCCCACGCAGTGTGCGAATGGATGTTTAGTAGAGATGAGACACCCCTGAACACCCCCCTATCCAAATGCGTTCACGAGCCTGTTCGGGTTTTCCCACCCAGACTCGGAGTGCGCCTCTCCGGCGCTCATGAGATCCTGCTGTCGGCTCTCGCGAGATCTGTACAACATGGCTATATGTATATAAGGACGGCCGTCCTTATATACTCCAGTCTAGGAGATTGAACAGTGTTCACATCTGGCTGTCTTCCCTGTGCAACCTGCGTGGTGTAGTAGTTTTAACTACTACACTGCTGATAGTGACAACCTGCTGAGTCTGACTGTGTTAGTGTAGTGTAGTGTGGTGGTACACTGACAGAGTAGTTGCTTTATATTATATATTTATCCCTGTAGTCTGTGCCTGTGCCTCATGTAGATTGTGTTACCTGTCCTCCAGTGTCCAGTCCCTACCACCAAATTCCTTAATAATAATCCTTTTCAATGTTTCTGTGTCTGCTGCTGTGTGTGTAAGCTGGGACAGGGGACTACAAGTCTCACCTCACCTGTGCAGGCCACACGTCAGCGCAAATTGCAAAATATCATTTTTATTTTACATTAAAGGGGTTACTGACATCCTAATAATCCTTGTCAATGTTTCTGCATACCTCCCAACTGTCACGATTCCGTCGGGACAGTCCCGATTTTCGGGTCCTGTCCCGACGTCCCACCCGCGGCAGGCATTGTCCCGCTGCGGGGGGTGGCAGTTGGGAGACCCCCCAATCTAGTAGAATAGACGCTGTGCGCATGCGCACAGCGTCTATTCTCGTATGAAAATGAGGTCGCGGCTAATTAGCATAAGCCGCGCCCTCATTTGCATACGCCCCACCCCCTTTTCGTCCGCTTGCCGCGCGAGTGTCCCTATTTCCTCCGGACGAAAGTTGGGAGGTATGTTTCTGGGTCTGCTTCTGTGTGACTGTTAGCTGGGACATGGTACTACAAGTCTCACCTCACCTGTGTGCACACTGGTGCTGCAAAATCATCGGTGCTGCAAAATAATCAATCTAATTTTTTTGGACAATAAGGGTTACTGACTTAAATGCCTTAAAATTCTTTTACATTTTTCTGTGTCTCCTGCTGTGTGACTGTTAGCTGGGACAGGGTACTACAAGTCTCACCTCACCTCCGTGCACGCCGGTGCTGCAAAATAATCATTTACATTTTTTTGGACAATAAGGGTTACTGACTTTCTTTAATAATAATCCTTTAAAAATGTTCTGTGTCTGCTGCTGTGTGACTGTTAGCTGGGACAGGGTACTACAAGTCTCACCTCACCTCCGTGCACGCCGGTGCTGCAAAATAATCATTTACATTTTTTTGGACAATAAGGGTTACTGACTTTCTTTAATAATAATCCTTTAAAATTTTTCTGTGTCTGCTGCTGTGTGACTGTTATCTGAGACAGGCCAGGGTAGTACAAGTCCCAACTCACCAGTGTACACACCGCACATCGGTGCTGCAAAATAAGAAATCATTCTTTTTTCTTACATTAAGGGTTACTGATGTAAATAATAATCCTTTACAATGTTTCTGTGTCTCTGCTGCTGTGTGGCTATACTCCAGAAATATAATGGAGAACCAAAATATGGAGGCTCCAATAGTACAAGAATCACTTCCTCCAAGTGCTGAAGCTGCTGCCACTATTTAAAACATAGAACATGATGATGAAATGCCATCAACGTCTTCTGCCACTGCCGGTGCCCAATGTCATTATTGAGGGCGCGTGAAATCCAAAAAGGCAAAGTTGAGTACGTTTAAGAAAAAAAAAATGTAAATCCTTGGAGGAGAAACGTAAGCTTGCCAATATGTCATTTACCACACAGAGTGGCAAGGAACGGCTAAGGGCCCGGCCTATGTTCTTGACTAGTGGTCCAGCTTTACATTAGGATCACAGCCCTCCTCCTCATCCTCCTCTTCCACCCCCCCCATGAAATGTAAAGAGAGTTAAGCTGTCAACAAAAAGACAGCAAACAACTCAGCCTTCTAAAGACACAGTAGCACAAATCCCCAAGGAGAGTCCATGGGTGTTGGTGGTTGCGAAGCCTGACCTTCCCATCACTGTACAGGAAGAGGTGGCTCCTTCCACCATTTGCAGCACGCCCTCTGTATATGCTGGAAGGATCACCCACTGTCCAGTTCCTAATTTTGAAGTTATCAATGTTGTACACCAGGAGGAGGAAATTGATGTAGCAGGGGCTGAGGAGGAAGATGACGAGGAGGAGGATGCTGCTGATGGTGATGTGGTTTGCTTAAATAAGGCACCAGGTGAGACAGTTGTTGTCCGTGGGATGCAAAAGGCCATCACCATGCCTGGGCAGAAGACCAAAAAATCTACCTCTTTCATCTGGAATTATTGGTAAACAGATCCGGACAACATCTGTCTCACAATATGTAGCTTATGTAAAGCTGGAATAAGCAGGGGTAGGGACGTTGGTCATCCTCGCTTATGCATCACCTGAAGTTAGTTCGTAAGTCACTGTTTAGCTCAGAAACTGTGGCTAGGACCATAAGCAGTCTAGGGACACCTAAATCCCTTGATCCAGTTGTATCCAAGTGCTTGAAAACCACACCAGAAAGTCACTCCTCATCAATTTCCTCTTCAATCCGGATCGGAGGTATTTCTGCAGGCAATGTCACCGTCATGACTGACTCCTCTTCCATCCGGGATTCCTCCAGAGGATACTGCTGTGGTACGCCTTCTACTGCTGCTGCTGTTGCTGCTGGAAGTCGGTCATTGTCCCAGATGGGAAGTCGTAAAACACTGCTATGTCTTTCACTAAGCAATAGACCGTCCAATATTTGCCATGAGAACGAAGTACGAAAGCAGTCATCAAAGGAGAAAATGGATAACTGTGGCCTTGACAGCTATGTTGGTGTTAGATGTGCGTCCGGTGTCCGCCATCAGATGAGTGGGATTTAGACAGTTGATGGACGTCCGAAAAAGTGTCCTTGATGCCCTGAAAAATGCAGTTGTACCCACTGTCCACTTAACCATGGACATGTGGACAAGTGGTTCAGGGCAAACTAAGGACTATATGACTGTGACAGCCCACTGGGTAGATGCATCGCCTTCTGCAGAAACAGCATCTCCTGCACATCAGCTCCTTCTTAGGCAGGCTACGCTGTGTATCACTAGTTTCAGTAAGAGGCACAGTGCCGACAACCTCTTAGAGAAACTGAGGAAAATCATCTCCCAGTGGTTTACCCCCCTTAGACTCCCGGGGATTTGTGGTGTCGGACAATGCCAGTAACATTGTGCGGGCATTACATATGGGCAGGGCTATTTTTCAGTAGGCTCCAGCAGGAACTGAGGCCCTTATTCTAGTTCACTCTTTCTGACAAAATATTTCTTAGATGGACAAAACCATGTGCACTGCAGGTGAGGCAGGTGTAAAACCCCACCCACATCTAATTATCTCTGCACAAGTAACACCTGCCTCACCTGCAGTGCAAATGGTTTTGTCCATCTAAGAAATATTTTGTCAGAAAGAGTGAACTAGAATAAGGGCCTCAGTTCCTGCTGGAGCCTGCTGAAATATTGCCCTGCATAAGGGCAATTTCCAGCAGGTGCCATGTTTTGCTCACACTATAACTTTGGTATTGCAGCATTTCCTAAAAAGTGACAGGAGCATGCAGGAGATGCTTGCAGTGGTCCGCAAAATTGCTGGACACTTTCAGCATTCTGCCACTGCCTGCCGAAGGCTGGAGTGGCAGCAAAAACTCCTCAACCTGCTCTGCCATCACCTCAAACAAGAAATGGTGGTGCGCTGGAACTCTACCCTGTATATGCTGCAGAGGAGGAGCAGCAAAAGGCCAATCAAGCCTACTCGGCCACCTACAACATAGGCAGGGGAGTGGGGATGCACCTGACTCTAGCGCAGTGGAGGCTGATTTCCATGTTGTGCAAGATTCTCCAGCCGTTTCAACTTGCCACACATGAAGTCAGCTCCCGTACTGCCAACTTGAGTCACATGATTCTCCTGATCAGGCTGTTGCAGAAGCAGCTGGAGAAAGTGAAGGATGAGCTAAAGCATTGCGATCCAACAAAGCATGTCGCTCTTGTGGATAAAGCCCTCCATACGCTTTGCCAGGATACAAGGGTGGTCAGTCTGTTACAGTCAGAGGAATACATTCTGGCCACCGTGCTCGATCCTCGGTTTAAAGCGTATGTTGTGTCTCTGTTTCCGGCAGACACAAGTCTACAAAGGTGCAAGGACCTGCTGGTCCGGAGCTTGTCATCTGAAGCAGACCGTGACACGGCAGCAGGTCCTCCCTCATTTTCTCCCACACATGTGGCTACGAGGAAACAGCTGCAATTTCCCACACAACCCACTGGCGGGGATGCAGGGCAGGCAGGAGGGAGTTTGGAGTTGGACATCTGGTCTGGACTAAAGGACCTGCCAATGATTGCTGACGTGTCTATTGTCACTTCATTGGATGCTGTCACCATTGAAAAAAAGGTGGAGGATTACTTTGGTGACAGCATCCAAGTAGACATGTCAGACAGTCCATACCTGTTCTGGCAGGATAAAAAGGCAGTTTGGAGGCCCCTGTGCAAACTGGCTCTATTTCACCTGAGTTGTCCCCCCTCCAGTGTGTACTCCAAAAGAGTTTTTAGTGCAGCGTGGAACCTGGTCAGTGAGCGGAGAAGGAGGGTACTTCCACAAAATGTGGAGAAGATGATGTTTATCAAAATGAATGATCAATTATCAAGACGGTTGATAATAATCACAGAGCTCAGCAATCCCACTGATAAGTTGACTCATCTTTAATTGCATACAACTGTTTGCACTCCACTTGTTGCTTCGGCAATGAATTGGTGCAACGAGGAGAGATTTGGATATTTAGGTCAAAGTCAAGCTACCTGGCAAGACAGAGCCTTATATAAAAGTGATGGCCTGCACCCATCTTCAAGGGGAACGAGAATATTAAGTGAGAAGTTTGGAAGCTTCATAAGCAACTATTTAAACTAGCAGAGGGGGGCAGTGAACCAAATAAGAATGAAGAAATCGGCTTCCAGTTCCGCCTTGGATGCGTGCAGAAGCTGAGTGAGAGAGCTCCGTGCATACCCCGACTAACCCACCGTTACAGTGCCGCTGTGGCGGTCACAACAGGCTGTAATAGCCACTGCAGAGTGCCCGGTACCTGACACCAGTAGATGGACCGATTTCTGGCCGTCCAGATGCCGGGGAAATCGAGTAAAACTCGAACGGAACGCTGCGCCACCGAATCAAATATGGCGTCGGCAGAACTGAATGCGCAGCCCAGCCGCGAGGAGGATTCCTCAGCCACCGCATCTTCTCTGCCCTCATCACAGAACCGCCGCAGGTCAGTACTAGACCCCCTTACCCCAGGGGACGCCCCTGTCACCTACAGGGAGGTAGTACACGCGATCCAGGAAACCATGGGTCCTTTAATGGAGGCGCAAGCTGCCAAATTAGATAGAGCTGTTTTGGACATCAAGTCTCAAGTTAAGGGGCTCTCACAGCGCATCACCGTTGTGGATAACAGAGTGGGCGATATGTTCCATGATTTGACCACATTGAAGCAGGCCCATGAAACACTTCAAAAAGATCACCTCCAGATGATTAACAAATTGGACGATTTGGAGAATCGGTCCAGGAGGTGCAATCTGAGGATCTCAGGGTTAGAGGAGTCCTTAAAGGGCCAGGCGCTACACACCTTTATTCGGGACACTCTCCCTGATCTACTGGGGGTTAAGGATGCCTGTGAGGGAATGGTGGTGGAACGAGCACATAGGTTGGGCCCGCCCAACAGAGACTCTGAAACCAGACCGAGAATTGTAATATTCAAAGTCCTAAACTACACGCACAAAGAGGAGCTGTGGAGGGCATCGAGGAAGTTGCCTGACTTGTCCTGGAAAGGAGCCCGTTTGAGGATGTTTCAGGACTATTCTTCTGAAGTAATGAGGGCGAGGAAAGCCTTTTCTCCCCTGTGCACAAGGCTATACAAGGCGTCCCGCCGGTTTGCATTGATATACCCTGCAAAGCTGAGGGTCTTTGAGGGAGATACTTTCAAGGAATTCTCCAGGGTGGAAGACGCAGAATCATACGTAGAAGAGGAACTTGCAGAGTCGTCTGCACAGGCTCCCGGAACGATGTTTCGGAGGCTGCATTGGCGAGGCAGGACGTCCATTTATGTTCTGGGGACTTATATGCCTTGAAGTTGAACTTCCCCTTATAACACCCCCCCCCCCAGCATTTGCCTTGTTCGCCTAGTATCGGTTAGATAATGTGGCTCAACAACCATAACCCCCTCTCACGACAAGTGATAAATACATGCCACTGTTATGCTGCTCATAATGTGTAGGCGTCTCAGGCTTGTTGCTTAATGTATAACGCAAGTTGCGCAAGATAGTAATAGTTCTGCAGTTTTATATTTGACGTTGTGGTTAATAGATTTATGTTATCGGCTCCATTTGAATGCCTAGTCATTGTTGACTATCTCAGACTGGTCGGGAGTAGCAGGAGAGCTAGCTCCATGTTTTGAACGATATATGTCTAAATACTTTACTGGAAGTCCGAATTCACAGGTTAGCCATAAGGTGCAAAAGTCACCTAAGGCTTTAATGGGTTCTGTCACTTGTGATAATTGTGTTGATGTTGTCTCCCCACGTTTGTCTTTTGTCCCCTGGTGTGCCCTCCCAACCCTTAGAAGTGTTAGTGCAGAGAGCATGTTTCAACTTATCCACGGTGCTCCATGTCCACTGTTAAAATAGGAACATGGAACATAGGGGGATTCAATTCCCCTATTAAAAGAAAGAAGGTGTTAATCTATCTGAAGAAGACGGGCATAGATGTAGCATTGTTGCAAGAATCGCATCTTAACGCAGTTGAGACCGCTAAGCTTAACACCCTAGGATGGACAGTAATAGCTAGCTCCATATATATACGTCAAAAGCTAGGGGTGTTGTAACCCTAATCAGAAGTTCTCTGCCCCACGTAATCCATTCTGTTATGTCGGACACTGAGGGTCGCCTTTGCATAGTTGATGTCACCATAGGGGTGCAAAGGATGATACTGTGTAATTTATATGCACCCAATAAGTATACGAAATCATTCTATTTAGACATTATAAATAAATTGACGACTCATAAGAACTCCTCATTAGTTATTGGAGGGGATTTTAATTTGGTTGCATCACCCACCTTGGACCGAAATACATCCCACAAGCGACGCTCGAACTTACCCAAAGTAGGAATACATACCTTCATAGATGACTTAAAGACCACAGATGTATGGAGGGCGTGTCACCCCGTGGAGCGGGAGTATACATGTTTATCTGCCGCCCATGGTACACTCTCTAGGCTAGACTTTCTGTTAATATCCGACCACTTATTCACAAGGGTGATTGACACAGCAATCGAGCCAATTTTGCTATCGGATCACGCCCTCTGCTGGGTTAAGATGGCAGCGAACCCTGACTCTGGCCCAACTCGCAGATGGTGTTTTCCGACACACCTTGCATCCTCGATCAAATTTCGTGAAATGCTGGAGGCAGCATGGGAAGATTATAAATTTCATAACTCAGAAACAGCACTAAACAACCCTATAATATACTGGCAGGCCGCCAAGACGGTCTTAACAGGAGTAATCTCATCCTATACAGCTGCCCTACACAAACAGTTAAACTCGGACTATATGACCGCTCAGGCGGAGGTATCTAGAGCATATCAGGACTTTATTAGATTCCCCTCCCAGACTGCTAGGGCCCATTATAACCAATGCAAATGTATCTTTGATAATATCCTAAGTAGGATGGAGTCTCGGTACTCATTCCACAAGGAGTCCAGATTTTTCAAGCATGGGAACAGAAGCAGTAAACTGCTTTCTGCCCTTCTGAAAGGCAAGCATCAGTCCTCTGTGATTAAAACCCTTAGGCAGGAAGACGGTAGGATGGTAAGAGCTAATGCTCAAATAGCAGAAGTGCTAAAGTCATATTACCAGACGTTATACTCTGAGCAGGAGCTGGATACGGCACAGAGAGACACTTTCTGGGATGATGTCCAACTTCCTAAGATGACGGACACCCAGGCGGCCTCACTGATTGCTCCAATATCTGTGGACGAGCTACAGCTCACTATTAAGGAGCTAAAGGCCGGCAAGGCGCCAGGGCCTGACGGATACACAAATGAGTTCTATAAGATTCTGTCCAAATCGATTGCGGAACCTTTGTCGAAAGCCTTTAATCTCATATTGGAAGGCCAAGAGCTACCGCTACACTTTAATTCCGCCATAATTAAAGTATTGCCTAAGCCAGGTAGAGATCCCGAGCTGCCAGGGTCTTACCGACCCATCTCGCTGCTTAACTCTGACTATAAGCTATTAACAAAAATAATTGCCAACCGCCTCAAATTATTGATGCCCTCATTGATACACCCGGATCAGACCGGGTTCATCTGGGGCAGACAATCGGTGGCTAACATACGTAAGCTACTGTTGGTGAAGCAGTGGCGGGAGCAGCGAGATGGGGAGGAGGATGACATAGTGATTTCCTTAGATGCGGAAAAAGCATTCGACCTGGTAGCTTGGGATCATCTCTTTAACACAGTACACAGATTTGGAGCAAACAAGGAGTTTGTAACTTTACTTAAAAACTTGTACCACAACCCAGCGACACAGGTCCTGGGTAATTCATATCTATCCCCCCCGTTTCACATTAAGAGAGGCACCAGACAGGGGTGCCCGCTGTCCCCTCTCTTGTTTGCTCTCGCGCTTGAACCTCTTGCCGTCTCCCTAAGGCAATCCACATTGTACAGGGGTGTTAAAATCAGAGGACAGGAATGTAAACTATCCATGTTTGCGGATGACATGTTATTATTTGTCTCCAATCCGACTACCTCGGTGCCAGCTATAACCCAACTATTAGATCAATTCGGATCTTTTGCTGGCTACAAAATTAATTATTCAAAATCTGAGATCCTCCCTCTAAAGGGACCAGTGCCGGGACTCCAAACACGATTACATACATGCCCAACTGTGTCAGCCTTCCATTTGGTCAAAAGTAAGCTGAAATATTTAGGGATTAATGTACCACTCTCCCTAGCTAACTTATATAAGGAAAATGTAACACCAAAGATTACCGCGGTCATACAGACCATTAGAAACTGGCAGTTGTTACCTCTCTCTTTGCTAGGCAGGGCGACGGTGATAAAATCTGTATTATTCCCAAAGATATCGTATGTATTACAAATGCTGCCTTTATCCCTTACTAGCTCAGACTTGAAAACTATAGAAAGGGCCTTTAGATCCTTTTTGTGGGCAGGCAAAAAACCCCGCATAGCTTACTCTAAGTTAAAACTGCCTAGAACGGAGGGTGGGCTGACAATTCCTGATCCTGGTACCTTTGGAAAAGCAATCCATTTTAAATATATTATGGACTGGATCTGGCAGAGGTCTGTATATGTGAATTATGAGCTGGAAATGGAAGCATTTCATCCCTTCTCCTCAGTAGCATTGTTGCACATGCCTAAGAAAGATATCCCACTACATATATCACATCATGTACTATTCAAAGAAACATACAGAGCATGGATGTGCACTAACAGGCGACTAAGGAGAAACCCCTCAGTGTCTAGGCATACGACGATATGGGGAAACCCTGGCTTTCTACCTGCTTTTAATAACACTTTGTTCGGTCAGTGGCGATCGGCTGGCATTAGTGCTATCAGGGATGTCTTTGATCCAGGAGGCAAACTAATGAGCTTCCAGACCTTAAAGGAAAAATTGAATCTTTCCACGAAACACCATTTTTTGTACATTCAAATTAGGCACTTTATTTCAAGCATGCCCAAAGCATTCGAGACGATGGGATCACAAGACCCAATTGAAAGCTTGATCGCCTTAACCCGCACTGTTCCCTTTAAAGTAAAATATTATTACAGCTACGTTAATAAGCTTCCTGTCCACAAAATATGGGGAAGATCATACAGGGCCTGGAAAGAAGACATCCCTGACCTCAATAGCATAGAAGATATGCTTAGATTTATAAATACGGGCACGAAGGCTTTGTTTTCTGCATCGTTACAGGAAACATATGTTAAAATGCTAAACAGAGCCTTTGTGTCGCAGGCCCAGAGGGCACACATGGTGCAGGATGCCTCGCAGAGTTGCCCAAAATGCAAAATAAAGATAGCAAATTTTTTCCATAATGTGTGGAAATGTGGCAAAGTAGCCCTTTTTTGGAACAAAGTGATTCAATTCATCAATAAAACCTTTCACATTTCTCTGGTGAGGCTCCCTCAGGCATGTTTGTTACTCAACTTTAAAGGGTGGGACTTGGGTCCCAGACAGAAAGAAATTGAAAGGGTACTGCCAGTCATTTTAGTTGTTGCTCAAAAATGTATACTACTTCATTGGATTAACAAGTCTACCCCTAGGCTATCTGACCTAACGAATATGATATTGAGAATAATTTATTACGAGAGGCAAGCCATTATGCCAGATGTTGAAAGCGGGGTTATTACCTTTTACAAAAAGTGGGGAATATATTTAGAATCACTAGATGAATCCGTCCGACAACATATCCTACGCCTTTTTGATAACACCACTTGGGCCCTTCTACGTAAAAGTAACACTGGCAAATAGGAGAAACTTCTGAGATGCGGTACTTACCAATTCTGGCTTACGATGCCAAACCATGTGATAGGATGGCTGGCACACGACACATCTATCATATATGTTAAATGTATGTTTCATGATTTTTACGTCTTATACAACATGTGTAATTAAGCTCTCTCATAATGTAATATAACACTAGTATGAAGATCAAGATGTAACCCCCCCTATAGGTTATTGTCTTTTCCCTTTGTCATGTTTTGTCGTATTGCATTGTAAACGTACTTACGTACACAGGTTTTTGCAAGTTTGACAGTAGAAATATTACTGTACACTCCATATCTCAATTTTGTATTTCTGCCGATTATATATGGTTGCAAGGCTTTGGAAAACTCTTATTACGCCATGAGAAACTCAAGATATCGCTATCTCTGTAACTGTCTGTTCCCACCTAAGATGTTTATACAATCATTGTACGCAAAATGATATGGAATTATTGTATACTTCTAACAAAAATT
Organism: Crinia signifera; assembly: GCF_055691185.1. Taxonomy (NCBI): domain Eukaryota; kingdom Metazoa; phylum Chordata; class Amphibia; order Anura; family Myobatrachidae; genus Crinia; species Crinia signifera. The sequence goes on from NC_139223.1 coordinate 11,362,031, forward strand.
TTTAATAAACAGTTATTGAAAAAAAAAAAGAATGAAGAAATCTGCTCCCCCAACCTAGAGGTATTGTCTCTGCAGGCAAATGGAACAGAAAGCCTATCCACTGCAACAGAAGATAATGCCGATCAAAACCGAATAGATATAGGCAGAAAGATGAACATAGCTAGCAGCAGGAGAAGCACAAACACAACTTTAAGAGATATGTGTGCAAATGCTAGGAGCTTAGGAAATAAAATCCCAGAACTAATTGCAATAATGACAAGGGATGAACTGGATATTGTGGCTATTACAGAGACATGGTGCAATGAAAATCATGACTGGGACATAGCTATACCAGGATATACTTTATTTAGGAAGGACAGAATGGGAAAAATTGGAGGAGGGGTTGCAATATATGTGAAAAAATATATAAAGACTACCTTAATACAAAGTATTGAAGAAAAAACGGAGGCCCTTTGGGTGACCATAGAAACAGGGGAGAAGGCGAACTAGACAAGAGCCTATTGCAGGACATCAATAAAATGGCATTAAAAGGAGAGGTGATAATCATGGGAGACTTTAATCTACCTGATGTAAACTGGGAGCTGCCTGTTGCAAGTTCCACCAGAAGTAGGGACATGCTGAATTCCTTGCAAGGAGCATCCCTCCAGCAATTGGTGAGGGAGTCCACTCGTAAGGACGCAATATTAGACTTAATACTTACAAATGGTGACAGAATATCTGACATAAATGTGGGTGAAAATCTGGGATCCAGTGACCATCAAGCAGTATGGTTCAAAATAAAGACAGAGACTGACTCATCGCACACAAAAACAAAGGTTAGGAAGGCTGATTTTGTAGAGATGGGAAACTCTGTAAGGGATTCTTTGGCAGAGTGGAAGAACTTGGAAGGAGTGCAGGATAAGTGGGAAAAATTAAAAAGTGCAATTCTAAAAGCAACAGAACTTTGTGTCAAAAGAGTTAGGAAAAACACAAGAAAAAGAAAGCCATTGTGGTTTGCAAAAGAAGTAGCAAGTATTGTGAAAGCAAAAAAGTTGGCCTTTAAGAAATTTAAGCAGACGCAGAAGAATGAGGACAAAGAGGTGTATCTTGTTAGACAGAAGGAGGTTAAGAAGGTAATCAGATGTGCAAAAGCACAGGCTGA